>NC_064638.1:552807261-553432261 GCF_023864345.2 Schistocerca serialis cubense | reverse complement strand
TGACACTTTTTGTCCACTTTCGGTTATCTTTGACGCTTCGACACAGTCACCGTTTCCCCCGCACACAATACCTCTCTCTAGCATTCTCTCTTGCGCAGTCATTCTTCGACACTTGCTCTCGCCGCTGCTCTCACCCTCCTTGCCTCCCCCTTAGGAATACTCTGTACTCATCCACATACCACCACGGTCGTCTATATTGCACAAGCAGTCCAACTCTCCTTTGGAGAACTAATACCGAGTCACACAGTCTGATACACGCACTCACCTTCTCCAATGTACTAATTCTCCGATTATCCCAACTCTTCCAGAGACACACTGAAACGAGTCGAGCTGTAGCCAGTCTCGTGCTTCATTCCGTTTTCATCCAATAAATTAGATGCATGATACGACCGGACAATTTCTTGCATAACAGCAAAAATATGTACAAGAGAGTGTGATGACTGCTAAGTTCACACTTTTTTCTTTCTAGTTCTAATATCCATGGCTAGTTCAGTTCTTCAATATGCTTCTGAGAGTGCTGCATTGTGACCCAGAGGTTCCTGCTAATCACAGCATCGGGCAACGCGACGTCGCCGGACTGGCACAGTGGGGAACACAGATCCATCCTAGGCCTCAAGAGAGTGAGCAAGGAGTCCCTCAGCCCATTCGCTGCGGCCGAGGGCGGCACAGGCTTTGATGGATTAGCAACGGTGGTTGTGGACGGCTCATGAGAGTTCACTGAGCGCCCTTAGATCTCGCCTTGTGGCGAATATGAATACTAGGTTCTTCTAACGGCCCTGCGACAACTATACAGTCCCGAGCAACTAGAACAGGTAACATCTCACCTAGAGTGGGAGATACGGAACTCCTTTGCAGTGAAACCTTTGTTTCATGATGCTGCAGCACTGTCGGGACGATCGTAGATATTATTTACGGAAATTTTACAGGAAGATTACGTGGATCAACTTTTGGTTGGTCGGCGATCGTAACTTTTGGCGATGGCGATTTGTCATAGGTCGGCGCTCGCAATTTACAAAACGTTGCGCCAAACGTTCTACAGCATTGTCGTCGGAACATTGTTACACGATTTCCGATTGGGAGAATTAGAGACGCACCCACCGATTGGCTTATAATACGGTTTTGGTCGGCTCTTGTCACGGAGGATAGGACAGCACAAGTTTCTGCGGTATTCGGACTGAGGTCTGTGAAGAAGCACTTCCTCGCTTTCGGGCTGAGTCCTGTGTGCTGAGATCTTTTATATTCCGAGTAGAGACGCCTCGTGAGCTGCTCACGCCAGAGTCCAACACTATTTGCAACCTCGGCTCACCTCATCTCACACATTTTGTGTAAGTGTCTGAGCGATGTGCCGAGTACAAACTTTGGTTGGTTGGTTGGTTTGGGGAAGGAGACCAGACAGCGGGGTCATCGGTCTCATCGGATTAGGGAAGGATGGGGAAGGAAGTCGGCCGTGCCCTTTCAGAGGAACTATCCCGGCATTTGCCTGGAATGATTTAGGGAAATCACGGAAAACCTAAATCAGGATGGCCGGACGCGGGATTGAACCGTCGTCCTTCCGAATGCGAGTCCAGTGTCTAACCACTGCGCCACCTCGCTCGGTACAAACTTTGTACACGATGACAGGCGCGTTTTCACAGTTTAGTTAATCGTTCTTTTGCCCCTGACTTCATACTCATTAACGTACCAGTGCAATCATCCACTGACTTGATTTCGTGTTCAAATTCATCTAGAACAGATATGTACATTTTATACCGCTTCAGTTAATTCCGTTTTTGCCCTGTTTGGACACTTCCACTCATTCTTTTGCAGTGATCCCCTATTATTAAATTTGAGATGGGTATCTACGCTTTCTCCAAGCCGGGTATTTGATCCAGTGTTTGTTTTGATTATCACTTGAAGTTCATAAACAATAAAAGTAAATGACCGAGAATTCTCATCTCATTCCAGTAGTCGACAGTCACCGTACTACTCAGAAATTTATTAATGTTTATCAGCGCACACAGCTACATTTCATATGTAAGGGCTATCCGTCCATCCGTGTCTTTGCACACATAACATCTCCATACGTCTAGACTGTGGTGCGAGATTTGCGTACTGAGAGGGGATACTCAGTAGATTTCGGTGCCAAACAGAGTGTAGTCTACCCCAGTGGCATCTTGCATCACCCTTAATCTCTTATTCACCAACCGGCACGCTTCCTCGCTCTCCAACACCATCTAAGCCTCATTCTTCAACAACAGTCCTCATTCCTCCAGACACACTAACTGCACTATATGCCACACACCCTAACGAGAACTCTCCTGCACTTCATAACGAGAAATCTTCTTGACCTCATAACCTCAATTCTCCCACATTCCCTAAAGCCGCCCATTCACAGGCTAACGAGTTGGACAACACTCTCCTCCCACTGTGCAGGTTGCCGACCTGTCTCAACTGTACGTGTGCGCAATGAGACTGTGTGGCGACACCTACCTGCGCCCTGGCATGTGACAGCTTTCATTCTGCCAAAACAGAAGGGAAAAGGACAGAGTGCACGGTGGCAGATAGAGGTCTGAGCTAGCAGGTAGTGGTGCGCCAGTGGAGCCGACACACGTTGATTCTACACCTGACCGTTATAGTATAGTCCACACGATGGGGAATACGTCAGGGCAGACCCACTTGGAAGGGGGACTGGCGAAGTTGTCGGCCTGTCAATGTGAGGCTTAACACTTACCCTCTGACAACCCAGCTCTCTCACCCACCCACATAATTTCTCAGTCTGTCACACACCAAACCACCCATTCCTGTACAATTTTCGCTCTCCTATAATTCTTAACACTCACTCTCCTACATACCTTAACCCTCACTTTCGCATTCGCCCTGAATCTCACTCTCCTACTCAACCTGACCTTCACTCTCAACTCTTACTCTCCCACACACCCCTCACTCTCCCTCATATCAACTCTTCACTCTACTACCCAACTCTCCCACACACCCTTTTTTTCCCTCCTTCCCCATTCCTCTGCTCAGTCCTATTTCTTTCTGTGACACTACCTTTCTCTTTGTGTTTCAGTATGTGTGTGTGGGTTGTGAGAGGGACGAGGGAGGTGCTGCTCCACTTCGTGTACGTCTGTATGCTGCGCTCCGGCAGTGTCCCGGCCGCTCAGCGGCGGCGCTGGACGGTCACAGAGTCCACGGCTACAGCCACAGCCGCAGACTGCAATTACGGGTGCGCCGGCTTGTGGTGGCCGCTCGCCGCTTACGGGACCGGCGCTACGTGAGCGCGCACATAAAAGGCGAGGCCCCAGCCCAGTAACGAGCCCGCCTGCTGTCTGCTGGCGGTGCCGCCTTACAAATCCCCGCGGTGCGGCGGCTGGTAGCGCGCCAATTACTCCACACGCAGCCTCAGTCCCGACCACTGTCGCAGCTCTGAAATGTGGACAGGCCACTCCGCTGTTGGAACCTGATGCCCGATATCTCAGCCGCCCCTGACAACTCGACGCGGGGGCTACTTTGTTCTCCCACACGTAATAGAGGAAAACTTTGTATCCACTGCGACGGCAGAACACTGGTTGACAGCTGCCGAGGAATAGACGTACTTTGCGTCGCAGTTTATGTTAGCCCGTCTACTGGGACAGGAAATGGCCATATTAACAACTACTGGATACACCAGCTTTGTTTACGAGATATGGCAGGAAGTATGAAGACACACACACACACACACACACACACACACACACACACACACACACACACACACACAAATAAAGACAGGATTGTGCGATGACAACAACTGCTCACTGCATGCCAACAGTTCGATGAATACTGCAATCACCGCTGACGGCTGTATGCCCCTTGAACGATTATTTGAGACTGTTCTGAGGACTTGTTCGTCCCTCAACGCGATTTAGAGGTCCTGGCGATATGATTACGACGATTATTTTGGTTTTTGGGGTACTCAACGAATTGGTTATCAGCGTCCGTACGAAGTCTCATTTTCACACTTTCCAGTCTCTTCAATTTCTGAATGACGATGAAGTGATAAGGACAACACGAACATCCAGTCTCTGGACGGAGAAAATCCCAGATCCGGCCGGGAATCGGATCCGGTACTCCGTGGTCCAGGGGCAGCAACGTTAACCACTAGACTATGAGCTGCGGACCTGGCGACATGAGGTGATGACATGCTCTGTGGATTACGCCTCCAGAGAGAAATTCATGTATGCACCATTCGAGTTTTCTCAGCTGTTCCATATCACATACTTCCGGAATCCATATGCAATCAGATTAGAATTCAAATGGTTCAAATGGCTCTAAGCACCGTGGGGGACTTAACATCTGAGGTCATCAGTCCCCTAGACTTAGAACTACTTAAACCTAACCAACCTAAGGACATCACACACATCCATGCCCGAGGCAGGATTCGAACCTTCGACCGTAGCAGCAGCGCTGTTCCGGACTGAAGCGCCTAGAACCGCTCGGCCACAAAGGCCGGCAAGATTAGGATTCTCTCAGTCTATTATTATTAACATCAAAAGATTAATATTACTCTTAAAATTTCTGCGTCGTGTTAGTTACTATGGGAATCGCGTAGAGCGTCAATCCACAGCCTCAGTTATGTCAACAAGCCCTTGTGAGTGTTATATAATTGCTGGCATTCTACATGCGTTATATACAGTGTGTACCATAATTAATGGCGTAAACGCATACAGTTGAAAGTACATGATACTAAAAGCAAAAGTGTCTTAGAAAACGTTGGGTCGAAAACGCATACCTTAAGAGCTACGGACAATTTTTCATCTTCGATACTGTGCAACAAATCTCTTCTACTGCAAGCTCTTTGCTTTCCATATTTTGGGGAGTGGCAGTATGGACCAAAACAAGAAAAAATGTCCAGTAAATATATGCGCCAAAATGCATACGTTAAGAGGTATGAGCAATTTTTCATCTTCGCTTCTCTGAAACATAACTCTTCTGATGAACAATGCTCATAATCTTTAAGGTAAGCATTTTAGAGCACAAGGTCACTAGATATTTTTTTCTTGTGTGGTCCATACTGCCACTTCCAAAAGCATGGAAAGCAAAGAGCTTGCAGTAGAAGAGATTTGTTTCACAGTATCGAAAATGAAAAATCGCTCGTAGCTCTTACGTTATGCATTTTCAACCCTACGTTTACTGAGACTTTTTTGCTTCTAGTATCGTGTACTTTCAACTGTATGCGTTTACGACATTAAGTATGATACACCCTGTGTACTCAATGTTCAGTTCTCTTAATTCAGGTCCATTTCTTGTAATCCCATTTGTCTGTGCAATCGCCGAATTTCTGCAGTCCTTTCTCTTGACTATTACACTACATAAGCAGAATTCGTCAGTTTGTCGTATTGTCATTAGGTTGGCTGCGGTCAGATAATGAACATCTAGAATACAAACAGCAAAGCTGAAGGCTTAGGCCCTTCCGAGAATCCTTCGTAGAAATTCCGGGGTCTCTCAGCTTCTCGCAACCATCTTCAGAACTAACTATCCACTTTGGAGGTATATTGTTACTCACTGGTGAGGTTCCACTTTGTCTCTTACTGTGGATGTAGAGCGGGTGACTGTCATCTGTGATCTCTGTAATTAATACCTAATACCGATTAGATGTCTACTAAGATACAACTGTGGATAAGACGCGAAGTCTGTATATCGATCATGAAGTTGAAAAAGTTACAAAAACATGCTTGCGGCCTGAGATTAATTTGTTCATTGATATTACGTTATTTGCGCGTTCGGCGATCTTCTGAAGCCCAGGAAACAGACTTAACTGGTGCAATCGTCTCTGTAAGGTGAAGTGTCCTGGGGTTTTTGCTTGTGTGGCTGGTAGTGTTCTCCACTCGAAACGGGCTATTTCCGCGTAATTGTAAAGCACGGAATGAACATATAATGAAAAAAGGATAATCAGCAGAAACGACGACATTGTTTAACGGCAGGTACACATTGCCAAAGTTAGTGAAAATAAATATTTGTGATATTCCTATGATAAATTTCTTATTTTTTTTTTCAGAAAGCAGCTAAGACATGGTATGAACTAATGACGATCAGATCTGAATATTTAGAACATGAGCTCTGTTGAGCTGTAATGGTACCAAACGTTATCTGTGCACCACGAAAATGTGCGTGCTTGCATCTGTGGGTAGGGAGGCGGCAGCTAGTACGTTTGCACGGGTTGTAGCGTAGTGCAGGGCTACAGCAGTTTCAAGAAAACTTAGTAGTGGAAAAATACCGCCACGTTTAGTTACTGGGAAATTGGAAGTAACAGCATTAAAAAAAGCTAGTTATCAGTTTACATCATGCCACTGTTCTGTTACTCCATGCTAGCTGTTTGGAGAGTTTAACACTACTACTACTACTACTACTACTACTACTACTACAAATAAACAAGTAGCTCCCACCCTTCTTAAATTAAATGTTGTTATACGAGGTGCATTCAAGTTCTAAGGCCTCCGATTTTTTTTTCTAATTGACTAATCACCCGAAATCGATGAAACTGGCGTTACTTCTCGACGTAATCGCCCTGCAGACGTACACATTTTTCACAACGCTGACGCCATGATTCCATGGCAGCGGCGAAGGCTTCTTTAGGAGTCTGTTTTGACCACTGGAAAATCGCTGAGGCAATAGCAGCACGGCTGGTGAATGTGCGGCCACGGAGAGTGTCTTTCATTGTTGGAAAAAGCCAAAAGTCACTAGGAGCCAGGTCAGATGAGTAGGGAGCATGAGGAATCACTTCAAATTTGTTATCACGAAGAAACTGTTGCGTAACGTTAGCTCGATGTGCGGGTGCGTTGTCTTGGTGAATCAGCACACGCGCAGCCCTTCCAGGACGTTTTTGTTGCAGTGCAGGAAGGAATTTGTTCTTCAAAACATTTTCGTAGGATGCACCTGTTACCGTAGTGCCCTTTGGAACGCAATGGGTAAGGATTACGCCCTCGCTGTCCCAGAACATGGACACCATCATTTTTTCAGCACTGGCGATTACCCGAAATTTTTTTGGTGGCGGTGAATCTGTGTGCTTCCATTGAGCCCACTGGCGCTGTGTTTCTGGATTGAAAAATGGCATCCACGGCTCATCCATTGTCATAACCGACGAATAGAAAATCCCATTCATGCTGTCGTTGCACGTCAACATTGCTTGGCAACATGCCACACGGGCAGCCATGTGGTCATCCGTCAGCATTCGTGGCACCCACCTGGATGACACTTTTCGCATTTCGCAGGTCGTCATGCAGGATTGTGTCCACAGAACCCACAGAAATGCCAACTCTGGAGGCGATCTGTTCAACAGTCATTCGGCGATCCCCAAAACAATTCTCTCCACTTTCTCGATCATGTCGTCAGACTGGCTTGTGCGAGCCCGAGGTTGTTTTGGTTTGTTGTCACACAATGTTCTGCCTTCATTAAACTGTCGCACCCACGAACGCACTTTCGACACATCCATAACTCCATCACCACATGTCTCCTTTAACTGTCGATGAATTTCAATTGGTTTCACACCACGCAAATTCAGAAAACGAATGATTGCACACTGTTCAAGTAAGGAAAACGTCGCCATTTTAAGTATTTAAAACAGTTCTCATTCTCGCCGCTGGCGGTAAAATTTCATCTGCCGTATGGTGCTGCCATCTCTGGGACGTATTGACAATGAATGCGGCCTCATTTTAAAACAATGCGCATGTTTCTCTGTCTTTCCAGTCCGGAGAAAAAAAATCGGAGGCCTTAGAACTTGAATGCACCTCGTAGAACAGGAATACCATATTAAAGAAGAATGTAAAAGTGATCTTTGTCTTAACTACAAGTGCAATGACTGTAGCGGATATTCCTTCTTTAAATAAGGTACTTACAATATCCAGTGGGGGTTATTATTCAGATTTTATCGAATTAGAAACTATCAGCAAGGCTCATAGTCTTAAATGGTATCGATCAGTTTAATAACTGCATGACCGAGTTATTATTAAACAGTATTCTTTAAAAGAAAATCTTGTTTAATATAATATTCAGATTTGGTTTCTTAACTCTGCAGGTGCAATTTTAAAATGTTAGTGATTAAACTAGACCCAAATGGCATTCAAAATTATCTCACGGAACGATACGATTCCGTTTTAAAGACCGCCATATTTAACATTGCTAGATTATTTCTCTCTTTAATTTTTATGAAAGGTAATTTTGAGTAAGTTTTCCGACAAACTGCTGATACGGACAACTGTTCATTTAAGAGAACAGTGCACATAACTCATGTTTGAACAGAGTGACACCCAACGAAACAATAAACCGAATACACATTATTCCTTTTATCTACCCGAAAAGACAGAGATATTCTTTCTTCTTTACTAATCACAGCATTGTTGTTCTTGGACTTCTCTGACTCTTACTGTCTTTGATTTGGGGGTTTTACTGAAAAAATTAAAAATGACATAACCACTAGCATCGCTTCAGCTGTTGAAAGGTTGCATGTTTTTGCCCTATAGAGTTTCGCAACTGTATTCCGTAGACTAAGTACGTATATCGTTTCTGGTCTCAGATGCTCGAATTTACCAGATCTTCGTGTGACTGATTTTTGAGTGTATCCTTTCTCCTGACCTGTAGGCATTACTTAATTACAGGAACACATGTCTGACAGTGTAAAGGCAGTTCAGGTTTCTGGACACTGCAGCAGGCAACACTGAACAGTGTAGCGCCGAGCATATTTAGGCGAGCTAATCGGCCGCCCACTATTGGTACAAGGCGAGATGAATTTGTCGTACAGCAGAATGCTAGTGGGCCCGAGGGCTCGGGTCACTCCGCGGTTGGTTCGGCTAGTCGACTAGTCCAGGCAAAGAGTGCGTGGCCGGAAACGTGGAAACACCGGTACGGAGATCTTTCGCGATTAAGAGGACACACAATGCTCCAAGAAATGGAGGAATGTGAGACAAGCTGAAAGATGGCTTTTTACAGCTCTGAGAGTCTATAATTATTTATAATCTAATATTAATGTAAAACTGATTAAATCTGCAATCTCAGAAAAATGAGGGAAATGCGATGACAAGAGTATCTCAACATGTTTAAAACTACGGAAGTTAATATCTCTCAGCGAATAAGCATTTTTACAATGATACTCTGAATTAACAACTTTTTACTGCTTCATGTGATTTCAACAAACCGTACCTGAGATGATAGCATTGCACTGTAACTATCATCCCTGTAGGCTATGTATCTGTATTTATTTTATGTATTGCTATTCATTATGCAGATGTCTGTCAGAACATTGTATATTTCACGATTACATAGCAAATGAATACAGCAAGAATATCTCATTTTGTCATACTCGTGTATTTATTTATTGATCAGTCTACTGTTTTGCCAGTAATTTTATTTAAATGTGGTTTGCAAGTGCTATTAAAACCAAAAGTGATTGATCACATGTGCCGGCCGGTGTGGCCGTGCGGTTAAAGGTGCTTCAGTCTGGAACCGCGTGACCGCTACGGTCGCAGGTTCGAATCCTGCCTCGGGCATGGATGTGTGTGATGTCCTTAGGTTAGTTAGGTTTAACTAGTTCTAAGTTCTAGGCGACTAATGACCTCAGAAGTTAAGTCGCATAGTGCTCAGAGCCATTTGAACCATTTTTTGATCACATGTGTGTCCGCAGCTCGTTGTCTCGCGGTAGCGTTGTCGCTTCCCGAGGACGGGCTCCCGGGTTCGATTCCCGGCGGGATCAGGGATTTTCACCTGCCTGGAGATGACTGGATGTTATTGTGTTGTCTTCATCACCATTAATTCCCATTACGGTCGGAGGAAGGCAATGGCAATATCACCTCTACTACGACCTTGCCTAGTACGGCGGTGCGGGTCTCCCGCATCGTCGCATACGCTCTGTTAATCAGAGTATGGGACTTAGTCACCATCATCGATCACATGTGTAAGCGGTCACCAAAACTGAAAAAGAGAACCGAAAGACGTTTTATCAAGAAGTCATAAATAACTGTTTATACAACATTTAACGACTATTTGTCGTCATTTAACGTGAGTGCACTAGCGCAAGAATTTTTTTTATGAACAATCGTTTATTTCTAATTATTGTGAATGATCTGATGGTGATGGAATGTTTATAACATTTCTTTATTTAAACATTGTTGTATTGTAATAGATTATTGCGGAAAGTGGTCAAAATGAGTCAAATCATTTCAGTAGCACGTAAGAATGGTGTATTTTTGTTGGGGATGGCCTTCAGCCGATGGAAACGCACACAATAGCGGAACACTATGGGAGTCAAGTGGAGACCGGGACTTTCGAGTAAAGAGCTCAGGGAAGTGATCCTGGACACTTTTATGTTCGTGTTGGAACGAGGCAAACTTACCTGTGGTAACGAGTGGTATTCGATTGTGGAGGTGGTTGATTCTGGGCGGTGAACGGCCGCTCCAATACTCTAACTTCTGAAGGGACTTTATACGAGTACTTCGTGAGGTCTGAACGTGCTCCACAGGACTAACTTATTTTGCTTGTGACACGGAACTGAGCATAGAGTACGAGTTACTATTCTTTGTATCGTGTGTGCGTTATTTAGTGAATCGTCATGTTGAACTCTGAACCGTTTTGAGCTGTTGAATATTTCGTGTAGTATGATTGCCAAATGCACTTAATTTTTGCGTATCTTTAGTTTAGTTTGAGGATTTTGCTACCGTTCTCGTAACGCTCTCAACGTAACGTCACTCCATCTGATGAGGGTATTTTCTGCATTTTAATTGAATGTCGCAGGACCACTTTCCGTTTATTTGAGATGTCTTTTCTTGAATAAACATTATCCAACATGATTCTCTGTCATCTACTCGTACATCAATCAAAGACGTTAGAATAGAAACATTTTTATTAATTTATTCATTTATCTTCTTTTATACATTTTTGGATATATTGTTAACTCACAATTTTAGCCAAAGCATAGACAGGCTGACCGCAGCATCACAGCTACAGCTTATTATTTGTAGCGAATTAGCTGCATGGCATCAAAGCAGACTTGTTCAAATGGTTCAAATGGCTCTGAGCACTATGGGACTTAACATCTGAGCTCATCAGTCCCCTAGAACGTAGAACTGTTTAAAAGTAACTAACCTAAGAGCATAACACACATCCATGCCCAAGGCAGGATTCGAACCTGCGACCGTAGCGGTCGCGCGATTCCAGACTGAAGCGCCTAGAACCGCTCGGCCACATCGGCCGGCAAGTGGACGTGTGCAGCTCGACCCTACGATTACAGCTAGCTATTCTTTTTGAACAGTGTCGTGCATAGCCCAAGTACCCACAGGTAAAGAAGCAACTGGTCTGATCGTATGCGATGATGTTTAGAAGAGCAATTTACTAGTATTAATCGTTAGGTAACAGCAATCATCAGCACAATGTGAGCGTGACACAAGACACTGTCGTTTTACTGCTGGGTCGCCTGCAAACCGTCCAGCTCAAGGATTGATGCTCCATGTGTGCTCCTGACATGCTTGCCTCTTTGGTACTTACGTACTTCCATCTTCTCAATCTCGGCATTTCATTTTACTGGAAAAGATGGCGCCGGCCCAGTAACCGAGTGGTTCTAGGCGCTACAGTCTGGAACCGCGCCACTGCTACGGTCGGAGGTTCGTATCCTGCCTAGGGCATGGATGTCTGTGATGTCCTTAGGTTAGTTAGGTTTAAGTAGTTCTAAGTTCTAGGGGACTGATGATCTCAGATGTTAAGTCCCATAGTGGTCAGAGTCATTGTGAAAAGATGTGCCCTTACGAGATCGCAAAAATATTAATGGCTGAAGTTAGTGAAAAGTATACTGCTGATATTGTTGTCTCAGAACAAAAAAGTTGATTATCGTGTCTCGCATTGTCACTAGATGGAACGTCAAGCTTTGTTAACACTAGACAGCAAGTTCACAGAAGAAGGCTCTACTCCTGTACTTACCATTGTTATTACACATTGCTGAAACGTAAACTAAATTGTCCACAGCCACCGAAGTTAACGACCGCGCTGCAGTGTAGTCAAGATAACTTTCGGAACGAGTCTTTTTTCTCCGTCAACTGGTCGGTCGAGATTGCAGAACTCGCCTGTTATTGCGGAGCTACATTCTACACAGGGCACGTTTGAGTATCGCAAATCTCAAGACGAAAGTTTTAACGGAGTGCTGAGATTAGATCATCAATTTAAACTTCGGCTATAAAGGAACTGGCGGCATTGTATGATAGCATGGTTGCTGAATAAACATAGACATCGTACTAAAGCAGCTGACAATTTCTGCCCGTAATTCAAACAAATTATTATTCAACCACAGCTGGATGAGGCGCAGATTGTTAGCTGTTTTAAGGTGTTGCATAGAAGCAAAACGAAATAAAATATTCATGCAGTGTACTGTATGTTTCTCACGTAGATTACTTCCCCATGTAACGTTAGTCACTTGTGCTACATTTCGTTCACTTCTCCCACAAAACGATTCTCTCCCTACGTTTAACCATTCTACGTCTCTTGCTGAATCCAGTAACCCGAAATTTTGAGAACCAATTTTCAGTGAAATAAGATCGTTTATCGTTAAACCAGTTATTACTCTGGCGCAACTTTCCTCATCCCCGCCACCAACAATATATTCGAACGCTCTTTGCAGTTTTATGTTTTCTGTATAATGTAGGAGGCAGAATATCTGTAAGTGGACAAAGTACCATTTATAATATTAGCATTTAAAAATTCTCATATCCATTTTGCCCCGTTTTCCGATTGCATTATAACCTCAAAAAGACACAAGAGAGGCAGAGAAGCACACATGCAAACATCACCAAAAATATTCATATAACAAACACGTTCTTGAAAATGAGAATGAATTATGTAAACGCGTTGTGCTAAGCATAAAAAAATAATTGGTGCAGTTTTTATTATTTAAATCATTAGTGACACAGTTGCAGGCTTTCCTGAAACATCGAATATGATGAACGAAATTAAGCTATGGGGCTTTAATAAGGCTATTGAGCCGAGAGAGGTTTGATCTTGTCTTGGCGGTGAAGAAAGGCTGGCCGTCCTATTTTAGACATTTGATAGTATTTTATTGCAGAGAATCAATCGGAGGTCCACCAGAAAACGTCTTCGAGTAAATTTATTGAGCAAGATGTGTGTAATTTCTCTTGCGTGCAGCGCGTCGTTGACAGTGTGTCGTTCCGGCCTCAACTGCCAGTGTGGCTCTGTGGGACGCCACGAAAGCTCCTAGGGCGGATGAAAGGTAGGTTTCACTGGACTTCAAGCCAACGACAAGAACGAAAAAGGAAGGAAGATTGGAGTTTAACGACCCCAACAGCATAGTCATTGGAAACGAAACACAAGCTCGTATTTCGGAAGGATGGAGGAGGAAATCGGTCATGCCGTTTTCAAAGGAACCATCCCAACATTTGCCTGGAGCAATTTAGCGAAATCACCGGAAACCTAAACCTAGATGGCCGGACTGGGAATTGGACCGCCGTCGTTCCGAACGCGTGTTCATTGTGCTGGCTAACTCGGTCACGTGAACGAGAGAGATGACAGACTGACAACATGACCCTAATCTGGTGACACATGGCCCATGGTCTCTTGCTGGAGGAATTTTGCGCAATGGCGTCTTCTTGCGACAGGTAGTGAGAGCGAAAGCTTTACGTTTGGACTGGATGAAACAGACATATATTTTAAAGGGAGATCAAAAAGTTTCCGTTCGAATGCCGTACGGTCCAGAATCGCTATGTCTACCAGACAAAAGCGCCATGAGCATTCAGACGATCTCACTGACGATCCTCTTGGAGGAACACCGTGTCCCGCTGCCTGAACAAGTTCGGAACTGCCTGCTGCGCACCCTCGTCCGACAGGAATCGTCGACCCTTCAAGTCCTTTGTAAGAGACCGAAGGGGTGATAATCGTATGGGGAGAGATCACAACTAGAGGGCGGGGGCTCGAGTGTGTCTCAGTTGAGTTGGCGTAACTTCTTCGTTGCGTCTACATCTACATTTACACTCCGCAAGCCACCCAACGCTGTGTGGCGGAGGGCACTTTACGTGTCAGTCATTACCTCCCTTTCCTCTTCCAGTCGCGTATGGTTCGCGGGAAGAACGACTGTCTGAAAGCCTCCGTGCGCGCTCTAATCTCTCTAATTTTACATTCGTGATCTCCTCGGGAGGTATAAGTAGGGGGGAAGCAATATATTCGATACCTCATCCAGAAACGCACCCTCTCGAAACCTGGCGAGCAAGCAACACCGCGATGCAGAGCGCCTATCTTGCAGAGTCTGCCACTTGAGTTTGCTAAACATCTCCGTAACGCTATCACGGTTACCAAATAACCCTGTGACGAATAGCGCCGCTCTTCTTTGGATCTTCTCTATCTCCTCCGTCAACCCGATCTGGTACGGATCCCGCACTGATGAGCAATACTCAAGTATAGGTCGAACGAGTGTTTTGTAAGCCACCTCCTTTGTTGATGGACTACATTTTCTAAGGACTCTCCCAATGAATCTCAACCTGGTACCCGCCTTACCAACAATTAATTTTGTGAAACAAATACTAACAAAGAGATAGAGGGGCTGGCCAGTACTTAGCTCAGTACAGCCGATAGATACACATAAAACAGAACTGAAAATTTACATTCCTAGCTTTCGGAACTTTGTTCCTTCATCAGGGAGGAGAGAGGGGAAAAAAGGGAAGAAGGGAAAGTGGATTCAGTTACTCACAACCCAGGTTATGAAGCAACAGGGAAAGGTAAACAGGGAGGGTAGCAAGGATGGAGGCATGGTTGTCAGAGGGAAGCCAAAGATATTCTACTGTAAGTACTGTGCCAGCTTAAAACCAAAGAGGATGAATACAGAAGTAAAGAGGTATATAGTATAAAGATAAACACAACTATGTAGGATGAAAAGATGCGTGAATGGCTAAAGAGGAAAGGGAAAGAGGAGAAGACTGAAGAGTGAATGGGAGTGAGGTTGTTTAACGTAGGTTCAGTCCAGGGGGATGGCGGGATGAAAGGATGCGTTGGAGTGCAAGTTCCCATCTCCGCAGTTCAGAGGGACTGGTGTTGGGTGGGAGAAGCCAAATGGCACATACGGTGTAGCAGGTTCCTAGGTCCCTAGAATTATGCTGGAGGGCATGCTCCGCTACTGGGTATTGGGCATCTCCTAGGCGGACAGTTCGTCTGTGTCCGTTCATGCACTCAGCCAGTTTAGTTGTTGTCATGCCGATGTAAAAGGCTGTGCAGTGCAGGCATGTCAGTTGATAAATGACATGTGTAGTTTCACACGTAGCCCTGCCTTGAATTATGTATGTTTTACCAGTAGCGGGGCTGGAGTAGGTGGTTGTGGGGGGATGCATGGGGCAGGTTTTGCAGCGCGGTCGGTTACAGGGGTAGGAACCGCTGGGTAGAGAAGGTAGTCTGGGAATATTGTAGGGTTTAACAAGGATGTTACGGAGGTTAGGGGGGCGACGAAAGGCAACTCTGGGTGGTGTGGGGAGAATTTTGTCAAGGGATGATCTCATTTCAGGGGTTGACTTGAGAAAGTCATATCCCTGGCGGAGTAATTTGTTGATGTTTTCGAGGCCAGGATAATACTGGGTGACAAGGGGGATGCTTCTGTGTGGTCTGGGGGTAGGAACATTGTTGTTGGACGGGGAGGAATGTATTGCTCGGGAAATTTGTTTGTGGACAAGGTCTGCAGGATAGTTGCGGGAGAGGAAAGCACTGGTCAGGTTATTGGTGTAATTGTTGAGGGATTCGTCACTGGAGCAGATACGTTTGCCACGAATACCTAGGCTGTAGGGAAGGGAGCGTTTGCTCAAAGGCAGAGAGACCATGGGTATGTGGGATGTTTGTGTAAAGGGATGTAGCATCTATGGTGACAAGAAAGGTTTCAGGTGGGAGAGGAGTGGGAATGGATTTGAGGCGTTCTAGGAAGTGGTTTGTGTCTTTGATGTAGGATGGGAGTCTGCGGGTGATAGGTTGTAGGTGCTGGTCTACCAGAGCTGAGATACATTCGGTTGGGGATTTGAAGCCTGCTACAATGGGACGGCCAGGATGGTTCTCTTTGTGGATTTTGGGTAATAGGTAGAAGGTAGGGGTACGTGGCTCAGGCTGCTACATCCCTTTATACAAACATCCCACATACCCATGGTCTCTCTGCCCTTGAGCACTACCTCTCCCAACCCCCACCCGAAGATCTTCCAAAAACCTCGTTCCTTATCACACTTACCAACTTCATCCTCACCCATAATTACTTCACTTTTGAAGGCCAGACCTACAAACAAATCAGGGGGACGGCCATGGGAACCAGGATGGCTCCCTCCTATGCCAACCTCTTCATGGGCCGCATGGAGGAGGCTTTCCTGAAGATCCAACAGCTGCTTCCCCTGGCCTGGTATAGGTTTATAGATGACATCTTTGTGGTCTGGACTCATGGTGAAGAAACACTCCTTAATTTCCT
This sequence comes from Schistocerca serialis cubense, assembly GCF_023864345.2. Taxonomy (NCBI): domain Eukaryota; kingdom Metazoa; phylum Arthropoda; class Insecta; order Orthoptera; family Acrididae; genus Schistocerca; species Schistocerca serialis. Next base: position 553,415,832 of record NC_064638.1, on the reverse strand, counting down.
CCATAACCTCAACTCCTTTTCGAATCTGAATTTCACCTGGTCCTTCTCCAAAACCCAAGCCACCTTCCTGGATGTTGACCTTCATCTTGTTGAAGCTCACATCCACACCTCTGTCCATATCAAACCCACAAACAAACAACAGTACCTTCACTTTGATAGCTGCCATCCTTTCCACATCAAACGCTCCCTTCCCTACAGCCTAGGTATTCGTGGCAAACGTATCTGCTCCAGTGACGAATCCCTCAACAATTACACCAATAACCTGACCAGTGCTTTCCTCTCCCGCAACTATCCTGCAGACCTTGTCCACAAACAGATTTCCCGAGCAATACATTCCTCCCCGTCCAACAACAATGTTCCTACCCCCAGACCACTTGTCACCCAATATTATCCTGGCCTCGAAAACATCAACAAATTACTCCGCCAGGGATATGACTTTCTCAAGTCAACCCCTGAAATGAGATCATCCCTTGACAAAATTCTCCCCACACCACCCAGAGTTGCCTTTCGTCGCCCCCCTAACCTCCGTAACATCCTTGTTAAACCCTACAATATTCCCAGACTACCTTCTCTACCCAGCGGTTCCTACCCCTGTAACCGACCCCGCTGCAAAACCTGCCCCATGCATCCCCCCACAACCACCTACTCCAGCCCCGCTACTGGTAAAACATACACAATTCAAGGCAGGGCTACGTGTGAAACTACACATGTCATTTATCAACTGACATGCCTGCACTGCACAGCCTTTTACATCGGCATGACAACAACTAAACTGGCTGAGCGCATGAACGGACACAGACGAACTGTCCGCCTAGGAGATGCCCAATACCCAGTAGCGGAGCATGCCCTCCAGCATAATTCTAGGGACCTAGGAACCTGCTACACCGTATGTGCCATTTGGCTTCTCCCACCCAACACCAGTCCCTCTGAACTGCGGAGATGGGAACTTGCACTCCAACGCATCCTTTCATCCCGCCATCCCCCTGGACTGAACCTACGTTAAACAACCTCACTCCCATTCACTCTTCAGTCTTCTCCTCTTTCCCTTTCCTCTTTAGCCATTCACGCATCTTTTCATCCTACATAGTTGTGTTTATCTTTATACTATATACCTCTTTACTTCTGTATTCATCCTCTTTGGTTTTAAGCTGGCACAGTACTTACAGTAGAATATCTTTGGCTTCCCTCTGACAACCATGCCTCCATCCTTGCTACCCTCCCTGTTTACCTTTCCCTGTTGCTTCATAACCTGGGTTGTGAGTAACTGAATCCACTTTCCCTTCTTCCCTTTTTTCCCCTCTCTCCTCCCTGATGAAGGAACAAAGTTCCGAAAGCTAGGAATGTAAATTTTCATTTCTGTTTTGTGTGTATCTATCGGCTGTACTGAGCTGAGGTAAGTACTGGCCAGCCCCTCTATCTCTTTGTTAGTATTTGTTTCACATCTTATGAGATTTTCCATTAATCATTTACAACAATTAATTTTATATGATCATTCCACTTCAAATCGTTCCGCACGGATACGCCCAGATATTTTACAGAAAAAACTGCTACCAGTGTTTGTTCCGCTATCATATAATCATACAATAAAGGATCCTTCCTTCTATGTATTCGCAATACATTACATTTGTCTACGTTAAGGGTCAGTTGCCACTCCCTGCACCAAGTGCATATCAGCTGCAGATCTTCCTGCATTTCGCTACAATTTTCTAATGCTGCAACTTCTCTGTATACTACAGCATCATCCGCGAAAAGCCGCATGGAACTTCCGACACTATCTATTAGGTCATATATATATATATATATATATATATATATATATATATATATATATATATATATATATATATATATATATATTGTGAAAAGCAATGGTCCCATAACACTCCCCTGTGGCACGCCAGAGGTTACTTTATCGTCTGTAGACGTCTCTCCATAGATAACATGCTGTGTTCTGTTTGCGTCATTTGCTATATGGGGACGAGCGTTATCATGAAGTCGGAGCGCCCCATATTGCGCACCATTCCACAACGTTGCTTTTCGACGGACATGCTGCCCCATCCTCATTCTTCATTCTCCGATGGATATCTACCGGTCTCTGCTCGTCCTGTTTGGACGCATTTGGTAATAACGTCGCCACAGTCCACGTTTCCACACGTACCGCACGAACTTCGAAAAGCACGAATGCTACACTAATCCCTTTTGTACATGCCAGTGCTTTTATACCTTGATCGGGGTCGCGCAACGTTTTATATACGCTACAGTAACGCCCTCAAACGGAACTTTTTGATCCCACCTTGTATGTAAGTCTGCAGGTTTTGTGCCTGTTGTCACTGAAAGTAGGGTGTTACGCAGGGTGTTACGCAGCGTCGTATTCCTTCTAAGCGATCGACATTTCGACTCCTGTGCTGAGCAACTGCTCAGCTAACCGTGAATACGGCAACATCCAGAAGAATATCCTAGCAGCGGGGCGGAACGTCGAGCACGGAGGAAACATCATCCTAGATGATTCTACTTTCAAGACATATTTTCGATTTCAGACCCCGAGCTAACTCGATCTTCCCGGAAAGCTTAACGCACACAAATTCTCCCGTTGTGCCGTTGCGAGCAGCATGCCTACGCAGTTCGGTGGGCAACAAGACAGGAGCCTGCGTAGGAGGCTGAAGTCAGCTTCCGAAGACAGGCCAACGGCTTCCGTGGTGGAACAAGAGCCCACTCGCAGACCGTGTTGGAGAAGAGGCGTCTCTGCGAACAATGAGCCTCTGCTCGCGACGAGACGCCGTGTCCGTGCGGCGCTGAGGTCATTGTCGTTGCAGCAACCCACACTGCAACACGAAGATAAACTCTTCGTGCGCAGCAAAACTCTGGCACAATTGTTCTTCTGTTTCCTCCCACGCTCACCGGATTTCTGTGCATTTCTACCAGTGTAACTTGTGCACTCGAATAGATTCAGTATATGTGCAGCTTTCACCAGGATTCCTGTATTCCTAAATTCTTTTGCATACCAAGCCAAAATAATTGTTAGTTTACTGTCACACCCACTCACTTTTCATCTCTGGAATCGATCCATGGTCACAATATTGCTATCGAACCCTCCAAGTACGGTCCAGCAGATGCCTTTTGATTCAGAGGATTTCAGAAACGAGGCGTGCTACTAACTGCTTCACCACCGATTACAGTTACAGATAAGACGAAACTTTTATATTTAAACATTCTTGATACACCTTTTTGTGCAATTTCGGTTGCGGGAAGAGTTCATACTTGTACAACGCACTGTTAGCCCAACATTACCGACTGTCAGTGAGAAGGTGCCAGTTTGGAAGGTCACAGGGGCTGGTCAGCTACATGCTACATGCTTCCTTCCTGTAACTCCTCAGCAACAGCGATTAACAGTGGGCCCGCATCGCACTCGAGGTCCATCAGTTATCTCCCTTCCGCTAGAGAAAGTGGAGGGCCGTGCAGCTGTTAAAGGCAGCTGGTGACCGTGCAGCGCCTACGATTCTCTGGCTCTTCTAAGGACAGAGGTGTTATTCTTTCGCGTGCTACTTTGCTAAAGTGAACTTGTATATCTTTTTTTATAATTTTAAATTAATTTCTGCGTTAATGTGGAGCTGGGTTGCTGAAGCAATATGAACGAAATAGCGGGTTCCTCAAAAGATACAAACATATCGGATTGTAAATGTGTCCTTGAAAGTCTAGTTCTGAGGCGAAAAGTGACGTGATCAAACAGGGACTGCCTACACCCAATCTTCCGCGTTTGAATACAGTAACAAAAAATTATGTCAGACATTTTCAATAATCTTGGTACCCCTCTCGTTACAAATCAACAAGTGGATGTGAAGAGAGACAAAAATTGTACTGCTGTTTTCTCCCAATCAATTGTGGTCAGGAAATTGCGTAACACTTACAATTTTAACAACTTAAGGGAACGACACGAAGAGTCAGAGGACCATATCACATTCGTATGGAGACTCATTACTTTTGGCAGTACGAGGATATATTTTTGTTTGAACAGTGCCTTGATATTCAATGTTCAGACGCATAAGGAATAAATGAAGAAAAACGCACACTTTGTGAACTGTTTAACGTATGTCACATGTCTCCTAGCTGCACAAGAATCTCCTTTCAGAGGACACAATGATACTAAGGACAGTGATAATCGGGGTAATTATATTGAACTTTTACACTTAATGTCACAAAAACATTAACTTTTGTCAAATCACTTACAGAATTCAACTGTTTTTCAAGACATCTCAGGCGACATGCAGAATTATCGCATGGATTCCATTGCTGAAGTCATCCGTACAGAAATTTCGAAAGAATTGAAAGAAACGTCATTCGTTGCGATTGTAATGGATAAAACGGTAGATCCTTTAAGCGAGTCGCAACGTTCAACTGTTTTGCTGTGTGTATTATCCACAAGTTTAGTGTGTGAGAGACTTTTAGGATTTGTTGATGTCAGTGATAACTGAAGTGCTGCGGAGCATCTGTTTGGCTGCTAAAGTGAGTTTAATTGTGATAGAAAGCGTGTAGTTCCGACATAAAGACGGCTGTGCCTTTACAGCTGGGTAACATAATAGGGTATAAAATCTTTTGACCGGCAAATAACCCTCAGCTCTGTTCGTACATTGCTATGCTCATAAACTGAATTTAGTACTGAAACAGTCTGTTGAACATATACGTGAGTGCATAATATTTTTTCAGACAATTTCTGGTTTTGCCTCCTTTTTCTCCAAATCCATTAAAGGGATGCTATTGTCGTGTAACCACTCCGCCACATGCCGTGCTTTATGAACAGGTGCTGGATCGTGTTGAAACATGGAATCGCCATCCCCGAATTGATCTTCAACAGTCGGAAGCAAGAAAGTGCTTAAAACATCAATGTAAGCCGGTGCTGTGATAGTGCCACGCGAAACAACAAGGAATGCAAGCACCCTCCATGAAAAACGCCACCACACCATAACACCACCGCGTCCGAATTTTACTGCTGGCACTACATACGCCGTCAGATGGCGCTCCCCCGGCTTTCGCCATACCCACCCCCTGGCATCGGATCGCCACATTGTGTACCGTGATACGTCACCCCACACAACGTTTTTCCACTGTTCAATCATCCAGCGTTTATGCTCCTTACACCAAGCGAGGCGTCGTAAACAATAACATAATAACAATAATGATAATAATAATAATAATAATAACCACAACAATACTGTTGTTTGAATAATCCTAAATAATAACATAAGAATAATGACAATACTAATAATTGTTACAACAATCTGTTACTTTTAACATTTTTTAAAAGCGATTACTGTTATCAACATTTTACACCTCGCCACTGGCATTTATAATCCGATTAATGTCTGCAGTTACTCTTTCAGAGGAATCGTAGAATTACATCAATATGTCGATCGTATTTTGTACAGTTATTGCAGGTAGCTATAAAGGCACAGTCGGCGCCGCGAGTAATTAATTGGTCTCAGGTGGAGACCGACACTGTACCACAGACTGCACGCGACTGGAAACGGTGAGAACAGAAGCGCGAAAGCGTGATAAATAAAAGCAGCAACATTTGCCCCTGGTTAGACTTTCGCACCGACACTGCTTCCTCTGGACTAGCATAGGAAAATTCAACGTGTTTGTATTGATGGTCGTTTTCTAAGCGTGAAACATGGCAAAGTAACAATTCCAGTGCGTAGTTGCCCACGGAAAGGCCAAATGTGCCGACCGACGCGTGAAACGACGCACTGATACCACCATACTGGCCAGGAGTAACTGAATACCGCACAGGTTAGCAGAAGGGTGGGGAGGGACAGGCAGGATTTATGGTGCAGCCAGCGTGGACAAAGGGGGGCGCACTCTACCGCGTGGAGGCTTCGCGAGGGACGTGGCATGCCGTCGAAATGAGTTACGGCGCCGGCTGGAAGTGACGCCGTGCAGAAGGTACAGCGGCACCGTACCACACTAAGCAACAGGCCTGCAGGCGTCCAGCCAAGTTACTGACGATAGTACCATCTTATAGGGTACGCGACTGCATCGAGGATTTCTTTGTGAGGAGGGCTCACCACCATTTTATCTTGGACTATCTTGGACGAAGAGCCATCAACAAAAGTAGCTGTACGAGGGGCATTCAATAAGTAATTCAACACGTTTTTTTCTTGGCCAATTTCGATTGAAAAACTGCTGAATTGGTTCTGGGACATTGTGAAATATTCCCGCTTCAGCCCCTATAGTTTCAAAAAATTCCGACTGGTGGCGACGCTATCGTAACCAAAATGGTGTCTGTAAGGAAGATGGTTCCAAGCTGAAACCGTTATTGAGTTTCTTTTGACGGTAAACCAGAGCACAGGCGCTTGCAGAATGTCTACGGGAACCTGGCAGTGAATAAAAGCGCGGTGAGTCGCTGGGCGAGGCGTGTGTCGTTATAGCAACAAGGTAGCACAAAAGTGTTCGATTTTCCGCGTACCGGCCGGCGGCATACAGCTGTGGCTCCTGCAATGTTGGGACGTGCGGACACTCTCATTCGAGGTGATCGATAGGTCACAATCAAACACCTCGCTGCACTGTTGGTCGTGTCGGTTGGTAATGCTGAACACTCGTCAACAAGTTGGGGTATTCAAAGGTGTATGCCCGCTGGGATCCTCGAAGCTTAACAGAAGACCATGAAGAGATACGAGTTTGGCCAAACGAAGGATGCACTCCGCGGGAAGCAGTACGTGGAAGATATGGAGGTTACTTATGCAGTAGAGGTTGGCTCCGACGTCGACCAGTAGAGTGGTACCATGTGGGCATACAGGACCTCCCAGTAAAGTGGCGCAAGGCCGTCGCATTCGACAGAAATTATTTTGGGAAATACGGTTCTGAAGCCAAAAGAGTGGCGAATAATCTGGTGTATTCGAATCCAGATTAAAACTAACAGGCTTTCAGAAAAAAATGTTGCATTACTTATTGAATGGCCCTCGTAGCTTCAGGTGTCACACAGAGAATTGTATAGGAATCCTTGCTGTTCATATTGTACATTAATAATTTGGCAGACGACATTAATAAGTACCCTCAGACATCTGCAGATGATGCAGTTATCTATAAAAATTACACAAAGCATTGGCCATCGACACAGCTCCAGAATACTCTTGTGTTGCTGCTGAGAAGTGTACAAATTCGTGTCACTTAACTGGAGGAGACAGGCTTGCGTAGAAGTGTCGCCACACCCACTCCAACACTTTGGCTTCATGTCACGCCACCGCGACTACAGAAGACGTACAAGGTAACACCACACGCTGCATTCCGCTTATTTCTGCATCATACCATTTCTCGCATCATTACACTTTCTGCTCCTGTCGCAATACCTATGAGGAAACGCACGGCAATCGGAGAAGTGTTCTGCGGACCAAGACAGGTAAACAGAACCACAGAGAAGAAAGTACACAGTAAGTCAACTCAAGACCTGGCACCGCTGCGTCCTGCAGCTTCTACATGTCGAGTCTCAGAGACAGACCAAGAGCGTTATAACGTGTATAAAATGCATGTCTGACCATCAGCTGCTTTTTATTAAAACCCAAATATCGGCCAGTTTCAGTCACAGACCATTTTCGCGGATTAGTATTAAAACAGTTTAGGCCACACCATCATTACTGTTATTACTTAAATAATGGGAGCGTCTCATTTGTAGAGCAGTACTGATCTGTTTACATGTGTTATTAGTATGTTTGCTGTTCTGTATGTTTATGTTGTTAGTATGTTTGCCTTTAGGAGTCCTGTGTGTTATACTGGAATTCATGGCACACTCTACATATGAGACGTGGCCATTATTTAAGTAAAGTAAAATGTGATGATTTGGCCTAAACTGTTTTAACCCTAATCCGTGAAGATGGTCTGTGACTGAAACCAGTAGATACTTGGATTTTAATAAAAAGGCAACTGACGGTCAAACATGCATTTTAGACACTACTCAACGGCTGCTAGTAGTCACATTCTATAAACGTTCAAGCGTGATAACAGTTTACAGTGTAGAAGACAGCGAACTGCTGCATCAAGATCTCAGAACAGAGTCGACAAGGAGAGGAGGGAGAGGGGAAGGTGGTGTGTGCGCATTCTATATGTCTAACATGTAGGTTGGTGAAGCCGCGAAGGAAAGGCTAGTTAGTTATAAGGAATGCGAGTGCACGTGGTAGCTGCACAAACAATCCTGTTTCCTACTACTACTATATTATAGTGGTGGTAGTGCTTGTGGTCTTCGGACCACCTCCCCACGCCATTCTATCCTGAGCAAGCTCCATCTCTACATAACAGCTAAAGCCCACGTCTACTTGACCCTCTCTGCTGTAGTCAAGCCCACTTAATGTTCTGAAGAGTTTGAACATCTTTCTATCACAGTAAGAGTAGCAAGGAACAATAATATGGTGATTTTACTAATCGTAATATCAACGTTACTTTCCGGGTATTAGTTAACGCTAGGCTGTGTTAATGCTTCTGATTATTGTGTTGTCCGTCGCCAGCGTATTAGCGCCAATCAACTTGAGGGTCTGCACACAGCATGTGTCTGACAGAAGTGAATCTGGCGACTGGTCGTTGATGTTGACAACAGCCGAGCTGGAATGGACCGGCCGACTGACAGCAATGACTCACTGACTGACCTCATCTTTTCATCGTAAGTGTGATTCTCAGTGATCTCTAGCAGATACTGAAGTACCCCGCATCAGGTGCATCAGGAAAGTGCCTTTAGTACGGGTTTCTTGCAATCTGTTGTCTCCCCAGGCACTCTGCAAAGTTCCTCTCTGGGCATGTCCTTACTTTCGACTGATCAGCCTGAGTCCTTTATCCTGCCAGTCGAATTATCTGTTAGCAACTTTCCTTGCACCTGATAACGTCCTTTTTTCCACTTTAAACAATGACACACGTGCCAAAATATGTTTCCTCCAAAGGCATACCAGAGTAGTGCTAGGTTTGAAAATGTCGGTCTCAAAACCCGCAAGCTCTGTGTCGCATCGGGCCGTAAATTCATCTGGCCCGTGGACTGACACCTCCATTGTCCACTGTCACTGGTCTGCAGACCGAACAACAAGCGGAGGCCACATCTGCAGCTACAACGGCGCTCAGGAGGAGGCTGGTTATTGTCCGGTGTGGTGCTTTCTTTCCTGTGACTTTGGGCTCCGTTTATTCAATCACGAAACAAGGTCTATGCCTTGGTGCCCGATTTTTTTGTAGGTCTGGTAATACTCGGTATTTATATATCACAAGGGTGCAGCTGTACAGATTGCAAAAAATAAAATGGTTCTGAGCACTATGGGATTTAACATCTGAGGTCATCAGTCCCCTAGAACTTAGAACTACTTAAACCTAACTAACCTAAGGACATCACTCACATCCATACCCGAGGCAGGATCCGAACCTGCGACCGTAGCGGTCGCGCGGTTCCAGACTGAAGCGCCTAGAACCACTCGGCCACACCGGCCGGCGTACAGATTGCAGCTCCCACAAGCCGTAGGCCATGGAGTCAAATTGTCCAACCTGCAGTTCTGCTTGATCTGCAGAACCAACATGAAAACGTTAACTTCGAAAGGAAATTAATCTTCGGTGACGTGGCCATTTTTCATTTTTCGGGAAATGTCACCAGACACAATACTCAAATATGCGTGACATAGAATCGACATGCAGCTGCTGAACACGTCCTGGATTTCGAGAAAGTTAATGTGTTCGGTCAACAGACAAGACAGTCTCTATGGACTCTCGTCCTTCGTTGAGAGACCTGTAAATGGTCTCACCTATCTCGACATGCTGCAGTTGTGGCTCATGGCAAAATTTGAATCTGATAATAGGGAATTCATCTGTCAACAAGATGGCGCCTCTCCACAGTTTCGCAGTTGTCTACGAGATAACCTGACTCGTGCTTCGCCACGTCACCGCATCGCTGATCTGGCGCTACTCGAGTGTCCAACACTGTCGCCATCCCAGACACCATGCAATTTTTCCTTGTGGACTCACATCAAGGCTAGCGTTTATGTTTTACCTCTACCAAAGAAACTCGAAGACTTGCGACACCGCACATCGCAGTCTGTCTTTCCCGCAATGTTGGGTGGAGTATGGGCAGAAATGGGCCAGCGATTAGATGTGTGTTGTATGGGGTGGGATGGACAAACAGATCATTTGTAAATACTGTAAAAAAAGCTGCGAATTTGTTTTTGGCATACTGCATCATTTATTACTCTTGGACATTTATCTGTATCCATTTTTCGGAATGTTCCGTGGACTTCATAATTACCCTGTACTTCTCTGGTCATGATACTTCCTGTAGCTACAACGTCGCTTTTATTTGAAACAACATCCACGACGCCCTTGTGTAAATAGCGCGTGCATCATCTCCCTTGTAGCGTCACCGATTCGCAACGAATGCCCTCTCATCGCACGGCAGTCTGAACAGCCATACGAGCGCCGTAAAAGAGGCCGCCTGTGGCCGCAGTTACACTTACTGCGACTGGCAGAACAGGCTGTCATTAGCCGGCGAGGCAGAAGGCAGCTCGTTACGGTTACAGCGGCTGCAGACAGGAGGGGGGTTGCCGCCGCCAGACCACACGCACGGTAACGATACGAGATTCAGCACGCTGTCCACGTCACTAACACAAGACTCTGCGGCGAACACCGCGCCACTTTCCGTATGACTGTTGTCATTAGTGCTGCTCTCACTAGAAGCTACAACTCGCTCTACAGCTACTTTTGTCACCATCGCCGCTGCTCTTACTGAAGTTTCCGCCACTGTCTTAGCGATGGAACACGACGAAGCTCTTAAGCGAACATACTAAATTCGTCACATCGCATTTCGAGAGTGAATCTTCTATTGCACCATAGTTCCAACTACTCGTACATTTGCATTAGCAGCTCATCCTACAGAGTATGGTGGAGCGTATATGTAGGCTGGGTCGCGTAAGACGTAAGGCGATACTTCGAAGGTACACTACTGGCCATTAAAATTGCTACACCACGAAGACGACATTCTACAGACGCGAAATTTAACCGACAGGAAGAACATGCGATGATATGTAAATGATTAGCTTTTCAGAGCATTCACAAAAGGTTGGCGCCTGTGGCGACACCTACAACGTTCTGACATGAGGAAATTTCCAACCGATTTCTCATACACAAGCAGCAGTTGACCAGCGTTGCCTGGTGAAACGTTGTTGTGATGCCTCGTGTAAGGAGGAGAAATGCGTACCATCACGTTTCCGACTTTGATAAAGGTCGGATTGTAGCCTATCGCGATTGCGGTTTATCGTATCGCGTCATTGCTGCTCGCGTTGGTCGACACCCAGTGACTTGGAGAACATGGAATCGGTGGGTTCAGAAGGGTAGTACGGAACGCCGTGCTGGATCCCAACGGCCTCGTATCACTAGCAGTCGAGATGACAGGCATTTTATCCGCATGGCTATAACGGATCGTGCAGCCACGTCTCGATCCCTGAGTCAACAGATGCGGACGTTTGCAAGACAACAACCATCTGTACGAACAGTTCGACGACGTTTGCAGAAGCATGAACTATCAGCTCGGAGACCATGGCTGCGGTTACCCTTGACGCTGCATCACAGACAGGAGCGCCTTCGATGGTGTACTCAACGACGAACCTGGGTGCACGAATGGCAAAACATCATTTTTTCGGATGAATCCAGTTTGTGTTTACAGCATCATGATGGTCGCTTACATGTTTGGCGACATCGCGGTGTACGCACATTGGAAGTGTGTATTCGTCATCGCCATACTGGCGTATCACCCAGCGTGATGGTATGGCTGCCATTGGTGACCCGTCTCGGTCACCTCTTGTTCGCGTTGACGGCACTTTGAAGAGTGGACGTTACATTTCCAATGTCTTACGACCCGTGGCTCTACCCTTCATTCGATCCCTGCGAAACCCTACATTTCAGCAGGATCATGCACGTCCGCATGTTGCAGGTCCTGTACGGGCCTTTCTGGATACAGAAAATGTTCGACTGCTGCCCTGCCCATCACATTCTCCAGATCTCTCACCAACTGAAAACGTCTGGTCAATGGTGGCCGAGCAACTGGCTCGTCACAATACGCCAGTCACTACTCTTGATGAACTGTGGTATCGTGTTGTAGCTGCATGGACAGCTGTACCTGTACACGCCATCCAAGCTCTGTCTGACTCAATGCCCAGGCGTATCAAGGCCGTTATTACGGCCAGAGCTGGTTGTTCTGGGTACTGAGTTTTCAGGATCTATGCATCCAAATTATGTGAAAATGTAATCACATGTCAGTTCTAGTATAATATATTTGTCCAATGAATACCCGTTTATCATCTGCATGTCTTCTTCGTGTAGCAATTATAATGGCCAGTAGTGTAGATTACACATTACTATGGAAGGCCAAGTAACTTTTAATGACTTCTGCACTACAATGTCAAGTGATCCAGGTACGCAACAATATTTTGTAAAATAGCCATCAAGTTTCTTTAAACAATTGTCGGAATGTTCTGCCAATCGTTCAGTTCCTCGACGACAGAAACCCGCTCCGTGGTCACGTTGTTGTTGTTGTGGTCTTCAGTCCTGAGACTGGTTTGATGCAGCTCTCCATGCTACTCTATCCTGTGCAAGCTTTTTCATCTCCCAGTACCTACTGCAACCTACATCCTTCTGAATCTGCTTAGTGTATTCGTCTCTTGGCCTCCCCCTACGATTTTTACCCTCCACACTGCCCTCCAATACTAGACTGGTGATCCCTTGATGCCTCAGAACATGTCCTACCAACCGATCCCTTCTTCTAGTCAAGCTGTGCCACAAACTTCTCCCCAATCCTATTCAACACTTCCTCATTAGTTATGTGATCTACCCATCTAATCTTCAGCATTCTTCTGTGGCACCACATTTCGAAAGATTCTATTCTCTTCTTGTTCAAAATATTTATCGTCCATGTTTCACTTCCATACATGGCTACACTCCATACAAATAGTTTCAGAAACGAATTCCTGACATTTAAATCTATACTCGATGTTAACAAATTTCTCTTCTTCAGAAACGCTTTCCTTGCCATTGCCAGCCAACATTTTATATCCTCTCTACTTCGACCATCATCAGTTATTTTGCTCCCCAAATAGCAAAACTCCTTTACTACTTTAAGTGTCTCATTTCCTAATCTAATTCCCTCGGCATCACCCGACTTAATTCGACTACATTCCATTATCCTCGATTTGCTTGTGTTGATGTTCATCTTATACCCTCCTTTCAAGACACTGTCCATTCCGTTCAACTGCTCTTCCAAGTCCTTTGCTGTCTCTGACAGAATTACAATGTCATCGGCGAACCTCAACGTTTTTATTTCTTCTCCATGGATTTTAATACCTACTCCGAGTTTTGTTTTGTTTCCTTTACTGCTTGCTCAATATACAGATTGAATAACATCGGGGAGAGGCTACAACCCTGTCTCACTACCTTCCCAACCACTGCTTCCCTTTCATGCCCCTCAACTCTCATAACTGCCATCTGGTTTCTGTACAAATTGTAAATAGCCTTTCGCTCCCTGTATTTTACCTCTGCCACCTTCAGAATTTGAAAGAGAGTATTCCAGTCAACACTGTCAAAACTTTCTCTAAGTCTACATATGCTAGGAACGTAGGTTTGCCTTTCCTTAATCTAGCTTCTAAGATAAGTCGTAGGGTCAGTATTGCCTCACGTGTTCCGATCTTTCTACGGAATCCAAACTGATCTTCCCCGAGATCGGCTTCTACTAGTTTTTCCATTCGTCTGTAAAGAATTCGCGTTAGTATTTTGCAGCTGTGAATTATTAAACTGATAGTTCGGTAATTTTCACATCTGTCAACACCTGCTTTCTTTGGGATTGGAATTATTATATTCTTCTTGAAGTCTGAGGGTACTTCGCCTGTTTCATACATCTTGCTAACCAAATGGTAGAGTTTTGTCAGGACTGGCTCTCCCAAGGCCGTCAGTAGTTCTAGTGGAATGTTGTCTACTCCCGGGGCTTTGTTTCGACTCAGGTCTTTCAGTGCTCTGTCGAACTCTTCACGCAGTATCATATCTCCCATTTCATGTTCATCTACATCCTCTTCCATTTCCAAAATATTGTCCTCAAGTTCATCGCCGTTGTATAGACCCTCTATATACTCCTTCCACCTTTCTGCTTTCCCTTCTTTGCTTAGAACTGGGTTTCCATCTGAGCTCTTGATATTCATACAAGTGGTTCTCTTTTCTCCAAAGGTCTCTTTAATTTTCCTGTAGGCAGTATCTATCTGAGCCTTAGTGAGATAAGCCTATACATCCTTACATTTGTCCTCTAGCCATCCCTGCTTAGCCATTTTGCACTTCCTGCCGATCTCATTTTTGAGACGTTTGTATTCCTTTTTGTCTGCTTCATTTACTGCATTTTTATATTTTCTCCTTTCATCAATTAAATTCAATATTTCTTCTGTTACCCAAGGATTTCTACTAGTCCTCGTCTTTTTTCCTACTTGATCCTCTGCTGCCTTCACTACTTCATCCCTCAAAGCTACCCATTCTTCTACTGCATGTCTTTCCTTCATTCTTGTCAATTGTTCCCTTATGCTCTCCCTGAAACGCTCTACAACCTCTGGTTCTTTCAGTTTATCCAGGTTCCATCTCCTTAAATTCCCACCTTTTTGCAGTTTCGTCAGTTTTAATCTATAGTTCATAACCAATAGATTGTGGTCAGAGTCCACATCTGCCCCTGGAAATGTCTTACAATTTAAAACTTGGTTCCTAAATCTCTGTCTTACCATTATATAATCTATCTGATACCTTTTAGTATCTCACGTAGCCCTTCGAGAAACGCTGTGTGAACGACGTTGTGAGAAAATTTGCGACTGGTGCGTATGAGTTCCTTGATTACCCAGACATTCTCGTCTGTGTTCGGTGTCAACGGCTTTCCTTTCAGATCAGCGTCACCCACGTCTGTGCGGCCTCACTCAAATTGCTGGTGCCATTTCTCTACGGTTGGACAGTGCATTTAATTTGGTCCGAATACAGTCAGAATTTCACGGTGAATCAATGTGCATTTTACATATTTTGTCCTCAGGAATCGTTCCGTCCGGCGTACTTTTAACTTTGGAGTAAGTTTCCAGTTTGCTCTCCCATTTAGTTTCGACGTTGTGGTGGAGCTGTTATCCACACTGCAGCAGAACCCTGTCTGGAGGAAACCCAGAACATGTACTCCGTCTGACAATGCGATGTTCAGATGTGTGTGAAATCTTATGGGACTTAACTGCTAAGGTCATCAGTCCCTAAGCTTACACACTACTTAACCTAAATTATCCTAAGGACGGACACGCACACACACCCATGCCCGAGGGAGGACTCGAACCTCCTCCGGGATCAGCCGCAAAGTGCATGACTGCAGCGCCTTAGACCGCTCGGCTAATCCTGCGCGGCTCTGACAATGCGCCACTCTTGTTGAACAGTGTTCTTAGTTTGGAACGGAACGTGTAGCTCACATTTTTTGAAGTCTCCTCGTGATACTCCTTTTATTTCATGAATGTCTCTAGATATTTAAACGATGTTTTCGGCAAACGATAGAACGCAAGAGGGCAGTAATTCTGTTCATTTTTAACAGAGACATTGAAATAAACATATGTTTACATATATTTAATGGAACGATATAACTAAAACGTGTGTGTGCCTTTGCTCGCTTTTTTGTTTTTATGACTTGACAGGAACTAAATGGCGAGGTTATCAGAGACCTGTCACGTGTTAAATGAAACGAATATGGATAAAATCGGTAAAATTGTTCCACACATTGATGAAACATAAAAAACGGCATTCATACACTCACTCCTACCTCACTTGCATTGACTCGCACAATCACTGTATCTAACACGCCTTAACACGATGGAGAAAGGGTGAAAGGCGTCAGTCCATGGATTCAGACACGCGTAAAACGGAATAACAGGTGAAACAACAGCACAGGCAAGTGTGAACGGCCAACCACTTGCATAAAACATGGATGAACCAGTCACCCTATTAACACACTAAGATCAACTCCCTAAAATCTTGGGAAAAATGTTTGACAATTTACAGAACTTTAAAACTATAACCACATTCTCTATTTTAAGAGCGCAGGCCTGTCGGCAGGTCTACCACTACCAGATGCTCTGAAAATAAAACGCAGTCAACTGAAATGGGTGCACAGCGATCTGTACGCCACAAGCAGCCACATTGGAGGTTCCTGACTCGGGAACAAGAAGCCATGCGTCGTAGGGCTGTGGCCTACGCGAAGACAGGTAAGCAGGGCCTCGTCCCGTCGACGTGACTGGAAGGGGGATGCCACGGCCGCGTTGTGGGCTCTACTAGGCGATGCTCATTGTCCGTCACTTCCCGCCACTCATCTTCCCACGGACGCAAAACTGTATTACCTCAACACCGAGGTGATAGCACGCAGGGAGTTTACAAATTGCACTAACTGAAGCTCGAGACATGCCTAGTTGCCTGCTGTATCTACCCTTTTGTCCCCCGCGTCCTGGATAGAGAGCACCCAGAGAATCTGAGCAGACAAGGAATTTAGTACTCGAATCACGTCTCACCTGCTGCAGTACCCTCAAGATCACACGCAATTCCGCGTCGAAGACGGTAAAGCCTCGGGGCAATCGGACCTAGAGGATACGTTCAGGGGAAAAACAGAGCCAACAACGGAGTACCCGTTTCGACCCATCCGTAAAGACAGTTGTAGAGTTATGGTGCTCACTTAAAATCTTAAAATGCCCTTAAATAACATATTAAAAACATATACAGGACATTTAAACAGCATTCGAGGGAAAGACGAGCAGAGTGATATAAGGCTTATTAATGTTTGTATTGAAACCTTTCGCAAGAGTATCAGAAAAATTCTAAAATTTTAAGACACGGAGGCAGGAATAGACTGTTGCCGTGTAAACGCAGTCAGGTGGCCTTTCGTCCAAGTCTCTTTCGTTATTTCAGGCCAAGAAAACTGTTCACCTCTTTCGCCCAAAGTTTTACAGTCCGGTATGAGTACATACACAATTTGAAATAGTTGCCTATGCCCATTCTGATATATTAGGAGTTAACACATAGCTCCATTTACAACAATCGTAGTTGATTCTGTACCCCTGTGCCATGAAATAGGAAATACCTTTCATCTTAGTATCAGGCCTGTAGCTATTCTGCATGGCATGAAATTCCCAGTTTACTAAGTTTATGCCACAGTTCTCAAATACAAGCTTCATTTCCGTTCAATGTGAGGTTATTTCATGTAGTCGAGACGGCTAAGTATATAACTGACAGCTCCCAGCGCTGTTGCCAGCTTTCAACTGTGAAGCGCAAACGGCTGTTGGCGAAAACTATATCCGTCTACAGAGTTGCGACAACACTCAGGCGTTACCATAGATATATGTACAAAATCGCGTTGCTCTATTGGAAAGGTTGCCACGGTGCAGCCCTCTGTAACTGTCAGGGATCAACTATGGATTTATTTGCACCAGTGACCCCGTGGGGTGTTGAACACGTAGCGCCTAGACATGGGTCTCTGACGTTTTGTGACGTCTATCATACTATGATTCTATAACTTGGACCCACTCACTGAGGTTTCCCTGAACATGAAACAGAAGTTTTATCTGAACATTCACGGTGGCCAAGTGCTGTCATTTGTACTACATTTTCGTGATGAGAACGTAGTGGACTCACCCGTCTTCCGCGATGACACAGGAAGTCTCTGTGGCACCGTGACTGCTGGCTAAATCACTCAAAAATTTCTGGAAGTATTTGGAAAAACAGGTGAAACATCCCAGAAATTTGATAGCTCTACGTCTGTGAGTGCCTACATCTACATTTATATTCTGCAAGCCACCCAACGGTGTGTGGCGGAGGGTACTTTACGAGCCACTGTCATTACCTCCCTTTTCTGTTCCAGTCGCATATGGTTCGCGGGAAGAACGAGTGCCGGAAAGCCTCCGTGCGCGCTCGAATCTCTCTAATTTTACATTCGTCATCTCCACGGGAGGTATAAGTAGGGGGAAGCAATATATTCGATACCCCATCCAGAAACGCACCCTCTCGAAACCTGGCGAGCAAGCTATTCCGCGATGAAGAGAGCCTCTCTTGCAGAGTCTGCCACTTGAGTTTACTAAACATCTCTATCACGCTTACCAAATAACCTTGTGACGAAACGCGCCGCTGTTCTTTGGATCTTCTGTATCTCCTCTGTCAACCCGACCTGATACGGATCCCACACTGATGAGCAATACTCAAGTATAGGTCGAACGAGTGTTTTGTAAGCTACCTCCTTTGTTGATGGACTACATTTTCTAAGGACTCTCCCAATGAATCTCAACCTGGCACCTGTCTTACCAACAACTAATTTTATATGATCATTCCACTTGAAATCGTTCCGCACGCATACTCCCAGATATTTTACAGAAGTAACTGCTACTAGTGTTTGTTCCGCTATCATATAATCATACAATAAAGGATCCTTCTATGTATTCGCAATACATTACATTTGTCTATGTTAAGGGCCAGTTGCCACTCCCTGCACCAAGTGCCTATCCGCTGCAGATCTTCCTGCATTTCGCTGCAATTTTCCGATGCTGCAACTTCTCTGTATACTACAGCATCATCCGCGAAAAGCCGCATGGAACTTCCGACACTATCTACTACGTCATTTATATATATTGTGAAAAGCAACTGGGTACAGCATACCTGAAGAAACTTACGGACGCTCTGGCTCACTAAATTGAAAACATTATGAAGGATAGAACTGCGCTACTCGGTGTTAGCATGTCTCTTGGGAGCTATTACTTTTTGTCCGGTGAACTAACGAGCGCTGCCATTCTTACCGGCAGTGGAAAACGGCATTCTTTCGTCCTGAATTCTAAGAGATTTCCCACTGATTGCGCCAACGTTAATCGTGACGCCATACACACGGCCCCTCCACTTGCCGCCTGCGCGGGACGGCTATTGCAGGCGTGCATCCCTATCTCATTGTTAGCCCATCATAAATGGAACACCTGCATAGCTCTCCCAGCGCTCATGTCTAACGCCAGGTAAGGCGTGAAACGCCCCGCCGCGAACAAAACACGGGAATGGTCCGTGTGGGGTGGTGGGTGTGAAGTGAGGGGGGGGGGGGGGGGGGCACATGTACCGGTTATGCGGGCACCACGTGACTCCGCACGCGGCGGTCTCCGCGCCGAGCGGAACCTGTTTGCATAGCGGCGGCCGGAGTCGTAAATACTGGGTTGTACGAGCGCGGCGTGCATTGGCCGCAACACGCCCGGCCGACTCTTACAAATGTGGCGGAACCGGGCGAAGAAGGACGTGGCGCCGGCGAGTTTTGCCTATTAAAATGCGACGTCCTTTCAGCAGCGCCGCTTGTTTTACAGCGGCAGCTGCCAAACACGACGTCGTCGTATTCTTTACGAACCCTCAAGAGCAGATTCTTCGGCGCCATACGTAATTGTTATTGGGGGGGAGGGGTGTTCAGTAAAGCCGTCGGCACACGGACCGTGCTGTCGAACGTCAACGTTGAGCGTGCTGAGTTCAACGTACAGTTGAAATGATTCAAATGGCTCTGGGACTCAACTGCTGAGGTCATTAGTCCCCTAGAACTGAGAACTAGTTAAACCTAACTAACCTAAGGACATCACAAACATCCATGCCCGAGGCAGGATTCGAACCTGCGACCGTAGCGGTCTTGCGGTTCCAGACTGCAGCGCCTTTAACCGCACGGCCACTTCGGCCGGCAACGTACAGCTGAACGCTCAGAAACGATGCAACTTGTGCACACGGTACGTCGACCCCAACGTGGTATACGCGATCATAACGCACTCCAGCGGCAGTTGCGGGATTTTTCTAGTTCGTAAATCACACTGTTTACTCAACGGGCGGGCGTAAAATTCCCACGTTAGCTCTGTTAAAACGCACATTTCCTCCATCGTGTACGAAAAGGAAAGTGTCATGACCAATCAATAAGGACACAGGACTAGAAAAGTTCCATTACAAACAGTGCGATAAAAATTTGCAATACTTCTCCACGTAAGATAAACATTATTTTATCTTTCCCACATTTTAGTAAAATCCTAAGGTCATTCTTACTTGATCACTGTTCCTACCCAGTAGCAGACTCTTTACCACATGTAAATTACGAACTCAAAAGCAAAATGAACAAATTATCTTTATACAACTAGCGCAAGCTTTCCTGTACATTAACCAATCGAAGAAACTCATCCCTCGAAAGAAGGTGAACTTATATTTACATAACATCAAATATTATATTATATACTTACAGTAAACTAGTAATAAAGTATCAACCTAATAAAAAAAGCAGATGTTATGAAAAAAATTTGATTGCTCCGAGACGTGAACCACCGCCCTAGCTCACAGTCATCAGTGACGCTACTAATTACGATACACCGGTAAAGTAACAATACTGTCTACGATAAACCAGTAAGATATTTCTAACAACTAATCAGAACATATTACCACTTCCTAAAACTTTAATCGTAGATATGTTACAGATTGAAATTTAATTATAAAAATTGCACCAAGAACAATGGGCTTTGTTTGTATCTTAAGCGTGTCGCTGCCTTCAAATAGCATACTCTCATAATATGAAAGTTACAATAATTCTTTTGCCACGAACATGACTTTTATCATTATTTTATTGGAACAAATCACACAGATTTTTCAGTGAGTCTCAATTTGTTGGTGCTCAGAAACGGCATATATACGTGTAGGCTTGAAATTAATGCCAATATGGCGCCTCACAACTCTGTGCTGAAGGAAGATGGCGTGGAAGTGACGTAGGTAGCGTTGTGCCATCTCATTGGTAAACGCTCAGACGCACGCTCACAATACGTGTCATGCTAGATATTGCTCTGCACGTTCGAAAAGACTCCCAAACGCCCTATTCCACACTATGACGTCAGAAACTCAGCACGCTCAACGCACAACATTCTGATGCACGGTCCGTGTGCCGACGGCGTAAGTAATGCAACACTTTTTTTCTGGGCCAATTACGGCCGGTAAAATGCGGAATTTGTTGCAGGTCATCATGGAGTACTTCAGTCCGCATAGTTTCATGAAGTTACGACAGGTGGCGGCGCTATACGCAGCCTTCAAAATAGCGTCTATAGCGGAGGTGCGTTCAAAGCAGAGAGCTGCCAATTAGTTTGTTTTGGCGAAAAACCAGAGCATCGAAGATATCCATAGGCGCTTGCAGAATCTCTATGGAGACATGGCAGTGAACAAAAGCACGTAGAGTCGCTGGGCGAGTCGTCTGTCATCATCGCAACAAGGTCGCTGAAATCTGTTCGCTCTCCCACGTACCTGCCGACCGCATACAGCTGCGACTCCTGCAATGTTGAAACGTGCGAACACACTCATTCGAGGCGACCCACAGGTCACAATAAAACACCTCGCTGTACAGCTCGATGTCTCAGTTGGTAATGCTGACACAATCGTCCACCACCCAGTGCATCCAAAGGTGAGTACGCGCTTGGGTTTTCGCCGCCTGACTGAAGACCGTAAAGACCAATTACGATCTGTTTGACCCAATGAAGCAGTACGTGGGCGACGCGGAAGTTATTGACGCAGCAGGACGTTGGCTCCGACGCCGACCAATAGAGTAATACTATGCGGGCATACAGGGCCTCCCCGTTATGTGGCGTAAGACCGTTGCATTTAACTGAGATTATGTTCAAAAATAGGGTTTTGTAGCCAAAAAAGTGGGGAATAAAGCTGTGTATTGGAATCCTGAATGAAACTAACCTGCTTTCAGAAAAGAAAGTATTGCATTACTTAGTGATCGCCCCTAATACGTTCCCGTACAAGTAAAAAGCAGAAATGAAAATGAAAGCAACATTCAGCGTCACTCACAATGTAATTTCATCCAGAAGTTTCTTGTAGTGGCCACGCCAGCTGTGTAGTTTGTATCAACTGAAACACATTTGCATGTTGCAAACTGAATGCATTCAGCCACTCAGACTGGTACACAAGGCATCATTAGTAGGTGTTCTGGAATTTAACACTTTTTTTTGTAAACCCGTATTGACTGTTATAGTTCATGACCTTCAAAATATGAGAAGGTTCTCCAGAGACTGCTACCATTCACATTATTTGTTGACTACTTTTTATTTCAGACAAGATATCCAAGTTCCACATATTTATTTTTGCCACCATTTTGTGGTCAATTTTATTTAGAACGTCTGGCCACATTTGCTAGGAGGAAAGCTTCCGGTTTTTCTCACTGGCAAGGCGCTCTCCTAGTCTGGTCTCTTGGCCCTCTACGCCGGCTGGCGGTGATCAGCGAATATCATTTTAAAGGACAAAGATCTCTTGAGAACTGTGCAGTTTTCGCGGAACTAAGACTGCGGCCTGCTTCGTACTTTCGTTGGCAGAACCGGTGCCTCTCCTAGCTCTGAGGCGGTGTCATGCCACCACTGCCCCGGAGAATAACTGGTGGTGGTGGTGGTGGTGGTGGTGGTGGTGGTGGTGGTGGTGAGTGTTTAACGTCCCGTCGACAACGAGGTCATTAGAGACGGAGCGCAAGCTCGGGTTAGGGAAGGATTGGAAAGGAAATCGGCCGTGCCATTTCAAAGGAACCATCCCGGCATTTGCCTGAAACGATTTAGGGAAACCACGGAAAACCTAAATCAGGATGGCCGGAGACGGGATTGAACCGTCGTCCTCCCGAATGCGAGTCCAGTGTGCTAACCACTGCGCCACCTCGCTCGGTCCGGAGAATAATTAAGCGCGTAGTTTTTGCCCATTCTGCTCGGACACCAAAGGACGAGACACCGTGCTGCCGCCCGTAGAGCGTGGAGAGGTCCGCTGCTTTCGCTCCAAAATTTGGTGTACCCAGTCGAACTGAGCCGTCGTGCCAAGACGCTGACCAGTCGATGCGACACTGATTCATCTCAGTACCACCCTCTTATTTGTTAAGATGTATTTTTTAAGCCAAGAGTAGGAAGTTTCTGCAGCGTTTCCCCCCTTTTTCCCGCGGAATGAGCGTTATTCTCGTTCCTCACACTGGAAACAGCTTTCAATCGTCACTTCCATACAGAGTATTCTTTTGAAAGTCAAGAATTATGGAGGGTAATTTATGTTTTGTGGTCATTCACCTGAAGAGTCACTGCTCTCTCGACCGTCCTTTGATACTGGTGGGCACATGGTTTACTGATTTTGGGGAAATGTTGGTGTCACACTTGCGGTAGTACGAGGCATCTTTTGAGCAGCTCGTTACGTGCCTATTTTGCCATGGAACTTGTGCTGCTTCATTTCGTTATAATTTATAACGTCTTGTTGTACCGTTAACTTCGCGGGCTGCCCTAGTGTGCTCTTGTTCCGCTTTCTCCACACAGTTGTCCATATTTTTTGCTACCTCCCCACAGCTTTAGTGTGCCGCGCGGGGTTACCGCGCGTTCTGAGGCGCCTTGTCACGGTCCTCGCTGCTCCCCCAGCCGGAGGTTCGAGTCCTCCCTCGCGCGCGCGCGCGCGCGCGCGCGCGCGCGCGTGCGTGTGTGTGTGTGTGTGTGTGTGTGTGTGTGTGTGTGTGTGTGTGTGTGTGGTGTCCTTAGCCTAAGTTAGATTAAGTAGAGCGTAAGCTTAGGGACCGACGACTACAGCAGTTTTTTTTCCCCATAAGGCCTTACCACAAATTTCCTCTTTGTCGTTTTGTAACATGATTTGAATTTAAAAGAACGTTATTGTCTGTTAATTGGTATCGTCGTTTTTGTCAGTCATTAGAGCAAGTACATATTGTTTATTTCAGTCTTAGATTTCGAAATCTTTTACTTTGTCCCACAAGTTTTTCAAGGCTGGGTGACTCACTAATAACAAATATAACTTGGCGCACCCCTAAGCTGCTGTTTCTCATTGTGATAGCGTTATTGTTAGGCACAATGGCCAAACTCAACGATCAGTTGTGTTAAGAATGAAAGAGTGAGCGTGCACTCGCTCATCTTATACGATGAAAGATTTGTTTTATAACGAGCATTGCAGTTAACTCTCCTCGACTCCGATCCAGAACAGGGACGCAACTTTCCTTGTTTAAGAACACGTATGAGGTTCACTTTTGCCGCCACCAACAACTTAAGGAAGAAGCTGGTGCATGACTTCTCATAAGCAGCAAAGGAACTGTGCAACTGAGTAATTTGTAAAGTAACATGCAGTCATTGCGACAAATACCACTTTGGCCATACGTGCAAAAATTTAAAACCCCGTTTTAAAAAACAAATTGAGTGTTACAGACATGTTAAAGTTGACATGTGAGGTATAGCGAAACACGTAGACGATACAGGATACAGTGTTGCAATAGATAACGGTCCTAAAGTACTGCATACTTTGAAGAAGATCTCGAAAAATTCACATTTTGGAGAAAATGGAAACAATTTAGAAGTGGATGAACGAGCTCCTGTATGAAATTACTCAATTCAGACGCTCATATTTCGACAACAACCTCAAATCAATACTGTTAAAATAGAAAGTGCGTAAAAAAATTAACATGTATGAATCTGTGTTCCAGCGGTATTTTATAAACCTTTAAAATAGTTTTGGTACTATCGTTTTTAACAGCAAAGTGCCAGTTTCCCTGCTGTAATACATTTCATCGAATAACATCAGAGATACGACAGCAAAACGTGCAGAAAATATTGCAAGTGACTGACACCATCAGGATTTACGTATCGATAGTTTCACTTGTTTGTACCGCACAGGAGAGTTGACTGATGTGTGTTAAGAATGTCCTACAAGCTTATGGCGCTTAAACAAGATCCAAGGAGTCATAGCAACGGAGATAACTGAACGCACCACAAGATGACAGCGTTTTTATATGAACAAAATGAGCTGTTATTTAAAAATTTTAACTGAACAGCAGACCAACTTACGAACTGAATATTCTCTCGTATTAGGGTAAACTTCCTTGTCTCCGCGGGATGACCACAGCACATAAAAAGACTGTACAGAACTACTTTAATATGTATATGTACTTTTGTTAAACGTTCTTATGCGGCCATTGTAGCTTGAAGGTGAGGTTTATACCTCGAGACATGTTGCTTCATTAAATAATTTAAGCAGTCAACAAATTTTGTGATTAGTACTGATCTCCGAAAGAATTTTCATATTACGTTGTGTTGCTTTAGGTAAATTGTTTTAAATTAGTAAAGTCTGACACAGGAAGTAGACGGCGGTCTTAACCCTTAACTCACGAGGTGTGATCTCTCAGACCGCGCGAAAATTTTCAAACTCCCTCTCTAAGGCCAGTTGTGGTCCCTACCCTACTTAAATTGCCTACAATGTTTTGTTGTCGGTTGCGTTATCGCCTTCTGTGTGTATTGTTGACACGTGTTATTGATAGGTGTTGGAGTCTCCTAGACCGCGCCTCGTGAACTACGTACAAGTTTTCTGCAGTACGGTACCGCTGTGTTGGCACCAATTTTTAACTCTCCCGAGTTTGATGAAATTGTTAGTCGGTCTATGGGGGAAGGCGTCAGTGATAAATACCAAGAAATAAACGAAAAGGCGACGACTTTACATTAGCCAGTGATCACAATTGTGATATCGAACAAGAGTATCATTCAGAGGAAGAAATTCAGGACAGTTGTGATGGGGATCTGTCTGTTTCTTCAATGAAATACGTGTCTGTTATAAAATCGAATGTGTTCTGAGTGATTATAAGAAAAATGTAGTTCCCAGCAATGTCAATTTGACAGACTTTCTTTTTGCAAGTATCGGGTGGAATTTTTATGCGCAAATTTAAACCCTGGAATGTATTTTTATTTGGAAATTCATTTGCTACAGAGATTGTATGATTTTTCAGAAAGTAAAATTCAGTTCTCTAACAGTCTGTTTATGTGTACTAATTAAAAGAACCACGCAAAATTGGGTGTTTTTGTGTTATAAATAGTAAAATGCTGCAAGTTTTGTTTAGTGCAACAAAATGAACTATAAGCATTTAAACAAAACTTCAATGATTGTAAAAATAGATGTTATACAGCATAAATTAAAAATTTCAAATGATTTTTGCCTTAAATCTCGGTTTAAACATAGAGGTCCCAGGGATCCCACTTCGTGATACGTTACAGAAAACTGACCTTGCGAGTTAAGGGTTAATGATGCTTTTTGACGCATTTTTGCTAATGCAGTTGGCTATTAGCCTTCCTTTGATTGTGGTTTACACCATGGCTAACTCATCCTGGCTTATTCACGAAGCAGTTTGTAACTACATAATGTTTCAGTCCTACTGGCCCACAATACGAATGCGTGTAATTGCCTGATTAAAGCTATGATGGCTAAGATGATAGTTTTTGTATATATTAATCGCTTTTTTACGGTTTGGACGCTCTGGTGATGGCTGTAGAAAGCAACAGAAACTAATTATCGTGCTTTAATTGTTTAAAAAAATATTTGCTGTCTGCAGATTACAAAACTTTTAAACTTTTTTGTTTCACACATGTTTTAAATTACGTTTAAAACAGTGTACATGTAAATTTCAACGTAAAATGGAATTATACATGTGTTACAGTTAATAAATACTACCTGCGTACGTCACTGCCCACTGTTTGCGCGAGATTAACAAAGCGCAGGCCACACGCTGCAGTCCATATTGGGTGATACTCTATTTAAAATCGATACAATTGTTTAATTACTCCTTTGTAATACGTACAAAAGAAATTTGTAGGCCCCACCGTTTCAACTTCACGGTTGAAATGGAGAGTTCGGTATCACCACCAACATTAAAATCACTATTTATGGCTTCGAGTAAATGTCAAACTATTCACGGATAAACCACTCAACCAGTGCCTACAGTGCTTTTATACGTTGGCAAGAAAGGTTGCTGTACATTATTCAGTGCAGACACACGGTTGAGAATTGTAACGAAATCGTTTGACCCTTTTTAGAGCAGAGTCGATAGAGGGGAGGGAGGGTGGGAGGGAGGGAGGGAGGGAGGGAGGGAGGGACACGGAAAGAACTTGCTTATTGTAGTACAGCCCTGTGGTAAACGTGGAAAGTAGGAGAAAAGAATCTTTGCCGTTCCAAATCTCGTGAAGAATTTAGTTACGAATTGGCGTCTGCGCTATGGCGTTTGTAAAAGCGCCGCTCATAAATGTAAGTACTGCGACAAAACTACAATCTTGTCTCACAGACACTGTCCGCAGTAGAAGGATTAAATGAAATGCGTTTGTTTGTCGCCCGAGTTTTCCATTTCAGTTCTGTAATCGACATCCTTTTTCGCATAGCAGCAGACTGCGGAATTATTTTATCTTATGTCTCTTAACAGTTTATCTTCTAAGCTTTCTAAATGATCTTCCAGCGATTTCGGAAGGAGTATCAGATACACAGCTATCCGCTGTTCTGTCTGTACTTCATTGCTTGTATGCCTGGTGATCAAAGTCGGTCTTTGGTCATTGACTGAGAAGAACTCTGTACAAAGAAGGGAGGCGAAGTTCAGAAAAGGTCACTGCGGTTTTGTCAGACCTCCGCAAATAAGTCATTCCGGAGAGGTCAGGATGACAGACAGCAGACTGGGGGGGCTATTTCCGAGAGATCACTGGGAACGAGAGCAACCGTCCGGTTACTGCGGTCGGCTGCCATCGATTGCCGATAGGCTGGGAAGGGAACATGCCACGGGCGCCCTGTGGGAGAGACCGCAGGGACGCATATATCTATTCATTACCGTCCGCCTGTAGCCCCCACCTCCGGAACTCATCCCAGTCCAGTACCAAT
This sequence comes from Schistocerca serialis cubense, assembly GCF_023864345.2. Taxonomy (NCBI): domain Eukaryota; kingdom Metazoa; phylum Arthropoda; class Insecta; order Orthoptera; family Acrididae; genus Schistocerca; species Schistocerca serialis. The sequence continues at coordinate 553,388,133 of NC_064638.1, read as the reverse complement.
AGAGGACTGCGACCTCATGGTGCTCCTGGCACTACTTCATTTCTGACAAATAAATAAATTAGGAAGGGGAAACCTAAGGAATGGAAATGGAAATGAGCGTTTGGCGTCATTGGCCGGGAGGCCCCTCGCGGGGCAGGTCCGGCCGCCATATCGCAGGTCTTATTACATTCGGCGCCACATTGGGCGACCTGCACGCCGGATGGGGATGAAATGATGATGAACACAACACAACACCCAGTCCCTGAGCGGAGAAAATCTCCGACCCAGCCGGGAATCGAACCCGGGCCCAGAGGACGGCAAGCCGTCACGCTGACCACTCAGCTACTGGGGCGGACACCTAAGGAATTAATGAAGTTGCTTCTGTTACTGCGGGAAGCAAGTATTTCAGGTCAGCTACGTTCAGACCCCTCGTCGCACATTCTCGCACAGACAAAAACAAATAGCTGTATTGAACATTACGCCGAATTAAGCATGAGTCCGCTGCTCCTTAGCGGTGTAGCCAAGGCCGTATAGAAGGGGAAAAAAGTATCGATACTTTCTGGCAACGAGTACTTTCGTATGACTACAGATCCTATTTAACTGGATAATTTTCAGTTTGGACGATAAATAGTTTGGACAAGAAGAGAATAGAAGCTTTCGAAATGTGGTGCTACAGAAGAACGCTGAAGATTAGATGGGTAGATCACATAACTAATGAGGAGGTATTGAATAGGATTGGGGAGAAGAGAAGTTTGTGGCACAACTTGACCAGAAGAAGGGATCGGTTGGTAGGACATGTTCTGAGGCATCAAGGGATCACCAATTTAGTATTGGAGGGGAGCGTGGAGGGTAAAAATCGTAGGGGGAGACCAAGAGATGAATACACTAAGCAGATTCAGAAGGATGTAGGTTGCAGTAGGTACTGGGAGATGAAAAAGCTTGCACAGGATAGAGTAGCATGGAGAGCTGCATCAAACCAGTCTCAGGACTGAAGACCACAACAACAACAAATTTTCAGTTGATGCTTTTACTCATGTCAGCACCTTACACCACGTAGGGTACTGAATGATCCTAGTGATCAGTTACTAGATGATTTTTATTACGTACCCTAAATTTTGGCACCATGACTCAACTGTAACACCTTCAGCGAGCGAAAACGCTACCACGAACAGGCCAACAATGGAACGGGTAGTGTGCACGAGCGTGACAGAGTGAAGGTACGAAAACATTTGCGACGCTCCGACGATGTTGACGTCGTTTCGAGCGCAGTTGGTTCACTTTGAATCCCCGTGTTTTCATGATTTGACTTATATCTTTCTTTTCGTGTATCGTTCTATATAACAGTTTAAGTCAGAGCTTAATTTATAAAATATTAGGCGCCGGAACGCACCTCTTCAATCACACAACAGCCGCCCTCCTCCCACCATAAAAAATAACAAGTTTCTATTTTTTCAAGCCTTATGATGGAACTTAACGAGCTGGCCGCTGTGGCCGAGTGGTTCTAGGCGCTTCAATCCGGAACCGCGGTGCTGCTACGGTCGCAGGTTCGAATCCTGCTTCGGGCATGAATGTGTGTGTCCTTAGGTTAGTTAGGCTTTCTCGTAAGTAGTCCTAAGTCTAGGGGACCGATGACCTCAGATGTCAAGTCCCAGACCATTTGAACCATTTTTGGAACTTAACAATGAGAAATTATTTCCTATAAATTACCGTTCTGAAATTCAGGTTTTTAAAACAAAATTTCTTATAAACAAAATAATAAAATCACACGATTTAATACAAACGGCAGTTGCTTCTGTCTGTAGCAACGTCACTTTTCTGCCTAGTTTCCTGCTCGATGCATAACGGCGCCAGTCGCTAGTCTTCGCTACTATGACGTCATGTTTTCAACTGCTGCCAGCCACAACTATCAAAAACATTCGCTGCAGTTGCTCGGTGAACGTGTCATAAAGTATTTAGTGATGACTTTAATTTCAAATCTCCAGTGCCGACTTGTTGCAATGAGATCAACAAAAATTCCATAGGAGGTGCCAGAATGCTGTTACAGTCCATCCCAGCTGCAATAAGCACTAATTTATGTGCAAGAATTACTGCATCAGCGGACAGAATGGTGGCTACCAAAAGTGCAACTTGATAGTATTTTGATGAATTATAATAATGAAGTGAGATGTAACATCTCCTTCAAATATTTGGTGTTTGGGAAATGCTTCAAACATGAAAAGGCGTTTAGGAAACCAACCCACCTCAATATCAACGTAAAATTATTTTCTTAACATGAAAATACGAGAGTGAACAGACCTCTACATACTTGGTAAGTTCATGTAAGACCGACCAACACACCCCCCCCCCCCCCCACACACACACGAAAGGTATATGAGTGAAGAATTAACAGGGACAAATACGTTACTTCTCCCAACCCTCGTGCCCCTATATTCTACCTTCGACAAGACAGTTGGTTCAAATAGCTCTGAGGACTATTGGACTTGACATCTGAGGTCATCAGTCCCCTAGAACTTAGAACTACTTAAACCTAACTAACCTAAGGACATCACATACATCCATGCCCGAGTCAGGATTCGAAACTGCGACTGTAGCAGTTGCGCGGTTCCGGACTGAAGTGCCTAGAACTGCTCGGCCACAGCGGCCGGCTCACAATGCTATTTCGTTCAACTAGCATCATAAAGAAACAACTACCGACGCACGACCCCATATTGCAAATATGGTAATGCCTGTGTTATGAAAATCAAGTGGGGGACACTCGAGCACCCGTCCAGAGCCCTGATCATGTGTAGGGACTGTGGTTGTTGTGAGCGGACGCAAGGAGAATTGGCCACTCTTCGGGGGCAGGTGGAGGCTTTGTCTGTTAGGCTCATCGAGCTCGAGGCGCAGGCGTCGGCTCGTAGTGGCGTTGGGGCAACTGTGGTGAGACCTATGCCTACTTCGGTGGCCTTGGAATCACATGGAACCCCTGATGTCGCTGCGTCTTCCGGCAGTGAGCATCTTACCGGTCAGCCATCACTCCAGGGTGAATGGCGGACAGTGGTGGGCTCGCGCGTGCCTGGCCGAAAGGCGAAGGTGGGATCTGGCCGCGTGGCAGCTGCCTTACCCCTTTCCAACAGGTACGGGGTGCTTCCTAGTGGTGATGACATCGTTTCCGAGCCACCACAGGATGCCTCGCCTGTTGGGCCAGTGGCCGATTCTCCGGCAAGGTCCCGACAGTCACAGAGGGCGGGCCTATTAGTTATAGGGAGCTCCAACGTTAGGCGGGTTATGGAGCCCCTCAGGAAAATACCGGGTAGGTCGGGGAAGAATGCCAGTGTGCACTCGGTGTGCTTGCCGGGGGGTCTCGTCCGTAATGTGGAGGAGGCCCTTCCGGCAGCTATTGAACGCACTGGGTGTGACCGGCTGCAGATAGTAGCACATGTCGGAACGAATGACGCCTGCCGCTTGGGTTCTGAGGCCATCCTTGGTTCCTTCCGGCGGCTGGCTGATTTGGTGAAGACAACCAGCATCGCACGCGGAGTGCAAGCTGAGCTTAATATCTGCAGCATAGTGCCCAGAGTCGATCGCGGTCCTCTGGTTTGGAGCCGAGTGGAGGGTCTAAACCAGAGGCTCAGACGACTCTGCGACTATAATGGTTGCAAATTCATCGACCTCCGTTATTGGGTGGAGAACTGTAGGGCCCCCCTAGACAGGTCAGGCGTGCACTACACACCGGAAGCAGCTACTAGGGTAGCAGAGTACGTGTGGCGTGCACAAGGGGGTTTTTTAGGTTAGAGGGACCCCCTCTTGGGCGAAACGATAAAATACCTGACGGCTTACCAGAGAGGACATTATCATCGTTGATAAAGAACGTCCGTCCTCAGAGACCAAAAACAGGAAAAGTTAACGTAATATTGGTAAACTGCAGGAGTATCCAGGGCAAGGTTCCTGAATTAGTATCTCTTATTGAAGGAAATAGTGCGCATATAGTATTAGGAACGGAAAGTTGGTTAAAACCGGAAGTGAACAGTAACGAAATCCTAGACACAGAATGGAATATATACCGCAAGGATAGGATAAACGCCAATGGTGGAGGAGTATTTATAGCAGTAAAGAATTCAATAATATCCAGTGAAGTTATTAGCGAATGCGAATGTGAAATAATCTGGGTTAAGTTAAGTATCAAAGGTGGGTCAGATATGATAGTCGGGTGCTTCTATAGACCACCTGCATCAGCAACCGTAGTAGTTGAGCGCCTCAGAGAGAACCTGCAGAACGTCGTGAAGAAGTTTCGTGATCATACTATTGTAATAGGGGGAGACTTCAATCTACCAGGTATAGAATGGGATAGTCACACAATCAGAACTGGAGCCAGGGACAGAGACTCTTGTGACATTATCCTGACTGCCTTGTCCGAGAATTACTTCGAGCAGATAGTTAGAGAACCAACTCGTGAAGCTAACGTTTTAGACCTCATAGCAACAAATAGACCGGAACTTTTCGACTCCGTGAATGTAGAAGAGGGTATCAGTGATCATAAGTCAGTGGTTGCATCAATGACTACAAGTGTAATAAGAAATGCCAAGAAAGGAAGGAAAATATATTTGCTTAACAAGAGTGATAGGGCACAAATCGCAGAATATCTGAGTGACCACCATCAAACGTTCATTTCTGAGGAAGAGGATGTGGAACAAAAATGGAAAAAATTCAGAAACATCGTCCAGTACGCCTTAGATAAGTTCGTACCGACTAAGGTCCAAAGCGAGGGGAAAGATCCACCGTGGTATAACAATCATGTACGAAAGGTACTACGGAAACAAAGAAAGCTTCATCATAGGTTTAAGAGTAGTCGAATCATAGCTGATAAGGAAAAGCTGAACGAAGCGAAAAAGAGCGTAAAGAGAGCAATGAGAGAAGCATTCAACGAATTCGAACATAAAACATTGGCAAACAATCTAAACAAGAACCCTAAAAAGTTTTGGTCATATGTAAAATCGGTAAGCGGATCTAAATCCCCTATTCAGTCACTCGTTGACCACGATGGCACCGAAACAGAGGACGACCGAAGAAAGGCAGAAATACTGAATTCAGTGTTCCGAAACTGTTTCACTGCGGAAAATCGTAACACGGTCCCTGACTTCAGCCGTCGCACGGACGCCAAAATGGAAAATATTGAAATAAACGATATCGGAATTGAAAAACAACTGCTATCACTTAGTAGCGGAAAAGCATCCGGACCAGACGAGATACCCTTAAGATTCTACAGTGATTATGCTAAAGAACTTGCCCCCTTTCTATCAGCAATTTATCGTAGATCGCTGGAAGAACGTAAAGTACCTAGCGACTGGAAGAAAGCGCAGGTCGTTCCCATTTTCAAGAAGGGTCATAAATCAGATGCGAATAATTATAGGCCTATTTCGCTTACGTCAATCTGTTGTAGAATAATGGAACATGTTTTGTGTTCTCGTATTATGACGTTCTTAGATAATACTAATCTCCTTCATCATAACCAACATGGATTCCGCAAACAGAGATCATGTGAAACTCAGCTCGCCCTATTTGCCCAAGAAATTCACAGTGCCGTAGACACTGGCGAGCAGATTGATGCCGTATTCCTGGACTTCAGGAAGGCATTTGATACGGTTCCGCACTTACGTTTAGTGAAAAAAATACGAGCTTACGGAATATCGGACCAGGTTTGTGATTGGATTCAGGATTTCCTAGAAGAAAGAACACAACATGTCATTCTTAACGGTTCAAAATCTGCAGATGTAGAGGTAATTTCGGGAGTACCGCAGGGAAGCGTGATAGGACCTTTATTGTTTACAATATACATAAATGACTTAGTTGACAACATCGGTAGCTCCGTGAGGCTATTTGCAGATGACACGGTTGTCTACAAGAAAGTAGCAACATCAGAAGACTCGTACGTACTCCAGGAGGACCTGCAGAGGATTAATGCATGGTGCGACAGCTGGCAGCTTTCCCTAAACGTAGATAAATGTAATATAATGCGCATACATAGGGGCAGAAATCCATCCCAGTACGATTATGCCCTAGGTGGTAAATCATTGGAAGCGGTAACGACCGTAAAATACTTAGGAGTTACTATCCGGAGCGATCTGAAGTGGAATGATCACATAAAACAAATAGTGGGAAAAGCAGGCGCCAGGTTGAGATTCATAGGAAGAATTCTAAGAAAATGTGACTCATCGACGAAAGAAGTAGCTTACAAAACGCTTGTTCGTCCGATTCTTGAGTATTGCTCATCAGTATGGGACCCTTACCAGGTTGGATTAATAGAAGAGATAGACATGATCCAGCGAAAAGCAGCGCGATTCGTCATGGGGACATTTAGTCAGCGCGAGAGCGTTACAGAGATGCTGAACAAGCTCCAGTGGCGGACACTTCAAGAAAGGCGTTACGCAATACGGAGAGGTTTATTATCGAAATTACGAGAGAGCACATTCCGGGAAGAGATGGGCAACATATTACTACCGCCCACATATATCTCGCGTAATGATCACAACGAAAAGATCCGAGAAATTAGAGCAAATACGGAGACTTACAAGCAGTCGTTCTTCCCACGCACAATTCGTGAATGGAACAGGGAAGGGGGGATCAGATAGTGGTACAATAAGTACCCTCCGCCACACACCGTAAGGTGGCTCGCGGAGTATAGATGTAGATGTAGATCTCTCCTCAAGCGATTATCATGCTTTTGGTCGCTTAAGAAATGGCCTGAAGGGTCGACGATTCCTGTGGGAAGAGGATGTGCAGCGGACACTGTCTTACCAAACGGCTATCTTCAATCTGATTTGTCTGAGAGATGATGATTGCCTCGACGCTCACGGCGACTCCACGTGATCGACCCATTCTGGACTGTAAGGCCTTCGAACGGAATCTTTTTGATTGTCCTTTATAGGATCTCAAATATCGGCGAGCGGTTGGTGATGCAAATATTGTATTTGTCTTATGGTTTCCGATTTTTTTCGATTTCTTCCGATTGAGATCAAGAGCGAGATGTGACGGTCAAGGAAGCAAGCAGTCCATACTTTTGTTGCTCCCAAGTAATAGTTGGTACGGCAGAATTCAAGAATACTGCGTGACCGCCTTCCTAGCCGATAGTTAGCGTCGCTATTGTAGAATTTTAGAACATGTTTTTTGCTCGCGTATCATGTCGTTTTTGGAAACCCAGAATCTACTCTGTAGGAATCAACATGGATTCCGGAAACAGCGATCGTGTGAGACCCAACTCGCTTTATTTGTTCATGAGACCCAGAAAATATTAGATACAGGCTCCCAGGTAGATGCTATTTTCCTTGACTTCCGGAAGGCGTTAGATACAGTTCCGTACTGTCGCCTGATAAACAAAGTAAGAGCCTACGGAATATCAGACCAGCTGTGTGGCTGGATTGAAGAGTTTTTAGCAAACAGAACACAGCATGTTGTTATCAATGGGGAGACGTCTACAAACGTTAAAGTAACCTCTGGCGTGCCACAGGGGAGTGTTATGGGACCATTGCTTTTCACAATATATATAAATGACCTAGTAGATAGTGTCGGAAGTGCCATTCGGCTTTTCGCGGATGATGCTGTAGTATACAGAGAAGTTGCAGCATTAGAAAATTGTAGCGAAATGCAGGAAGATCTGCAGCGGATAGGCACTTGGCGCAGGGAGTGGCAACTGACCCTTAACATAGACAAATGTTATGTATTGCGAATACATAGAAAGAAGGATCCTTTATTGTATGATTATATGATAGCGGAACAAACACTGGTAGCAGTTACTTCTGTAAAATATCTGGGAGTATGCGTGCGGAACGATTTGAAGTGGAATGATCATATAAAATTAATTGTTGGTAAAGCGGGTGCCAGGTTGAGATTCATTTGGAGAGTCCTTAGAAAATGTAGTCCATCAACAAAGGAAGTGGCTTACAAAACACTCGTTCGACCTATACTTGAGTATTGCTCATGAGTGTGGGATCCGTACCAGATCGGGTTGACGGAGGAGATAGAGAAGATCCAAAGAAGAGCGGCGCGTTTCGTCACAGGGTTATTTGGTAACCGTGATTGCGTTACGGAGATGTTTAGCAAACTCAAGTGGCAGACTCTGCAAGAGAGGCGCTCTGCATCGCGGTGTAGCTTGCTCGCCAGGTTTCGAGAGGATGCGTTTCTGGGTGAGGAATCGAATATATTGCTTCCCCCTACTTATACCTCCCGAGGAGATCACGAATGTAAAATTAGAGAGATTCGAGCGCGTACGGAGGCTTTCAGACAGTCGTTCTTCCCGCGAACCATACGCGACTGGAACAGAAAAGGGCGGTAATGACCGTGGCCCGTAAAGTGCCCTCCGCCACACACCGTTGGGTGGCTTGCGGAGTATAAATGTAGATGTAGATGTATCCTCAGTGTAGAAGAACGCGGCTTCGATTCCCGGTACCTCCAAGCATTTTTCTGAGTTAGGCCTGAGGCCAAATGAGGAGCTGCATGAATCAAGGGGAGGCAGCACCGTCAGCATTCTGTGACATTCCTGGCTGTGGCCGCCAGTATTTTATCTTGCTAGATCATATGGTACGAAAGTTGAGTGAGGTACAAGCAGCAGATGGTACAGTATGTACCATTCCCGTTGGAGAGTCCGCCAATTGTACTGAACTTGGTTTTGATTGGTCGGCACATTCGGGTGTTAGGCGCTAAAACGCCTAATTTCTCATATTAATTATTTATATACTTTTCACTGTATTTAACCCAGTTTTCAATAAGACAATCTCTCATGGTTACCCTACGAGCCTACCGTTTTTGTTTATTAAATTCCACTAGTTTTGAGAAACATAAGAGTAATGATATTAAAACCGAAGTGTTTCGGACGCCTTCGGGTCGCTTTGGCGCGCCTGGCAGGCGAAATACTTCGGCTGCGCTTGTCAGACTGTTTCGGGTGTCCTTCAGAGACGGACGCGTATCTCTGTTTCGGACGGGAAAGTCGTACTCTATATCGGAAGTCGTCAGAAAAGTTACCGTACTATTAAGAAAGCAATGTCGAGTGTTGTGGAGGACAGTGTAAAAAGTGATATTTTAACATATAAACGAACAGGATACATTAATGAGAGGTGTCACCTACCATCATTGTCAGTACTACAGATCTCGCCCTCTGTAGATACACAGACAAACCAGGGACACTGGCATCCCACAAAAAACACAGATTTAGGTTCGGGACGACAGCATAGCAGCCTCCGCAGAAGAAGATCCCACGGCCGACGACCTGTTTTCTGCGCTGGGGACACGACTTTAGAAGACGACAGGTTGGTGGAAGGAACTGTTAGGGACTCTTATTCAGTCTCTACAGACCTCTTCAGCTCCCAGATCTGACTTCCAACACGACAACGAATAATTTTTTAATTCACGTAATGGTAATAACTTCTTAAGGGATTGACAATATGCTGGTCACATGTCCCAGACACACAGGTCGCTCCTCGTACTGCTTTGCAGGCAGGAGCCGGCCAGTCAGAACAGGCCTAAAGCCTGATTCCTGAGTGGTCTTTACGTTAAAGTAAACCTTTTGTGGCTCACTAAATGGCTACTGACAGCCATAATCTGTTCAGCCAACTTGAATCCTTGTGTAAAAGGGAAATTCTCTCAATTCTTTTCTTTCTCGTTAATAATTTATGCACTATTAATAATTTATGAGGAGCAAATATGATGATGTTTATTACATATCATACAATAACAAAACCAATGAACAACAGTTACTAGGGAAGAGTATACAATTCGTAAATTATTTACTAAAATCATAATAATTTGTTATGTGCAGTATTTTTCAACAATGTATTTAATTTAAGAAACATTTTTCATTAAAGCTACTGTTTTATCAGACTTATTTACAACATTATAAAATTTGCCAAATATGCGTAGAAAAATTATAAAAGTTGTTTTACGAAAGGGAGGGCGACAGGATAGGAGAGGAAAGCGCAGCGTTGTCACTCTGCCAGGGTCGCTCGATTACAGATGTATGGCTCTGGGTGTAGCACCAGCACGTTTGCTCATTACAGCTGCGTTCCGCTGTTGCACGCTTAACCAATGTCCTGCAGGTAGCAGACGTGACGTGCCAAAGATCGTACTGTACAACTCGTGCATCTCGACAGGGTAGAGCGGTCGTCGTAGAGACGGCGATGTCTTGCTTGACACATTCCCACAGCAGGTGTATCTTTACGGGTCACTCCAGTTATACGATGGTAGTTCATTAAGTTACACACGTTGTCCCACGCTAAGACTATTGCACAAGAAGAGTGGCGCGTTGTCAGAGTATATGCTATAGGTTTCCTGCAGACACAGTTCTTCTTTGGTAAGGATAACAGTTGCATCACATTTGGGAGTGAAATGGCGTGGCAGCTGGAAACGTACTTCAAACTTGATGCGCGCGGAGCAGCAAGACTCTTATGGCCAAAACGTTTAAACTGTATACAGATTCACCCTGAAATTCCGGTGATACATGGACCAAATGCATCTACCCTCCAGCCGTAATGAAATAGTACCAACAACTTGATCAAAACCGCACAGTCGATGGTGATAATGGTCGGGAAGCGCAGATCTTGCACCATCCGATTTCCATCTTTTATTTCAGCTGAAAGAACATCTGAGGGGAAGAGATTGTCCAACAACGAGGACGTTCACACAGCGGTTCACGAATGACACCATGACCGAGAGAATTTCTAGCCTAGAGGGACTCAGCTAATGACAGAACGACTCCATCGTTGCTTACAGACACTCGGTGACTACTTTGGAAAATAGTGCCAAGTATCTGCGTCACTTTGAAGTGTAGTGCACTATTCAATAAAAGTCCTTCGCTTGCCACAATAATGTATGATTTAATTTTTGAAGTCGCTTCACCAGATGAGGACGGGTACAGCCGCTCAGAGGGAGCACTGACTGTGTTACCATCTTAGTTACAACGAAATCTAGTTGTTCAGCAGCTGGATGTAGCCGTTCTGATCCAAAGTACCTGTAACCACAGCCAAACGACCCATTCAAACATCTCCGGTATTTTCACAGAGACTCCTTCGACTAGCACCATCCCACTCCACGCTGTCCTCTGATAAGAATTCATTCAGGTCACTATGCCTAAAAAATCTCTCCATGAAATAAGCGTGCAGATCGGGTCTTGAGCACTTCCTCACCCTTCCATACTCAGCCACAGGCAGGCGCGGAATCTGGTTCTGCTTCCAATCACCCCCTCCCCATCCCTCGCAAATATCAAGTAACCCTCGCGGTCACCCAAACTTTTACTTAGCCACAGATACCTACGTTTCTAGTAACAATAACCGTAAGATATATTAAATATTTTAATAATGGAATAATAATCTGTTTACATCAGTACTTACAGCATTCAACAAATTCCAGTATTATTTGAAAAATATTTTATACAATAATTTATTACGTCCAAAACAGCTTAAAAATTACAGTCTTCACATTTCATAACTTCACCACTTTATTGCCATTTTCAGATGTGATTACCACGCAGACTGCTTCGTCAAGAGACATAACAATTCCAATGTCTTAATATGTGACGACATGATGTATTCAGTGACATATTTTATAATATTTCATGTAATTATTATGCAGGGTAGCCCAATTAAATTTTTCAGCGAAAAAATATCTCTGGACCAAAAACAGGTACTGGAAAACGACTTTCACTGGTATGAATGTAAGGCAGGTGCTAATAAAAGTAAATACTATGAGACATTCTAAAATGTAAGCAAATATTAGTTTCAACGTATAATTATGTTTTTCTTAAATGGACACCCTATATTAATTCTTACGTAATCAGTAACATGAAAAATCGCAGAAAATGGCGTTTGTTATATCGCAATATCGCAGTTGCACATCCCAAGATGCTAGCGTGATACCCTCATATCAGTGTTTGTGGAAGGAAGACCTATTATTACTTTTGGCCCTCGTGACCAGTGAAGGTAAGATTGACATACGTAATCACATCGCGATTATGAAATCAAAATGGCTCTAAGCACTATGGGACTTAACATCTAAGGTCATCAGTCCCCTAGACTTAGAACTACTTATACCTAAGGACATCACACACATCCATGCCCGAGGCAGGATTCGAACCTGCGACCGTAGCAGCAGGGCGGTTCTGGACTGAAGCGCCTAGAACCGCTCGGTCACAGCGGCTGGTGCAATTATGAGCAACGTAGGGCTCACGCTTGCATCTCAGTATGTGCAATAACGACGCGTTTCGTTTATTTGAAGCGTCAACTTCGCTTTTCAATTTCTCGGGATGTAACTGACACACTGCGATGCAACCAACGCCATTATTTTTGTGATTTTTCATGTTCTTCATCGCGTAAGAAACAATAGGGGTGTAGATTAAAAAAAACTTAAGTTTGCGTTGAAACTAATAATTGCTTACGTTTTAGAATGTTTCGTAGAGTTTATTTTCATGAGCCCTGTCTTACATTCATACCAGTGAAAGTCGTTTTACAATATCTATTTTGGCTCCAGAGATATTTGCATTGAAGCTGTTAGCGGCTAATCACGTCTGAAGATGGCAATCAAATGCTGGAACGGGTAATACGAACACAGTAATTTTTACACGACCTTGATCGAAATAAAATATGTAAACGGTCGCATATTTCCGTTTGGCAATAAGTCAATAAAAAATTGAAAATCATTTGTCTGAAAATTTGAGAAAAATATGCGACACTCAGATACTTTAAGAGCTAAGTGATAAAAACTCACAACTTCGACAACGTCATATCTTTCACAATATATTTGTAAAATCAAAGTTTGCGTTAAATATGATTTGTCTTTCACTTAGCACTACAACTGTGGAAACTGGTCTGAAGACTGTTAAGACTAGGGTATGTGAGCATGCAGTACTTTCCACCAGCGTTCGAGAACACTATCTCTCTCTTATTACGAAGAAGAAACTCCGTTGGATAACTCAGGGTAGCGGTGCGGATATTTTAATGGCATTGAAGCTCAGGAGAAGAATTTGTGTGAATCTGTAACATCTAGTGCCCATCAATTATCCTACCACCACTGGGTAGTGAAGGTACACAGCTGGGAATCTAGGACATTTTGCTACGTTCTCGGTGCCAACTTCAGCATGTTATAGTGATGATGATGATGATGATGACGATTGGGACGCTCAAAATTACTACCATCATCACAAAATCGATAAATAAAAATGCTGAATGCATGGGCAAGTTACTAACTTACAAATCATTGATCTCCTCTCCTCAACGCTTTAGGGACGAGGCCTGACATACCACAGAAATTTAAAACGGGTATTACACTACAGTCTATAGTCGTTGGTGAGGATGAGGGAAAGGTCTCCAACCAGGGGATTCCCCTCATGTCGGCATATAAAAGAAATATAGTTTAAACATGCTTTAAAAAAGTGATGCACTACAAACATCACGTATTGGTGGATCAGGAAGGCAAGTGTCTGTCAATGGACGGTGTTGGCCTGGTGAGCACAGTTTCTTTCCATCGGTGTGGTTGGTGTGAGGTGGTTCTTGGTTGGTTGCTCGATTTGATTGACTCCAACTCCTTGTTGGCCACTGCCAACCATTTGCTTTCCCACTGACGCATGACAACACCTGCACCTGACTGAAGTAACAGTATAATAACCGGGTGGATATGGGGTCGGTTTCACTCGTACATATTATTACTTTGCGACAAACGCCGGTTCAATAACGTAACGCGCAAATGGATGGGGGACAGTGCCCTCGCAGTACTCGCTGGCAGTGGTCCCGTGCAGGGCGAACCTCAGGCAGTCGCCGTGGCGTGAAGGAGGCCTTTATGTGGCCGCGGAGCGGGCAGGCAGCCACCCACAGAGGTTTGTTTAAGCGGCGCGCCAGTCTGTCCGCGGTAATGGAACGGCCGCCGTAAAACTGGACTACAAGCGCCGAGCCGCGGGGTACCTTCGTTACACGCACAGCGCTCTTCTGTCCTGTGGTGACCGCTGCAGCGGCGAGCCGGCTCGTCCACAAGTAAAGCACAGAGCTTCTTTCATACCCGCTCACCGTCTGCTTACTTAATGTGTCTATGGTACGACGAAAGGTTTTCGCACCACCTTTTTTTTTTTATCGATATGAACGTCTGTTGTCTGTTCTTTTTGGCATGTCCCAAAGAACACACACCACACGAAATCCGCAGCTGTGATAAATATTATACAGGGTGGTCCATTGATCGTGACCGGGCCAAATATCTCACGAAATAAGCGTCAAACGAAAAAACTACAAAGAACGAAACTTGTCTAGCTTGAAGGGGGGAACCAGATGGCGCTATGGTTGGCCCGCTAGATCTCTTTGCCACAGGTCTGAACGTCGTGTACAGTTCTGCCACTGGGTACAAGAGAAATTACGGGACGATGACATTTTTTGCACGCGTTCTATTTAGCGACGAAGCGCCATTCACTAACAGCGGTAACGTAAACCGGCGTAATATGCAATATTGGGCAACGGAAAATCCACGATGGCTGCGACAAGTGGAACATCAGCGACCTTGGCGGGTTAATGTATGGTGCGGCATTATGGGAGGAAGGATAATTGGCCCCCATTTTATCGATGGCAATCTAAATGGTGCTATGTATGGTGATTTCCTACGTAATATTCTACCGACGTTACTACAAGATGTTTCACTGCATGACAGAATGGCGGTGTACTTCCAATATGATGGATGTCCGGCATATAACTCGCGTGCGGTTGAAGCGGTATTGAGTAGCACATTTCATGACAGGTCATCGAAGCACCATACCATGGCCCGCACGTTCACCGGATCTGAGGTCCCCGGATTCCCTTCTGTGGGGAATATTGAAGGATATTTGCTATCGTGATCCACCGACAACGCCTGACAACATGCGTCAGCGCATTGTCAATGCATGTGCGAACATTATGGAAGGCGAACTACTCGCTGTTGAGAGGAATGTCGTTACACGTATTGCCAAATGCATTGAGGTTGACGGCAATCATTTTGAGCATTTATTGTATTAATGTGGTATTTACAGGAAATCACGCTGTACCAGCATGCGTTCTCAGAAATGTTAAGTTCACAAAGGTACATGTACCACATTGGAACAACCGAAATAAAATGTTCAGATGTACCTATGTTCTGTATTTTAATTTAAAAATCCTACCTGTTACCAACTGTTCGTCTAAAATTGTGAGCCATATGTTTGTGACTATTACAGCGCCATCTATCACATAGTGAAAAAAGTGGTCCAACTAAGACATTCATATTTCTTTACGTACTACACGAATACGTGATAAAAAATGGGGGTTCGTATTTTAAAAAAACGCAGTTGATATCCGTTTGACCTATGGCAACGCGATCTAGCGGGCCAACCATAGCGCCATCTGGTTTCCCCTTCAAGTTAGACAAGTTTCGTTGTCTGTAGTTTTTTTCCTTTGACGCTTATTTCGTGAGATATTTGGCCCGGTCACGATCAATGGACAATGGACCACCCAGTATATATTGAAGATGACGGGGGGGGGGGGGGGGGGGGGGGGGGGAGAAAGGAAAGGAAGGAAAACTATTCATGTCAACTGCATCAAGACTTCACGTGGCATCAGCGCCGACGCGTGAAAATGTGTACCAGACTGGCATTCGAACTCAGGATCTTCTGCTTACTAGGCAGCTGCATTAACCACTTCGCCATCCGGAAGTCAGTATTTTGCACCCAAGACTTATTAAACAGATAATTCAGTAATATTCACACCTGTCAGCACTTTCTTTCTTTGGAACTGACTGAATCTAACAGCAAAATGTCACTGTGCGACACATGGTTCAGGAAATGTGACATCTGTGACTATGGGCAGCGTCCTAGTGAGACTCGAGCCCATCTCGAAAGTGCTAAATCGCTGGTGCTCTAATAAGCACTCATGTCTTTTATTTACAGTTAGGATTATTACAATCTACTTAAAGTCTGAGGATGTATGACCTCTCTCTTGCATTTTGCGCACCAGATGGAACAGTACGTTATCCCAGAGATCTCGATAATTCTGTCGTGTACTACAGTTTTATGACTCGCACCTGACTATTTTCGTACCCAGTGTAGGACGTCATTGTATTTGTGTTTTATACGAGGGATACGACTCGTAAATACTGCCCACTAGTTTGCGTACGCGCCGTATAATCGATATGCAGCGGGTCAGCTGGCGAGCGGCGAAGTACGCACTCGGCGATCTCGCTAGTTGTCTGTCCTGCCGTACTGGGTAACAGCAGTCGGAGGCCGGTCCCAACATGGCGCGCTCGCCTACCGCCGCCGCCATCTGCTGGTGGACACGTTCTCGCCACCAGTTAGCCAGGTCAACGACCACTAGGCCAGCTGCTCGATAATCACTCGCTCCCCAGACCCCACTGTGTCACAGGAATTCCAAAACTTTCACCTTGTCAATATTCTAACTCCTCAACTTGCCCAATACTGTCCTTAACACCGATACCAGATCTCGGCATCTAGCAACAGACCTGGAATTATCTCTTGGCCACACGCCCCCCCCCTTCCTCCCCCCCCCCCTCCGTGACACTTTAGCAAGGCATATTGTAGGACTGTAACAACGTAAAGAAAAAGAATTCTAATAAATGACTGGCCATGGCCCTTATGCCACCTATCTATACGAATTCAAAAGACTGTGCCTGTGTCAGTGTGGGCACACCAGAACACACATTGTGGGACCGCGCGCTCTTTACAGAGCATTACATGACATTTATCGTTTCCCATGGATCCCTTGGAGAGGAGTCTCTGGCATGTGGAAAGTTTTGATTTTTTTTTTTTTTTTTTTTTTTTTTTTTTTTTTTTTTTTTTTTTATACTCAGGCACATGGCCGTTGTACAATTGTAATGCAGACAACAGAGTTATGAGCTATAATCCTTGTGAAGATATTCATCGATGGACTAGAAGGATTTGGCCAACGGAAAGTTCTTTAATTCACTCTGCAACCGATCTTTATCACTTACAAGACCTTTGATATGCTCTGCTAAGTTACTGAATATATGAGTACCGTGTATTTGACTCCTTTCTGTACTAATGTTAAGCTTTAATAGTCCTTATACAGATTGTTTTTGGTTCTGGTATTATAATCATGCTTTGCACTATTTTGTGTAAAAAGAGACATGTTGGAAATGACAAAGGACATCATTGAGTATATGTACTGAGAAGTAGTAGTTAGAATACCAAGTTTCTTAAAGAGGTCTCTGCATGATGATCTAGGACTGACACCAGATAAAATTCTAATGACTCACTTCTGAATTTGTAAGAGGAGTTTCCCCAAAAGATGATTCCATAACCCGTTAGTGAATGGAAGCAGGCCGAATAAACTAACTTCTTCATTTTTAAATCACCTATTTCTGCTATCATGCGTGCTGCAAATGTAGCTGAACTAAGGTGTTTCATTAAGTCTGAAGTGTGTTTTCCTATTTAGGTTGTGGTCAATTTGTAGCCCCAAAAATCTGACACTGCCTACAGTTTTTATTTCATTGTTTGAATACATTATACTTATAAGGTCAGGTATTCTTTGTGAGATACTAAACTGTATGTACTGGGTCTTGTCAAAATTCAGTGACAATCTGTTTGCTGTTAACCACCCATTTATACTTAAAAATATTTCACTAGCCGATTGCTCAGTGAGATCACGGGCACTGTTTTTTATACCAATACTTGTATCATCTGCAAATAAGACAAAATTTGTATTCTGTGACACTGCATATGGAAGGCCATTAATGTATAATAGGAATAACAAGGGACTACGAAGATGCAGCGGGTAATGGACGTCAGGTATTAAGGATGCTGGATCCCAAAGCGGCACTAAGGAGCTAGTCGACCCGGCGCACCTTAGAGGATACTGCAGCCGCAGTATCTGGAACGCCACTGACGACTTCAGAAGTAGTTCAATCATAAGTCGTCATGTATCCGTCCAGGTTAGACAACATACCCTGCAGATGGAGAGATGACTGAGGTTGCGGCCACCGAGTGAAATACTGTCTCAAGAATCTATATTGCATTGGTGTAAGTGATCAAGGACGTGTGAAGTTTAAGAGGTAACAGTGATGGGTGGAATTACTCGGTACAGTGGAAACTGCTGCCGTGCTGCCCGACGCCCAAGGAAACCAGCAGACCATGGCTCTTGACTGGGGTACCATTAGGCGGATCTAGTAGCAGAAACAACCAAAATAAATGAAGAAACAGAGAACTAATCCTATTATTTGTAGTAGATTAGTAGCTGGGTAATTGGTTAAAGGTTTTAATGTAGTTTTGTTGTAGCAGAAGTAGTTGTTTCTTTGGTTTTTAATCTCTTTTTCTTAAAAAATATTGAGTATCACAAATGGACAATTAATACATAACTTATAACTACCCAAGGAAATGTGCTAATTTAGCTTTTTAGATAATCGGCTGTAATTAAGAAGAATAAAAATAAATAATACATTTTTATTAAGAACCTAGTTGTTCTGGGCCACGTATTACTGTGGTTCACTCTCGTTCAATGGATAAGAAAGAAAAGAGAAATCTCACTTTCTAATGTGAGAATTGGATACACGTCTTCATATCATTCTCCCTCCCCCATCCTAGTCTCCGTCTATCTCCTCCTCCCCCTCCCTTTGTCCATCGTCTGTTCCCCCCTTTCTATGCTCATCATGTCCTCCCGCCGTCTCCATCTCCTTCTACCCGCCCCCTCCTTCCATCTCGTCCTTTCGGCTTTCTACGTTCCAAATCCCTCCATCCCTCTGTATCTCTCCTATTTACCCCCCACTCTGGCATTAGCCTTATTTATTGTTATTGCAAGTTCAGATTCAGTACTAGTACTCTAATCATAAGCCGATGAGCCATATATACAACTTTGTTGTTTGCTAAAAACGTTTCGCTATTAATATATATTTATATACTATATATTCTTAAAAATGTAGGACCTATAAGCGTCCATGCCTTTATCCCAGCAACGTGTAGAAATTTGTGGTAAATCGGTCGGGCGCTTTTTGAAATTTTTGGTAACAATATTTCCTCTTTATATATTACTAATAAACTTATATATAATATACATTCAAATACATATAGCCTATATTCATCGGAATGTCCATTAGAGTATTATGTAAAAATTTGAATTATATCGGTCAAGAACTTTTCGAGCATTAGTAATAAAGTTTCCCCTTTAGCTATTACATATTTGTGTGTTAAAATAGGCATATAAAAACACGCACGTATTGGTTGCAAATTTGTGTGAAAATTTCGAAGGAATCGGTGAATAAATTTTAGAGATGTACGATTTTAAACAAACATGAGCTTTTCTCTAACCACATAACCCCTCTTTTACTATACTCGTATTTATATACCATACGGCGCTCTAGTAGGTACATAAAACACGCTCGTATAGAGAATGAAACGTTGTGTCAAAATTTCAAACAGATTGGTGAAGAACTTTCGGAGATTACGATTTTGAACTAACTAATATTTACATATTTCTATTTATACACAATTTAAAAAAAAATACTGTCTTGAATACCCGCCTTCGTAGCAGAGGTCGCTAACGCACACCTGAGCGATGTTGCTCGTCTCCAAGGTATGCCGGTTCGAATCCTGGTGGAGGAAGAAATTTTCACCTCCAGTACTTGGCCAGCAAGCGGAGGAGAGGTGGTGGCATGAAGTTCTTGATCAGATTTTGCAGCAGTGTTCTGGATTAAATTCAAACCTCTCCTCAGAGTCTCATGAAGTGAAGGCATGTAACAACGTTGCTGGTGAACCCTGACGATGTTATTCGAGAGTAGGATGTTACGTGCCGGCACCGGGTTTCATCTTCTCCCTTCTCGCGTCATCATCATTGTGACTTCACAATACACGCACTCATTAGTCTCTCACACTAAACAGTACATTTAATCACATAACTCTCACACTGTGCGAAGGCAAGGTGCCATTGTGGTAGAAGGAAAGAAATGCTTTTCCGTTTATGTGACAGAACCTACTGCTCGAGATCTCACAGGCTACAGTATTATCATACGATAATCAATCAATCATCGAAAATTAACTTTTTGACACACACATCCACATCATCTGCTGTCAATCGCAAAACAAAACTTCAGGTTCTTATCAATAAATACATATACGAATTTCGAATGTTCTGTTTCGTTTATTAAGCTTCCCTCAAGTATTATTTCTAGTGGAGTGGCCAGGCCTAGGGCAGTAGGGGAATGGTAGTATTATATTTTATATGTTATTGACAGTCTGGAGAGAACAAGTTAATAATTTTCGTGAAAATTTTATTTACTTTTTAAATGTAGATTTATAGGCTTGACTACAATATTTGCATTAGAAAAAGGAACAGATCTCAAGACGAAATTTTGTTAAATACACTATCAGAAGTACGACGAAAAGCGTTTAAGGGAAGTATATATAACAACTTCTATTTTGAAACTAATTCGGTGCTCACGGTAACATTAAAAATTGGTGCGAATTATATTTCAATAACTGCGATCTTTCCATTGTACCATTTTGCTACAGAGTCGTTTAGTGCAGGATTTTTTTTTTCTTCCCTCCTTGTCTTACTTTGGTTCCCTATTCAGGTTTCGGCACAGAATCAGAGTCGACACTATTTGACTTGATGTAAGAGCCTGTTAGTAATGTTCTCGAGGTGCTCACAAAAATGTGTTTGGATGAGCCGCTTCAAAGAGCTAAAACGAGAACGAAAACTCTCGCACGCATTTGTCGCTTCCAAAGCGTAGTTGGTATGTCGACCCATATATATGTATACGTTGCTATACGTGAAGGGCAAATAGAGGGAATTCGTGTAGAGGGGTTAATTGAGCCTTTCTCGACGTTTTCTGAATTGCAAATTTCGTATCCGCCGCTGGCTCATCCCCAGTAGTTGACCGACGGGATTTCTCCCACAGCTTGTACAAAAGAACACAAAAGCATACCGCCAACAATGATGCTGGCGATAATGCCCAGTGTCGACTCCGCAGTACAAAATACACACACACACACACACACACACACACACACACACACACACACAGAGAGAGAGAGAGAGAGAGCACCGTGCGTACGTTTGAGGTACTTATTAGCGCCGAATTTCCTTTCTCGAGATGATGTAGTATGTCATAGGGCGAAAAAGTAAACTACTCATGGGCGCATCTTCCGAGAAGCCATTACTCAAACAGGCTACGCGTAGGGCCGGGTCTCCCTCGAACCCAAACATCAACCGGTATTTCCGGCTGGTCTCTGTCCTTGCGAAAACATAGCTTGAAAGAGCGGCGAGTAGAAATGAGCCAACAGGACAATTTTAATGCGATCTTCAGAGGCAGCACTCCATCTTAGTCACTCTGATTTCCATTATACTAAGGCTGCTTATGTGAGTCAGCGCAGAGGGGCCGGATCGAGACGTAAATTAAGATGTACGGGAACTAATGGACAGAATGCTTCATCAGAAGGACCGGAACTAACAGTTCGGCGGCCGAGGTAGTTCGGAGAAATGATTACAACTTCTTTACCCGCTGCCTTGGCGATATTTTCTTTTTGTGAGCAGACGAGTCCTCCAATATTGCTGCACCATTATCTCCGACTTTTTTGTCATCTGCTATATCACTTTCTTCTAGTTTCCAGACATATGTTATTTTCTCTCATCTCGGATGGAGAACATTATCTTCATACCCTCGAACTGTATTTAGTATATTTTCTTATTATCTCATTTCCCAACGAAGCAAGCTCCTGTTTAATAGTCCCAAGGTCCTGGATTACAGAAGAAAACGGTTTTCCTTACTTTTTATATCATGTAACTATTTAAATAACGATTTCGCATTATTTACAGAAATGACACAGATTTATAATTTTTTGAATCATTCTGTATTGCGAAAAGCATTGGAGACCGTCAGATTTTATATTACGATATCAATGTCCGTTGCTATAGCTGCTAGTTAAATAAATCTAACACATGAGCACTCTCCCACATTATCATTAGAATGGCAATGAATACTAACTGATGAAGGCCACCAGCAATAGAATAACATTTCACACACGAAGTAAAAGACTGAATACTAGCTTTGTCAGAACTAAAATCGCATTCGTTGGAATTGAATATTTCATGCGAAACGATCCAGTATGGTCTACTTTTTCTGTTCTGTTGTCACTGTCAGCATATACAGATAATGAAATTAGTGATAGAGGGACAGAGAATCAACTAAAATCGCTCGGCGAGACAAGACGACGGGACCTGATGAATATACATAGATAATGCAAGAGCACTAGTCTACAACCAGCTGTTTGTCGTAGCTCGCTGGAAGAACGAAACGTCCCATGTTACTCAAAAAACGCGCAGGTCATTGGCGTTTTCAAGAAAGGGCGTCGAACAGGTGCATACAGTTATAGGCCTACATCACCGACATCAGTTTTTTCCTTTTTGAACACGTTTTATTATTGTGTAGTATGACATTTATGAGGACAAAACTCTTCTGTGAGGATCAATATGGAATGCGTAAACAACGATCTTGTGGAACTCAGCTTATCCACGAGACACAGAATGCAATAGTTGCTGGCACCCAGGCTGATGTTCTGTTCGTTACATATTTCCGGAAAGCTCCAATAGAAGCGTACACAATGTTTGACCAGCCTTATAATTAATTTGAAGACCCCCTAGCAAATAGAACACAGCATGTCATATCTAACGGAGAAATATCTTCAGACGTAAAAATAAAATAGTGTAAATAGCCAGAAAAAATCTCGATTGCTGTGCAAAGTCACTGGAAACAATCAAATCGGTTAAATATTTGAGAGTATGGTTTCTGGACTATTTAAAGTGGAACCTACTAATCGTAGGTAAGGCAGATGCCAAACTGAAAGACATAGCAAGAATGCTAGAAAGTGCAGTCCACCTACGAGTGAGGTAGCTTGCGAGACCTTCGTCCGACCCATACTTTAATACTGCATGTCAGCTTGAGACCCTTACCAGATGGAACTGATACAATAAACAAAGAAGATCGAAAAGAGAGCAGCGACTTTCGTCAGTGGTTCTTTTATTAAGCTCAAAAGCGTTGCGGTGTTGCTCATTTAACTCCTTTATCAGACACTATAAGTGAGGCATTATTCACCACGGTATAGTTTACTGTCGAAATTTTATCAGCGTACGTTTTTAAACGAGTCAATTAATATATTACTTCCCCCTCCACACCATGGAGGTGAAATTAACTGGTCCCGGCGGAGGTTCGAGTCCTCCCTCGTGCATATGTGTGTGTGTGTGTGTGTGTGTGTGTGTGTGTGTGTGTGTGTGTGTGTGTGTGTGTGTGTGTGTGTGTCCTTAGTATAATTTAGGTTAAGTAGTGTGTAAGTTTAGGGACTGATGACCTTAGCAGTTAAGTCCCATAAGATTTTATATACATTTGAACATTTTTACAATTAACTAAATCTGAGCTCAAGCAAAGGTGACACGAACAGGAAAAATTGCTGTTCGACACAGACCACAACATAACTAGTTGTAAATGTACAGGATTCGTACTTTTCAGTCGAGAAAACCAGATGAAACCAGTCTTTCCTTGAGACAGTCCACAACTACGTCACTGCCATGATGCCCGGTAACTATAGTAGCTGTTCACTGGGAAAGTTTGCGATTGTTTTAACCTACAGAGGGTGAACAAAAATATGGAATCAAAAACACAACACATTACCATGCCTAATACGGTGTAGGAAAATGGTTCCCATTCAGAACAGCTTCTAGTCGTCTCGGAATGGATAAATACAGGTCCTGTATGGTTCTCAAGGGAATCTCATACCATTCTTCCTGCAAAATAGTGGCAAGTTCAGGTAACGGTGATGGAGGTGGATAGCGATGAAGCGCTTTTCTCTTCAGAGAAGACTACAAAGGCTCAATAATACTGCCATCTGATGACAGTAGTAGCCATGGGAGATGCGTCAATTCGTTCTCGGACTTAAAATTACTCCTGGAAGATACGAGATGTGTGAACAGGGGCCCTGGCGTCTTTGAACACAGCGTCACCATCAGGGGAACATACATTCTGCCACAAGGGGGGGGGGGGGGAGGGGGGGGGGAGGAGGAGACCCTAATCGGCTAAATTGGTTTCTTAGTACTTGGCAGTAGCGCGACTTTGCAGAATAGTCATGGGGCCCATGGAATACCACGTTACAGCCGCCCAAATCATCACCGAATCCCCGCTATGTTTCAATCTTGCGGTATAAACTCGGCCAGGAGCTGAAAACAACGTAAATCAATACTCGTCCGACCAAGTTACTTTCTTCCATTGCTCCATAGGTCAGATGGCTTGTGCACTACGTTTTCCTATTAGGGGCATTTGCGTCGCTGATAAATGCATCTGGAATTTTAGTTGACTTGGAAATTCTCTGCTCTCTCTCTCTCTCTCTCTCTCTCTCTCTCTCTCTCTCTCTCTCTCTCTCTCCATCTCTCTCCATCTCTCTCCATCTCTCTCCATCTCTCTCCATCTCTCTCTCTCCTCCCTCTCTCCCTCTCTCTCCCTCTCTCCCTCTCTCCCTCTCTCTCCCTCTCTCCATCTCTCTCTCTCTCTCTCTCTCTCTCTCTCTCTCTCTCTCTCTCTCTCTCTCTTTTTTTGCTGTCACTATTCACGGGTGCGACACTCAGTTTTGTAGTGACTTCTGAAGTTTTTGTCCTCGTATTTTTCTTCACAATCCTCTTCATTGACCGTCCGCCACGAACACTCAACACACACTTCCCGCCACGCTATAAGTTAGTGGATGATGTACTTCCGCTTTCCCTGTATGCGGTATAAATCTTCGATAGGATGCCTTTTGAAACACCGAACACTTAGGCTCCCTTCGTTACGGAAGCATCCGTCATACTGTAAGTAGGCTGTTTAGCTTTTTATGTTGGTAACGCCACGTAGCGCTCTGTATGAAAATCACTGGCTGTGCTATGTGCAGTCTGTGGCTGGTTTGCATTGTTGGAATATTCGCTATTGTAGTGTTGGGCAGTTGGATGTGAACAACGCGTAGCGTTGCGCAGTTGGAGGTGAGCCGCCAGCAGTGGTGGATGTGGGGAGAGAGATGACAGAATTTTGAGAGCGGACGATCTGGACGTGTTTTCATCAGAAAGAGTAAATTTGTAATACTGGATATCATGAACTTTATATATATACATATATATAATGACTTTTGAATATTAAGGTAAATAAATTGTTTCTTCTTTATCAAAATCTTTCATTTGCTGACAATGCCTATCAGTAGTTATTGCCTTCAGTAGTTAGAATCTTTTATTTAGCTGGCAGTATTGGCGTTCGCTGTATTGCAGTAGTTCGAGTAACGAAGATTTTTGTGAGGTAAGTGATTCATGAAAGGTATAGGTTATTGTTAGTCAGGGCCATTCTTTTGTAGGGATTATTGAAAGTCAGATTGCGTTGTGCTAAAAATATTGTGTGTCAGTTTAGTGTTGATCAGAATAAGTAAAGAGAGAAATGTCTGAGTACGTTCAGTTCTGCTCAGCTTTTTGAAAATCAAATAACGCAGAGGTTTCCCAGAACAGTAAAATATAAATTTTCCTAAGGGGATGTTTCAATACCAGCAGAAACAACTTTTCCACGTTCGACTTCACTTAGCCACCACATAATGCACTCAATACTTCAGAGAACATTATTCTGATCACGACTGACTCTTGCAACGTAGTAACGACATTAGACAGGTGCCGTTTGTGGTCAAATACAGCAGCGGTACCCGCAGGCTTGACCAGCATTTGCATTTATGTAGAAGCATGAGTTTCTATATTATTATCCAACTCCTGTATGTTAAATCTGGGACGAGGAGATTTAAAGAAGATGACGCAGCAGAGATAAGCATTCATTCGTTGCTGTTACATTGAAGCAACTTTTGTTGAGCTTATGCTGGAATGTGTGTTATTACTGCTGGAAGCGGCTGCCGGGTCGTTTCCATTTGCGATTCGCTCTTAATGGAGCAAGGA
This sequence comes from Schistocerca serialis cubense, assembly GCF_023864345.2. Classification (NCBI taxonomy): domain Eukaryota; kingdom Metazoa; phylum Arthropoda; class Insecta; order Orthoptera; family Acrididae; genus Schistocerca; species Schistocerca serialis. The sequence continues at coordinate 553,362,244 of NC_064638.1, read as the reverse complement.
TCTGCTCATGCTGCAGACTAAATCCAAGCAAATAGCAACGCGTGAGAATAAGGTCGACAGGGATTTCTCACCCACTGCCCACGCGAGACTGCCACGTCACCTCCACCCACATTTGCACTCCGCAAGTCACAGTACTACCTGTCCTCTACGAGAATCATTTCCGTCCACTCGCGGACGGTGCGCAGGAAGCCCGGAATTTCTCTTTTTACCGCTCGTTGTCATTGAGAGAGTTATAGATTAGTATTGTCTACATACACTACCTGATCAAAGTACTTGGACATCCTTATGTAATGCGGAGTTGACGACTGGATGTTCGAGTGCCGGACCCACCAGTATAAAGGGTGGCGGGCGGTATTGTTGCCAGTGGAGAAGCAGTAGCGTCATAATGGGTCGGTCAAGAGAACTCAGTGGCTCAGGACGTGGAGTAGTCATCGAACGTCGCCTGAGTAAAAAAATCTACGAGGGACATTCCATAACTGCTGAAGCTGCCCAAGTCGACCATTGCTGAGGCGTTTGTGAAGTCGAAACTTGAAGATTCAAGATACAGCCACAGCTAAACCGACCAGGTAGATCTCGTGTACTGACGGACAGAGAGCGTCGAGCACTGTGGAGAGTGGTCGTAAAATCGCATGAAATCAGCGAGATTGAAAGTGCTACTAGCAGTCGGGCTACCACAATGACTGCGCCTACGGAACGAAGAAGAAGACACAATATGATCGAGCAGCTTCTGACGAACCACACAATTTTGTAGTCAGTGCTAAGTGACACTTGAAGTGGTGTAAACAGCGACATCACTGGACAGTGGATGACTGGAAACGAATGATTTGGGGTTATGGGTCGTGATGTACCCTGTGGCAATTCGATAGAAGGGTATGAGTTTGGCGAATGCCTTTGGAACATTATCTGCCATCATGTGTAAGGCCAACAGTGAAGTGCGGAGCGGGTGACGTGAAGGTATGGGGGATGTTTCTTGCAGTTAGGCTGTGGTCCTCTTACTGCTCTTAAGAATATACTAAATGCGGAGGCTTTCAGAGTACTGTGTATTGCGTGCAGCAGAGGACCAGTTCGGAGACGTTGACTGACTGTATCAGCATGACAATAAACCAAGCCATATAGCAGCATCGATGAGGCAATGGTTTGTGAAACTGAACTGGCTTGCCCAAAGTTCCTACCTGAACACAATGGAACACCTTTTGGATGAGTTATAACGTCGACTTCATTACAGACTCCAGTGCCCAACATCAGTACCACCTCTGGTTTCGGCTCTTGAGGAAGAATGGGCTGTCATTCGTCCATAGACGTTCAGACACATCATTTAAAAGTGTCTACAGCACAGTTCTAGCCGTCATAAAGGTGTAGGGTGCACGTACCCCATATTAATGTTCAGTAATAGGGGCCCCGATACTTTTGACCACACAGTGTGTTTGTCGCGACAGGTGCACCATCTTTATCAGTTGCACTTAATATTTTAATGAGAGGACTAGTTTCACTGAAAGATGATCATCTTCACATCTATGTAGTTGCGTAAGTCAAACGTTCGTTCTGTAAGGAACTACACATCAGAATACTTCGCAACTACATATATCTGCTGATGATCAACTTTAATTGAAACTGGTCATATTATAAAAACATTATATGCAACTGTCATGGGAAGATAAATGATACAGTCTGAGAAGTAAGTTATATGAAATCATATATTACACTGGAATAATAAAGTGTTGTACTCGCACATGGGCTCTCTGAATTTCGTGAGCGTGACAACACCGATACAAAGCACAACTCTTCTTTCCGTTAATCCAACCATCTGATGACGGTCCCAACAACGGTCAACGAGTTCCATTCTTTGCCTTCCATCCGTACGATAACTGTGTTGGCCGAAATCTCGATACACTTGGTCTACAGCTGCTCCGGAACATATAAGTAGCGCCGCTTACGAATTTTAAGACATCAGCCCTCCACCATCACTGTCGCCTTTCGTTTCTTCAACGTATCTGGATAGTCACTACTTATTTGTAGTGACTGAACTATAGTATTCTGCGATGATTGTGCCCGAACTTCACCTGAGTATACGGTCGAGTTTATAGATAAGTGAAATGAAGACAATTTGGTGATCATTGAGTGAATAACACGCCGGCCGGAACGAGATTTGAAAGCAGGTACTCTCCCAAATGTGTCTCTAGACTTCAGCAAATACTGACTTCAAGACACAAATGTTGGGTGGTGCTATATAGGTACGTTGTTTCATTTCGGATCGGAGCTCAAATGGTTACTTTTGTAGTGACAGAGAGACTAAATCTCAACACGAGGAAGAATGGTCGTAATCGAAATAATGGGATGAGAGTGAAGCGAAGAAAGGTGATCTGCTAACAGGGGACCCGGTGTGAGGATCTAGGAAGGGTTTATTCACATATTAGAATGGAATACTCACAAATAAGGGGTTCTTCGAAACGACTGACATGTCGTTGTGATTGTTTATTAGAGGCAACGGAAAGCGTACAACTGTTATAGTTGCAGCGGCGGAGAGATCAAGTGTCAAAAGTTTTGGATGGTATGAAATTGCCACAGTCGCTCTCTGATGTGAATCGCAGCATTGCTTACAAAATGATGGCCAGAAATAAGGAGAAGGCATTTTGTACTCTGTAAGTTCCACCACCACCACCAGCCCGTTACGATACGCAGAGGGCGAACCAGTGCGTGCAGCGATGTGTGAAATAGTAGTGAACTGTATCAGAGAAACGTTATCTCCGCAGAGGCAATACTTAGACATCGGGGAAATAAATGTACCTGAAATCACATCACGGAGTGTGTTACGCAGGCGCCAAAAGTTAAAATAATATCGATTACAACTCCGTCAAGCTGTAACAGGTAGTAACAAAAAAATACGTTCGAACTTTATCATCGCACTGCGGGAACGTCTGGTGGAAGACGATTTTCGTAACAAGACTAGTTTTTAAGCCACGAAGCAACCTTTGGTGTGAGCGGAAGGACGGATGTCCATGTCGCGTACGTTTGAAGAGTAAAAATCCTGCTCTGTTATGTGAAGCAGTTGCTTGTTTCCCTCAAAGTGAGTATTTTCTGTGCTGTTCTGATATGGATTATCGCGTAGGTGTGTGTTGAGTGACGAAGGACGGACATACTGTGGATTTGGAATGCATGTAACAAACTGTTTTATCAGTTACAGCACACAAAATAAGATTTGTACACCTACATCAGTTGGACTGCGTATTATGAGTTCTTGAAACCTGACAATGATTCAGAATAACCTTGTACTAGCTATACGGCAGTAGAGATAGCCAACATTCTGTGCGGGGTACAACGGTGTGCGCTGAGCTGCAAGTCCCTTTTATTTTCTTCGTTGCACAGGACCGGAATGTTACCTAGGGGAAGGATTCAGATCAGTCACACTACGCTCTCCCTCCGGTTCCAACTGGACAGCCAGACGCATCGCAGATTCCCATCAACGCACGCCACGTCTCGCACAAAGGAGACGCAGCTTGTATTGCGGGCTATTCAAGTGGCGACCCGGAGATGTATGGGCTCGCTATTCAGCGGGGCCTCCCGCCGGCCATGCTCAAGTGTAGAACCAGATGGGCCTCGCCTCTCCTGTAAGAACTCACGGAACACCCAAGTGGGGAACGAGCGCATGCAATACACGACACACAAACGAGAGAGAGAGAGAGAGAGAGAGAGAGAGAGTACTTACAAATTGAATACTATTATTGTCTCTAGCGCGAATTCTTTACAGACGAATGGAAAAACTGGTAGAACCCGACCTCGGGGAAGATCAGTTTGGGTTCTGTAGAAATGTTGGAACAGTTGAGGCAATACTGACCACGACTTATTTTAGAAGCTAGATTAAGAGAAGGCAAACCTACGTTTTTAGCATTTGTAGACTCAGAGAAAGCTTTTGACAATGTTGACTGGAATACTCTCTTTCAAATTCTGAATGTGGCAGGGGTAAAATACAGGGAGCGAAAGGCTATTTACAATTTGTACAGAAACCAGATGGCAGTTATACGAGTCGAGGGGCATGAAAGGGAAGCAGTGGTTGGGAAGGGAGTGAGACGGGGTTTTAGCCTCTCCCCGATGTTATTCAATCTGTATATTGAGCAAGCAGTAAAGGAAACTAAAGAAAAATTTGGAGTAGGTATTAAAATCCATGGAGAAGAAATAAAAACTTTGAAGTTCGCCAATGACATTGTAATTCTGTCAGAGACAGCAAAGGACTTGGAAGAGCAGTTGAACGGAATGGACAGTGTCTTGAAAGGAGGAAATAAGATGAACATCAACAAAAGCAAAACAAGGATAATGGAATGTAGTTGAATTAAGTCTGGTGATGCTGAGGGAGTTAGATTAGGAAATGCGACACTTAAAGTAGTAAAGGAGTTTTGCTATTTGGGGAGCAAAATAACTGATGATGGTCGAAGTAGAGAGGATATAAAATGTAGACTGGCTATGGCAAGGAAAGCGTTTCTGAAGAAGAGAAATTTGTTAACATCGAGTATAGATTTAAGGGTCCGGAAGTCTTTTCTGAAAGTATATGTATGGAGTGTAGCCATGTATGGAAGTGAAACATGGACGATAAATAGTTTGGACAAGAAGAGAATAGAAGCTTTCGAAATATGGTGCTACAGAAGAAGGCTGAAGATTATATGGGCAGATCACATAACTAATGAGGAGGTAATGAATAGGATTGGGGACATGAGGAGTTCGTGGCACAACTTGACTAGAAGAAGGGATCGGTTGGTAGGACATGTTCTGAGGCATCGGGGGTCACCAGTTTAGTATTGGAGGGCAGCGTGGAGGGTAAAAATCGTAGAGGGAGACCAAAAGATGAATACACTAAGCAGATTCAGAGGGATGTAGGCTGCAGTACGTACTGGGAGATGAAGAAGCTTGCACAGGATAGAGTAGCATGGAGAGCTGCATCAAACCAGTCTCAGGACTGAAGACCACAACAACACTATTATTGTCAGACGTTTAATTTACGCTTTATGTATTTTCTTTCGACAATCCCCCTGTAGTTTTTTCATCTGTATAATCGTCCATGAGCCAATTAATCTGCGATAGGTTAATAGACCATACGTCTAATGAAATTTTACTTCCGGCATGAACAGGTTCAGTGGAACTTGGGTGGGATTAAATGCAAGGGAATCACACAAAGTTTTAATTATCAACTCGAAAAAGAGAATGTAGTTACGTAATTAAGATTTTGTTTTTGCATTTGTGTCTGCAGTCTGTTTAATCCCATTTGACTCACAAATTCACCCGAGTTGTAATCCAGGACAGAAAGGAGGTCGTCTGTCTTTCTGACTGCATTGCAGATCTAGATTTCAACTGACAGTGCAGCTCCCATCAGTGGGTTGTAAGTAGTCATGCAAACCGAATGTAATTCTAACGTCACACATTCCGATCTAACTCACGCATGTACAAATTTTATCCCAACTATTAGTTGGACTAACGCTTGTATAGGCCTGAGTTACATTGGAATGTGTGTCGTTATAATTACATTCTGTCTACACGACTACTTACAACGCACTGCTAAAAGCTGAACTGTCAGCTGAGATCTAGGTCTGCACTTCAATCAAAAAGACAGACCTCGTTACGACCGATGCTCACCTCCTTTCTGTCCTCAATCTAAGTTTAAGGTACGCGACCATTCAGACTTAGCATGCATTAATAATAAATTCTTGGAGACGTCTTCGTCGCAGATACATTTATTTATTGTGACTCTTTCATAGCACGCTTTATTCATGAGACGTATATAACGTATTTCTAAAAACTGACGTAACACTGTAAAGGTTTTTAAAGTTATATTTCACAGATTGTAAACTTTGTGTAGATTTGTGTTGTTTTCGGTCTTTGTGATCAACGTCATGTGATGCCCTCTTGAGTGTACCAGCGGCATGCGACGTCTCATGGTTAACAAGTTATGAAATGTTACACGTGTACATCTCACATGAGATACATCTCTCCTGATCATTCAGTTTCTATGTGTTAAAGAATGGCAGTAGCTGTTGCAATATGTCCATGCATTGCATTCTGCATGAATCGGAGTACTGCTTTTTGAAATATTTTAGCATGTTGCTGATAACGTAGTTGTAGCGGCAGTATGCTATTATTATGAAAAGGAAAGTTGCTACTCACCATACGGCGGAGATGCTGAGTCGCAAGTAGGCACAACAAAAAGAATGTCACAATGCAAGCTTTCGGCCAACAAGGTGTCTGCGTCTCTCTCTCTCTCTCTCTCTCTCTCTCTCTCTCTCTCTCTCTGTCTCTGTCTCTGTCTCTGTCTGTCTCTGTGTGTGTGTATTTTTTCGACAATGGCCTTGTTCACCGAAAGCTTATATTGTGACAGTTTTGTTGTTGCGTCTATATGCGACTGAGCATCTCCGCTATATGTTGAGTAGCAATTTTTCCTTTTCACAATACTGTTACATTCAATCCTGGATTTTCCGTTATATATGCTCCAGTATGCGACAGACAACTTACCTCGTCTTGCCGCTGCAACTTCGTGATCAGCAACAGGCTAAAATATTTCAAAAAGCAATTCTGAGATCCACGCAGAGTGCAAGGCATGGACTAACTGCAACAATTACTGCCATACTTTCGTACATAGAAGTGGAATGATCAGGAGGACTTTGGTCAACTGACATTAAACGACGTAAAGAAAAATGAAAGAAACCAATAAAAATCTTCTAATTTACTATATTCAGAAAACTGATTATGTAAATGTTGACAAACTTTACGTATACTTTTAATAGCCAAATTACCAAAAATCCTCAATTAATACTTAGAACTCCTCTGGAGCTACTAGCACGACCACAGCAGCCTGGGACGTCTCACGTTGCGTGCGGCTTCTCTCCACCATTTTCGACTCTCCTGGACAACTGCTCACTCGCTACTACTCGGGGTAACAATATGTCAGACTGGAAGAGAATCATGTTCGTTGTACGGCTCTGGCGCGTCGTACTGCATCTGCAGCAGTATTTGAGCAGTAGTTGGCACTACTGACAATGAACTGTTACAAATCAGTTACTTCAAGCGAGCGAGACACCCGCTAGCGTGCAATCCACTGACCGGAAACCACCGCCATTTCCGACTACAGTGGTGTCGAGCGAGAGCTCATTGAAGGGCAGGGTGTTTTTCGAAGAAGGCTGTTTCTGCTTCGATGCCAGTGATAGTCATATACTGGTTACCAGGAGACCAGTTGAGGGCCTGCAAACAGCCTGTCTGCGTGCTAGACACACTGCACATACACCCGGAATTATCATGTGGGGTGCGATTTAGTATGACAGCAGGAGCACTCTCATGATTACCCCACACAACCAGACCCCAAATCTGTACGTCAATCTGCTGGTTTAACCTGTTGTGTTGCCATTCATGAACAGCATTCCAGGGCGTGTTTTCCAAAAGGGCAACGCTCAACCACATACCTCTGTTATATAACCCAACATGGTCTGCAGAGTGTCGACATGTTGCTTTGGGCTGCTCGATCACCAGATCTGTCTCCAATCGAGCGCATATCGGACATCAGACACCAACTCCAGCGTCATTCACAAACAGCACTTCCAGTCCCTGTACTGGCCGACGAGGTGCAACAGGAATGGAAATCCATCCCACAAACTTATGCCCGGCACCTGTACAACACTATACAGGGTGGTCCAATGATCGTGCACGGGCCAAATATCTCACGAAATAAGCGTCAAACGAAAAAACTACAAAGAACGAAACTTGTCTAGCTTGAAGGGGGAAACCAGATGGCGCTATGGTTGGCCCGCTAGATGGCGCTGCCATAGGTCGAAAGGATATCAACTGCGTTTTTGTAAATAGGAGCCCACATTTTTTATTACATATTCGTGTAGTAAATAAAGAAATATGAATGTTTTACTTGGACCAATTTTTTTCGCTTTATGATAGATGGCGCTGTAATAGTAATAAACATATGGCTCACAATTTTAGAAGCACAGTTGGTAACGGGTAGGTTTCTTAAATTAAAATACAGAACGTAGGTACGTTTGAACATTTTACTTCGGTTGTTCCAGTGTGATACATGTACCTTTGTGAACTTACCATTTCTCAGAACGCATGCTGTTACAGCGTGATTACCTGTAAATACCACATTAATGCAATAAATGCTCAAAATGGTGTCCGTCAGCCTAAATGCATTTGGCAATACGTGTAACGACATTCCTCTCAACAGCGAGTAGTTCGCCTTCCGTAATATTCGCACATGCATTGACAATGTGATGACGCATGTTGTCAGGCGTTGTCGGTGCGTCTAAAATTGTGGGCCATATGTTTGTTACTATGACAGCGCCATCTATCATAAAGCGAAAAAAGTGGTCCAACAAAAACATTCATATTACTTTACGTACTACACGAATATGTAATAAAAAATGTGGGTTCCTATCTAAAAAAACGCAGTTGATATCCGTTTGACCTATGGCAACGCGATCTAGCGGGCCAACCATAGCGCCATCTGGTTTCCCCCTTCAAGCTAACCGAGCGAGGTGGCGCAGTGGTTAGCACACTGGACTCGCATTCGGGAGGACGACGGTTCAATCCCGTCTCCAGACATCTTGGTTTAGGTTTTCCGTGATTTCCCTAAATCGTTTCAGGCAAATGCCGGGATAGTTCCTTTGAAAGGGCACGGCCGATTTCCTTCCCAATCCTTCCCTAACCCGAGCTTGCGCTCCGTCTCTAATGACCTCGTTGTCGACGGGACGTTAAACACTAACCACCACCACCACCACCGCCACCACCACCACCACCACCACCACCTTCAAGCTAGACAAGTTTCGTTCTTTGTAGTTTTTTCGTTTGATGCTTATTTCTTGAGACATTTGGGCCGGTCACTATCAATGGACCACCCTGTATATGCAAATTCGGATGCTTGCATTCAAAAATCTGGCGATTACACCGGTTATCAACGTAGCAACATTTCACATTTGCAATGGCTTAGCTGGCGTTTTCATCTGCAATTTTTTGTCAGTGTATCTGATTGCTGCAAAAGACCTAAATTGATAGGAGAGAGAGAGAGAGAGAGAGAGAGAGAGAGAGAGAGAGAGAGAGAGAGAGAGAGAGGGGGGGGGGTGGGGGTGGGGGAGAAGAGACATTGACTTTGGAATAACGTGCATATCTGTTTCACTGGACGGATTCGTTAGTGTCAGAGATTCTTCCACCGTTTACGTTTAACAGTTTGTACAAGAGCCTCGAAAGCCGGCGTCGAGTGTTTTCCCAGTAGTAAAGCAAGCACGCAAGTGGGCTACGGCGCGCGCTCTCGAGATAAAAGCCAGCGCAGTTCTTTCAACAGCTCGAGCTGCGGTGATCTGGAAGTTCTCAACAAACTGTTGTTTTTTTTATCCCTTCCGGCTGCGCTGCGGACGTGGGGCGGGAGACGGCGTTCGGGACCCTGCCAGCCCTTTCATCCCCGCGGCCGGTAAACAGCGGCCACACACGGCGCGGCCGAACCAAACACTGGGGTAGGCGGGGATAACGAGCCGGGCCCCGCTGCTGGCAGAGCGGCAGCCGAAACAAACCGGGGACCGGTCTCTGACGGCGGAGGCAGGCGCCACTCGGCGCAACGCGCGCCCTGCGGGAGGTCACCCGAGTTTTAATTGCAGCCACCTCGGCCAGACAAATGGAAAACGCCGGCCGACGCGCGGTGACGGCGAGACACTGCAATTACCCGGCAGCCGGCGCCGGCGTGTTTTGCGCCGTGTAATTGAACCAAATGGCCGCGCCGCGCTCGTTTTCCAGCTCAATTAGAGCTTCCAATGACACGTTGTCGCCGTTTCTCGTCTGCAAACGAGCTGTTGATGTGCGCTGCGCCCGCGCTGCTCCTCTCTCTTTCACGCGGTGTGTGTGTGTGTGTGTGTGTGTGTGTGTGTGTGTGTGCGCGCGTGCGACAGAAAATAAGACTAGGTCTAAAATTTCCTTTGTACGATTGCACAACTCTGGAGCAACTTTGGGAATTTCAGCAGGAATGTAGTCTGCGAAGCTGGAGATTGCCCGAAGTGCGAAAATAATACGGAAAATTCTGCATCTACACCCATACTCTGTAAACCACTGTGAAGTGAATGGGAGAGGATACGTCCCATTGTACCAGTTACCAGCGCTGCTTCTCTTTCCATCCACGTACGGAAAATGGGAAACAAATGATTGCTCAATACTAGGGATGGGAATAACCGACCCGTTAAAACCGAAACCAGTATTTTATTACTGAATAACTGACTTTTATCGGTGTTTCTTTAGTCTCGGTAATAATATTTTTTTACTAGTAACAGGGTAAAAAACCTAAATGTGTTACCCATGCAGAGATGATAAAATTTTTGATTTTTAAACAAAAACTTGAAAAAAACGGATAACTTGTGTTGTAGCCGGCCGGAGTGGCCGAGCGGTTCAAGGCGCTACAGTGTGGAACCGCGCGACCGCTACGGTTGCAGGTTCGAATCCTGCCTCGGGCGTGGGTGTGTGTGATGTCCTTAGGTTAGTTACGTTTAAGTAGTTCTAAGTTCTCGGGGACTAATTACCTCAGAAGTTAAGTCCCATAGTGCTCAGAGCCATTTGTGTTGTAAGTTTCCATTGTTTTGAAATATTCCGTTATTACAGAATACCGGGACAGCGTTCAGTGCTATCTTAATAACAATGCCGACAGAAACGATCAACATATACATGGCATAAGAACTGGGATATAGCAATGCTGAGAGAATAACGTACCTGTTAGCATGTGGCATGGACTATTGAATATTAGAGTATACATGCAGTGTGCGAGACTTGCCCCATCAGATCTGCATGGTACTTGCTCGCTGCTACCGTCGAACATTAGTTGTGTTACTGTGCGGCAACATCCCTAGTCTCTAAGTACTTTACAGAGCGGTATCAATAAACTGCAATGACCGATTGCTAAAAGATTAAGAAATGAAAGAGCCACAACAAACTCGCAACATGATATAAGGAGAAAGGTATGCAGATTGGCATTTCATTCATATTTTACAACAAAAATAGAAAGTACCGCACTACTGCCTGTGTGTGTGCGTAATCTGTCTTTATCTACTTGCGGCTTTTCAAAACGGACGAATTAACGTGAATAACAGAGTTCATCTACGTCAGTTTTCACCCTTTAGCACTGACTATTCGTAATGCCCAAATAGTGGTATGATCCTGGGTTACAACATGATTTCTGAGTAGGCTTTAAAAAAAATAGAATCAGTAGGAGAATACTGATGATTTTTTGTGGTATTCAACCATGTATCACTTTTCGAGAAAAGTAGCTAACGATGGGCAGACTAAATTTAGCAATATTGTTAAGGTGGCGTTGAAAATTATATATATATAACCGATTGTTCCACCGACAATCGTCATCCTTACTTAAAACATCGGTATGCACTATATTTAGTCTAATGTTTTCCTCAAGGTCCATGCACGAGTGATATGCAGGATGTTGTTGTACAGTTCATCACTAATACTATGAGTATACTTAAATTCATCACTTAAAGCTGGTTTTGGAAAATTGCCATGTAGCCTTTCACGAGATAGAACAAACAAAGTCTTGGTTGCAGGGATGTGTTTATTATTTATTTAAAAATGAGCGTTTCGCCTGGTTCCGACATCTTATGATTGGCTGAATATCGGATGTTATCATATAACATTTCGGAGGTGTCCTGTGCTGTGTGCATAGGCCTGACTGTTTTGTACTCAATGAACTACGTTGCATGCCTCCACAAAGAGACCGCGAAATTTTTCCAGGTATTTGACGCGGGCATTTATTTACTGGGACATTCTGTATGCTCGATATCGCATGTACCAAACTCCATCAAATATTCAGCCAGTCTGAAGATGCATGAATCAGGCTAAACGCGTCATCAGTAAATAAATGCATCCCTGCAGCCAAGACTGAATGACTGTTTTTTCATCGTATATTACTATTTACTGAGCTATTTCTGCCATGTGTTCGAAAACTTCTCACGTGGCAGCTCGTCTATATCTTCAAGCGTTTACCATATCAGTTTTTTCAGCATCTGTGACCGGGTGCCACACAGTTGAGCAATATTCTACGAACAGTTGCATGAATGCTTCGTTCTCAGTCTGCTTTTTAGACTGTTTGCGTTTCACAATATTCTACGAATGAACAGCAGTCTGCCAGCTGATTTGCATATGACTGAGCCTATATGATCGTTCCATTTCATTTCATGTCACTACAAACTGTCGCACCCAGTTATTCGTATGTGTTGATCGATTCCAGCAGTTACTCTCCGATACTGTAGTCATAGGACATACGCATTTTAGTTGTGGTGCGCACAGTTTTATGTTTCTGAACATTAAAGCAAGTTGTTAATCTTTGGACCACTTTGAAATGTTATCAAGGTCTGATTCAATGTTTATGCAGATTTTTTTCAGAGAGCACATCATTATAGGCGTATCTGGATATTGCCATGACCACACGGAGAATGAAGTTACCTGATTTATTGGTTTATTTTAGCAGACTGTTCGATGTGTGTATAATAAAAGGTGCGAGACTCGTAGCCATGCAACACGGTATAAGGGACAGGAGACGGATGCCATACCTTGTCATCGATAATCGGTTTTAAACTTAACAGGGAGTGTGCTGTCAGCGAGCACATTTCCGTCTCAACCAGTTTCCGAGCGAACATTGTGAAGGGAACTGCATGCAGTAGACATTTGGAGCTGGGTTCCCCGCAAAAGGTCATTGTTCACAGCGGCAACGTCTTCCATGAGACAAACCACACAAACTGGACATCAGCTGACTGGAGTCATGCAATACTGTCAGGGTCGAAATTTTGCCTAAATGATGCAAGGCGTCGAGCGCATCGACAGCCCAATGAAGAAGTTTCTGGAGATGACGTAGTTCACGCCATGGATGATTTTGTGATTCTGTATTTTTCGTGCCACGACTTGGGTCCAAACTTTTAGTTTACCGAGGAGATGCATGAGGATGTTTATTTCAACCTCCTCGGCGACCAAGTATTGCCTTTTCTTTTACATCCTCATGATGAAATGCTTTGGACACGTCTGACAGGATGGGAACAGCCCTACGCGCATACGTTCCTACTTTGACGAGCACTCGAGACTGCCTACGGCACCACGAGTGGCCCGCTCTATCTTCTGATCTTAATCCCATAGATACCTGGAGCTATTTGGAACAGCAGGTGAAATGTATCAGTCAACATCCCCGCACTCTGGTATAATTCGAGTGAAATTACTTTGTGACTGACGTTTCAGCGAGTCGAGTGGTAGGAGCCAACCGCCATCCTGTCTTATTAGTTCTTCCTCGAGCACCACCCGTTTGCTGTGTTGTCTGGTTTGCAGGTACTAGCAGCGCCTTGTAAAGCGTGGCTGGCTGAAAACGGTCAACGCCGCCCCTACCACTGCAGTCTGTTAGTCACAACGTGATTTTAAACGGGGCGTAGCTCTATGGGGTCTAATCATCGGAGCGTGGCTTCGGCTGGATGTGGCGTACCTGACAAAAGTTCTTCCCCTAACTGAGGTATGTATGAAAGCTGAAGGCGGTGTTACGCGATATTAGCGTGATGTCTGCTGGGTGTGACCAAGTTTTTGTCCATTGTGTTTACGAATAATTGGAAAAATCAACGGAGATGAAATTTTCCCCCCCAAAAAATACCCCACAAATTAATCCAGTGGTAATTTAATGACCCTTATCATCGAAAGAAAACCTAGAGTAAAAATTTTTGTCACCAGATACCAGAGAACCTCAAGCCACCAGGATTCAAATTTTCTTAACAAAATCTGTTCATTCCTTTTATTGCACTTCCGCCGTTTGTAATCATAATGGTTGTTTATCGTTAATCAGAACGAAAATTCAGTTTCCTAACAGTAAGTTTTTAGGTTAGTTCTTTAGAACACATTGTCAAAATTTTGTGACCAATTTCATTCTAGATGGTCGTCAAATGTCTTACTTCCTGAGACGTGTGCGGCCACGCCCCCTTTTATGAAAATCGATTACTCACGTATGTCTTCGACATTTCCGGCAAGATTATATTTATAACGCTTTCGTGAGCACCTATATGGTTATGATATGAAGTCTAGACGTGTTTGTGATGTTTCCTAACGGAGCTGCTGATACACCAGAATGAGAGCTGCTAATTATCTGGAAATACGCTTGGTTGTGACAGTTAATGTTGCTTGTCTTGTCTTTAATGATGGAAAAATTGGAGAAATAACGCCTCGCAAAAGGCTTGACCGTCATCCTGGTGCATAGATCTGTCCCCGCCTGAAGACGAGAGATGATCACTGCATCGCTCATTCCTGTAATCACGGAATCCAGGGGAAGCAGCAGGAAGAGAAAAGGTGTGTGACAAGCTAAACAGAAAGGATATTATAAATACAAGCGAATTCCGGTGTTAAACCTACATATAAAAAAATGTTTCAGATCTGCTGTACGTATCCTGTAAATCAAAATGTTGAGATCCAGTGTAGAGAAAAAATCTGTCTCACAAGATGATTTATTTCAAAAAGGCAGGAAGACTGCACCAAGCACTCATTAGGAAAGTGTCTGATCTGGTGGTCTAGCGATAAAGTGCGTGCCTGAAAACCGAGAGATCGCGGGATCGAATTCTGGTCGGACCACGAATTTTTCAGTCTGCGTTTTAACCTTGCATTCACTTCTCCATGGTGTGGAGATTCGTCGGCAACGACACGTGGTTCGCACTCCACGGTGAGCTGCAGACCCCCTTTCTGCTGTTGGCTAAATGGGGTGGGTAAAGGACCCACAAGTCTCCGAAGTAGCGCCCAGTTAAAAGATTTGTACATAAATACATAAGTACGCACAAATCGTCCAAAGAGAATTAGTATTGTTTCTTATTACTAAGATAAATGATGTTTTTATACACAACTGCCGAGAGTGAGCAAGTTATCTTGAAAAGTAATGGAGTCGTGGCCAAATTACTTTGAGTGTTCATTACCACACGACAGTGAGAGACAGTCTGATGCTAATGACAAATTTGAAGATATTTTGGTGTTAGTCTCAAGTTCTTCTTTAACAAAGTTATTGAAATGTTGCGCTTGCCATGTAGAGCAAGGTTTGTTGTTGCTGTTGTAATCTTCTATCAGAAGACATGTTTCATGCAGCTTTCCTCGATAGTCTATCCAGTGTAAGCCTCTTCATCTCTGCATAACTACTGCCGCCTACATCCGTTTGAATATGATTAGTGTAGCCAAGTCTTGGTCTTCCCCCAAAAAATTAGCCCCCCAATAAACCCTAAAACAGAAAAAAAATTCCTTCATGCCTCTGGATGACCCTTTAGTCAAATTATCGGTACTTTAAAACACTGAAATTGTTTTGGGGAACTGGTAGTCCCGTTGGACGACATGTATTGTGAAGACCTTATTTTTACTCGTGTGGATGGTCTGATGCTTTGCTTTCTTTGTTAACAAATCGTTTTGTAATTGCCATTTTTTCTCTAACTGTGGAAGGATGGCGCTCATTAACGAACAGCTACAGCTGCGGCACTGTTATGTACTATAAGAAGGTATCAGAATGACAGTACAGACTGAACTAAAACGTTTGGCGACGTAGGGCCTACGTTCGTCAGTAAACGACGTATGACAGACAAATTGCACCTACATTACGAGGTACACTGTACTTTATTCATCCCAAGTTTAAACCTATCGTAAACAAAATACCTGCTCAGCAAACTTAGCGATTGGTTGTTATGCGCAGTGCACATACACATCATGCTCGAAGGACACTGGAAAGAGGCCTTACTCGTGTACTAGTTATTTCAATGTTATTCCAGCGAGTATGACGCAGTGAGGCACTCTAAACCCTTGAAAGTTCTCTGTTTTTGCCAGTCGGGGTGTTAAATGTTTAAATCGTATAGTTCTTGTTTCAATTTTCACTGGACAGTAATTTTCTCTGTTCCGCCAGCCGTGCTCATGACGTTCTATGCGCTGTGAAAATGTGTGAACTTGCTGCAGTGAATCATAGGCGCCTAAAACAGTTAAAAATAGCGAGAAACAGTTGTGATTAATATCCTCGAGACATTTCTGAAAAAAAAAGAAAAAGAGTCCTTCGCTACAGGTACGGCTGATTTCAGTAATAACATCCGAGTCTGCAGGAGTTTCTGTCTAGCCTATAACGTGCGCAGAAAGAAAACTAGAATCTCGACAATACGCTTTTATATTAGACATGCCTCACGCGATTCGGTAAGGCGATGTGCGAGTCGCGAGACGGCAGCACAAAAGTACCGCAGTAACTGCATGTGTCTGTAGTCGACACGCCGTCATTTGCGTTCCACGGGATAGGTAGCAATAATCACGGAGGAATACATAGCGCGCTATTAATTTCGTGTTAAACTTACGATTAGCACGCTGAAATAGGTGAAGACCAGAATGTAGGACGGCAGTGAAGACGCGAAGGGCCAATAATAAAATGTGAACTATGGATGGGAAGAAAGGCAGTAAAGGAAAAATATAGTAACGAATGCACGATGATATCACAGACGCGGAAGAGGGGAGGCTCTAATAGGTGTTGCCCTGTTCAAATGGATACAGGACGGGCGTCAGCTAATCAGAGCGGTGCGCCTTTTTGTCAACAGGGGTTCCATGTGATATTTGCTCTGAGTAGACGGAGGCAGCGCTGTCATCAAAGGGCGTTATTACACAGCTAACAGAGGCTTTCGCTCGCTGAAATCGAGCTTATCGGCAATCCGCGTTGATTACCCAGCCTAATTGGAGGTGGAAGCGACGCTGTCTGTCACTGCGCCCGTCCACAAACCAGCCAGCTCTTGGGTAATGAGACGCTGAATAAGTCATGGCGCCACAAATTACTTTTAGCTCTGTGATTAGCGGTTACAAAGCCGCATTACCGCTATCCGTGACCGCTACTGTCTGCTGATCTGCGCTGTCTGGACTAACGCCGAAAAAAATAGCAGTGCTGGTAGCTGATAGTATACAAACAGGGCGGACAAACGAGAGGTCGTAACACGAAGCTCGTAGGAAAAATGGAAGTTAGAAAATGTTTATGCACACTCCTACAGACTACCATGAGAGAGGAAAGAAATAACTAAGTGCAATGTTTCTTAATTATACTGTCCGAGGTATCTGCGTAAATGTTGACAGGAATCAGAGGACAGTTGCCACATTGCCGGAGTCTGCCGGCGGTTTCCCAGTGTGTGACAGTAAGGTTAGAGGATTCAGAAACAGAAAATGAGTGAATGAGAGAGAGAGAGAGAGAGAGAGAGAGAGAGAGAGGATTGGGGAAGGGGGAAGGCAGCACAAGGCAGAAAACCCCATCACATGGGCAGCCACCAGAAACGTATATCTTATTGTTTAAATAATTTTAATGGTGGATTTCAATTAGAAATAGGTTATCGTATACGTCTGTGTCGCTAAATGTCACCGCTTTTGTCAGTGTTCCTGACGAACAGTGACTGGGAAAAAAGAGAAGTAAAGTAAATACATGGAAACCAGTGTACACTGGTATATCAAAAGGGCTGTTTAACATTCTTTAGGAACAACTACATGTCATTTGAAGTGCGCAGAGGATCACTGTCGTCGTCTTCCAAGGACCAGGTGGTGGCACGTGTTCCGGTCTCTTACCCGTCCACCTCTTACGAGCTCTTCATTAGCTCTCTCTTCAGTCAACCGGTAGTTCTTTATTTCTTTTGGTTATATATTTCGTATCATAACAACAACATGATCCTTCCATTTCATTTACTCTCTTCTATCTTGTCATCAAGTGAAAAAAAAAAATTAAAATCTGGTCTTATTGTTTCATTCCTTATTTTTATTCATTTTATTACAGCCCTTCATCTCTGCCGCCTGTACTCGTCGGTTTTTCTTTCTTTTTTGTTATTGACCGTGATTCGGAACCACATAGAAGAGTTGCTACAGCTATAACATTACTTAATTTTATTTGTGATTCGTTTCTCTTTCTCCTTTACAAAATTCTTCGAGATGTTCCGCTGATAGATTGAAGTTTATTCAATGTCTTCATAATAGTTAAAACTAATATCACATCCTGGGTAAGTGAAGTGGAATACTTGTTCTAAAATTCTCTCATTTATTATTATTTTCCATCTGACTAGATTCTTCCCTTTTGAAAGCCATTAATATCACTACTCATGCGATGACGAGAGACAAAGCATCTTTTTTCATTTTTTTATATTTTACTTTTAGGTGCTTGCTAACTGTTTCACGCTAAATTTATTCAGTTTATTTTGTATACGTTGTCGTTGTAATTATTGTAAGACAAGCCACACTCAAGGTTATTAAAATGGTTTACCTGCCTAATATTCTATGTTGTAAGAGTAATTTTACTTTATATAAAACCACTGATAAAAAAGCAATTGATCTTATTATTACATTCAACACGTGTTATGTTTAGCTCCTGAATTACTATTAATAGATCATTCTCTTTTCTAAATATCAGGATGAGGTGAATATATCATAAAACAGCAGTGATAAGAAACTGATACAGCAGTGATAAGAAATTAATTTGGATCAAAATGTGAATTATAGAAGTCTCATCTACTTTTACAACCATTAGTGTAAATCATGAATACTTTATGAGACCGACTACATCGTAGCCTCGTTTCTTGGCATATGGTTAGTTGATTTTATTAAGTTTTTGCTATATTTTCTTTCTTTCTTGACAAAAGACAGTTACTTATCAAACCATATGCAGGTGAGGTGGAGTTTTCTAAGTGGAAAAACGGAGTTGTAGGATGAACTGTCTCCATAGATAAGACGTTATACGTTCTGTGAGTAAAGAAGTAAATGAAGTTTACTGCCACTTACGAGGATACACTTCTTGCGGAGGACGAGCTCGGGTAGACACTGCTAATCGGTCATGGCGGATCTATCGTTGTACGATCCTAAACGTTTTTATAATGTAACTGTGTGTTAGATTATTGTTCGCTCCTTATTTATTTGTTGGGATTCGGTGTCGATCATTCATTACGAAAAAAAAAAAATTGCGACGACTCGGTAGCTTCATTAGCTACGTATAAGGAAAATGCGAAAGGTTGGGATTCTGTATTATCTACAGACCCTTGGAATTTTTTAGGTATTTCATCTGATTTACCGCTGTGCGACAATTAGGGTCAACTACAATAATAAAGATCGCACTTCTAGCTATAGTCCCTGTCATGCTGCCACGTATGATTTTGCTCTAAGGTCGCAGAGGACCGCGAATGTACGATATCCAGGTCGATTTAGTCATGGAACCAACCGTTACAATGATAATTGCTTTAATTTGGTTATCTTGTATGGATTACAAGACTTGTCGGCAAGCAACTGCTGAGAATCATACAACAACAAGAGGAGGATCCGACAGTAATATTTCGTGATATTGTCTGACGCCGCTTATCCGAACTTACTTTCTGGGTCGTCCCACTGTAATAGGAAACGAATTACAGATAATTCCTTTGTTACGTCCTGAGTTGCCTCTTGTTTTCGTTCTTGCTGCCTTTGTTGATTATTACGCGGATCAATTCAAAGCAGTAGTACAGGAAAGCGGTTCCGCCTCGATACACACCGAAAGTGACTATCATGGCGGAGCCTTATTTGTTAACTAGTTTCAGCAGACCTCTATAAATGTAATGTCGGTCACGCTGACCTGAGGCAAACAGCTATTCTGAATACTAGATCAAACGGCTAAACGATTCGGGTAGTACTGTTTCACGTCGTACTACTTTTCGTTACGATCTGAACAGAAGGCGTTATCTCCTGAGCGTCATCGTGTTACCGAAAGGGCAATTGAACGTATCATTAAAAGAAGTAACCTATTGTTTGAAGAAGAAAAATAAGGAACGCGACATAGAAGTTGCAAAAAACTAATGACATCCCGCGAATGACCTACACCGATTACAAAGAAACGATTAGATGTATCCGGCAACAAAACAATGTCTCACACCAGCATCAGTGCCTGATGACGCTTTCACTGGCTACGGTGAGAACATCTGTAGATATAGAAGGACATCGAATGCGTCTCCGAGGAATGGTGTTCCACACAGATTCTCTCAGATTTCAAAAGTTCAGGTGCACTGAGATGAATGCTACGTTGAAAATCTTGTACAGGGTGTTTCAAAGATATTTTTGCAAGCTTTGGGGACTGGTTTCTTACACAAAACAAGGATAAAATATCTAGTAAACAAGGGCTCTAAAATGCATACCGTAGGAGCTACGAGCACCTGTTCAATGGGAGACATGTGTTTCATAGTAGCGAAGATGAACAATGCGCTCATAGCTTTTAAGGTCCTTTTTTGGAGCCCATTTTAACTTGACGTTTTGTCTTGATCTGGTGTAAGGAACCCGTCCCCAAAGTTTGTAAAACTGTTTTTGAAACACCCTGTGGTGAGAGAGTGGCGAGAGAGTGGATGGGGGGGGGGGGGGGGGGGGAGGTTAACCTCAATGTTTATCCTGTTATGAGCTTTACAGCTTAAGCCTGAAATGCTTTAAGAAATTGACAGAGAAAATACATCAGGATAGCTGGGCAGAGAATTTTAATTCCACTACTCCCAAACTGTGGTACTAGTTCTCAATCACAGGGCCTCTTCTCTCAGTTACAGTACATAAGACTTTCAAACTAGAGTGGTGTTATAACCTAACCACGCACCGCCGAGCAAGTCACCGACTTTACTGTGTAACATACAAACACAGAATCTGAAACATGCATTAGGCCGTCATATTTTTATCTGGGACCAGTTAAAATCACCAATTCTTCGCGATTCTGACCAGAGGTTTTGGGAGGATTCCATTTTTTGCAAGACCCAACTGGAAATCTCACCCAAAATATTCTCAATTTGGGCTTCCTTTACTCCTCACCATGTCACCCGGTGCAAGCCAAATACCTATAGGTGTAAAGCAGTGTAGAACGATTAACTACAGATTTTCATAAATTCCACTTCTGGCTTCGAAAACTTCCGAATTACCTGGACACCAGCCTGTGTAGCTCGTCTGCGGTCGTCTTGGCGCTTATTTATGACGGCAGCGCTTATTTATGACGGCAGCGCTTTTCATGATCCGATCTATTCGGAGACTTCGCGTTCCAATCATCCCGATTGGAAAAAATCTAAAGGGGTAACATCCGGGGACTTTGGTGGGCACTGAACGTGAACACTTTTGCCGATCTATCTTTCGGGGAATGTTAGGTTCAGATAATACATTACCTAACGACAAGAATGTGCTGGAAATACATACTCATCGCTGTAGTCAAAGCGACCACTTAGTAATACCGACCGAACGAGGTGGCGCAGTGGTTAGCACACTGGACTCGCATTCGGGAGGACGATGGTTCAAATCGGCGTCCGGCCATTCAGATTTAAGGTTTCCGTGATTTTCCTAAATCGATTCAGGTAAATGCTGGGATGGTTCCTTCGGTCGATTTCCTTTCACACCCTTCGCTAACCCGCGCTTGCGCTCCGTCTCTATTGACACTGTTGTCGACGGGACTTTCAACACTAATCTCCTCCTCCTCCTCCTCCTCCTCGAATAATACTGTGATCTCGGTTTCAAGAAAGCCTTACATTTAAAGAGAAGCGTTTTTGAAATTGTGTCTCTACAAGGCATGTGAATTTTAGTTGGACAACCGACGTGACTAACGGTGTTGTTGATACGGGCACGAGTGAAAATGGCTACGTCGGTAAACAATATTAATGGGATTCATCGGCAACATGTAGCAAGTGTACAACAAATTACAACCGGCTAACTCCATCTTCTCCTCGAAGATGATGAATCCGCTGTACACGTTAAGGACAGAGCCGATACATAATTCACGTCTGCCGTATTCTTGTATGTGGAGCACCAACAGGTATAGAAACAACGCGTGTAATGAAGGACTACGTCTTATTAATTAAATATTGTCCTCTATTCCATCCTCTCTGTCCTATTGTACATTCAAATGAAGAATGACTGCTGGGCACTGTAGCCGAATCACACAGTTTAGTCTTGTACTCTTCGATTGGGAAATCGTAGACCGTATTCTCTGCAAGCTTCAGCAGCAGAACCCATTACAAAACACACACACACACACACACACACACACACACACACACACACACACACACACACACAGATACTGTATCAGCGTACTCAGCATATGTAAACAGAAAGGGATACTTAAACGCTACTTGAGAATTGTCAGCAAATCAGAATCATAGTTGAAAAAACTCAAGCACGACATGATCACTTATTTTTTAAATAAAAAATGACAGTCGACGGAGAACCTACACGCAGGAGAAAAACTTATCTCGCTTAGCAGCTGTGTCTCTGTAAACAATACAGACTGAACACGTATTACAAGGACTGTCTTATTCTGATCAGTCTATTTAACACCTCCTGAAATGTTTGTTACTCTTTCTGGAACATAATGTATGGAGAATAAAATAATCTTCGGTATTAGGCTGCGGCAACATCAACGCAAAGCAACTGAACAGCTGACATTTCGACCGACTTTGTAGCAGTCTCTTCAGAAAGCCTAACTGATATCAAAAGTTACTTTATTCAGAATGGCACTGGCCTACGAAACCTACGAACTTACATCGTGTATAGTAACCTAATTATTACAGAACTTACGTAGATAACACCGACCTACAGAAGCAGAGCTCAAAAACGTGCTGCAGTTCATTGTATCTGTGGAGCTCGTAGAACGTTATTCAAGTATCATTAAGATCTGCCCAAATATCCAGCGCACTTCTTCTCGCGGCTATGACTTTAAATGCTCAAGAAGCAGCCCTGACCTTCGCGTTTAATGACAAGCACCGCTAAAGTAGGAGCT
Source organism: Schistocerca serialis cubense (assembly GCF_023864345.2). Classification (NCBI taxonomy): domain Eukaryota; kingdom Metazoa; phylum Arthropoda; class Insecta; order Orthoptera; family Acrididae; genus Schistocerca; species Schistocerca serialis. Next base: position 553,339,482 of record NC_064638.1, on the reverse strand, counting down.
GATACATCACATAGTTCGAAATTAACTGTTGGTTCTCGATTTGTCAATCCGTGGATTCTGCATCTCCAAAGTTCCAAAGATTCCAGAAAACAACGAGGAAGATGAGCACAAGAACAATAGTTTCGCAATTAGCAAGTTTTGTACAACAGTCGTCATGTCTAAATTGGAAAGAAATTTCGCCTTGAGAGGGATCTTTCAATGCCGGCGGGCAGGCAGTAATTGATGTCTGGTATTGAAGAGCATGGTGCAAGAAGTGGTACCGAGAGGAACCTGTTGCACAGCTCAACATCAAAGCTGTGCAGATTCGGGACACGCCATCCGGAAGAGCGCAAGAATCTTAGTTCGTAGTAACGATTTCGCGCTAATCACGACCAGTAAGCCGGTAATTTTTTACTTCCAGCAGTTGCTTCACTGCTTACCGTGTAAGTTTTCTGGTGTGCTGACTTTCCCATTGCGTGTGATTGTCTACGTGTTTTAACTTTATGTTCATAGATGGTTGTGTGCAACCGCTACAGTCCTATTAAAATTACTTGACAGTTGACGTTTGTCACTTGCCGCTACAGTGTTGCCACATCGGCTGCCGGTTACCGCATGGTTATGCGTCACACAAACACGGTGGGTCGCCACTGTAATTTTTCCTCCTATCTATGTAATTATATAGTTCTCAATTCGTTCGAGCAATCAATCATTCGTGATATGAAACACAGTCATAGCTCAGTCACTCAAAATGATTCAGAAATTTTACTTGTTAGAATGAAATCAGGCGATGATTCTTCTTCTCTGGAGGCTCGTGCTTTGCGGCAGTCTGCTAATCTGTACAAATAAAATGCCTCGTAGTTTTTGGAGCGTTGTATAATCAGTCGGGAAACCTCAGATCAAGCGGATATTTGGCTTTGATGAAGTTTAACCTTCCGAAGAAGTGATGGAGCTCTTGGATTATTAAATGCAGGTTCGTATCCAGTCTTTCGGAAGTTCCCTTCTGATTAACAACTACACAATATATCGATGAATATCATTAATTCTCAAATGTCAAATACACACCTTTTGTATGAAGGAGCAATATATATGTATATTTCCCTTTTAATCGTACAGTTTCGTCTCAGTTATCTTTTGTCATAAATCTCAGTATTCAGATTACAATTCTTCAAACCAAGCTCAGGCTAATCGGCACGAAGACAATCTCGGAAGCTTCTTTTTTTTTTCCTCTCTCCAACAACCACCAGAGAGAAAGTACTACAAAGAATAATTATGGGCTCATGGCATAGCTATTGTATGAAACTACTTTGCCCATGGATTCTGCGAGTATGAAGATAGAAAATTAGTAAACGTCATTCAAGGGTAGAATTGTATCAGAATAATTCATCGAATATAAAGAGATATTACAGGGTAATTACCCCCTGAGGACTGAAGTGAAATTTTTTGAGGGGTAAAAACTAAGCAATTCGATTTTTTTTCTGTCAGCTATTTTCAAAAGATCGTTATTAATACCACACTTTTATAAGACTATTATCGATTATATAACTTATCAGTAATCACTTTATCTCAATTACTAGCATTAATGCAGTGGAGGTTGCAGGTTTCTCACATTGACCACCCACTGCATACGTATCTTGTGCTTTGTCCCATACATTGCTGACGATAAAAGTGACATACGCAGGGTGAAGCGAAATTCGTGCACTTGGTCTCGCAGCGTGGCTCCTCAAATGCCAACGATAAAGAAATGTCTCACTCCACATTTCGTCCGGTGAGTAAATCCGGCAGAAAAAGGACGTTAAAGAGTGGCAGTCTGGCAACACTGCAATCACATGCATGGTTACTGCCTCTGTCATCGCAAATCAAGTGTGCTGAGCGGTTGGTGCAGTGGGTAGAGTTGAGGGTTAACATGCAGGAGGTCGATGGTTCGATCCTGTATTAAGGCATATGTTTTTTATTTGGTAAATGTAGTCCAGGTGGTAAGGTATCTGGCATCTTATCCTCAACTGTGACTGCAGCGGGTCCTCAATAAAACATTTGCACTTACAAACTACAATCGTAGAAATGGAAGATTGCTCACCTTTGAAAGAAGCCCTTTCTATGTCGTGGGTGTGAATTTATTCACACCACTTCATCTACTAGATACGAAACCTGTTTTCTTTGTATCCTCCTCCAATGGTCCCATATATTAGTACCAACTATTATTCTTGCCTCGTTCAAGTCCATTACATTTCATTAGAGCCTTAATTTACCAACAGGACTAACAACGTGCTTTGCGAATAATGTCCAGAACTCTGTTACTATTTGTATGCGTTATCACCTTGGTCTCACTAATTGTGCCTTTCAACATTGAGTCTGGTAACCGCATGCTGTACCTCAATGCATCATATCATTATTATTATTATCATCATCATCATCATCATCATCATCATCATCATCATCATCATCATCACTGTTAGTGTGGACGTAGCTTTGCTCCGAAAGGTCCAGAGCTGTATGATCCGGCGTACTGCGCAATGTAGAGCATCTGTTGTTCTGAGGACAACGACTTCTGTTGTGAAGGTCATGCGGTCATTAATATGGACATTATTATTGTCACTGGTTGCTAATGTGCGACATCTGAGCGCTCATATTACTCATAATATAAATGACAAGTAGATGTTGTGTTATTGCACTGTGCTATCATCTTTAGCATCTCGAAACTGATATTGTTTTTGTAGCTATTCTGTCCTGTGAGAAGTCATATGTTTAAACTGTATTTCTTCTTTGTCTAACCACGTATTTGTTATGTTCAGCGTCACAAAATGTTGTAAATTTGGGGTACATGCGACCTAAGGAATTGGTGTATATTACAGTACGAAATATCAGAATGAAATTAGCAAATAAAAAGAAAGTGCCCCAACCCAGGAACGAACCCTGGACCTCCTGCATTCTAAACCAAAACTCTACCGATTGCACGAACTGTATAACACAAGCGGCATGTGCTGTCAGAGGTAGTTACCCTACATGTGGTTACATTGTTGCCAAATTGCCACTCTTGAACGTCCTTTTTCTGTTGGATGTACTCGCCGGACGACATTTTGTGACAGACATTTATTTATCGCTGGCATGTGAGGAGTCGCGCTGCGAAGCCCGAGTGCGCGAATTTCGCTTCACCCTGTATACATAACAAATGCCAAGTATCTCAGGGAAACGTCATCTCCATGTTGTAGGCACTACCTGCAGTAGCCTAGATATTGCTTCATTACTCGCTTCGAAACACATAAACGAATTAATTGACAGCACGACACAGCGGTAACAACGTAAGGGCTACTATAGCATTGGACACAATTTTATTATTATTATTACAGTGGTTAGACACAAAGCATTAACAGCCTGAAGTCGTCCAATTTCTATCGGTTCAGAAGTAAGAAGCGCAGCAACCAAGTGATTTACAGTCAGTCAGTATAGTGCACACATCTGAACTTCGATTCTTAGTGGGGTTGCAATGTGCAGGTCAAGCAAATGTCGCAATGGAGACGAGTAATAAAGGATAAATATGTTTTGTAACAAGTGTCTACTCTCACTGTGGACAGTTAGCTTTCTTCTCTGAGCAGGGTTTATCGGTAGCACTTGCGATGCACCAAGAATTCTTCCATCATTCATTTTGACAGGCGCACACACACACACACACACACACACACACACACACACACACACACACACACATTCATTATTTGAAAAATAAAAGCGTTGTAATAAAAGTCTTTCATTCTACAGTTCAGTTAGGTGCTATGGTTAGTGATAATGTAGGGGAGGAGGAGTGGGGCCTTCGTCTGTTAATACCCCTTTTTCTCAGGAACGTGTAGTCATATCAAGTTGAAATTTATATGCCATACTGAGATTTGTAATCCTTTGATAATGTAAAAATGTTATCTTCCAAGTCAGTGCAATGAAATGACAGGCCATTATGTCACATGTTTTCATACTCGCAAACTCATTCAATAAAACATATTGAGTCCTTTCTCTTGACGTAGAATCATCAAATTTGGCAAGAAGAAAGGTTTAACAGTACAAGATTTATAATGCGAAAAATTTTTTCTTTTGTCGTTTGTTGTCCGGTTTCGAAATTCAAATTAAAACATTATCGACAGTATTGGAATCCCTGGAACGGATATCTTGTCAGTATCAAAGTCGATAACAGGCAAACATCGTCGAGTTCCTCGATTCCCGGAATTGGTGAACTGTCTATATATATAATTACATTTTTACAGAACCCTCAGTCCTACGCGCACCTGGCCAGTTTATTCTTCCTTGCGATAGACACTATAATCCGACCACCTCGCACTTGCAACCCTCTGGTTACTCTGCAATTCACACTTAAATGCCTAGCAGAGGGGTCATCGAACCATTTTCATACTACTTCTCTACCATTCCACTCTCAAATGGCGCGTGCGAAAAAGGAACATCTAAGTCTTTCTGTTCGAGCTCTGATTTCTCTTATTTTATTATGATGATCATTTCTCCCTACGTAGGTGGCTATCAACAAAATATTTTCGCATTCAGGAGAGAAAGTTGGTGATTGAAATTTCGTAAATATATCTCGCCGCAAAGAAATCCGCCTTTGTTTTAGTGACTGCCACCCCAACTCGCGTATCACATCAGTGACACTCTCACACCTATTGCGCGATAACATGAAATGAGCTGCCCTTCTTTGCACTTTTTCGATGTCCTCCGTCAATCCTACCTGGTAAGCATCCCACACCGCGCAGCAATATTCCAGCAGAGGACGGACAAGTGTAATGTAGGCTGTCTCTCTAGTGGGTTTGTCGCTTCTTCTAAGTGTTCTGCCAACAAAGCGCAGTCTTTGTTTCGCCTTCCCCACAATATTATCTATGTGGTCTTTCAAATTTAAGTTGCTCATAATTGTAATTGCTAGATATTTAGTCGAATTGACAGCCCTTAGATTTGTGCGATTTATCGTATACCCAAAATTTATCGGATTTCATTTCGTAACCATGTGGATGACCTCGCACTTTTCTTTGTTTAGTGCCAACTGCCACCTTTTACACCATACAGAAATTCTCTCTAGATCATTTTTTAATTGGAATTGATCGCCTGATGATTTTACTAGACGGTAAATTAAAGCGTCATCTGCAAACATTCTAAGGGGGCTGCTCAGATTATCACCTAGATCATTTATGTAAATCAGGAACAACAGAGGTCCTATGACACTACCTTGCGGAACGCCAGATATCACTTCTGTTCTACTCGATCATTTACCGTCTATCACTAAGAACTGTGACCTCTCTGAGAGGAGATCACGAATCCAGCTACACAACTGAAACGATACTCCGTATGCACGCAATTTGATAAATAGTAGCTTGTGAGGAACGGTATCAAAAGCCTTCTGGAAATCTAGGAATACGGAATCTGAGATCCCTTGTCGACAGCACTCATTACTTCATGGGAATAAAGAGCTAGCTGCCTTCTGACCGAACATTGAATTTATGCGTACGAATGTCGTCACGTTTCCATAATTCTCATCGTAATAGATTTTAATGAAAGTTTCAGCGAGAAATCGCGAAGATACTATAAGCTATTTCTTCTCACTCTTGCATTATGAGGTAAACAGCGTGAAGAACTTTCAGCTGGAACTTGGCTGTTCCTCGTCACGTAAGCAAGTTTACTCCCGCTACGCCGGGGCCTACATTTAGCTTTGTCCACTAATGCTAATACTCCACTGTGACTCCATGCTGAGCCGCTTATACATTTTCAAAGGACCGTCGTAAAACTCACCGGCTCATCCTCTTTCGAACCTGAATCGCCTCTTGTGCGTTTGGGCTCTGGTTTGTCGATGGAAAGGACTTTATTTAAATACGTTTCAAATGAGCTTTACAGGGATGTAAGGCCAGCAGCTCGCGGCTCCTGGGTGCCTCGCCTCTTACAGAAGGGTTTACGACCTATTGTCGCGTCTCTGGTCTTGAGGGTTTAACGTCCTCGTCGTCTAAACACAACACACTGGATGGGCTGGGCCGGAGTTCTCGGATTTCAGCTTATTGTGGCAATGCTGAATTTCCCATTCATAGATTATAGGCGAATTTTATGCATTGATTTATACACTAAAGTGACAAAAGTCATGGGATACCTCCTGATATTCCGTCAGTCTTCCTTTTGCTCGGCTTAGTCCAGCAACTATACGTGGCACGGACCCACGAAGTCGTTGGAAGTCCCCTCCAGAAACAATGAGCCATTCTCCCGCTATAACCGCCCATAACTGCGAAAGTGTTACCGGTGCAGGGTTTTTATGGACGAACTGAACTCTCAGTTATGTCCCACAAATGATCAATGAGATTCACTTCGGGCGATTTGGATGGCCAAATCATTCTCTCGAACTGTTCGTCAAACAAGTTGCGAACAACTGTGGCTAATTGACATGGTGGACTATCTTCCACAAAAGTTCCCTCATGGTTTGGGAATATGAAGTCCATGAATGGCTGCAGATAGTCTCCTGGAAGTTCCGTTGGACTAGAGAAACCAGTCTGTTCTATGTAAACGCAGCACATACCATTATGGAGCCCCACCAACTTGCGAAGTGCCTGGCTGCATGGCTTCTACAAATCTGCTCAACGCTCTTACCAATTGAAATCGGGACTCATCTGATCAGGCCACGGTTTTCCAGTCGTTTAGGGTCCAACCGATATGGTCAAGAGCCCTAGAAAGGCGCTGCAGGCTATGTACTGCTGTTAGCAAAGGTACTCGCGTCTGTCGTCTGCTGTCATTGCCCATTAATGCGAAATTTCGTCACACTGTCCAAACGGATACGTTCGATTCGTCGTACTTCCTACGTTGATTTCTGCGGTTATTGCACGCAGTGTTGCTTGCTTGTCAGCATTGATAACTCTACGTAAACGCTTCTGCCCTCGGTCGTTAACTGAGTTGCCGGCGGCAGTGTGTTGTCTGAGCCGAGAGGTAATACCTAAAATTTGATATTCTCGGCACGCTCTCGACACTGTGGATCTCGGAATACTGAAATCCGCGTTCGAAGTCTGTTAATTCGGGTCGAACGGCCATGATCATATGCGAAACCTTTTCACGTGAAGCACCCGAGTACGAATGACAGATCCGCGAATGCACTGCCCTTTCATACCTTGAGTACGCGATATTACTGTCACCTGTATATGTGCATATCGCTATCCGACGACTTTGCCACCTCATTGTACACTGATGCGCCAAAACTAACTACAATCCTGCGTGGTATGGATGCGAAAAGTCGTTGGTACATAATCGGAGGTATGTTCAACTAACTCACGTTACGCAGTTCTCGTAAATTATAGGCCTGTGATTTGTGGAGCAGGCGTCCAGTAGCGTCCCGGATGAGTTCCATCGGGTTCAGGTTAGGCGCATTGGGCGGCCAAAGCAGCGTTAGTGCACTACGATGTCCGTCAGACCGCTGTATCACGATACTGGCCTTTTGATACGCCTGCTGGAAGATGCCAAAAACATTTGTGAAGACTTCAAACATGGAGGGATGCAGGTGGTCTGCAATAATGTTCACGTAGTTCGCAACGTTTAGTCTCCGCTCGAGAAATAATACAATCAAGCTGCAGCCATTAGTACATAATTAATTCTCTTTGACACGGCTTACCAATGTATTGAAGTATGCCTAATATATAGCAGGATATTCAGAGCATCACCAGTGAAAATTTGGAATATTTCTGAATTTTGTTTTACATTGTATGCTCCTTCGAGTATATTACATGAAGAAATTTCGTCCATTTTATATGCATGGTGCAAAAAACGTTATATTTGAAGCGTTTCCCTAGAGAATGTGACTGTTTTTTTCTGTCATAATGAGTTACTTATTTTCAGTTAACAAAATACACGTGTATCAACAGTAAGCTAGAAAGCAAAACGACCGTGAACCTAACACTTACATTAACAATTTAAAACACAAAACAAATATTTTCAAGAGTTTGGGGTGGATGATCCATCAAGAAAGCTGATCAAACAAACTCTCACTAACACAGTGTCAAAAACAAAATTTATAGGTCAGGTATCAGAACCCTTTACAATCAGAACGGGCATAAGTCAAGGAGGTGGACTATCCCTACTCCGTCTTGGAAAAGGTCATTCGAGATTGGAGAAAGTTGTTATCCCAAGAAGAAACAAATTAAGAGCGGTTCAGACTTCGTCCTCAGAACAAAGGGGTGTACATTGGCTTCTTGGCCTTTGCGGATGGCCTGCCCATTTTTGCTAACATAGAGTCAACAGTCAAAAAGATCAATAGACTCTCAGAAATTGCTGAAAAAGTTGGACTCCAGATCTCTATTCAAAAGACAAAATATATGATAACATCTGTGTTGGACAAGAATGGATGATCACCAATCTGAGAAAAATCGGACGACTTAAGAATTTCAGGTATCTAGGTGAAGTCATCCAGGAGCATGGATTAGAAGAAGTAGTTAATGTCAGGATGAGGAAGTTAGAGCAGGCATACCAGCTAACAAAGAGTACCTATAACAAAACGTCTATGAGTATAAGGGCCAAGTTCCGATATTATAATACAGTTGTAAAACCTGAGGGCTTACATGCGTCCGAAACTTTGACCATGAACAGGCAAGGTCAAGCTGAGCGGCTGCAAAAGCGAGAGCGTAGGATATTAAGGAAAGTCCTAGGTAATATATGGGTTGATGGACAATGGCGAATGAGAGAAAATAAGGAATTGTACCACAAGACAGAACCTATCACAGCCTCCATTAAGAAGAGACGATTATTTAACGGTCATCTCATGAGGATGGACGGTGACCGACTAACAAAAAGAATATGGAGTTTCATCCAATCTAAGAAAGCAAGGCCGAGATGGTTCGAAGAATGTGAAGAAGATGATAGGCAGATTGGTATCAGAGAGAAATTCCTGACACGAACAAATTTAGAAGATTGGGGAACTACTAGCAAGATTTTTAAATTGCATCAACTTCCATAAGACGGAGAGGACCTTTGTCCGAAGAGCATAAACGGCCACTTCTTGGTGTGCTCAGAAGATACTGGCAGGAGGTCAAAGCTGGAACAAGAACAAGACTTAGACACTAAAATGAAATTGGTTGTTACCACGCAGTCCATAGAGTCTCAACTCAAAAAAATATATAATTAATGTAATTAAAATTGTAATGAATGTTTAGATATTTTAGTTAGGTATGTTGAAAATACCATGACAACACATAGTATACAGCATATTTTCCAAAAATGGTGTTTCAGAAACCAGTTTCATTACAGAGGGATGTACGTGGCTTGAAATGTTCTTTAATTAATGTTGTAACAAAAGTTTTCATTTTTCAAAAGTAACGATGATGGGGTATTTTACAAAATTTCAGATTATTATAAAAGTTTATTATACAGTTTTCAAGAACTGTAATTACATATCAACTTTTATATTAAAAATATTTTTTATGTATCACCGTTTCGAAGTATTCTCTCTAAACCTAAAATTCCATATTACCTTTCGCGGTGTTTTTTACTCTTAAAAGTGAAATTGGGCACAAATAAAAAATTCATGTTGCTCTATTTTGCCCCTTCTACACATACGCCAAGTCTCATCAAGATCGTTCATTGACACGGAGAATGTTCCGCTGTTAGTAAGCAACATCATCTGCTACGCTACATGTTTTGTTTTAAGAGATTGCCTTCTGCCAGAGGCTTTGTTTATGCAGCTATTCCTCTTCCAGTAGTCTAGTGACAAACTGTTGACTTTAAACGTATGTTTTTGTTGCATTATTGCCTGTACTGATATATGTTAATACCCTAGGTTACAGGAAATTTTTCCAAAAGTAATCTGTAGAACCATTATTCAGATAATAATAGACATTCCATTTAAACTATTGACGCTGCGTGAAATAATGCACACAATTAAATGTAATATCAATTATTAGAAATATGACTAAAAATAAAACTAGAACTGTAACTAGAACTGTTTCCTGTAATTCTGTACAGTGGTGGGTCCTTGTAGTGTTTTTCTGTAACTTGGGATGAGTAGGCGGCTTTCAGAATGAACAAGACCTCGGAGGGGAGCAGGGCGCGCCGACCATAAAAATATTTCTGCTGTGAACCAGGACTCAAGTTAGGTACCTGATGCGAGGCGAGTGCTGATTTCGACAGATGCGAAAACCCTGTTGGGGCAACTGTCTGTGTCAAATACATTGTACACTTTCAGTGTGTAGTGAAATTAAAAAACTCTTCACGAAAGGTAAGATCTGCAGAGGGAAGAGGAAAATGTGACACTCTCATCGTGGGACATAACAGTCGGGGGCCACAGGATGCCACAGGAGTATATGTTTAAACGTCTTAAGGCCTATGATTGGCTGATGACCATTAATTTCATATCAGTGGTGGAGACTCACGAGGACAGATCTGCAGTCGTTTCTGTTGGATGAAACGCGAAAACACACATATAGTGGAGATAACTTCTGTCTTGTGCCCCCCTCTAAGAGAGAACTGAGCAGTATTTGTTAACCACAATACTCCCATTACGAGAAAAGAAACTGTTGTAACTGTTGTAAGCTTTCCATTGGTCAATAGTCGGAAAGCATATTGCTAATGGCCACCGAGATTCCGCCGAGAACGCTGTGCTGGCAGAACCAGATTTTGTGAAGAAGAGGAGAAACTGATTTTATCTAAGGAGAAAGTCTCGGGACTGCAGATAGAGGACACTTTGTACTGCAGGGGGAGATTCTTCGCTTTAGAGGCTGGGGCTGAATTTAGAATTCTCAGCTACTGAGCTCAGCAGAGCGGTCAGCATGAGCCGCATCGTCGCGAATGACCGCGAAGTTGTTTCTTGTCAAAGTTCTGTTAATACATATAGCCAGGTAGCTGCACTCAGTATGCACTTTGGCAAGAGAACTGGTGGTTGATGGTACTTCTCTGGGTCTTTTCTTTAGACTATCAGTGTATTAAGCAATCATTGAAGGCGTTATTGGACACATTTTTTTCCCCATCATTTCTATATCAAATTGACCCACCTATGCCAAGGTCTTTCATAAACGTCTCTGCACCCTTTTTAAATTATTTGTATTGTTTACTCAGTGGCTAGAATCACATGAATGCCTCTATCAACAAATCGGATTGTGATAGTGACCTTTATCTTAATTTAGTAGTTTGATGGAAACCTTTATTCATATACCCACATGAGGAGCGGTACCAATATTTCGTGTTTAATTGGGAAATGTCCTGTTAAACTCAGATATTTTGTTATTCGTTGTGCGAATTTGCAGTGAACTCTTCTGGACCGATATGTTCACTATAAAGCCACCCGAGTTTCCATGTCACAGCATCTCAGGGATATGCAGAATGCTCAACCGACACCTCACTCGTCGTTTCCAGACTCGCTAGCTGTAGCTTACGAGTTATGCGAGGTATGGGTTCAAGCAAATGTTTCAGCTTTATATCTACACCTTCCCTGCTAGGTTTACTTCCCGGCATCCGGTGTTTAATCAGGATCCTTTCCATCGACAAACTAGACCGTACGCACAGTCGTTCACATTGGAGCCGCCACCATACCGCGCCGTCAGCGCAGCCGCGGGCCAATTTATTTTGTGCGAACTCTACCTGCAAACTAACAAAAATAACTTCGTAACTTCATTTTTTAGAGCTGATAAGGATTTGTGACTACCCCTTGTAAATGCGCAACACTGAAGAATGAAGGTAGTTTCTTGTGTGTCACAACTCGTACACGACATTTTCCAGTGTAAGTTCAAAATGGTTCAAATGGCTCTGAGCACTATGGGACTTAACTTCTGTGGTCATCAGTCCCCTAGAACTTAGAACTACTTAAACCTAACTAACCTAAGGACATCACACACATCCATGCCCGAGGCAGGATTCGAACCTGCGACCGTAGCGGTCCCGCGGTTCCGGACTGCGCGCCTAGAACCATTAGACCACCGCGGCCGGCTCCAGTGTAAGTATGTAAACTGCTTCGCCACTGCAATTCGTCGACCTAATGTAACGAAGCTCGCTACGAGGTAAGATCACAGTTCAAGTTAGAAAGAATGCTCGCCGCACTAACACGCCACGACAAATAAGTTCCTTTCTTTTAAAGCTGTCCAGCCCAAATCCTGTATCATTTCAGTGCCACTCTCTCACATATTTCGCGATACTAGAAAATGTGCTGCCCTTCTCTGAACTTTTTCGGTGTACTCCGTCAGTCCTATCTGGTAAGCATCCCACACCGAGCAGCAGTATTCTAAAAGCGGACGGACAAGCTTAGTGTAGCAGTCTCCTTAGGACATCTCTTAGATTTTGTAAGTGTCCTGCCAATAAAACGCAGTCCTTGGTTAGAATTCCCCACAAAATTTTCCATGCGTTCTTTCCAATTTAAGTTGTTCCTAATTGTAATTCCTAGGTATTTAGTTGAATTTACGGCCTTTATATTTCACTGATTTATCGTGTAACCGAAGTTTAGGGGATTCCTTTTAGCACTCATGTGGATGACCTCACACTTTTCGTTATTTAGGGTCAACTGCCAATTTTCACACCATTAAGGTATCTTTTCTAAATCGTTTTGCAATTTGTTTGTCTTCTGATGACTTTATTAGTCGATGAACGACAGTGTGATCTGCAAACAACCTAAGACGGCTGCTCAGATTGTCTCCCAAATCATTTATATAGATAAGAAACAGCAAAGGGCCTAGAACACTACCTCTGGGAACGCCTGAAGTCACTTCTGCTTTACTCGATGAGTTTCCATCAATTACTACGAACTGTGACCTCTCTGACAGGAAGTCACAAATCCAGTCACATAACTGAGACGATATTCCATAAGCACGCAATTTCACTACGAGCCGCTTGTGTTGTACAGTGTCAAAAGCCTTCCGAAAATCCAGAAATACGGAATCGATTTAAAATCCCTTGTCAATAGCATTCAACACTTCATGCGAATAAAGAGCTAGTTGTGTTTCACAAGAACGATGTTTTCTAAAGCTATGTTGACTGTGTGTCAATAGGCCGTTCTCTTCGACGTAGTTCATAATGTTGGAACACAGAATGTGTTCCAGAATCCTGCTGCATAACGACGCTAACGATATGGGTCTGTAATTAAATGGATTACTCCTACTACCCTTCTTGAATATTGGTGTGACCTGTGCAACTTTCCAGTCTTTGGGTACGGATCTTTCGTCGAGCGAACGGTTGTATATGATTGTGACCTATGGAGCTAATACATCGGCATACTCTGAAAGGAACCTAATTGGTATACAGTCTGGACCAGAAGATTTGCTTTTGTTAAGTATTTTAAGTTGCTTCACTACTCCAAGGATATTTACTTTAGGTTACTCATGTTGGCAGCTGTTCTTGATTCGAATTGTGGAATATTTACTTCGTCTTCTTTTAAGTACAAAAACAATATGACGAGAAGGCAGAGGAATTACAAAGGAGGCGGCTTGCGGTCATTGGGCAGAAGAGCTAAGCACGTAAGGCCGTTCTTCCAGCTGGTGCTGGCAGAACCGCAAGACGTTGCCCGGCGGCCGCCAAAACAACACGTGCTTGGCAGGCTTCGGCAGTCACACGCAGCCCGCTACAGGGCTTCCATCGCAGGGGGACAACTCCGGCGCAGGGGTCGCCGCAGATAACCTCTACAGAGCGGTTGCGAGCCGCTGCCAACGGGGGACACCTCGTATCTAGCTTACACACAACTGAAGTACACAAGCACATTTAGTTCTCAGAAACCAATTTACCAGCAACTGGTCCATTATCAGTGCTAACACTGCCACGCAACTGACGGCACTTGTACTGGAGAGTAGGGGGGATCAGGACTCATTCAAAATGTACAGTTTATAAAATTTATTTTGAACAGTATCCTCGGAAAAAATTCTATTAAAAATAAAGCTGAGTCGTTGTCTACACAATACACAAATGCAGTTCTTAATTTCTAAAAAATTAGGTGCCGAAACGCACCTCTGAGGGAGATGGCGCAATTGTCAGCACACTAGATTTGCATTCGGGAGGACGACGACTGTTTAAAGCCGGGCCCAGCCATCCTGATTTAGGTTTTCCGTTATTTCCCTAAATCGCTCCAGGCAGATGCTGGTATGGTTCGTTTGACAGGGCATGGCCGATGTCCTTCCCCATCCTTGAATCAATCCCAGCTTCTGCTTCATCTGTAACGACCTCGACGAAGGCGGGACGCTAAACTCAGATCTTGCTTGCTTCCGGAACGCACCTCTTCAACCATACAACACGCCGCCCCCTCCTCACCACCAAAATAAGAAAAAATCAAGTTTAGATTTCTGAAAACCTGTGTTATAATTTTTAGTGAGAAATCATTTTTATGAAACACTGTTTCAAATTTAAGGATTTTAAAATAATTTCTTATAACCAAAACCATAAAACCACAAGATTTAATACAAAGAACAGGTGCTCCCTAGTTCTGTTGGATACATATCAGCCTAACACTGTAGTTTTCGTGACCATGTCGTCACGTTTTCAACTTATGCCAGCCGCAGCGTTTAAAAAAGCAGCTGCTCGATGAACGTTATTTATTTCTCACTGAAACACACAACACGAGACGTCGCCATGCTATTACTGAGATGGTTGGTAGTCGTAAGCAGAATGCGACATGTACCGATCATTACTTCGGTACGAAGCTCGAATTATCTACGATACGCGCGCGCGCACCCACCCACCCACCCACCCACCCACCCACCCACACACACACACACACACACACACACACACACACACACACACACACACACACACACACACACACACACACTCTACTTGGCCCCTACCCGCGGTAAATTGAAATTACGGGCGATTAAATACTCGTGTACTGTTATAAATCTCCAGGGCCGTCTTCTACCATTGAGTTAAAAAAGAATTCCCTGGAGGTATCGGAACGCCTTTCCTGCCAAAATTAAACTCTGCAAAGACTGGACAGATACAGAAAAAACCGACCGACCGCCGTGTCATCCTCACCCACAGGCGTCACTGGATTTGGGTATGGAGTGGCATGTGGTCAGCACACCGCTCTCCCAACCATTGTCAGCTTTCGTGACGCGCGCCGCCTCTTCTCCCTCCAGTAGCTCCTCAACGGCCTCTCGACGGCTGAGTGCAACCCACTTGCCAACAGCGCTCGGCATACCCTGATGGTCACCCATCCAGCTACTAGCCAAACCCGACAGCGCTTAACTTCAGTGATGTACCGGGAACCGGTGCTACCACTGCGACAAGGATGTTGGCTAAGAAATCGAGAGTGTCCCTTCTCAGAATAGTCGGGCACATTTTTTCTGGTCTTAGGCAATAATACGCACTTTCGTTTTTGCTATGTGTATTGTAGCAAACAGTGATTCCATTGTGGTCCATGAGGGTCCAGTGTAAACAGAAAACGTCTGTTTGTTTCTCGATACAAACAAACTGTATTTGAAAACGAAATTTTGTACATCCGATCTGCAGAGTGGTCAAAACATAGTCGTGCGCGGTATTCGCTTTAATGGTAAACACTATCTGATCGAAAACATCCGGACACCTACAACAGACTTTAATATGAGGTGTGTCCACCCTTAGCCTTTTGACTGCTGCAACTCTGCTGGTGACACTTTCAGCGAGGTGTCTCAGTGACTGTGGAGGAATGGCAGTCCATTAATCCTCAAGAGCCGAAACCAGCTAAGGTGTTATATGTTGGGATCCACAGCGAAGTCGATGGTATAACTCAGCCTGAAGGTGCTCCATTGGGCTTAGGTCTGTGCTCTGGGCCGGCCAGTCTATTCCAGGAATGTTATTGGTCACCAAATGCTGTTTACTGACAGGGTGCATTGTGATTCCTTCCGCTCACTTCACAGGGACCTTTTTTTTTTTACAGCTACCTTCCGCAAGGCTTGGCGATTCCTGTCTGTCACTATATGAGGTACGTCTGGCCGTGGATTAGCTGTGGTTGTTGTCTCGCGGTTTCACTTCACTATCACATCACTAACTGTGGTCATTAGCAGCTTTAGGAGGGTTGAAATGTTACTCATGAATTTGTTACCCAGGTCACATTCGTAGCTACTGTCCGACCCATTCTGTTCCCCCCCCCTCCCTCCCCCCCGCCTTTCTTCGTTTATATTGATTGGCTCCATCTACACATCTACAAATAGAAATTCCAATATTTGCTGAAATATCAGAGGTAATGCGTCTGGAGAATCGGGAAAAATATTCAGATAATCATAATAGGTTGGGAAGCACCGTTGTGGCTCTATAGCCACAAAACGGCAGCCAATTAGCGACGATCTCGCGGAAACCAACAGCCGGGAAAAGCTGGTCGCAAGAATGTCTGAGGTTGTGACAATTATTCACTACGAGTCGGGAATTTCGAGATGGTGCGCCAATGATGTGTGCGATGACGTCAACTTTGAAGCTGTTGTAGGAGGGAATTTCGACAATTTGTTGCAAAAACTGTGATCCGAGAGAAAAAAGACTAATATTTAATTTCTACTTTCTTTTTGTCACTGTTTTACGTTACAGTAAAGTACTTGTTAGAATGAGAGCACATTCACGTTGTCTGGAGATGAGCAAAAATTACAACATGTCGCCTTGTAACGGGACATCCTCCTCTAACATTACTTTTCCTCAACAGTCGTTGTCGAAACCAGTATTTTTTTTTCGAATTTTGGACAGGTCAGTATTATCTCAGTTGCATTACTGAAAACTTTAAGATAATTTTATACACAGTATGCTATATTTCAGGCTAAAATTTATGGAAAGGAATTACTTTACAAAATATTTTAGTTTCCAAGCTATAATCGGTAAGTACTAGTTCTGAATGTACAGCTAATAGCCTTTTCTTTGGAAACATTTGAAATTACGAATTGTTTGCACACTTAAAATTTATATTATTAATTACGCAATCCTGGAATGGTTACTATGTTTATTCCTGGATTCATTTATGAAATAATAATCGAAGTTAATAATGTAACGAAACCTAGTAGGAATTCATTAAGCAAAGAAAATTGTAAACCCTTTGGAATATTCTTATTTCCGGAGAGAGTGGGAATCGTAAGCTTCCCTCTGATGTGATGGGACGTATTTTTTTATAATAAGTGCGAACAATGTAATCTCGGCTTCGTTAATGTGAAAAATCAAAATGCTGTATGATATACTAAAATATGAGAAAACTGTGGAAAATATATTTATGTAAAAAATTCTGCAACAACAATATTCCAATTTATTTAGTTCAAACAAACCGTGAGGACCTGATGTTACATTTTCAACTTCAAGAATCCGATCCCTGGACAAAAAGAACTGGAGCCATCTCAACATGACAAGCTAAGTAAACTTTAAAGTTTACTGTAATCTTTGCTCCTCTCAAACCTTCATAAAAGACTTTGGTTACTGATTACTTGGAATGACCATTGTTTAATTTGGACAAGAGATGCAAGAAGGGAGGGAGGAGATTACCGCCTTTAGATTTAGTTACTAACAACATTGCGCTGTACGGCACCACATGTCGACTGTAATTCGGCAGTGCGGTGTCTGCAGTATCTTCAAAAGTTAATGGCATTAGAATATTTTTAGTGTAGGTGATTCACTGATCAGCCTCCACAATATCGACTAATAATCTGCGTCTAGTGTAACGAGCAATGGAGAGGAATTTGTTGTTTGTATAGCTACGATCGTTCAGCTGAAACCAGTACATTCAGCAGATATTATTAGTACCTGACCTCTCCGACATAACAGACATCATCTATGCAAGTTAGTTTAATTGCATTTCTGCGCGCTAGTTGCTGATTGGCTGTCGTTTAGTTGCTGTTGTTTCAAAACGCTGCGTTTTTCGCGCTATGGTTATCTGGAAAACGTTTCTTCATTAGACGTCCGCTGACCCTATTATCAGGTTGTTGTTCTCCACCCTACAAACAGCGATGTAGCGAAGCCAAGCCATCCAAAGTATATGGGGGTGCGGTTTACGCTAAATAGTTCCGAACAGTGTGCTGAATTTTCTGATACAAGCAACTAACGTGAAACTAATATTTTTAAAAGATAGAACTATATACGTTCTTCTGTGGGGTTGGAAAGAGCTTCGAAAAGAATGTCATCGACTTAACATACGAGTATGTGGAACGTTATCAAACAGCAAGCCCTCGAAAATTTGCTCGTAAACCGAACTGAAGATTGCACAAAATGAAAAAAGTTGTGATACGTAGGCAAACGAGTGTCGTGAAGTGTTGTGTCGTGTAAATAATAATTTTAATTTGTGGTACATACGGTGAGCGAAGCAACCCTGTGTATTGAGAGTAACGTGTCTTGCGTTTCTGTTAATGTGCTACAGATTTTGACCATAATATAGAATCACATCTTAGGATAATATTTGGCTAATATGCATTGCGAACGATAGAGGTTCTCCTGAAAGACAGTCGTGAACGTCAAAAACAGACTTCACAATCACAGTAATCAGCCTTAACTGGCCGTCCAAAATGCTCACGGTATAAAACGTTCACTGTTAATGTAAGGCAGCTACCGATCCTATCTTACTGAGGTGATCATAGCATTCGAACCGATCATCATTGTAGTTAAATTTCTGCTATGACTTGAGCGATTGGTTTATAAAATAGGACTGTATTATTAGAGGCGCTATTAGAATCGAAAATGATGGAAGGAATAACATAGCATGCATGATGCCTCAGTAAATAATACTACCACTCAGGACAGCACTACGTTCGTTAGAAATTGTGTGTCACTGAACGTCTACAAACTGAAAAGAATCCTGGATTGGGTGATTAATTTCATTGGTGATTGAACTATTCACTTTATTTTTCATCATCCTGTAGTTGATGCTATGGCTCCCCGGTAACCAATATCGCTTTTTGTCCCTGGATGTTTAATTTGCTTGACGAATTTTTTACCCAATTAAACTGCTCACAATCTTGAGCGAAAAAAAATCATTTCTTGAAGATGTGAGCTTCCGACATGTGAGTTTACAGGCAGTGACCTCAAGCCCGAGCAGAGCGAACTGGACTTAAGAGGAAAGGAGCCGCGATGTAATAAATCCGACCTCGCGTTACACCACATTCACGTGCAGTCAACAGAGCCTGGGAAACTTCCACTAACCCTATATATCGGGATTACAGATCAAAGGTAAGATTATGTGCCTAAATCACGTTACACTGGTCATGAATTTTACTCCAGAATATTAGAAATAACTGATTTGGAACTCTTCATCAGGACTAAAAAAGCGTTTATGGCACAAAATTTGTCCAGAATATGCCATAATGACTCGTGATGAGTAGCCGTTCGCGCGGCAGACAGGGGAGCCACTGTAAATTCTTTTCCAGCACTTCGGTGAGAAGGCGCCTACGACGTTCGGATATTCAAATCGAAATCTCTCCATCTGTACGCGAGCTAGAAGTATACATCATCTTAGGGTAAAATAGTCTGATAAAAATTTATGCGATGATGAGTGTTACAAAACGAAACTCGATATTTCACGTGCCGTGCGTCTCCAGTTAGAGAGCTTCCGTATTATATGTTGCCGTCCGAGGGGCCTTGTCGATATTCCTTATTTACGGCTCTACGGCAGCCCATTCCCCCCCCCCCCCCCCTCTCTCTCTCTCTCTCTCTCTCTCTCTCTCTCTCTCTCTCTCTCTGCGCTCCCTTATCTAACGAAAAACAAGAAACACAAACCATTTATTTGAGAGAAACAAGAG
The DNA here is from genome assembly GCF_023864345.2 of Schistocerca serialis cubense. Taxonomy (NCBI): domain Eukaryota; kingdom Metazoa; phylum Arthropoda; class Insecta; order Orthoptera; family Acrididae; genus Schistocerca; species Schistocerca serialis. The sequence continues at coordinate 553,319,860 of NC_064638.1, read as the reverse complement.
AGTTGAGATTTCTGTCAGGTAGCGTCAACATTCATTGTTACGCAGCGAGTAGAATAACGAAGTACTGCTGCTATCTCGGTTGATTCGTCTTCAGACTGTAACTGTTATTAGTTTCAGGATCTGCTTGTATAACTGACAATACAAAAGACAGAAATACCAGAAACCTCTCACTGTTATTTTACACTTCTACAGCGCGTTTACTAGAGTTTATAGCTCCATCATCATGTGATTGAATTACGTCTAGTAAGTTACAAAGTTTCACTGACTGTTTGTCACATTGTATGTAGGTGAAATGATAAAAATTCGACAATCTCTCGGCAACGGTCCGTGCTGTCTATATCAAGTGGCGTTTCGTACGGGCAAGGCAGACGCCGAAGGGCCACAAATCGGACGAATAAATTTACGAAAAATCGCATTGCTTTTACTTTTTTGTCTAGCTGGACACCCGGATCGCTCATGTATGTATATCACGCTGTGAAAGTCTTAGCTCATGTCATAAATTTTGTCTTTGTGAGCCACGATTGGTCGATCTATGGTACTCATGGAACCGAAAAGTAAGATCAAACATAACGTGAATTTACTCTGTGTGAGTAAAACTCAGTCTCTCTCTCTCTCTCTCTCTCTCTCTCTCTCCCCTCCCTCCAATACACACACACTTATTATCTGTCAGTGATAGTGATATCGTAGTGGCTGCACAAGGGCTGGCAACGTTAGCACAGTAGCATCAAGCAAAGATTATGAAGAAAACCGTTCTGTTAGTCAAGGCCAACGCAATAGCTTTTTAATTCAATGTTACTTACCCTGACAATGGTGTCTTGTTGCTGTTTTACACATTGTCCGTAAGAGTGTACTTGCATGCCAAATTCGGTATCTGCTCCCATAATGAATATAAGCTGTGTACTGAAATGTCAATCAAGATTTGCTTATCACACGATAACTAAATATTTCAGGACTAGCGATACACGAGCGACTATACGAATGCGTGTAATTTTCGTATTCGTCTCTGTGTAAAATGATGTTTGATTTGTGGGGCGCTCAACTGCGCAGTCATCAGCGCCTGTACAAAGTCCCAAGTATTGAACAGTCCAATTTTTACACAATCCAATCTAGCCTCTGTCACGAATGATGATGAAATAATGAGAACAGCACGAACACCCAGTACCCTCGGGGTAAAATGAAAAGTAGTCTGAAACAACAAGAGAGAGAATGAGGGGTTACGATGACTTTCACGGCTTTGGTCTCAAATTTTCGTGCCTATTTGTGGACGCTGAACTGCCTGTCGGTTCACACCTAAAAGAACTATTAAAGCAAAAATAGAGACTGCTTTACAACTCTGGGCGAAAACACCTTGCTACATAACAGTACGAGTTACTATTGTCTACATTACGTCCCTTAAACTAATGCGCGTGAAAAATACGAGCGTGCTCTGTACCCGAGATCTGCAGAGATACGCGAAGTCAGGATAATCCTTGCCTAGCGCGAGACTAATGAATGAGAGACGGCAGTAAATAGTCCCTCAGTTCACTCATTGAGACGAAAGGGAACGTGCCTCGCATCCTGTTTGTAAACAGACCCCGTCACTGGCTGGCTTAAGGTTCACCTCGCGCGCTATCGCTTTCTTGCGCGGCCGCAACACAGACTGCGATCTGTAGCTCACTGGCGCCAGTGGGGAGCCGATGGACAGACTGGTCGCCAAGACGCTGACGCCAGAGCCGACACCGCTGCACCCGGACCCCTGCGTCCAGACGGACGAAAAATAGAGCGAGACCCTTCGGAGATTGTCGAGGCCAGCGAGGAAAGGGTGGGGGCAGGGGGGGGGGGGGACTATCCTGAGCCCAAGTGGCCGTCGCCCAACAGGACTTGCGTCACCTCCACTCACTGCCCGCTCTCACACACACAGGACCTCGCCCAGAATAGCGCGCCCCTGAGCGGCGCACCGGGACATTACGAGCGGCCGCTGACAGCGCGCAGCCGTTTCGCAGACGGCGTTGGCTGCTGGTGGCTGAGACAGCTGGTCGCTCGGCGCTACGTAACACCGGTGCCGGGAGGGGCGCGCACTGCCAAACCGGAACCACGCCGCCGGCTATTTGTGGCGCAGCTGGCGCGGCACTGCGCTGGGCGGCGTCTGGTTTCACCCGCGGAAATGTCGCAAGTAATTACCGGCTATCAGATTAGCGGCCGCGCCCCCTCTCACAGCGAGCGCCACTCGGCAACGTTAGACTCTCCCAAAGTGAGTCAGCCGGTGTAACAATAAAGAAAGAGTATATTCTTCAGTCCCCACTGATTCAGCTCGTGTTTGGAAGCTCTGACACTCTATACGATATCGCTTTTAAGTAATTTATGTTGTAAGTAGGCTGTTTAGGTTTTCTTATTGGTAGCGCCACGTAGCGCCCTGTATGAAAATCACTGGCTGTGCTGTGTGCAGTCTGTGGCTGGTTTGCATTGTAAGTTTGCTATTGTAGTGTTGGGCAGTTGGCTGTTAACAGCGCGTAGCGTTGCACAGTTGGAGGTGAGCCGCCAGCACTGGTGGATGTGGGGAGTGAGATGGCGGAGCTTTGAGAGCGGATGATCTGGACAGAGACTGTAAATTTGTAAGACTGGATGTCATGAACTGATATATATATGACTTTTGAACACTATTAAGGTAAATACATTGTTCTCTATCAAAATCTTCCATTTGCTAACTATGCCTATCAGTAGTTAGTGCCTTCAGTAGTTAGAATCTTTTATTCAGCTGGCAGTATTGGCGCACGCTGTATTGCAGTAGTTCGAGTAACGAAGATTTTTGTGAGGTAAGTGATTCATGAAAGGTGTAGGTTATTGTTAGTCAGGGCCACTCTTTTGTAGGGATTATTAAAAGTCAGATTGCGTTGCGCTAAAAATATTGTGTGTCAGTTTACTGTTGATCAGAATAAGTAAAGAGAGTAATGTCTGAGTACGTTCAGTTTTGCTCAGCTGTTTGAAAATCAAATAACATAAGATGTTTATCAGCACAGTAATTCATAAATTTTTCTAAGGGGACGTTACAATGTTTGATAGGCAAAGGCGTCAACATTAAGAGCGCAAGAGAAATTACACTGATGAACTCAGTGGAGGGACCTTATATATGAAAAGAGTACACCTAAGGCATGTACGAGGGGAAAGACCGTCTGATGACGACTTAGAAGAAAAAATGAGACTCGATATACGCACTGAGGTGACAAAAGTCAAGGGATAGAGATACGCAAATACGCAATTGGCAGTATCGCGTACATAAGGTACTGTATGAAAGAGCAGCGAACTGGCGGAGCTGTTGTTTATACTCACTATCATATACAACCGTTAGCTCGACGAAAGATCAGTACCCAAAGACTGGGAAGTTGCACAGGTCACACCAAGATTCAAGAAAGGTAGTAGGAGTAATCCACTTAATTACAGGCTCATATCGTTAACGTCGGTATGCAGCAGGATTTTAGAACGTATATTGTGTTGGAACACAATGAATTACCTCGAAGAAAACGGTCTGTTGACATACAGTCAACATGGGTTTAGAAAACATCGTTCCTGTGAAACACAACTAGCTCTTTATTCACATGAAGTGCTGAGTGCTATTGACAAGGGATTTCAGATCGATTCCGGATTTCCGGAAGGCTTTTGACACTGTACCACACAAGCGGCTTATAGTGATATTGTCTCCTTATGGAATATCGCCTCAGTTATGTGACTGGATCTGTGATTTCCTGTCAGAGAGGTCACAGTTCGTAGTAACTGACGGAAAGTCATCGACTAAATCGGCACTGATTTCTGACGTTCTCCAAGGCAGTGTTATAGGCCCTTTTGCTGTTCCTTATCTATATAAACGATTTGGGTGACAATCGGAGCAGCCGTCTTCGGTTGTTTGCAAATGACGCTGTCGTTTATCGACTAATAAAGTCATCAGAAAATCAAAACAAAATGCAAAACGATTTAGAAGAAAGGCAGTTGACCTTAAATAACGGAAAGTGTGAGGTCATCCACATGAGTGGTAAAAGGAACTCAAACTTCGGTTACACGATAAATCAGTCTAATCTAGAAGCCGTAAATTCAACTAAGTACCTAGGTATTTCAATTACGAACAACTTAAATTGGAAGGAACACACAGATAATGTTGTGGGGAAGGCTAACCAAAGACTGCGTTTTATTGGCAGGACACTTAGAAAATGTAACAGACCTGCTAAGGAGACTGCCTACACTGCGCTTGTCCGTCCTCTTTTAGAATACTGATGGGCGGTGTGGGATCCTTACCAGATAGGACTGACGGAGTACACAGAAAAAGTTCGAAGAAACGCAGCGCGTTTTGTATTATCGCGAAATATGGCAGAGAGAGTCACTTAAATGATACAGGATTTCGGATGGACATCATTAAAAGAAAGGCGTTTTTCATTGCGACGGAATTTCCTCACGAATTCCAATCGCCAACTTTTTCCTCCGAATGCGAAAACATTTTGTTGACAGCGACTTACATAGGGAGGAACGATCACCAAGATAAAATAAGAGAAATCGGAGCCCGTACGGAAAGATTTAGGTATTCATTCTTTCGGCGCTCTATACGATATTCGAATAATAGAGAATTGTGAAATTGGTTCGATGAACCCTCTCCCAGGCACTTAAATGTGATTTGCAGAGTATCCATGTGGATGTAGATTCATGTGAACAAGTTTCCGACGTGATTGTGGCCGCACGACGGAATTTAACAGACTTCGAACGCGCAGTAGTAGTTCTAGCTAGATGCATCGGACATTCCATTTTGGAAATCGTTAGGAAGTTCAATATTCCGAGATCCAGAATCCAAATTTCAGGCATTACCTCTCACCATGAACAACGCGGTGGCCGACGGCCTTCATTTAACGACCGTTTGCGTAGAATTGTCAGTGCTAACAGACAAGCAACACTGCGTGAAATAATCACAGACATCAATGAGGGACGTACGATGAACGTATCCGTTAGGACAGTTCGGCGAAATCTGGCTTTAATAGCCTAAGGCAGAAGACGACCGACGCGAGTGCCTTTGGCAACAGTACGACATCGCCTGCAGCTCTCTCCCGCGCTCGTGACCATATCGACTGGAAAAACGTGCCCTGGTCAGATGACTCCCGATTTCTGTTGGTAGGAGCTGACGGTAGGGTTCATGTTTGGCGCATACCCCACTAAGCCATGGACCAACAAGGCATTGTGCAAGCCGGTGGTGGCTCCATAGTAGTGTTGGCTGTGTTTACGTGGGATGGACTGGGGTCTCTGGTTCAACTGAATTAATCATTGACCATTTACGGCCATTCATGTATTTCAAGTATATAAAAAACGATGAAATTTTTATATATGATAATGCGCTATGTCACTGGGCCGTAATCGTTAACGGTTGGTCTGAAGAACATTCTGAACAGTTCAAGCCAGTGGTTTGGCCACCCAGATCACCAGACTTGAATCCCATTGAACATCTGTGGGACATAATCGAAGGGGCTGTTGCTGCGAGCGATCGCACGCACGCACGCGAACACGCCCACAACCTATACCCTCCCCCTCCCCCCCCCCCCCCCCCCCACACACACACCTCCAACAAACAGTTTATGACTTTGGGTGCTGGTTCTACTCTGAAATGAATGGGTTAGCAACGGAGAAGAATTAGCAGTGGGCATCATCGAACTAATCAGAAGCCTGATGACCGACGAAACGGAAAAAACCACTGCTTATGAATGAAAATGCAATACCGTGACGACGGCATCCAACAAGCGTTAAAGAGAGTTGAAGTGTACTACATACTTTGATATGGAAATCATCTGCATTTACAGTGTAATGCTTCCATTCATGCATGTCCGAAGGAGCACAGCATCGTAATTCGGAATAACACAGGCACCGCAATATCATAAATATCGTATACATTCGTATTGATCTAATATTACGTAGGTTCCACTCCCCCTACCGCCAGTACCAGGTTTGGAGAATGGAGTGGTCAGTGAATTCCTTGTAGCCCAGTGTCACTGAGGACACGAAGGGCGGGGGGAGGGGGGGGGGGATGCACTCATATGATGCCTGGACGTCAGCCCTCTGGAACGCTCCAGAAGTTGCGCTCGTTTTCTGTACTCAGCATATGCAGATACCTCACAACAGATTGCTAACATTTTCCTCTTTTTCTGTTCTGATAGCTTGGGAAACAATGTACACAAAATATCGTCTCTTTATAGAATACTGCTGCTTTATTTTAATGTGTATTTATTATCCGGCACTATCACAAAATAGTCACAAATTATGAACGTTTTTAGTTGCACGGGTACTTGTTTCTAGTTTTCACCGACACAATGTGTACTGGGGATATATACTGGGTCATAAACGTTGTTTATCACAAATTAGTGTTAATTATGTACTGCGGTAATCTGAGGACAGTACGCCATTGAAATTGACATTATGATACTAAAACGTGACGTACTGATGCCCACAGACAAAACTGTTACTACGGTAAGATACGTCTAGGATTTTAATGCTGCTGGCTATGTCTAATGTTGTCGGCCAGGGCTATCTAGCAAGCAAACATAATGCCCAGCACAAGCAATGGCCTCCGTCGGAAACAAAAGTTGACTGGGAGGCGATTCTCCCAGCGCTATCCCATTTTAATGGCCGCAGATGAATCCCCGTTGTCAGTAAATGAACTTTCCCTACTCAAACAGTGTAGTAAAAGTTTTCTCTCGACGTCCGATAGCTATCTGTTCTCAGGGGAATAGTGAGAGAGGAGCGGCAGGAAGAGACGAGCTAGAAAGTCGCTCACGGAATTCTCAGACGTACCTTCCCAGGTCCATCCGGCACGAACTTCGTCACGCTCATTTTGCCCATTCACATCTTGATACTACTGCAGCTCCACAGGCAAACTGAGGCGAGGTCAGGAGTTGTCCCTAGCGGCGGGTAAGGCGGCAGGGTGTATCCCAGGACGCCTGCGAGCACAAACCAGGCTACACGTCTGCTGCTACGGCTGTCGCATTCCTGCCCGGCAAATACGACTTCACAAAGGCACGGCACTGTGATTAGTTCACGAGATTTTTCTTGACGTATTTACACAATGAAGCAGGTACAGTTTCCGCTAGCTGTTTGCCCACGGATGATTTGCTTTTACGTGTGCTGAATGTTATATCTTTAATATGATCTTGCCCATTATTTTTACAAGTCGATAGCTGATAAAATATTTGGTTTGGGATCAGAAGTCCCACATCTATATTTTATTTGATGTATCTTTTATCTTGTGACTAGTTTCGCATTCGCAGCACCATTCTCAGGTGACTATTCCTATTTATAGATAAGCTGTCGAGCTGGAATCTGACGTCATTAGTCGCAGTTGTACTCAAACTATGATTAAGGGGGTTTTCTCGTCTAGAGGTCCGATCTTTACCTCATTTTCAACTTTTTTTTTAGGAGAAATCAAAAGATAAGTCAAACAGTGCCCTATTATTCATCATCTTTTACCTGCATTAAAAATTTCTTTTATCCAAAAATATTAATTAGTTACTAAACAAAATGGCGCCGAAGATCTTAATGCACGCCGTGCACCGGTAGGCGGGCGGACCTGGTTCAGGTAACTGGGTGGTCTGATACAGACCAGACTGAACAATTATTACAATATAGCTACAAAATCCCCTTAGTGACTATGCCAGATTACAGCTCGATAGTTTATCTGGACGCAGGAATGTTAGCTTAATAATGAAGGCTGCGAACTCATAAAATAATCGTAAATAATTGAAGTATAAATAGAAAGATTAATTAAAAACGAAGTGTAATAGTGAAATTTCTGTTTTTAAAACATATTCTGTAAATATATCAAAAGATACTTAGGTTAGGACCGTCTACGTGCACATGAATAAAGGCAATATTTGATTCGCCGTAAACGTTTCTCTTCAGTTTTGTAAGGCACCATCAGTCGCTTGAAATGCATACACATGTTCTTTTGTATGCAGTCCTGTATATCTAACTTACAAACAGTGCTCAATAAAATAAATAAATGTCGTGTGACTAGGGCCTCCCGTCGGGTAGACCGTTCTCCGGGTTCAAGTCTTTCGGTTTGAGTCACTTCGGCGACTTGCGCGTCAATGGGGATGAAGTGATGGTGATTAGGACAACACAACACCCAGTTCCTGAGAGGAGAAAATCTCCGACCCAGGAATCTAACTCGGGCCCTTAGGATTGACATTCTGTCGCGCTGACCACTCAGCTACCGTGGGCGGGCGTTTTGCTCAATACTTTATTTACTACTTATTGCGTGTGTTGATGTTACTGTACTGTTGGTGTTGGTGTAGCAGTTGTTTTGCCTGTAGCATTGAACACAGGTTTTAGCTGAGGACACGAACTGCACTCAAATTTTTCCACGATGTTACCACGATTAATGCTATGTAATGTTGCCAACTGCGTCCCCGCCCCTCCCCCCCCCCCCCCCTCTACACACACACACACACACACACACACACACACACACACACACACACACACACACACACACACACACACACACACACACACACACACACACACGAACACAGCGGCTTGTTGTCCTGCCTGTGGGCCTGCGTCCAGAGTCGACGGAAAGCGTCGGTTTGTTTCCCCATTACAAGGAAAATGATCTTGAAACTGTAATTTTACGTGCCCATTCCACAGAGCAGTCCCAAATTAGTCTACTGCGTTACTCGTTTTATCGGCTTGTATGAACAGCATCAGTAAAACACGAAGAATAACGAGTACGCCAGCAACGACTGAATAGCGCTCCTGCACGGCGGTATCAGACGGTGTTGGCCAGGACAGTACCGTACGGATTATCCCTCGTTTTTAGCATTCCTGTTAACACATATCCATAAAATGAATATCGCAATAGATTAATTTTGGACCACGCTGTCGAATGGGCAGCTAAAATTCCACTTTAATAATAATAATTTTGTTTGTAATGAGAAACACACCAAGGCTTTCCATCCGCGCTGGGCGTCGCATGAAACACGTGATAAGCAGTATTTGTTCGGGTTGACTCCAGCTGCTCTTTGCAATAACGAAATTGCAGATATCTGCCGAAACAGCAGGCAAAACGAGTCTGACGTCTTTTGGGAGAGTATGCAGGTTTAGCAGTCAGTTCTTAGCGCTATAGTGCTACAGACAGAACAACAGCTTCATTAGTAGCACAGTGAGAGCACTTTAAGAGTAACATTATCGTACGCACGCAGTAATTAATAAAACCTTATACAGAGCAAAAAGTTCCTGAGTTAGAATTATTTGTAGCTTACATGCATAACAGGAGAATAAGCTGAAAGGGCTGCATACAAATGAAATTGTGCATGTGTATTAGATCACATCTCAAGATCTGTTCTTCAAATACAAAACAGGGAACAGACCATAACAGACTAACATTTCCTCATAATTAGTTATCGACAAACAGTGCCTATATGCTTACCAGATAACCCCGTTTAACATGAATTCTGTAACGATCTCTCTTCTTGCTTTTTACTTCGCTATTATAGTTCAGGAAACGAACACTGTCCTTAGGGATCGCAGTCAGCTGACAAAGACTTGTGGAATGATCTTTTTCTTCTACTGGAATGCGTGGTCTAGTTTCGGAAATGAAAAGCAGCAGAAGCTGTATCAATTACAAGAAATGATACACATTATATACAGAACAAATGACACAGAACGTATGAATTCAGTACAACTGCTCTCAGCAACCGAGTAAAGATGCATTCGCCGGGTCCTACGTTCCTTCTGCGCTCCTACACAACTGTAGTAATTTTTCGATACTGATACACGAAATCTTCTCGGATACCCAGAAGATGCACAACGCCAAGAATCTGGACTTATCTTTGCTTCGTATTCCTGATGAGATCGTTGGCTAATTGGGCTTCGGAAGATCGTATATCAATATTTGCAGGTGTGTTAAATTTCTTCTCCATGAATGAAAAATAAAGATCATAACCTGGAAAACGATTGTTGAAGCACTGTTAGCGAGCCGTTACGTTTCCAAAGACTGTGCCAGCACACTAGCTTACGTTTAACACTCAGTTAGCGTGACTGGAAGTAATTTGAGGGCCCGGAAGTTTACAATAATTAACACAGCCATCATTGTAATTGTACGTTTCTCATTCAGACTGCTCTGGGAGCCCAAAAGAATCCGCCAACAACTTCTACGAGAAGAAAAGTGTATTCAGAAATGTGCCAAAAAAGAGATGGATGAAAAAATAATGAAATTAATTTGAAAAACTGTATTTCATAGTAATTTCGAAAGTAAAGGTAAAGGAAGACAACACTGGTTGTTTCGTTGCTACAAGATCATTTTTTTTAACTCAAAATGAAGGAGGTCATAATGGAAAAAGAATGTTCGTAATGTGTTAGCAAAACATAACAATGAATAGTGTCTTGATCGACAGACCATTATATACTTAAAGGGATAAAGAGAATGTATGGAAGAACTGGAAGGAAAATTAAAGAAAAATTACCTGTAAATGTAGGTGACTCAAATAAGCAAATCTGATATACCACTGACAACCTTGAACCTGTTTAGATATAAAGTAAAAAACCTTGACATGTTTTGTCATAATTTGTTACCAAAACACTTTCCTGTAAGTTAAATGAATAAATCAATTTTGAGTGTCCAGGTTTGTAAAGTCCGTTTTCATACACCTGTTATCATATTGTAAACAATGATGGCCTTATAACGCTGCTTTGGGATACTCCACATATTATTTTTACATCTGTCGATTTGAACCTGTTAACGGTATTGTAATGAGCTCTGTCGTCAAGTCACAAACCTGGTCTGATGTTCGGTAAGCTGATATTTTGTTCACTAAACAACAGTCCAGAACTCTATCGAATGCGTTCAGAAAGTCAAGGAACATGGTATCATCGTAAAGTGCCTTTGTCTACGGCGATCCAGATTCCGTGAACGAACAGAGCGAACTTCGTTTCGCAAGATCTCTCTGCGGAATACATATTGGTTTTTATAGAGAAGAATTTCGTTCTCTAGAAACATAATAATGGGTGAGCGCTTTACATGTTCCTTAACTCTGCAAGAGAGTGACGTGAGGCTAGAGGCCAATAATTATGTGCACCAGCTCGACGACCCCTTCTTGAAAGAAGTGACTGACCTGTGCTTTTTTCCAGGCGCTAGTGGTACCCTTCGTTGTTCCAGCGACCTACAGTACACCAATGCTAGACGGCGAGCAACTTCTTTCGAAGGTAAATATTATTCAAAATGTACGCTTACATCTTTGGATTTGCTAAGAAAGGATTACGGTCTTGGTACGTTTTTCTATTTTTTCATTTGTGGTCGGCAAATTTCATTCTCACAACAGAAAAACAACTGTAGAGACAGTGCGTGATGTTCCCATCGGAGTATACAGAGAATGATGTTACTTCAGAACCAGCTGGAATCCCCAGGGACTCCCATCTGAATAATGGCCGCGGTGCGTTGCAAGAGAATCACGGTGTGATTGCGGGATTCGGGTAATATTCCCGCGGACGTCCCGGCTGCGCCTTGGCCAGACTACCGGCGCACAACGGTCGTATCCGCGGGCCGGGGCTTTCATCGAGATGTCTGCCCGCTCAAGAAAATTACGGGCTGCCAGGTAGGTTCCGGTAACCACAGCCTGTCGAACGGCTGCCAATTCGGCGTGATTTACACACTCTTGTTTGTCTGTGCGTACGTGCTGCGCGCGGCCCGCCACAGCTCGCAGCTATCCGCGCGATCCGGCGTCCGGACGATTGCTCTTAATGACTATCATATTACCTCGGCCCGACGGCCAGCGGGCTCGGACAACAATCGCGATGAATTGCGGGTAAACTTTACGCTGATTGAACTCCAGAAAACAAGTGCCAATTATTCGGCTTCTATTTTTGTAGCCCGATTTTCTAATGGTTGGTCACAGAATTGATTCTAAAGCAGAAATTATTGCACCGGTCGCAATTCCTCATAGGTAGTTTTTTTAATTTTTATTTTAAAAGAGCTTGGCGTGGTATCGACAGTGGGACAATTACAGCCAGAACGTTTCGAACGCTCGTTTATACTTCCCAGGTAAATGTTAGCCGCCGTTTTCAATCTGACGTTCTTGATACTTCAACACGGCGTCTAAATCATGTTTAATAGATTTATTACTCTGTAATTACTGCAAACAGTTTAGCTTTTTTAACCATATCGCCGCGACTGTTTTCCACTGCTCTCAGCCGTACGTAATCTGTACTTACTTCAACACTACAAAATGGAACGGTAGTTACAGAGTGTTTAATATGAGGAGTTTGAGATGAATGTACCGTTGCTGCTACTCTTGATTTTTACTTTTTATCTGTACTCAGTGTCCGTCATACAATCTATGACAAGAAAAAGGCAGGTTTCTTCTCACGTGCGAATACTCTCACAACCACTCTCAAATGTTTCGTCCTTTTTCGCTGGGACATTCATTCATTATTTTGATATTAAGATCGTAGCAATAACTCTCATTACTCGAAACAATACTAAAGCTGTTGACAAATGATTGTTCCATGTATTAAAAGACGCATTTAGTAACATAAGTCGTGTTCAGCACTATGGCTAACCATCTAAGAATACGATTGGAGTACTGTGACTGCACTGGTCCTCACAGCGGCTTTTAAAACGAAGGCAGAAGATCTGCATGTTTACTTGTCGTGCTCATTTTTTGACTTTTCGCTTTCTGTCCCTGATGGTAAAGTGGGCTGTTCAAGTTGTGACCCACTGCAGATTCAGGGTCTTTTCGGACAGATAAAGGGTGACCAACGGGGCTCGGACGTTTTCACATTGCCTAATACGTCTTTGTTAGTGGTGGGAAGGAGGTGCCGCACACGACATGTACTTCGAGAATGTCTTCCACTGCAGTAAATGACATAAAAAAGCCTGAAAAACCAACATACTGATATTCATTTGAAAACCTTCCGTTTAACCGCTGGTCATCGTATGCCAGGCGAGTTGGTAATGTCTAAAACAGAGTTTCACTCACTCAGGAATAGTTAAGAGACAAGTTCCTACACCAGCGTTTGCCTTACAACATAGGGAAACATTGCAATATCCTTGGCCAAACCCGGGGATGGAAACTATTTCGAATTACTTCTAGTCCACGTGTAAGACTATTTGTTTACTTGTATAATGAGTAGAATCGATGACTTCGTCGAAACATGCAGTGCGCCTACGTGGGTATCGCTAGAGTTGCGGCTAACTCCCTTCAGTGGTCATTGAAACACGAAACATAATGACAATATTGCCGAAAATCTGATCTGTATCTGGAATACACTACTTAAAGCCTTTTCGTTGGTGTGAAGCTCAAATGAATTGTGTGTGTGTGTGTGTGTGTGTGTGTGTGTGTGTGTGTGTGTGTGTGTGTGTGTGTGTTACTGATAATTAACTGGAATGCCACCACAGTACAAAAGTGCGTATTATGATGCAATTGCAATGTGAAAGAAAACTGAGGACATCTTAGATGACGGTCAGTTTGGCTTTAGGAAAGATAAGGCACCAAAGGGGCAGTTCTGGCATTCCGCTTGAAGTAAGTGTTTAGAAAAGTCGAGGCACCTTCATGGGATTTGTCGACCTAGAAAAAGTGTTCGATAACGCAAAAAGAGTCAAGGTGTTCGAGATTCGATGTTTCGTTGAATGGTTCTCACGTTGACACTTGGTGATGGTCCAGCATTGAAATTTGGGGAAGGGTTGTACGTCTGTCACGTTGAAAGATTCTCTTCAGTCGTCGTTGGTCCAGTTCTTGTAGGATCTTTTTCCGGCCGCAGGGATGTTGGAGATTTATTGTTTTACCGGATTCCTGATGTTCACGGTACACTCCTGAAATGGTCGTACGGGAAAATTCCCACTTCATCGTTACCTCGGAGATGATCTGTCCCATCACCCGTGCGCCGACTGTAACACCACGTTCAAACTCACTTAAATCCTGATAACCTGTCATTGCAGCAGCAGTTAACCGATATAACTACGCCAGGCACTTGTTGTCTTACATATACATTGCTGACCGCAGCACCGTATCCTGAGTGTTTAGGCCTGTCTGTATTTGAATACGCATGCCTATACCAGTTTCTTTGGCGCTTCAGTATATATAACAGAAATTTAGAATACGCTACATGATGAGAAAAAAAATCTTCTGCTCATGCAGACTGATAATACGAAGACGTTGCTACATACCATTAGAATGGGAATATCCGGGTAGTCGATAGCTGAAAGCGTTCTTCGTACGAACGCTTTAAAAATGACGAACGCTGAGCAGCGCGAGGGAACTTTCCAATACTCGTTGTTCCAGCGGCTCACCTCAGAGTACTAACACAGGCGAAACATCGAGTTGGAAACTTTTCCAGGCTTTCCTTATCTCGCTTAGGAAATCTAGTCAGTTGGAAAGCGCAGGAAAAAGCAGCGTGCGATCTAAGACAGTCCTTCCCACTCCCCCATCAACACTACCTCCACATTTCTCTCTCATACCTTTCCCTCAAACTTAGCACGAAGTCGGCTACACTAAGTAAGTCGTTGGTGGCAAACCAAGAGGATATACTGACAGCACTTACTCAAAGAATTACGTGTATATATGTTTATGTGGATTAGAATCGTCTGGTCTGAAAACCAATATACAGTTCAATCCTACAGCGTAATCTCTCGTATTTTTATGATGCAAAAAGCAGGAAATACGAAACACACTGAGACCTTTCTTTTGTTTTATACTTTGTGGTATTTCACGCTGATTTAATCGGCTCTTGACTTCTTTTTGTGGGATATTTTATATAATCTGCATTACCAGTAAAGTAGTTGTAAAGCAATTAAGCGCACAATCCTGGATTGAAGTCTAATCTGCATAAAGACCGATAGCAAATCGCCCTACGCCACAATGGCCAAAACTGAAATCGTAAACAGAACGTGAATTCTGGCTCATTTGTGTTATTTTCCTGAGACAATCAATCGTCATTATATTTTAGAGTGGTCTACCAGGTTGACAATTACACATCTACACACCCAATCATCGAAAGATAGTGCACAAAAAGGGAAGCGGCAATCTTTCTCTCTTCGCTTGAAGTTCTCAGCTGGTAAATTGGGTAGAGTCTTCCTTATAGAAATATCGGATGGCTTACGTACATATCAACTAGGGACAATATGACTATTAGTAGTAACTCTTAGATCAAGTTACGAGAACTTACAGAACATTTCCGAGCAAATTCATTGTAGTTGAGCAAAATATTAAATATTTTGTCCTAGAATATTCAGAGAATGCTCATCCACCTTTTTTAGTGGGAGAGTGATCGAATGGAGGCACTATGGATACTAAGGTCAAAGCTGTGCAATCCAAAATCAAAACGTGCTCATTCTCGCATTCTACATCTATACGACTATTCTGTAGTTCACAGTGAAATTTCTGGCAGAGGTTTCATCGAACCACCTTCAAGTTCTTTATCTACCTTTCCACTCTCGAACAGCAAGCGGGAAAAACGAAGCTCCGATTTATTTTATCATGCTGATCATTTCTCCCTCTGTAGATGGACGCCAGAAGAATATTTTCTGTTTCAGAGATTCGTGATTGAAATTTCATGTGGAGTTCCTACCGCAACAAAACTAGCCTTTGTTTTAAAGATTGGCAACCCAATTTATACTAGTGACACACACTATCCCACTTCGCTACAATACAGAACGATATGCCCTTCTTTCACTCTACTCAATTTCGCGATAATACAGAACGATATGCCCTTCTTTGAATTTCTATCTAGTTCGTCAATCCTATCTGATACAGACTCGCTATCGCGCAGCAATACTCCAGAACACGACAGACAAGCGTAGTGAAGGTAGTCTGTTCAATAAACCTGTGGCATGTTTTACCAGTAAGTCTTTGGCTCACTTTCCGTGCAACATTATCTATGTGCTCGTTATTCTCGACAGTAATCCCTAAGTATTTAGTTGAGTTCACAGTTTTTGGATTTTTGTCATTTGTCGAGTGACGGAAATTTTGCGGTCTCCTTTTAGTACTCACGTGTATGATTTCACACTTTTCACTGATTAGAATCATTGTTAAGACAAGAGGTAAAACCACAGAGCTACCTCGAAAATGTGTATTTTGCACCTGTTGTCAGCAATGGGTAACGTTCTTTTATATGATTCTTCTTCTCGAAGGGCGCCGAACATTTTGGTAGCTATCGACCACAAATGTATCGTAACTTTCTGGTGAAAAATGTTTAATAGACCAGTTCATATTACCGGGACTGTTTCAATTACGTACACGCTGAGTAACTGCAGCCAACATGTGACTCGCGTAGGCTGTAGCTAGAAGTACCGGATTGTCGTCTTATGTCATGTGGCCGCTTGCCATCAGCAGGAGATGGCCGGATGGCCCCCCCTGCATTACGCGTGGGACTCCTGCCAAGATACACCTGTCTGACCACCGGAGTGGAACGTGTTGCCAAATAAACAAGACCAGAGATGTACGACGACTGTGACAAGTGGGTGGGGCGGATACGGCGACGTGACGGCGCCTGACGTACAACACACGAGCCCCGCGAATAACAACAGCCTGGGACTGCTTTTATATGCTGCAGATGTCTGCTTTAACTGATCCATGCCAAGGGCAGCGGAACAGTAATGTCGAGATAGGCTATTCGCCTCTCTCACTTTATTGGGCTAAGCGTAATTTCCGAATTTTAATCTCCATTCTCTCATTTTTTTGCCATTAAATTTGGAGTGTATTGCACTCATATAGTTCTAGAACGTGACCTCATCAAATATAAAGAGTAAATATTAATATTACTACTACTTCTATAATAATAATAATAATAATAATAATAACAATAATAATAATAATAATAATACACTACTGGCCATTAAAATTGCTACACCACGAAGATGACGCGCTAAAGACGCGAAATTTTACCCACAGGAAGAAGATGGTGTGATATGCAAATGATTCGCCTATCAGAGCATTCATTCACCCATGGTTGGCGCCGGTGGCGACACCTACAACGTGCTGACATGAGGAAAGTTTCCAACCGATTTCTCATACACAAACAGCAGTTGACCGGCGTTGCCTGGTCAAATGTTGTTGTGATGCCTCGAGTAAGGAGGAGAAATGCGTACCATCACGTTTCCGACTCTGATAAAGGTCGGATTGTAGCCCATCGCGATTGCGGTTTTTCATATCGCGACATTGATGCTCGCGTTGGTCAAGATACAATGACTGTTAACAGAATATGGAATCGGTGGATTCAGGAGGGTAATACGGAACGCCGTGCTGGATTCCAACGGCCTCGTATCACTGGCAGTCGAGATGACAGGCATCTTATCCGCATGGCTGTAACGGATCGTGCACCCACGTCTCGATCCCTGAGTCAACAGATGGGGACGTTTGCAAGACAACCATCTGCACGAACAGTCTGACGTCGTCTGCAGCAGCAGGGACAATCAGCTCGGAGGCCATGGCTGCGGTATCCCTTGACGCTGCATCACAGACAGGAGGGCCTGCGATGGCGTATTCAACGACGGACCTGGGTGCACGAATGGCAAAACGTCATTTTTTCGGATGAATCCAGGTTCTGTTTATAGCATCATGATGGTCGCATCCGTGTTTGGCGACATCGCGGTGAACGCACATTGGAAGCGTGTATTCGTCGTCGCCATACTGGCGTGATGGTACGGGGTGCCATTGGTTATACGTCTCGGTCACCTCTTGTTCGCATTGACGGCAGTTTGAACAGCGGACGTTACGTTTCAGATGTGTTACGACCCGTGGCTCTACCCTTCATTCGATCCCTGTGAAACCCTATATTTCAGCAGGATAATGCACGACCGCATGTTGCAGGTCCTATACGGGCCTTTCTGGATACAGAAAGTGTTCGACTGCTGCCCTGGCCAGCACATTCTCCAAATCTCTCACCAATTGAAAACGTCTGGTCAATGGTGGCCGAGCAACTGGCTCGTCACAATACGCCAGTCACTACTCTTGATGAACTGTGGTATCGTGTTGAAGCTGCATGGGCAGCTGTACCTGTACACGCCATCCAAGCTCTGTTTCACTCAATGCCCAGGCGTATCAAGGCCGTTATTACGGCCAGAGGTGGTTGTTCTGGGTACTGATTTCTCAGGATCTATGCACCCAAATTGCGTGAAAATGTAATCACATGTCAGTTCTAGTATAATATATATCTGCATTTCTTCTTGGTGTAGCAATTTTAATGGCCAATAGTGTAATAATAATAATAATAATAATAATAATAATAATAATAATAAACCCCGTGGAGGCCCGGGAAAAGAATCGGCCTCCGGTATGTTCTGCCAGTCGTAAAAGGCGACGAAAAGAACAAACCACTAATAGGGCTAACCCCCCTTTTAGTGTGATTAGTTGGTTCAGGACAGAACTAAAGAAGCCTCGGACAAGCGCCGTCATGGTCGGGGACGACGCTTGAACCCTATGCCCGCCTACAATGGTAACGACACTGCTAGCCAACTGGAAAATGATTTAAATCCAAATAGAGGTGTTTTGCAGGATATGCTTCCTGCAACCACCCTAGAAGGAAAACAAAGACAGAGGATGAGATGGTCAGATGAAGTTAATCGACACCTCATGTTCTGTTATTACCAAGCAACAAACCTAGGAACCAACACAACTGGATACAGATCACAAGTATACACAACATTTATTACCAGATACCCAGAATTAAAATTTTTAACAGAACAACGATTAGCTGATCAGATCTGTGTAGTAATAAAAAATAACAGGATACCCCAGTCAGAATTAGAAAACATCAAACAACAAGTACAACAAATACTGGAACAAAATAATGTGCAATCAGAAGAAGAAGAAAATACAGTAATGGACTCAAACATCCCAGAGCAAACAAACAAAAAACAACATGCACCAATTAAACAATCAGAGGAAAACGAAATCTTAAGACAGCCACCAGAACAAGCACAAATAGAACACGAAGTGACACAGATGTTAGATATACAAGAAAAATTTCAGCTAACATATATAGAATACAAAGACACAAATACAGACATTAGAACATTCTTGCGTAGACCACCAAATAACCCACAAGTCGAAACAACAATAAAAACTATCAACACAATCATACACAACAAAATAAATGAAAACACAACTATGGAAGAGTTACAACTACTGGTTTATATAGGAGCACTCACTACACTAAATATACACACTAGGCAGAGATCAGAACCAACCAACACACAGAAGAAACCCACAAAACCAGCATGGCAACACAGGCTACAGATCAAAATAGAAAAACTGAGAAAAGACATCGGACAGCTAACACAATTTATAAGAAATGAAATCTCGGAAAAAAAACAAAAAAAGTTAGGTAAAATCTCACAACAAGAAGCGACAGAGCAATTAGACGAAAAGAAGCAGAAATTACAAGCATTAGCCAAACGACTTAGAAGATACAAAAAAAGTGAAAATAGAAGGAAACAAAACCAAACATTCAACACAAACCAAAAGAAATTTTACCAGACAATAGATAACACACACATTAAAATAAACAATCCACCAAACATAACAGACATGGAACACTTCTGGAGCAACATATGGTCAAACCCAGTAGAACATAACAGGCATGCACAGTGGATACAAGCAGAAACAGACACATACAAGATGATACCACAAATGCCTGAAGTGATAATTTTGCAACATGAAGTCACCCAAGCAATTAATTCTACTCACAATTGGAAAGCCCCTGGAAATGACAAAATAGCAAATTTCTGGTTAAAGAAGTTCACCTCAACACATTCACATCTAACTAAATTATTTAACAGTTACATTGCAGACCCATACACATTCCCTGATACACTTACACACGGAATAACATATCTGAAACCTAAAGATCAAGCAGACACAGCGAACCCAGCTAAATATCGCCCCATAACATGCCTACCAACAATATACAAAATATTAACTTCAGTCATTAAACAGAAATTAATGACACATAGAACACAGAACAAAATTATAAATGAAGAACAAAAAGGCTGTTGCAAAGGAGCACGAGGATGTAAAGAGCAACTGATAATAGATGCAGAGGTGACATATCAAGCTAAAACTAAACAAAGGTCGCTACACTACGCATACATTGATTACCAAAAAGCTTTTGATAGTGTACCCCACTCATGGTTACTACAAATATTGGAAATATACAAAGTAGATCCTAAATTGATACAGTTCCTAAACATAGTAATGAAAAATTGGAAAACCACACTTAATATCCAAACAAATTCAAATAATATCACATCACAGCCAATACAGATTAAGCGTGGAATATACCAAGGAGACTCATTAAGTCCTTTCTGGTTCTGCCTTGCTCTGAACCCACTATCCAACATGCTAAATAATACAAATTATGGATACAATATTACTGGAACATATCCACACAAAATCACACATTTGCTATACATGGATGATCTAAAACTACTGGCAGCAACAAATCAACAACTCAACCAATTACTAAAGATAACAGAAGGATTCAGCAATGATATAAGTATGGCTTTTGGAACAGACAAATGTAAGAAAAATAGCATAGTCAAGGGAAAACATACTAAACAAGAAGATTACATATTGGATAACCACAGCGACTGCATAGAAGCGATGGAAAAAACGGATGCCTATAAATATCTAGGATACAGGCAAAAAATAGGAATAGATAATACAAATATCAAAGAAGAACTAAAAGAAAAATATAAACAAAGACTAACAAAAATACTGAAAACAGAATTGACAGCAAGAAACAAGACAAAAGCTATAAATACCTATGCCATACCAATATTGACCTACTCATTTGGAGTAGTGAAATGGAGTAACGCAGACCTAGAAGCACTCAATACACGTACACGATCACAATGCCACAAAGAATACATCACATACATTCAGCAACAGAAAGATTCACATTAAGCAGAAAGGAAGGAGGAAGGGGATTTATCGACATAAAAAACCTACATTATGGACAGGTAGACAATTTAAGAAAATTCTTTCTAGAACGAGCATAAACTAGCAAAATACACAAGGCCATCACTCATATAAATACATCGGCTACACCACTGCAATTTCATAACCACTTCTACAACCCTTTAGATCACATAACATCAACAGACATGAAGAAAGTAAATTGGAAAAACAAAACACTACATGGCAAGCACCCGTATCATCTAACACAGCCACACATCGATCAAGACGCATCCAACACATGGCTAAGAAAAGGCAATATATACAGTGAGACAGAAGGATTCATGATTGCAATACAGGATCAAACAATAAACACCAGGTATTACAGCAAGTATATTATTAAAGATCCCAATACCACAACGGATAAATGCAGACTTTGTAAACAACAAATAGAAACAGTAGATCACATCACAAGCGGATGTACAATACTAGCAAATACAGAATACCCCAGAAGACATGACAATGTCGCAAAAATAATACATCAACAGCTTGCCTTACAACATAAACTTTTAAAACAACACGTTCCTACATACAAGTATACACCACAAAATGTACTGGAGAATGATGAATACAAATTATACTGGAACAGAACCATTATAACAGATAAAACAACGCCACATAACAAACCTGACATCGTACTCACCAATAAAAAGAAGAAATTAACACAACTAATCGAAATATCTATACCCAATACAACAAATATACAAAAGAAAACAGGAGAAAAAATTGAAAAATACATCCAACTGGCTGAGGAAGTCAAAGACATGTGGCATCAGGATAAAGTTGACATCATACCAATTATACTATCAACTACAGGAGTCATACCACACAATATCCACCAGTACATCAATGCAATACAGCTACATCCAAACATATATATACAGCTACAGAAATCCGTAATTATTGATACATGCTCAATTACCCGAAAGTTCCTAAATGCAATATAACACATACCGTACAGTTAAAAGGAAGTGACGCTTGATCAAGGTCCGTGTCACTCCATTTTTAACCGGACTTAACGTCTGAGAAAGTGAAGGAAATAATAATAATAATAATAATAATAATAATAATAATAATAAGGCATGGTTTTAGTGACCAGGGAACCAACTTACGTTACTTATCGATTGTACTAGAGCACGGTGGTAGTAGAACACCACTTAAGTCTTAACGGAAATTATTAAATGATGTATTGTACTCGTGTTCGTTTGTATATGTAATCCTGATTCGACGACGTAGGACCTACGTGACGCTTTGGCAGTGAAGCAGTGATACTGTAGGCAACTGACTCCACTATACATAATTTATATCGTTAGCACACTGTAACAGGCGTATAATTATTTCTTCAACAATAAGTGTTCTCGTATCAGACTCTGATGTACAATTGAGAAAAACGTTTCTGAAACTGTTAAGAAGGAAAATTGTGGGTGACGGCGAGAACACAAGGAGGTTGTCAGTGACATAGCTGGGCTAGCATGTAAGCAGCTGATTAGCCCAAGTTACGAAGACAACACTAAACCAACCGAAAGGCACATCAAAAATTGATCAAGACTGTAATGTTATCACCGAGCACTCCGTCGTCAGAACACGAGTGGCCTACCGGGACCATCCGACCGCCGTGTCATCCTCAGTGGACTATGTGGATAGTAAGGGCGTGGGGTCAACACACCGCTCTCCCGGCCGTTATGATGGTATTCTAGACCGAAGCCGCTACTATTCGGTCGAGTAGTTCCTCAATTGGCATCTCGAGGCTGAGTGCACCCGGAAAAATGGCAACAGCGCATGGGTCTGGATGGTCACCCAATCAAGTGCCGACCACGCCCGACAGCGCTTAACTTCGGTGATCTCACGGGAACCGGTGTATCCACTGCGGCAAGGCCGTTGTCGTAATGTTATCACATCAGACTAATTAGATAGCTATTGCACCACAAATAATCCTCAAACAAATCTCTATAACGGGCTGTATACGAGTGAAAGCGTATCACGTTTGCCTACCGTTAGCAGGGTTCTTAAACAATGAGCTGCCCTTAAAAGAATAAAGAACCACTTTTCGAATTTTGCCTGTCGGCATGTCTCTCTCTAACCTTACGAAGTTGTCTTGCATACAGCAGCGTATAATGAAGAGTGATACATGATTTTCAGAGAGAATGCCATTTTGCTGACACTTTTACACAGATATATTTATCTGTTTGGTGCTATTTACTTATAACTTGCCATTTAGCAGCTAAAACAGATGGAATTTATCGCTGTTTTAAACTACACACTAGCGTTACGTAGAAATGTTTTTATATAAACTAAAAAGTTATTATACGAGGGGCATTCAAGAACAAACGCAATACGTTTTTTTTCTGAAAGCAGGTTGGTGTTATTCAGCATTCCAATACACTGTATTATTCCCCAATCTTTTGGCTGCAAAGCCATGTTTTTCCATCATAATTGTTCAACGCGAGGGCCTTAAGCCACCTGACTGAGGGCATGTGCGCCCTTATGGTACCATTCTACTGGTCAACGCCGGAGCCAATGTCTTTCTGAATGAGTGATCTCCTCTTCATCCATGTACTGCTTCCCGCGTACTGCGTCCTTCATTGCGTCTTTTTCTTCGGAGACTATGGTTTGCCGTTTTGTTTCCGGTTCGAAGAGATGAACCTATGTGTCATCGGCCGTGACGAAGTTCGACAAGAAATTGTCACGATCAGCCTCTTAACGCGCCAGCAATCCTACAGAGATGGCTCTTCGTTGCTCTTTATGGTCTTCTACTCGTATTAGACAGCGAGGAATCCAGCGGGCACATACCTGTGGGTGCTCCAACTGATGGACGAGTGTGTCAGCATTACCTACAGAGAAGTTCAATTTTGTTTGATTGTAATGCGTCCATCACCTTGAATGAGTGTGTCCGCACGTTCCAACATTGCAGGCGCGCAGGAAATCGGACAGGTTTGCGCGACTTTGTCGTTGAAGCGCGTATGAGTATCAGCGAAGTTTTGGTTTCCAGAAAAAAATAGGATCGTGTGGCATTCTTGGCCGTGGGGCCCCGTCCGGGGAAGTTCCATAGCCCGGTGCAAGGCTTATTTCAGGCGACGCCACATTGGGCGACTTGTGCTTCGGTCATGATGTGGAGGACACAACATCCAGTCCACGGCCGGAGAAAAATCTCCAACCCCTCCGGGAATCGAACCCGGGCCTACTGCACGGTAAGCAAGTACGCTACCACTCAGCTAAGCAGGCGGACTGTCGCCAAAAGAGACTCAATGACAGCTCTCTGCTTGGATCGCACCTCCACTGCAGACGCCATAGGCTACGTATAGTGCCGCCAGCTATTAGAACTTCATGAAATTACTGGGGCTGAAGCGGGAATATAACAAATTCCGTTTCTTCTCAACCGAAACTAACAAAAAAACTGTGTTGCATTACTTATTGAACTCGGCTAATGTCTGAAGTAGTACTGGAGGGGACCGAAACCATGAATCTTGCAGGGCCGTCCATAGATCCATAAGAGTAAGAGGGGGTGTCTACCTCTTCTGAAGAGCACGTTGTAAGGCATCCCAGATATGCTCAATAATGTTCCTGTCTGGGGCGTTTGGTGGCCATCGGAAGTTTTTAAACTTAGAAGAGTGTTCCCAGAGCCACTCAGTTAGCAATACTGGACGTGTGGGGTGTCGCATTGTCCCACTTGAATTGTCCAAGTTCGTCGGAAAGTACAACGGACATCAATGGATGGAGGTGATCAGACAGGATGCTTACATGTCATCTGTCAGAGTCGTATCTAGACGTATCAGAGGGCCCATGTCACGTCCCATACCATTAGAGGGCGTCCACCAGCTTAAACAATCACTTGCTGACAAGCAGGGTCCTTGGATTCATGACGTTGTCTCCATACCTGTACACGTCCATCCGCCCGATACAATTTGAAACGAGACTCGTCCGACCAGGCTACATGTTTCCAGTCGTCAACAGTCCAATATCGGTGTTGGCGGGCCCAGGTGATGCGTAAGGCTTTGTGTCGTGCAGTCATCAAGGGTACACGACTGGGCCTTCGTCTCCGAAAGCCCATATTGATGAAGTTTCGTTGAATGGTTCGCACACTGACACTTGTTGATGGCCCAGCACTGAAATCTGCAGCAATCTGCGGAAGGGTTGCACTTCTGCTCGTTGAACGATTCTCTTCAGTCGTCGTTGGTCCCGTTCTTGCAAGTTCTTTTCCCGGTCGCAGCGATGTCGGAGATCTGATGTTTTACCGGATTCCTGATATTCTCGGTATACTCGTGAAATGGTCGTAAGGGAAAATCCTGACTTCATCGCTACCTAAGACATGCTGTGCCCCATCGCTCCTGCGCCGACTATAACAGCACATCCGAGCTCACTTAAATATTGATAACCCGAAATTATAGCATCAGTAACCGATCTAACAACTGTGCTACACACTTGTTGTCTTATACAGGCGTTGCCGACCGCAGCGCCGTATTATGGCTATTTACGTATGTCTGTATTTGAATACGCATGCCTATACCAGTTTCTTTGGTGTTAGAGAGTAAATCTGTGGAATTCGATGGCCGGGGCCGTACGGTAAACTCATCCTAGTGCTCTTCGAACCATGCACGTACCCTGCGAGCTGTAGGACAGGTTGCATTGTCCTGATGGTAGGTGCCGACGAAAATCAAATTTCATGTAGGGGTGGACATGGTCCCCCAAGAATACATGCATGCTTGTGTTGATCTACCGTACCTTCTAGAATGACGAGATGACACAGTGAATAGCACAAAAACATTCCCCAGAACCTTGACCCTCCGACGATTGTTGCAGAGTGTTTGCTTTCAGTCCCATGGAGCATAAAACGTGATTTATCTGCAGAGGCCACATGTGGCCACTCAGTGGACGTCCAGATGCGGCTAGGCGTCGTCGCCGATGAGCGGCAGTCGGCGTGGGTGATGAACCTGGAGCCTGCTGCCGAAGCCCGTCTCGTACCCGAAGAAACTTACGAAGCCTCTTTCTCGCCTAATTCGTGCCAGTATCAATACTAGAGGCGGTTTTACTCTATATTTGTGTATTGTTCTCTGACGGGAGGAGGTGACTTTTTTCTCTCTATTAGTTGCTCTCTTCGTCTGTTGTTTGATTCTGTTTGATTTCTCATAGGCAGTCTCTTGTGTTCTATTTCCTTCACATTCACTGAACAGTGTACCTGTTTTTATTCTTTGGGAACAAAATACGAAGATAAAAATTCCAGTGTATCATGCCCCTTATTGGTTACCCGTGTTGCAAGATTTTTCTGTCTTGTGAGTCGAGCATTGACCAACAC
Organism: Schistocerca serialis cubense; assembly: GCF_023864345.2. NCBI lineage: Eukaryota > Metazoa > Arthropoda > Insecta > Orthoptera > Acrididae > Schistocerca > Schistocerca serialis. Next base: position 553,293,622 of record NC_064638.1, on the reverse strand, counting down.
ACTTTTATTCCCTAGTTCACAGAGTTCCATGTATGTCACTATTCTATCGTTAAGTGATCCTCACTTTCTGCTTTAGTTACTGTTCCTTTCGGTTCACTCTTTTATCAACAAGTTGTCGCCTTCTTAAAACATATCTGAACCTGAGGGACAGATGCCTCGTACTGGTTGTGCTTCCTCTGAAGTGTCGCGAATGCCACTGTCAACTGCAGCAAATCAAGTCTTGGGAGCCTTCGTACAGTCGTTACCGGATTTATTGATTTCAGCCTGCTCACCCACATACCGGTTCCAGAGATGGTAACAACAATGATGTCCAACGCTCAGATACAGTATTTTTGATTTTGAAAATTTTGTGACTCTGGACCGCAAATACGCTTATTATCGAAAGTACGATCGTAAGCGATATCAAACGAAATTTGTGACTGGATTGACCATTTCTTCGTAGCAAGGATGCGTCCAGTTACCTTGGATGAAGAGTCACCGACTGATGTAGTAGGAACTTCAGTTATATCTCACGAAATTTTATTCGGACGCTTGCTATTTTTAGTAGATATCAATGACCTTACAGACAATACTTTTATTTATAGTATATGCATCTTCATGTTTTAACGGCGCAATTATTGATTCACTGAATTTTGGATATGCAGGCCGCATAAAGTTCTTGCAGCTCATAGTATTTTGGTCTTGTACCTTTCGGCTATTTTCAGAGCGTGCCGAAAACTTGACGCTAAAGCACTCTCTTCATCCATTTCAATACGCCGACTGCTCTACTGGGCGTGCTGCCACAGGTACACAACAGCCAGATACGCTGACTGATGGCAAAGAAGTTCGGTTAAATTGAATCGCGGTTACGTGATCGATCTGTACTGGGATTCCAATTAACCATTATGAGCTGCACCGTAGTGACGTCTTTGCAAGTTTATTAAAGAAAGGGTCGGATTCCATGAATTGCTCAGGCTTAAACCACCACACCTACTAATTAAATTCTTCGCGAAACGAGTTTCAGCTGCTTCTTTCGCCACCGAAACACAAAAAGATGAAGTCGACGCTAGTAGCGAACGACGCTGACTCAATGCTCCGTCGCAGCTAAATTATTGGGCTTTAAGAGCCGTGTGTACTCCCGCTGTTTCGTGCATCTTTCATCGGCTGTACGAAAGGCCATACTCGTACGGGCGTTTGCGAATTCCAGCCTTACCTAGCGTTAAGTAATCTTGACGAAACATGAAAGTGGTACCGTCATCGGTGGAGTGCGAAAAATAACTTTCACTTTTTTCTTGGCAAGGATCCGTGCTATTTTTGATGACAGCCTTCCCACATATGGCAGGAAATACGTGAATTTAAATTTTTTTCTATGTCTTCTTCTTTGTTCCTTATACCCAACTAACTTTGGTTTTATTCGTGCTGTCTTACGTATCTATTACGAATAATAACTTTACTGCAAAAACTTCTTTCAAGTGTAGCAGCTCATCCTGGAGACAACTGTTTAATGCTAGTGATATGTACTCCGTGAAGTAAAGTTGTGAGGACACTCATCGGCTGGGTAGAGTAGTAGATTTGTCACAGGCAAAGCCAGAATTTTATGGAATGCTTCGGGAATATATAGAACACTGCAAGTCATTAGTCAGAGTATGAAATGTATCTTATTCAGTACTTTGCCTAGTTATTTAACAGAATTCCGGCTATGTTTAATGCTAAGTTAAAATGAAAGGATTTAAATATTTTTTCAGTTACAAGATCCACAAACATCACTGCTGGCAATGTCACTTCGATTCTGCTTGCTGCAATAAATAAAGCATAAAAGAAGTACAGCTTCAACGTGTCTGAAAATAGATTGTTTAAATTCCGTTATTGTTTATTATACATTTCTAATAATCATTAAAAACTTTCTTTTTCAGTTTTGTATTACATATTAGCACATATTAAAAAACTATAGAAACATCTGATTCAGGTTATGCTTTTTTCAGACACGCACAACTGTGATAAATTTGTGACTTAATTCAACCTTCATTAAATGTTTAAAGTTTCTAATTTAAACATGTTATTTCATTGTGATATTATACTTAGCCTGTGTCCATTTCGTATTTTATAAAAATACCCAGCCATTTTACACAGTCCCTAGAAAAAGTATTAATTATAATTAAACACCTTGCCGAACAGTTCAAGGAATTCTAGACGTTGCCTTGATATGACACTTTGCTGGTAATATATTATTAGTAAACTCACACACTTCGCAAATGATGTAGCTACCTATAGTGTACTGTCTGAAAATCACTGCACAAATATTCAGTGAGATCTTTAGAAGATTTCAGAAGTGAAAAGATCGACTACTTGCTTTAAATGTTCAGAAATGAAAAAACTGTGCACTTCAAAAAACGAAAAAATGTAGTATTCTATTAGTGCAATACCGGGTCATAATTGGATTCAGTCAACTCATACGAATGCGCGGGTGTATCACTTTGTAGGGATATGGAATGGAACGATTACAATGGCTCAATCGCAGGTAATCATTTGGTAGACTTTGGTTCATTGAGGAAATCCTGGGAAAATGTAATGAATATACAAGGCACACTGCTCACAAAGCACTGGTGCAATTGATCGTAAAATGTTGCTTATGTTCTGAAGAAAGTCAGTTGGAAGACGCTTGATAGTCACAAACTATTCCGAGAAAGCCTATTTAGTTTCAACAACCAGCAGTAAATGATAATCTAGTAGTACATTACAACCCCCTACGTGTGATGCACGTACGGGTCGCGAGGATAAAACCTAATTACAGCGCGCACAGACACGCTCAAACATTTTTTCCGCACTTCTTATCTCAGTGGGAAGTTAGGTGTTTTCCGTCGACTACACAATGGCCTACCACAAGGCTCTGTATTAGTTCCTCTCAGATGTATCAACAACAACAGCTCGAAAACTCATGTGTGTCGATGATATTTCCATCAGTACCCAAAGTTCGAGCTTTGTCCAAAGTGAGGATGTTCCGACAGGAGACATTAGCTTAATCAGAAAATGGGGGCTCCAGCCGAATCAAGTGGAAGTCTCATCGTTTCATGTTAACAACAGAGAAACTTAAGGAACTCTCGCCGTTCACTATTATGGGATCACAAAGAAAGATAATCCACACCCTACGTACCTCGGTTCAACTTTCGACAGAACACTCACCTCCAGACAACGCCTGAAAAATTTATTAGCAAAACGCAAAACTAGAACCAACCGATTCAGAAACTGGCAGATACCCTTTGGGGTGCTACCACCAAAATTTCGAGATTTAGCACGGTATCCCTCATTCACTCATTGTAGGATACTAAGGTCCTGTCTGGATCAGTAATTGCTATACCAACCTTGCCGATAGCCAGCTAAACCAGGCAACGTGAACCATGAGTGGAACTGTTAGAACAATTCTGCTCCAGTGGCTACCATTACTGATTAATGTCGCACCTCCCCAAACCAGACGACTGGCAGCTCTCAAACCACAGATGGTAAAATATAATGCCAACCCATCCTCTCCCATTCAAACCGATGCAGATTTCCTTAAACGGCGGCAACTGAGACGTAAGGCAGGATATCCACCTGTAGCAGTTCCCAACCGACTCAGTGACTTCACCGTCAATAATAATTGAACATCACTTTGGCAACATCAGACTGTCACGAATTCCCAATTCTTAACAGGTCCAACTTTGAAGGTACCAGGACTTTCATTTTCCAGAATGGTGCAACATCAACAGGATTCGCACAAACGGTAGGTATCTGATGATGATGATGATGATGATATGATGATGATGATGATGATGATGACGAGGGGGATGATGATGACGAGGGGGATGACGATGACGAGGGGGATGACGATGACGAGGGGGATGACGATGACGAGGGGGATGACGATGACGAGGGGGATGACGATGACGAGGGGGATGACGATGACGAGGGGGATGACGATGACGAGGGGGATGACGATGACGAGGGGGATGACGATGACGAGGGGGATGACGATGACGAGGGGGATGACGATGACGAGGGGGATGACGATGACGAGGGGGATGACGATGACGATGACGAGGGGGATGACGATGACGAGGGGATGACGATGACGAGGGGATGACGATGACGAGGGGATGACGATGACGAGGGGATGACGATGACGATGACAATGATGAGGGGGACGACGATGACGATGACAATGATGAGGGGGACGACGATGACGATGACAATGATGAGGGGGACGACGATGACGATGACAATGATGAGGGGGACGACGATGACGATGACAATGATGAGGGGGACGACGATGACGATGACAATGATGAGGGGGACGACGATGACGATGACAATGATGATGAGGGGGACGACGATGACGATGACGATGATGATGATGAGGGGGACGACGATGACGATGACGATGATGATGAGGGGGACGACGATGACGATGACGATGATGATGAGGGGGACGACGATGACGATGACGATGATGATGAGGGGGACGACGATGACGATGATGATGAGGGGGACGACGATGACGATGATGATGAGGGGGACGACGATGACGATGATGATGAGGGGGACGACGATGACGATGACGATGATGATGAGGGGGACGACGATGACGATGACGATGACGATGAGGGGGACGACGATGACGATGACGATGACGATGAGGGGGACGACGATGACGATGACGATGACGATGACGATGACGATGACGATGACGATGACGATGACGATGACGATGAGGGGGACGACGATGACGATGAGGGGGACGACGATGACGATGACGATGAGGGGGACGACGATGACGATGACGATGACGATGAGGGGGACGACGATGACGATGACGATGACGATGACGATGACGATGAGGGGGACGACGATGACGATGACGATGACGATGAGGGGGACGACGATGACGATGACGATGAGGGGGACGACGATGACGATGACGATGACGATGAGGGGGACGACGATGACGATGACGATGACGATGAGGGGGACGACGATGACGATGACGATGATGATGAGGGGGACGACGATGACGATGACGATGATGATGAGGGGGACGACGATGACGATGACGATGATGATGAGGGGGACGACGATGACGATGACGATGATGATGAGGGGGACGACGATGACGATGACGATGATGATGAGGGGGACGACGATGACGATGACGATGATGATGAGGGGGACGACGATGACGATGACGATGAGGGGGACGACGATGACGATGACGATGAGGGGGACGACGATGACGATGACGATGAGGGGGACGACGATGACGATGACGATGAGGGGGACGACGATGACGATGACGATGAGGGGGACGACGATGACGATGACGATGAGGGGGACGACGATGACGATGACGATGAGGGGGACGACGATGACGATGACGATGAGGGGGACGACGATGACGATGACGATGAGGGGGACGACGATGACGATGAGGGGGACGACGACGACGATGACGATGAGGGGGACGACGACGACGATGACGATGAGGGGGACGACGACGACGATGATGAGGGGGACGACGACGACGACGGTGATGATGATGATGATGATGATGATGATGATGATGATGATGATGAGGAGGAGGAGGAGGAGGATGTTGAGGATGTTGAGGAGGAGGATGTTGATGATGAGGAGGAGGATGATGAGGATGGCAACACCAACACCTAGTCCCAGGCAGTGAAAAACAAATGGTTGAAACATCCTGGCAGATTAAAACTGTGTGCTGGACCAAGACTCGAACTCAGGACCTTTACCTTTCGCGGGCAATTGCTCTACTATCTGAGCAACCGAAGGACGACTCACGCCCTATCCTCACAGCTTTACTTCTGCCAGTACCTTGTCTCCTAACTTATAGACTTCACAGAAGCTCTCCTGTGAGGGCGTGAGTCTTGCTTGGGTAGCTCAAATGTAAGAGCACTTGCCCGCGAAGGCAAGGGTACTGAGTTAGAGTGTCGGTCCGGCACACAGTTTTAATCTGTCAGGAAGTTTCATATCAGGTCGCTCTTCGCTGCAGAGTGAAAATCTCATTCGGGAAACAAACGGTTGATATCTGTTACAACAGCGTGACGTAATAGGGAGCTCCAGAATGCCTTCTATGCAACCAATATGGAGTTGAAGAAAGAGCAGTCGGCCTCCTCGCCCTGCTTTGCCTCGATAAATCCTTCAGGGATGCTTCATAGGATAACCACGACCTCAGCACCGAATAACTGGTATCGCTGGCCCACAGTGACCTGCATTTGGATTCAAAAAAGAACATTGGACGAAATAGACGTTTGTTACTTTAGGTTAAGTTTTCAATTGTTATTGTAAGTTTTAATCTGTGACAGTATGTATGAGTTCGTACAACTATCTATACACCATAATGGAAAGGGAACTGCTACAATGGGACGTACCCGCCCGTCATGCACTTCAAATTGGTTTTCTACGGATGTAGAGACTTAGAAATACAAGACGACGGTTTATAAGCACGTGGAAGAGCTAGAAGTTGGTGGCGAATAAACGCAGATGTGGTAGTGTGCAGGGCGTGGGGCGTTCCAACACGTGCGGCGCAGCCACGCGGAAGGCCTGGGACACGTGCTCTGGGAGTGGCAGCGCGCCTGCTACGGTCAGCCGCCGCACCATCTTCAGGCCGCAGCTCTGTGGTCGCGAGGCCCCACAAGTGTCCCGGCGAGCCGTTATGCTTTAATAACGCCACGCCGCGCCACGTTCAGGGCAGCCAGGCTTTGCTCCCTCCCTGACAACAGATCACACTTCCTTACGGCTCTGGGATGAAAGCAAATGAAACCCGACGAAAAACAGTGTCAAAATTTTACTGGCATGTTCCATATACGCTGGCGGAAAAAACTAGCAACAGCAAGAAGGAGCTGTGCGATATAAACGCCCATACGTATGTTTCTACATCTTAAAGGTGATGCCTACTCGAATATTGTACCAGTCTCATTAGAGTGGCGCTAGTAGCTCCACTGTAAGGATGCAAATCAGGTTTGCTTTAAATCTGTAACTGTCGTGAGCGTTAGTTGAGATTCAACGTGGTGAGTTTTGATGTTAGTCAGGAATGCTTTTAAGGCGACAAAGACGTCATTACAACACCTTTCCAAATTTGAACGAGATCGTGTAATACGGCTATGAGAAGCTGGATGTTCCTTCTGCGATACAGCAAAAACATTTGGCAGGAATGGTAATTGGTGGCACCGGTGGTCTGGTCTCAAGAAGACTGGGCTCCAGGCACTACCGAGAGGAAGACCATCCTTTTCGGCGTATGGCTCTGGCGAATCTGTGGTAGCAATTTCATCAGCAGTTGGCACCACAATGACAACGAACTGTTACAAATCGGTAACTTCAAGGACAGCTCCGAGTCAGGTACCGTGTAGCGTGCATTCCACTGACCCCAAGCCACCGCCTTATGTGACTTCAGTGGTATCAAGCGAGAACTCACTGGAATGTAGGGTGGAGATATGTTGTGTTTCCTGATGAAAGCTGGTTCTGCTAGTGACGGCTGTGTTGGTTACAAGGATGGTAGTTAAGAGCCTGCAACCAAACTTTCTGCGTGCTAGACACACTGGACCTACACCTGGAGATTTTGGTCTGCGGTGCGATTTCGTATGATAGCAGGAGCGCTCTCGTGGTTACCACACGCACCATGTCCGCGAAGCTGTACGTTAGTCTGGTGATTTGACCTGTTGTGCTGCTATTGTTCAAATGCGTGTGAAATCTTATGGGACTTAACTGCTAAGGTCATCAGTCCCTTAGCTTACACACTACTTACCTTCAATTATCCTAAGGACGCACACACACATCCATGCCCGAGGGAGGACTCTAACCTCCGCCAGGACCAGCCGTCTGCAGCTATTATGATCAGCATTCTATGGCGTGTTTTCCAACAGGATAACGCTCGCCCACATACCGCTGTTGTAACCCAGCATGATCTACAGTGTGTCGACACTTTGCCTTTATCTGCTCGAACACAGATCTGTCTCCAATCGAACACCTATGGGACATCGACGGACAACTCCAGCGTCATCCATAACCAGCATTAACAATCCCTTTAGTGACCGACCAAGAGCAACAGGCATATAAACGTCACCTAGACATATATTCCTCAAATTTCATTGTTCTACTTTAATTATTTTTTGGCGTTGCACCTTTTCTTCCGTCAGCGTATATACCGTTTGTCCCTCCTAGAAGCAGTCAGGTGCTTTTCTAATGGCCTTCGGCAGACATTGCTCGTCAGTGTGTGATCCGCAGCGGACAGAATTGATAGAAGAAACAGAGAAGATCAGAAACAGCAACGCGTTTCGTTACAGGTTCATTTAGTAAGCACGATAGCGTCACTGAAATCCTCAGGCAACTCCACTGACAGACACAGCAAGGGAGGCGTTCTGTATCACACTATGGTGTTCTGTTAAAATTCCGCGAGTGTACGTTCCTAGAAAAGTCAACCAAGATACAGTATTGCTTAATCCTACGTATATTTCACAAAAAACCGTAGATAAAATTAGAAAGATTCGAGCTCACACTGAAGCTTACCAACAATCTCTTCCCGCGAACCGTACGCGACTGGAAAAGGGGGAGTGACAGTGGAACACGAAATACCCTTGGCAACACACTGAATTGTGAGTTTCGATCTATAGATGTAAATTTAGATATTTGCAGTTCTGTTTTTGAGACATTTACCTGGAGTTACACCAAACAAATACTGCTCCCACGTCTTTCATACAACGTCCAGCGCCGACAGAAAGCGTCGGTTTGTTTCCCTTTACGAACAAAATTATTTTTAAAGTAAAATTTTACGTATCCATTCAACAGAACGGTCCAAAATTAGAACAGTGCGATATTTGTTTCATCGGCACCAGTCAGCGCGAGCTTGGCCGGTGCTGTCACTGCCGTAGAACTTTTAATACTGACAAAATAAATAGAAAACTATAAAAAAATTGGGATCGCGCTATCGAACGGGCATGGAAATTCCTCTTTAAAAATAATTTTGTTCGTAACGGGAAACAAGCTGGCGCTTACTGTCGACATCGGGCGTCACATGAAAGACGTGATGAGCAATATTTTTTGTGTGTGTCGACGCCACGTACACATCGTAACGAGGAAATTTCAGATATCTGGCGAAATAGCAGAGAAATTGCCTGACGAATCTTAGGCGAGAAAATCTGATATTTATCTCTAAGTGTACTTCTGCATTTGTTGTTGAGTGAGTGGTATGTCCTGTGCAAAATCAGTGCAATGACTTGTTGGAGAGGGAGGGAGGGAGGGAGGGTCAAAGGTATCTTTACAATTTATCTAAATATGGGCGTTAAAGTGTGGCCTCAATGCAACTATCGCGCAAACGGAATGCACTAGTATATGACGTACATCAGAGCTGGATGAAGCATGGAATGGAATTTTAGCAGTGAGAGCGTAAACAAAAACTCTGGCAAAAGAACATTTATCAGATCGGTAAATTTAATAGCGCACATGAACTTGTGTAGTGAGTAATATGGTGGTTTCTGTTGGCTGCAGTCTATTACGTCGCATATTAATTAACCCTGTAATTTTGCATCGGAGTCCCCTGCAAGGTCTATGATCTATGGAAGAGGAATGATCAAAGGATGGTTTAATCACGAACACTTACATTCACACGCACTTGACACACTAACAGGAAGGAAAAGAACTAAAAACCCTCAGCACAGCGCACGTGAGTAGCAAGAGGGACTGTTCCCTTGATTTTAACATGCGAGATAACTGAATAAAATTTCTATTAAAGTGAAATGCTATAAAAATGAAGCATAATTAAGATTCACAATTAATTTAGATATTCTACAGCGGAAGATCACTGTGACCTTGGCACTGCGAACTTTCTCATTACATCACTATCACGTGGTCCTCAGAAACAAAGTGTGGACAAAGAAAGTTATCAAATGAGACGAAATGAACAAAATTCAGTCATAAAATCACGGAAATCATACCCAATATACATACTCTCGCCAAAGGGACAATAAACAAAATTAACCGAATCACAACAAACTCAACACGGCTCACGTATTTGATTAACAGTTCAATTGAACAATAGCCTACACCGTCCCTGGATTTTAACGCATTTAACTCTCGCGAATTAGCAAGTAAAATTTGTCGCACACAACAATAAACTATGAAAGATGAAAGGAATCATTTACTTTGACTAACTTTGAAAAACTTAGATAAAACACAACATTAACTTCTCATCGAAGAGGCAGACTTACCGCCAGTAGGTCTCACCCGACTCGTGTCCCACGGAACACTCCACGAGCATTCGCTCTCCAACCAAAGCCGCTCCCCGTACCTACAGAAGTGGCCAGAGAAACCCCTATTGTGGTGCCAACCTATACAAAAGGTTCTTCCAAGGCAAACAGAAACCTCTTTGCTACCTGGTACGTGTTTCCTACAGTTGGCTGTTCTAACACAGTGGCAGACTACTATACTCCCACGGATCTACACACTGAAATCCTTGCAAACACTCATTCATACATTCAACTCATCGGACAAAAAGAGGAAAGAAAAGATACATTGAAATATGGTACTTAAATTATCAAACATGCATGTGGGGCTCCGACAAGTACCAATTACCTAATAAAATGTTAAAACGAAATATGGATCGTATACTGTGGCCACCACAAACACACTCAGCTGCTCAGTCTTTTCCCTTTCCTTCTTTACATCTAGGATAATAGACCATTTGCACCAACAATTCAGGTGCCACCGGCAAACAAATGAGGCTGTGTGGCATGGCAAAATCATAGAGGCTCATGCAGAGACCCTTCAGGGAGGGAGGGAGGGGGAGGGAGGGAGGGAGGGAGAGAGAGAGAGAGAGAGAGACAGAGAGAGAGAGAGAGAGAGACAGAGAGAGAGAGAGAGAGAGAGAGAGAGAGAGAGAGAGAGAGAGAGACAGAGAGAGAGAGATGATAAGAGTTTTTCTGCCCATCGAAGCATGAAAATGAGGATTTTAAAAACTTAAGGACTAACACTGAGTCAAAAATCTGTATAAAGGTGGAGCAAAGTGAGTCCAATTCCAAGTGGTTAGAGTTGTCGAGTTCTGCCAGCGATTAATGAGCATAAAAGAAAGCTACCGCCCAGTATCCTTGGTGTTCTTTTAGTGTAGAACCTTAGAACAAAATCTGGGCTCAAATGTAATGACCTCTTTCGAGCAGAATAATCCCCTCCATGCCAATCAGCACGGATTCCTAAAATATCGATCGTGGCTCCCAACTTGCGCATTTCTCAAATGGCATCCTGAAAGGCACTGATCAAGGCAGCCAGACAGACGCAACATTTGATGATTTATATTGAAACAGTATTACAGACACGCATATTCTCGAAAGTGCGACCGTATGAGTGGCATCGAGAGAGACTTATGACTAGATTGGGGATTTCCTGGCTAGGATGGAGGATGTAACAAGTTGTCTCGCATGGAGAGTCATCGAAAGATGTAAAAGCAACTTCAAGTGTGGCGTAGTGAAGTCTGCTGGGGCTTTCAGGAGGACGGTGGTCCAAATCCCCGCACGAAATCCTCATTTAGATTTTCCTTGATTTTCTTAAAAGGATGAAGGCAAATACTTCATGATTTTTTCGGAAAGGGCTCGGTTGATTTCCGTCCCCAGACCGAGCTTGTCCATCGTCTCTAATAAGATCGTTGTTGACGCGCGTTAAACCCTGATCGTCCTTTCTCTCATTACAATGGGGAAGGGACACAGAGATAATCATCATCGTTAATATCATATTTCGACAAATTCAAAGCACGAATTGTTGCTTTTGAATCTTGCTCCTATCTGAAAATTTTATATCACAGAACGATGTGGATGACGTATGCTACTTATTAATCACTAATCAGATTACATGGATCATTCTGAAGCTTTTTCTGAGGGAGATGTTTAGGATGTCAGGCGCGTCCTAGGCACAAACTAATGATCGATCCACTACAGCGTTTGCTGAGATTCAAATGATAAAACTGCGACTTCTATGAAATGATAAAACGACAGAATAAGATTGTATGTCAACTTTCATTCTAAGCAGGTGTATCACTCGCTTCTGCTGTTATTTCCAATCATAATATGGCATTCATCGTTCCCCTACGACCAGTCTTACCGCTGTGAAATGGAGGATACGAAAGTAATAACACCAGTGCAGTAACTGCGTAAGACGAAGTGGAACGTTCCTGATTCACTCTAAACTACGGTACAGATGCGCAGAGGTAAACAAAATTTCTGTAGTATTCAATAGCAATCAAAAATGAATGGTGCAGATTATATTTTCGTTGTTATTTTGAACCTTGCATGTATAAGAGTTCGGTGATCTACGGCCTTCGGTTAAAGCCACAAAACAATTCCCTGGTTCGGCAAAAGTGTTGTACATTCCTAACTTTTTTGTGCTACATAATGAGAATAATAAATCTGCTCCCATAGTCCCGATAGTCCATGTCTGTGAACAGTGTCATCAAAATGTTCTATGACCTCAGGCCTTCAATCAGCCCTGTGAGAAGATGAGTGTATGATCGTCTCGATGTACAAGATACACTACAATGTTTATTGGCTGGTCACGGGGATATACAGCGCCATAAAGTCTATAGAAAGGAGAAGCTGAAATCGGAAGAATAGGCACATTACGTCCTTTACAGACAATGAAAACAATAGGGAGTCAAGGCGGATGTATAGGAACGTGACGTATCTGCAGCGTAAAATCTTTTCTTCCCGAATAGTCCCGAGTTGCGGATGCCAGAGGTGAAGGAGAGACCGTTCGTTTAAAAGTATGAGAAACAAATTCACAAGCAATTGCTAAATTCTGAAAATAGGAGACCCTGCAGGAACAAGTGGTGGGAATAGGTATCAATTCTGTGTCACTTCCGGCTGTAGTTTTACATTTATACAACTGTAAATGTATGTAACATTTGGAGGAAACTTCACAGTAGGCACAGTGGCTCGGTTACAGTGTCCTCTAACATTGTTCTTGAAGTTCATGAGGCACTGCTACTACAGAACTTACGTACAAATTGGAAATGGCATCCCGGGTGCAGTTACAAAAGCTAGTGCATGTGCGATACAATGGTAAAATGCAAAACCCGTGTTCTTCAATAGCTTCTTGGTATAGAAAACTAACCTGAAGTATGAACATAAACAAAATACATACGCGGTGAGTCGTCTAATACTCAACATACCTTTTACTTCGTGAATGCTTCATGATATTGAAACGAGATGTTCAGTGAATAACAGTACATAGCTTACCGTCCGAGATTTTGCAGGAAGTACTTTTTTTTGTGTAACGATATATATTTTTAAGGACATTGCTTTTGACAACGTGTATACAGTGATACAAAGCTTATTAAAGTTGACTTTGAACCTTTTTGGCAAAAATGTCCGAGAAATGTTGTAAAATTAAAAGAAAAAACGACTAGAATCAGTTGGTGCGGTGTGAACAGGATGAAGGGGGTCTTTCATGCCAGAACCAGTCACTGATAACAAGAAGACCATCATACCTGTTAATCACAGATTTTGACGAGTTTTAAGTTGCGAGGAATGTGTCAGAACTCTACATTACATTGAAAACGTTGTAAGCACTCAGATATTGATAGTAACAATCTGAGGGCGAAACATGAGAGCGCGATTCTAAGCATCGTTTGAGACGAGGTTTTCAGTAGGATTAGTTGCGAGCTCTGAGACAGAAGACGTGTCATGCTGCCTTCACGTCGGTGATGGCAAATCTTATTACACTTAAGGTGTGATTTCATTTATATGGCCAGGAGAGATTTAGATGTCTTAACTACGCATGAAGATGATTGTTAGTCTGATGATGGTCTGGTTTGTGGGGCGCCCAACTGCGCTGTTATCAGCGCGTGTACGGATTTCCAACCTTAGCTCAGCCCAATCTCGCCACTTTCATGAATGATGATGAAATGACGAGAATAACACAAGCACCTAGTCATCTAGAGGCAGGAGAAAATCCCTGACCCCGCCGGGAATCGAACCCGGGACTCCGTGCTCGGGAAGCGAGAACGCGACCGCGAGACCACGAACTGCGGACTTGTTAGTCCGAGTTTGCAGTAGTCCCACGTGTTGCTTGTCAGCTAAAGAAGCCTCCTTATTCTCCAAAAAAATACGCTCTGGTTATTAAATGTTAATGTAACTTTGAAATTGAAATAATTTGTTTATCTGGCACGCAGCCACTACTTATAATTACAAAATTATTGTCAGGCATTTCGCCATTAGTCTATTAATACTTGTCAATATATTATTGGCCATGATGATTTCTGAAGTTTTTAAACATACATAATTTATGAAATCCCTTCTCACAAGTAATTTAGTAGTGAACAAGACCCAAACAAACTCCTTTTTATTAAAGTCTTCCTTAGAAACAATAAGCCTTAGCCGCTCCTGCTGCATGCCGCATGGAAAAAGGCGGTCAGCTAAAGAGGTGGTGCGAAACTTAGGGCCACTGACACCACGGCGCGTCACGTACTATCCAGTAAATTCCGTTGCACAAGTCAAATTCTGTATCACTTGTAAATTCTTATGCAAAAACGCAGACATCTTAGGTTTTCATTGCTATAGGTTCATGTGTTCCTGTAGATTTTCATATTCAAATGCCCGGTCAGATAACTTATCCAAACGTTAGTTTTAAGTTTTTCATGTAACGTTCAGTTGAGGGCTTAAATGACAGTGAAAATGACAGACAACACCCAGACAGTGTTATGCAGGTTAGATTCCATTACTGATAGCTCATGTTGCTTATCGAGTGCATTTTTACAGACGAACATAGGCTATATTTGTTGTAGGTACGTTACATGTGAGTTGTGGGTAAGTTACAAAGCGTGTTGATGAAGGACCTGTCCTAGGTACATGGTTAGTGGCTTTCCATGCGACGGACCCTAGTTTCTGAACAAATCGATGTTGAAGTTTTATGCGTACCTCTTAATACCCACAGCGTTAATCATATTTACAAACAAGTGCAAGTAGTGTAGCGGCTAGGGTCCACGACTGTCACGCTGACAGTATTGAACGCGCAGACAAAGTTGACACTCGGCTCGCTGGCTGATGGCAGCGGCTGTAAATGGGAAATGTCTTTGCAGTCGCTCCCATTAGCTACCACGCGGAGTGTCAACTTTGTTTTCGCATACAATACAGGTTCAAATCTAGCCCGTGCGCTCATTTATAATTTCCATTGTGCAGCGTGTCATTACATAGTATATGTCATGGAAAATAAATTAAAAACAATCTTTTTCGTTGTAGGAATGTCATTAATAAATCAATCATTACAGCAATTTTTTCAAGTGTATTTCGTTTGTTACGGAAAAGATTACAGAATCGCCTTCCTCGCTGTCTCTTACGTCGCTTGCTGTGCTAAAACAGAAATCCGGGCGGTGTTTGTCGCAAAAGTAACCTAAACACAAATTCGTTCAAAATGGTTCAAATGGCTCTGAGCACTATGGGACTCAACTGCTGAGGTCATTAGTCCCCTAGAACTTAGAACTAGTTAAACCTAACTAACCTAAGGACATCACAAACATCCATGCCCGAGGCAGGATTCGAACCTGCGACCGTAGCGGTCTTGCGGTTCCGGACTGCAGCGCCTTTAACCGCACGGCCACTTCGGCCGGCCACAAATTCGTAGTTACCATGCATATTTAATGAAAGTTACTCCCTTGCTGGTACACGGATTTTCCAAAAGCGATACCGGAAAACACAGTTCGTAAACTTAGATTAAAAATGATTCTTCTTTCTTCGGTCAACAGCAGGGGCGCTAAACTAATGGAGAATTAAAGACGTATTTTATGGAATCTTCCCTCGCAGCGATTTCTCTATTAGTTTTTAGCAACTTAGGAGCATTTTGAATTTTTTCGTGAAAGTTTTAAGCTGCCTGCAAAAATGAACATCACGGGTTTGGTGAAGGGAGGTATATTAGGGTGAGAGAAATTTTGCTATGCTGGTGTTTTATTTCCTTTTATCTACAAAGATTTGATCGTATGGTGCCTGATCAGTCTGCCCTCCCCACCAATCAAGTGAATGTTATCCAAGTATTTTGCATATTAACTACGAACCACGAACTGAATACAAATCTCAAGAAAGTTACCTGTATTACAGCGAAAATGACTATTTTTGAACGATTTTTCATGACATACTATTTAATGATATTCTGTTCGATGAAACTGGAAAAAGGTATGCGAGTAACATTTGAATTAGTGTCTTCATCATGATAGCCACTGCAGTATTTTCGCTTGGTTATAACTATGACTGACGTTATACATATAACAGGTACACACAAAATTTCAACATCGATTTTCTCGGAAACTAGGGGCGTCGTACGAAAACCGCTAGCCAGATACTCAGCACGGGTCCCTCTATAACGTAACTGAGACTCATCAAAATCCATGATCAGCAGGTCTGATGATCCCCCTGTAAGGCAAAACGCATTTCCTATTGGCCCTACTTCGTAGGCAGAACGTCAGTTACGATTTGCGTAAGGTAAACAAAGGGTTTAGGAAAGCTACTTCAAATGTGTGTACGTATAGGTATTCAAGTGAACAGCTTTTGTGGAAACCAACAAAGAGTCGAAAGATTTGATGCGACGACAGAGGCCTACTTGGTGGTCGTTACAGTGCGATAGTCGATTCTAGCCGCATTGCGTTTCACTTTCAGAACACTTCTCGGATGAAAGTCAAGTCTGTGGCGCAAGCCCGCGACCGAGTTGTCTTTCTTTGTCGCGACACTACAAAGGAGGGAGCGGTCCTTCAGCCCAGGCGCCTTTGACACAATGAAAAAAATCCGCGGTCCAAATTTAATAGCTGGGTGAACACGGGGCTGGGGCCGTCCTGGGGCTACCGAAACAAGGGAAAATTCCCATGCCTATCCGGCACCTCCAGGACCAGAGTGTAGCGCTTCACCCGCTAGACCACCGCGGATGCTACTTCTGAAAGTTTCAACGCCAGCATTAACGAGATTTATGTCATTGGACTCATCTTTTTTAAGAGCCTTCGTCCTCCGTTAAAAAAGTATTTAGTTCCATTAAAAAAAATACATACGTCAGTATGTAGATTGATACAACAGTTGAGAAGGTTAAACAAAGCGTAAGTGTGTGTGTCCTCTGCATTATGTCATTTGCCGATAACCTCGATGCGACTCCTTGAACCGTTCACGAAATGAAACAGGTTTACATTGACATATTCTGAATGTAAGGACATAATTTAATGACGAAAGTCAAGCTATCCGGAAAGAAAAAGTTCTTTGATGCAATTGCGACTGGAATTATGTCAGAGCATAGCGCAGACTACGCGCAAGTCATTGCTTTAAGAAATGAAATGATCGTATGGCATTGTTGGCCGGGAGGCCCCATTCAGGGAAGTTCGGCCGCCGTATTGCAAGTTCTTTTAGTTGACGCCACATCGGCGACTTGCGCGTCAATGATGATGAAAATGATGATGGACACACGACATCCAGTCCCCTGCCGGGAATCGAATCCGGCGATAACGCTACCGCTACGCTACGGAGGCGGACATTGCTTTAAGAGAAAGTAGTGCACACAACAGCAGCGTCCAGCACAGCTTAATTGTCAACCACATATGTATACAATTTAGTGAAAATACACTGGCGAGAGTGAAGAAACTATACAAAATTCCCAAATTTGTGTTTCCCTTTCATTTTCTGTCACTTCGCTTGATGCACTAAAGAAAATAAATGTTTTGAAGCCGAGTCTTAAAAATTCAAAGATACTTTGTCTTCAATATGTGCTGTACAAAAGGCAGTATGAAGTTCTCACTAGAAGTTATGAAAGCAATGTTTCGTTTCTCAGTTTTTCGCGACTGCAACCTTCAATAAAAGTTTCTACACACCTAAGTCCCATCACATGTGAATCAAAAATCAACAACCAGGTATCTCCATCAGAGCTATATCTATGATGATCGAAAGTTTGTGGTTTTACGTATAATTTATAGAGGTTAAGGTAAGAAGAACATCTTTGTTACATGTAACAGCGCCATTACCCGTTACTTCGACAGTAATTACCTATCTGGTGACAAACACTGCAACATTTGTCGCAAATTGTATTACTGTAGGCTGCTATGTAAAACTGAGCGGGTGATGAAGACAAAACCAACGATTCCTGAGATAGAGGAAGGAACGGAGAAATAAAGCCCTAAATTGGCCCGCCGGTCGGAGTGGTCGAGCGGTTCTAGGCGTTACAGTCTGGAGCTGCGCGACCGCTACGGTCGCAGGTTCGAATCCTGCCTCTGGCATGGATGTGTGTGTTGTCCTTAGGTTAGTTAGGTTTAAGTAGTTCTAAGTTCTAGGGGACTGATGACCTCAGCAGTTAAGTCCCATAGTTCTCAGAGCCTAAACTGGCCCATTCTTCGGAGAGATCAATAGAGTGCTACGGAAACATTGCATCTAATGTATTTCACTACCGTGAAAACAGATGAAAAGTCTATTTTGCAATGTTAAAAACGATCGAGATTTCCGAAAGCCTGATGTGTACTGCCTTCCATGCGTTATTCATGGTAAGTCTTACGCGGAGCATATTGTTAGCAGATGTGCAAGGAGTATCACGGACACATGAAGCTAAAACAACCAAGCGAATCAGCTGTCGGCGAACGCTGCCTCCAGTAAAATCACGAACTGAAATAGGCGAGACCAGTATCGCAGTGTTAACAACCATCTGGGACAGTATAATTAATGAGTTTATAGAAATGAAGACGTCGGAAAATCTAATTAATTACAACGGAGGTTTTAACTGGAGCAAGGCGTAGGATCCGACACAATTTATTGACAACTCGCCTGCTGCGTCATCAATCAGAGCTGGAAAATGGTAAAAAACTGGCTCTGAAAAAAAGAAAAAAGAGAAAAGAGCATCGAAGGGCGTAGAGGGCGCCGGGAGTCGAACTCTGCTGTAATAGAAGCGCAGCACCAACAGTACTTCACAGTCCACTATGGTGGTAGCGGCATAGCTCACAGCCTTTGACGGTGACTGGACGTTGTGTAGAGGAGTGGAAACAACTGTGATGAAGGCCCGAAAACACTATAATTATGTAAAATTTCTTTTCGGGATTCACAATTACGGATGTGATACCCATTTTCAAAACATGGCAGACTACCGACGTAATACGTACAAAACTGCTAACACTTAAACCCAGCTACATCCTCCACCCAAAGGTCGATGTTTATATGCCGTGAAAAATTATAAAAAAAATGCACCACGTCGATGGCCCTCTATGTGGCGGTAGGATGCTATCTCGATCTGTGTATTCTCCGGTTCCACGGCTAGCCTCTATCGCTTACTGAATGCTACTTAACCAGCCAGAAGATGCTTAACCGAGATCGCAGACCGTGGAATATTGTACTGGTCACGTTATTCTACTCTGCAAGTGTAATCACAAACACATGTACGTAACAGTTTATTGTTGGTGAACTGCATGCAGTAAACTACTTTTGTATGACAGTACTTCTCATTCTCTTCTACCTCGTATCTTGGAAATTAACATCGAACAGTCTTTTAGTAACCGTACATGATTTACACGTGAGATAAGAATTACTGTACTTACGTTCGCCGACAGTGTAGAGCTGGTCAGTGACTCCTTACTGACGTAAAGCCATCGTATATCGGTTGAACGTCGAAAACGGGTCCTGTTAACAAAAGGAAACAAATATGTTCAACGTGGAGCCTTATTACACATTTGGGATATTTCAAGTACATCAATTAATACCAGAGGCTCTGAATAGCGCGGATCGGCTCCACGCAACAACAGCTCTTTTGTTGTATGCTGTAGAGAGGCGAAAAATTGTTTTCCTTCGAAGCTCGAGACAATTTCACGCGAAGTTTGGCACGCTGTTGCTGTAATCGAGTTTGCCACCCAAGCATGAAATTATTAATGTTCATCGACCTGGTCCAGGACCCACGCGCCAGTGGGGAACTAATTACGTGCCAAAATCTGATCGCAGCGCTAAAACTAACTTCGCCCTCAACCTAAGACCGTCCACAAGTGTCGCACATGCGGGGTTCTTGAGAGCAGATGTTAGAGAGAAGTTGGCGATTCACCGTGTAATTAAAATTAGATGTTGTATGCCCCAAATAAAATTCCGGATGTAGAGGTATAACAAGAACGGGTGAGGTATGAGGTCCTTCGTAGTCAACAGAATATGGGATTAGATAACCTGAAGTGATAATATATACTGCGGTGGGCAGTTGTGGTGGAAGTGCGTTGATATAAGGCACAGCAGCCTTCCAGGTAAGAGGAAGTGGTAGATTATTGGCTAAAACAAAAGAAGTGACTGAAGTATAAAATCGTGAAACAAAAAATCACGATCACTTAAATCATATCAATAGAATTTCCTCATTTCTACAATTGAAGCCAAACAGAAGAAGCAGCTTCAGCACCACTAATACACATGTTGTTTCCCTTGCTGACTTAGGCATTTGGTCTCATTAACACGGCAAAAACCGGCAGGGAAGAAGTTCATTGGAAAAACGGGGAATTTCCAGAAAGTATGATACCCGTAAGACTAAATAGCTGTTGAAAATTTAACTATTCCAGGTAAGAAAAGGGGAGCAGGGGGCTAAGAGTTACTGAGCAGCTGCACAGATGTATTTCAACAACAGCAATAGTCACTTCATAAAGCAATCGGAACTGCAGACACTAATTACAAAGCACTCAATCTGGCAAAAATTTCCAGAACACAATGTCTATACTAGTAGCAATAGACCCAAGAATTAAAGGTTTGATTTAAAAAAAGCTGCATAGGAAACGTGCGATAACCTCAGCCGGATCGTTTCGATGTGCAGGAATGGGATAACTGGTTGATGCACGCAGAAACTGAGGCATTTGTCACAGCGATACAATATCGGGTCACTGAATAGAGAGCTACCTGAAGTATATCCTGAATGAGCAAGAGGTGTATGATATCTGTAGAAAATATGGGGATCAAAAGGAGACGATATCACACATTACATCTGGATGTAAAATTTATGCAATCGCTGAATAAGAATCGACAAAACAATCCGATTCAACCGATCTGCCATCACAACAATTAAAGACGCTCAGACAACTCTGCGCCCAACGCTCATAACTTTCTAATCGTCTGCAACGGGAAGATGCCAAATATAGGGATTTGGAAGATGAGATTCATACAGTGTTGATACCTAAATCTGCGTACATAGTCATTGTGGCAATATCAGACATCGACGTTATCCGAAAGCGGACTGTGGAGAGCTTACGGGACCAAAAACTGCTTTCTTCACTCTCTTAGCGAATGCAAAAGACAATTCTGTTGAACGTCTGCAGAATAGTTTGTTGGAGAATAGTCTTAACATATTGGTAACTTACTGTTTAAACCGTTATCGTTATATCAGTACCATTTAAATGTGAACCAATATTTAACAACAACAATAATAATGAGGAAAAATATTCTATAAATTAGATCAGGTACTTAGTTCATACCATACATTCATAGCGACGAGGATCTCGTGAATGCGGAATGTGGCAGACAAACGAAATGCAGGTTAGACCTAACGTAACAAACTGATAAACTGAAATGCAATGTTGATTCTACAGGTCATAATCGAAGTGCATCTCAGCGATGTCGAACAAGTCAAAAAGTAGAATTAGTTATATTTTGTAATTAATACAGCTGTGGAAAACATCTCAGTATATACCTATGAAAGAGAATAAGGTAATTTCAATGCCATTACAGCAAAGCTTGATGAAAAAAAAAGTTTACAATATGAAAATCGCCTAGGTGAGGTACGCATTTCCTCCGCTTGTCATTTCTTCCAGGAGTGCTAATCTCGTAAGGTATGCAGGAGAAATCAGTGAAGTTTGGAAGGTAGGAGAAGAGAGAGCTGCGGAAGTAACACTGTGGATGCGGGTCTCGAGCGATGCTTGGTCGGTCACTCGGTAGTGAACTGGCTCGCGATACGCATAGGTGCCACGTTCGAATTTCGGTGCAACACAGTTTTAATCTGCCAGGAAATTTTAAACTTGTGCTGTTCTTAATATATGCCTATGTAGAGTGTTATATAGACTTACCTCCTGTACTGTAACATCCGTACAGTGTGGCGTGGAAGGGGCAGAAGAATGAGCGTCACCACGATAGTAACTAAAAGGAAAGTTACTTTCTTGAAGCATAGAAAAAAGATTCTAACAATGTTAGAAGTGAATTGCTGCTATACAGCGACTAAATTTTCACCGCCTCAGATTGAGATATTGGGGCGTCTAATACGGATCTAGGGTAACAGATTTTTTCTTTTTTCGATAGTGATTGTGGTGTCACCGCCAGACACCACACTTGCTAGGTTGTAGCCTTTAAATCGGCCGCGGTCCGTTAGTATACGTCGGACCCGCGTGTCGCCACTGTCAGTGATTGCAGACCGAGCGCTACCACACGGCTGGTCTAGAGAGACTTCCTAGCACTCGCCCCAGTTGTACAGCCGACGTTAATACCAATGGTTCACTGACAAATACGCTCTCATTTGCCGAGACGATAGTTAGCATAGCCTTCAGCTACGTCATTTGCTACGACCTAGCAAGGCGCCATTATCAATAGATATTTAACTTGTGATGCCTGTACCGTCAGACCGATGTCCACCAATTATGGATTAAAGTTAAGTATTACATCAACTACGTACTTTATTTGCTACTATTAATTCCCTTAACTGTTCCAGACCTCGCGCCAGCCTGCGTGAGCTTAAGCGCGTGCCTTTCGGCTTCCTCTCATAGTGACTTGGCTGTCTTGCCAAGTCACAACAGTGATGCGTGGCTGGATGATCGACTGGCCACCGATATAAACATTAGGAATAAAAATTTTGCGCAAACTTTCGCTAAATCAACAGAATGCGCCCACTAGCAGGTACTGTCCTAGCATGATACGCAGAGAAACCTGCAGTAATTCAAGGAGTGTTTTAGATTCAGTTAAAATCAGCCGCTTCTTGTGAGGCAGTGAGGAAGCATTTTCAGATACATTTGTGGTCTCAGTTTTGCAAAGACCGACCTATTTCTCATCAGCTACTTCAAATAAGACTCTTACGTAAGATTTGTTGGCGCCGTGAGCTACTTATGCTCGAGTTAGATTCCCAGAGTCCACTACGTCCTTGACACGCATCAATTTTTGCCATGCGCCCGCCGTTTCTGGCAGTGAGAAAAATATCAAAGTGAGTGATAGATCCAAAGTATTGTTAAACAGTGACGCGACACCAAAACATCTGAAAGGCATGCCAATTCAAGTCGAGTCCACAGATACGACCATCATCACTGGGAGCATGCCTACCTGACGAAGAAACTAACGCCAGATGTCAAAGTACAATGTATACAGTGTCCGCCCGCTTAGCAGAGGCCGCCACGGTAGCTCACCGTGTTCGGTCAGAGGGTTAGCTACCCTCTGTAATAAAAAAACACTGAGTGAATGGATCAACAAAGAACATAACGGCTGTAATGAGACGTCCGACCCGAACAAATGCAATGAACAAAATGAGATTACAAAAAAAAGAAACAATGGTAACGTGCTTGCCTCCTAAGCCGCGGGCCCGGGTTCGATCCCCGGCCGGGTTGGAGATTTTCTTCGCTCGTGGACTGAGTGTTGTGTTGTCCTCATCATTTCATCCTCATCACCGGCACGCGAGTCGGCCTTGTGGCGTCGACTGTAGTAAGACTCGCACCCGCCCGTCGAACTTCCCCGGTTGGGGCCTTCCGGCCAGCATTGCCATGCGATCATTTCATTATGTATAAAGTCATAGACGCCAACCTGGCTGTGTGTGTGTGGCAACATACCCGCCCGCGAATCTCGTCGGTAAAACCTCAGAAATTTTAGCATTCAGAAGCTAAGGATAAAGTTATGTATTTTCTAGGGAATCAGGTGTTAGCGCGATAAAATTGAAGCGGCCCGCCGGAGACGGTATCGCCAACCGTGTTCCGTTTGGTTTCTTAAAACCGAACATGAGAGCGATACAAAAACTGGACGTGGGACGGTAGTAGGGATCGAACCCGAGCCAACGGCTGAGCAGTCTCGCGCGCTATCATCTACGCTATGAGAACAACTGACAGTAATAGTATCTGGCCGGCTGCTTGAATTTACGCGCGCAAAGGCCTGATTGGTTGAGTTCAATGCTCATTAACTCGGAAACGGGGCAACATAGATTTTTTTTTCCAGCAATTACCTGTCAGCATAACCTTTCCACACTGTTTCTGGGCACCCTGTATTGTGTACATCTGTATCAAGTGACGTGTATCGAACTTCTATATTTCCTTTTTGAGTCATCGGTCGTCTGGCTGGTTTGATGCAGCCTGTCATGAATCCCTCTCCTGCGTCAACCTTTTCATCTCTCAGTAGCAATTACAACCTACGTCCTCAAATACCTGCTGGACGTATTCCAGTCTATCTTCCTCTACCGTTTTTACCCTCTCGAGCTCCCTCTAGTACGATGGAAATTACCCCTGATCTCTCATCACATGTCCTGTTATCTTGTCCCTTCTTCTGCTCAGAGTTTTCCATATATTGCTTTTCTCGACGATTCTGTGGAGAAACTCCTCATTCTTTACCTTATCGGTCCACCTAATTTTCGACATTCCTCTGCAGCACCACATCTTTACTCCCTTCTGCTGGCCGCGGTGGCCGAGTGGTTCTAGGCGTAACAGTCTGGAACCGCGCGACTGCTACGGTCTCAGGTCCGAATCCTGCCTCGGGCAAGGCTGTGTGTGATGTCCTTAGGTTAGTTAGGTTTAAGTGGTTCTAAGTTCTAGGGGACTGATGACCTCAGAAGTTGAGTCCCATAGTGCTCAGAGCCATTTGAACCATTTTTTTACTCCCTTCTGTTCCGGTTGCCCCGCAGTCCATGTTTCTCCAGCAGATAATGCTGTGCTCCAGACGTACAGACTCAGAAATTAATTCCTCGAATTAAGGCCCACGTTTGACACTAGTGTATTTCTGTTGGCGATCTTAACGATATCAAATTGATGGGGATCTCTGTGGTATACAGCTTCACGTGCTGCAGCTGTCAGACGCTAAACGAACACCTTACGTTATATTAGACGCTATCAGAGTACATCAGGACCATCATGAAGTGATTTAAGTAAACCAAGGGAAAGGTACTGATATCTGGGTGTTGCTGTTGACGAATACGCTTGCAATGACTAACCACATCACTAAGCAACCTGGTTCAGTGAGGTGTGCACTGCTCTACCGTAGACAGCAAAGAACAAAGTGGGGTTAAACTATGGACAAACTCGGAATAAATGATTATCAGAAAATGGCAATGAGCTCCAGCAGGGTTCAACAGACAGAAGAATACAGTGGAAAAATGGAATAAAGAGCAGACGAGTTTTAAAAACTCTTGTTCACAAGACAGTGAAGAACGGAAATATTCATCGTATCTCCGATTCGCTTGAAGCCAGCATCATAAATATTAACAGTGACTCGGTTTATGCATGGAAAATCTATTTCTTGGATTACTTCGCCAGCTGCCACTTTTCAGTAACATTGAGCAGAAAAGAAAGTTCATTGTTCGTCGTCGTCGTGTGGTATCGCAAAGAACAATCACCACTCGACGAGAAACCGGAAAATCTAATAGTTTTATCAGAGCGTGCGCCAACTGCTGTGGCTCCAGCACGTCTTTTGCATAGCGCATGGAAGAGACGCTGAAATCTGACTGCCAGCAGTTTTGCCCCGATTTATTTGCAAATGAGATCTCCGACTCTAATCTGCCGTGCAGTCACCAGTCCATCGAAACGTGGATGCAAATGTCATCAGGAGCAGCCGAAGCGTGCACTGAGATGAACAAGGCACAAATATTGCGTCATTTATTCGAGTGCAGTTACGAGGCACCTTGATGAGTTTTTCGTAATTCCGTGCTGTCACATTTTTATATAATTTGAACTCAAGATAAAAGAAATCACAAAGATGCTGATTTACAGGTAACGTCTGTTATTTATTCTGTCATAAAAGAGGATAATTACAGTTTTCAGAAGATTATTTTGTCTAAAATGCCCCAACATTATAGAGAGATTAAAGGGATGCCCTTACAGAATATTGGCATACACATCGGCGATTTTAGCACTTTACGACTTCAGCAACAGTTTCATTTTTTTTTTTACTGCCTTGAAGTTCATGAAATGGGAAAAATGTTTTCCCAGCATCACACAGTTGAATGTGCTTTGGACTCACATTTAAATGAGTATCGCATTTGGAATGATCTTCTCATGTCTAGTACCCCACCTACACGGAAGGGGCAAAAAAGTGTTCCTTCACGAGTTGATATACTGTTAACGCAGTTTTTCTCTCTCTCTCTCTTTCCAATAATTAACGGCACGGCGATATAATTGAAACACACACAAACAAGAGAAACTATGGAAAACAATTCGGATGACCTGGTCCCTATAAAGAACCAAAAGTTAAGTACTATCCCACGTTTCTCGGCATCCCTGAATGTTGAAGTAGTTGAGGATGCAGTAGGTATCTGCGTCGGCTTTGCCACAGGAATATTCCACTGCTCACTGGGAAATGCTTGAAAATAAATGATCGGATACAGTTGCTAACTGCTCCTTTCGGTCAGACTCAAAGTGACGACTGGCACAACACTAAAATTAAGCCTTGCGTCAGATGTACGTGGCAATTAGCGAGTAGTCAAACGGTTAAACGAGCAATAAATTGCTGGAGAGAGAACACGTGCAAGCAGAGGCCAGCATTCTCGGAATCACGTGCAACAGCGGAAACGTCTGAAACGGAGCGACACAGCCTCAGTCTCTGGATCTCTCATGCTAACCTCGGGTCGCAGTGGCAATTCATCACCATCAGTAACAGTGCCAACACAATCACAGTGGACGTAACACGTAGCATCTAGGGTACTATCACATTATTTAATTCAGGGGTTATATAGACTAATGGTGACACGTACACACTTGCTACTGCGTGCGACGGCGACTAACATTAGGGCATACACTCACCAGTGTCCATATACGGTAACGTAACTATCTATAGCATCCTGTGAAATGTAATATAAACTGATGATTTCAACGATACCGGTGGTTTGAAGGTGTCGAAAAACAGTCGGTTTTATCCTGGGGAAGACAAATACTGGAAGTCTTAATCATTGGTGTGAACCCTTGTAACACGTCTATACCCCGCAAATTACCGTCAAGTGTGTGGTAGGGGATACCATTTATTGAACCATATAGGAAGATCTTTTCCGGAACCATTGATGGCTGGAGAGTGCCCAGAATGACTGCAGCAATCTATTATTAAATTAATTTCAACTTCGCTGGCTCTATTAGAGGATAGGTAGGGGCGGGAATGGAGAAAATTTGTAGATGCTGTCCGAAAGAACAATTTTTTTGAATCCTCTGATCATGTTTCTCACGGGATATTTGCTGCATTTATGTAAGACTCTGAATTTCACATTTTACAGCATTTCTGTTACACACTTCAAAAAAGCAAAAAATTCTCACTAGTCACTCGGGACGTCTTCAGTGTTGTATCTGGAATATTCAGTGCTTTTGTTGTTCGAATCATATACTCGAAACGACCGCTCGTGGAAACACCTGATCGACCTAGACTTGTCTTCATTTAAGCGTTTTTTTTTTTTTTACTATTAACAGAGTACTGAGAAGAAATCGCTGCAAAAGTGCTTGCCCCGAACAGAGAAGTTACCGCACGGAAACGCAATATTTATGTTATTGACGGTCGTGCAGTACTCAGTAATTTATATACTGCTCAGCACAAACACAGAACTGGTCATTACAACAGCAGAAAAAACTTCATATGAAATTGTTTGAGCAACAGAACGAAGAGAACCTAGTAAAGAATAATTTGAATTAGAAGACCAACCAGCAATTATAACAGTATAAACATTAGCAATATTTGTAGTTTATAACCGCAGCGAAACCATAACATTTATGTTGAATAATAGACTTGGATCTGAAAAGGCAAATTTAAGCATAACAAACGTAATCCATGACGATCCCGCACAAGTATGCGAATGACGCGTACTGAATCAAAATCTATTTCGTACTTAAGGTCTCTCAACACAAAGCCCAAATCAGTGTTGGCTCGAGCAGCTTTTGTAATGTCCATTGCATCTCGAACATAAATGTCTTCGTTTTATTGAGGAAGACAGACTTCGGGATACAATCCAATATAGTTTCGTGTTTAGTCTCGCAGTAAAATAGATGTAATCACGGAGAAACAATGTCACGGAGGTCTTAAATTATAACTAAAAAATTGATGGCATAAACAATAATTGTCGACGAACTTGAATTTTCCACAACGGAACGAACACTTACATTCACATTAGCTGTTGTAGACAAACAGCGAATTGTCGCTTGTTTACAAACAGTGGATATGATGAAAAGCAACGGGAGTATTAACCCTTACCGTTGTTTTATGCGTTCACTGAATGCAGGAAAGAGAAACAGTTAAAGTGCAGCTGGGCACGAGCCTTGCAGGTGATGCTGGTGGGCGCCTTCAGCAGCCAGACAGCATTTCACTCTCGGAGAAGACGCGGCGTCGCGGAAGCGCTGGGACTGGGCCGAGTAAACACAACACAGCAACCACGCCTGCGGAGGCCGAGACGCGACTGAACTCGGATCGCGCGCCAGCTGGTGACCCCTAGCGGAGTCGCGTGACGTCACGGGTGGTGGGGGAGCCTTGCACCCTGGAGGGGGCAGCGTGTCAGGCCGGAGGCCCGGCGCTTCCGACGGGCCCAGCTCAGCTCAGCCGTGCGAGCAGGGGCGGGCCGACGCGGTTTGCGTCCTCACGTGTCCCTCCCGCCTGCGGCTCAGTCGCGCTTCGCCCGTTCTCAAAGCGGAGCGGATACAGTCGCACTCGCAGAGGGACAACCACTCAGTGACTCACCGATTTTGCCCGTACTTCGCACGATTGTCCCACACATACTTAGATGTAGAATCGCTAAGCTGTTCGAAGCGTTGTACCCAGTCACTCATTGGACAGTCTGGTGTGGCAATGGAAGACTGTAAAAGCAAAGACAAAAGTTTTAAATTTCACATTTACGAAATCATTCAGGGGGGCAGGATCGTGCAAACATACCGTCGTTTGACATTCGCGCAGACTCCCGTACGGAGGCATCCCTGGTGTAGAGTACCAATGGAAGGAGTTGTAAAAAAAATGAGTCGCCAGGCGTGGATGGAATCTCAAGTCAGTTTCACAAGGAGTAGTCTACGACACTGGTCCTTTACTTAGATTGCATTTATCGTTAATCTGTGCCACAGCGCGAAGTCCCGAACGACTGGAGAAACGAGTAGGTGATTCCTGTATATAACAAAGATAAATGAATGGACCCGTAAAACTACAAATACCCTTAACACAGTTTGCTGCAGAATTCTAGGACATATACTCAGTTCGAATATAGCAAATATCCGTGAGACGGGAAAGCTTTTGTTCACGAACCAGCACTGACAAGGGGAGGCCGCCAATTGTGAAATTCAGATTCGATTCATACTGCGCCTAATAAAAGCTCATGGCCAGAGGTATAATGTGGCAAAGCACCAAGATGCACTTCTCAGCCGTTGTCGAGAAAATCGACAGTTAAAAGAAACCGTTGCGGTGAAATACTCTCTACGATTAATAACTTTCTACAGCGTCGTGGCGCAGAGGTAAGCGCTCAGGTTCGTAATTCGAAGGTAGCCGGTTCGAATCTCGCGCCATGCAATTTTTTTTATTATTAGTTTTTTGTAATTCAAATATATATATATATATATATAAACTATTAATGAATTGCTTATGGATGTTGGTGAAGGCGGATCGCTCTCCAATTGTACCGCCTCCATTTTTCCGTTTGTTTAACTTGGTGTACCAAAGCTCTCCCGTCCGCACTGATTTTCGACGATGTTGAAGTTACGCTAGGGACCGCATCTACCTTCTTTCGAAGTTAGCTGGCAACTACGCTGTTATGCGGCGGCTCGTTTGGCCCATTCAACATCTGTCCTTCAAGTGTAACGAGCGAGTAACGGAGTTTATAGTTCATACCTGCCACAGCAAGTTTGTGTTCGTGGGGTCTCTCTTCTAATTCGAACGTTTGACTTACGCTATACGTATTCGTTTCGGAATATCGTTTCTACGTCTTCCGTTAACTATACGTGGTTAACATTATGAAGATAATTAATAACATTTGTGAAATACAACTCTGCTTGCGGAAAACATAATGATGTTCGAAGTCGCCAGTTTTTCCACTACAAACGACTTTCAACAACTTATTATATGCATAATTGTTGCAACTGATTGCCGGGAATTATATATATATATATATATATATATATATATATATATATATATATATATATATATATATATATATATATATATATTTGAATTACAAAAAACAAATACTAAAAAAAAGTAGCATGGCACGAGAATCGATCCGGCGACCTTCGGATTACGAATCCGACCGCTTACCGCTGCACCACGACGGTGTACAAAATTAGTAATCGTAGAGAGTATTTCACCGCAACGGTTTCTTTTAACTGTCGATTTTCTCGACAACGGCTGAGAAGTGCATCTTGGTGCTTTGCCACATTATACCTTTGGCCATGAGCTTTTATTATGCGCAGTATGAATCGAATCTGAATTTCACAATTGGCGGCCTCCCCTTGTGAGTATGGAAGGCACCGCTCGCGCGAGAAGGCACCGCTCGCGCGAGAAGGCACCGCTCGCGCGAAACTCAGCTTGCTCTTTTCTCACACAATAACCTGCCAACCATGGATGAAGTGCATCAGGCAGATTCCGTACACCTCTATTTCCGGAAAGCATTGGCTTGGTGTCCCACTGCAAATTTAAGGAATGTAGGAGCATATGGAATTGGTTCCCAGATATGTTAGCGGATCGAAGACTTCTTAAGTAGGGCTGACAGAACCTAGTAGTTTTATTCGAAGGCGAATGTTCATCAGAGACATGGGTATCGTCATGAGTGCGCCAGGTCAGTGTTATAGGTCTGCATTTATTCCCTATATACGTAAATGATCTAGAGGACAGGTTGAGCACCAGCCTGCGACTATTTGCTGATAACGCTGTAGTGTACGGGAAGGTGTCGTCGTCGAGTGAGTTTAGGAGGATATAGGATCATTTGGGCAGAATTTCTAGTTGGAGTGATGAATCACAGCTTGCTATGAATCTAAAAAAAACTTAGTCTAAGTTAATGCAGAGGAGTAGGAAAAAAAGTTCGAATGCAGGACTGTTAGTGCGCTGCTTGATACAATCGCGCCTATTAGATAGCTAGGCGTAACGATGCAAATCGATTTGAATTGGAAGGAGCACTTAATGACGGTAGGAGGGAAGGCGAATGGTCGACTTCGGTTTAGGGGAGAATTTTAGGAAAGTGTGATTCATCTGTATAGGAGACCGCATATAGAAAACTAGTGTGATTCTCTCTTGACTGTCGCTCGAGTGTTTATGATCTCTACAAGTCGGATTAAAGAAAAACATTGAAGCAATGCAGAGAGGGGGGGGGGGGGGGGGGGAGGGCTCCTAGATGTGTTACCGGTACGTTAGATCAACACGCGAATATTATGGATATGCTGTGTGAACTCAAATCGGAATCTCTGGAGGGCAAAATGACGTTCTTTTCGAGAAACGTTACTCAGAAAATTTAGAGAAGCGCGTTATGAAGTTCATTACACGACGATTCTACTGCCGTTCCTAGTCAGACCAGTAACATCATCACCTGCAGAACAATAAGCTGCGAAATTCATCTTGTGAATTTCCTCTTTTTCTATGAAGACGAAGGAAATAGTGTGTGATGTATTTCACATCTTATATGTATAAAGTTTAATCTAGACTAAAATACAGATTAGTCAGAAACAGTGTGGAAAGCTTGTAAGGGTGCTGCAGGGAAGCTTGTGCTGCGAAATATTTGCTAAGAAAAAAAAATACGATACGTTGCGCCGTTTCCTAGTTGCGTAGCATTGAAGTTAGCCAATGAGGTACTTGGGGGCGCAAATCCAAGCAGCCTGCCAGATACAATTATTATCAGTTGTTCTCACAGCGTACTGATAGAGCACGAGATTGCTCTGCCTTTGGTTCGCGTTCGATGCTTACTATCGTCGCACGCCCAATTTTTGTG
Source organism: Schistocerca serialis cubense (assembly GCF_023864345.2). Lineage (NCBI taxonomy): Eukaryota > Metazoa > Arthropoda > Insecta > Orthoptera > Acrididae > Schistocerca > Schistocerca serialis. The sequence goes on along the minus strand of NC_064638.1, from coordinate 553,261,567 downwards.
TCGCTCTCTTGTTCGGTATTAGGAAACCAAACAATGAGCTAAACTCACAAACGGCGCTACGCATCGAATTCTTTTCTTAACAATTATTTTTCAGCACAAACTACCCTGCAACACATTTACAAGCTTATCAAACTGTTTCTGACTATTCTGGATAAAGGAGAAATGTTGTAAGCAAAAATCTTGGAAAGTTCTTAACCGATTTACTTCAAAATTTTTACACGATACTCTACAACATTCGCATGGACAATTTGAAACAAAAATCGTATGCACAGCAATGTACTTTTTGTTTTTTCTTCGCAGTCCGTTTTAACAATAAACCTGTATATCAGGAAAGCTGTTTTTGTGGCTTATCGGTTTATGTTTACAGTACAACGCAATCTGAGTCGTACGAACCTTTGTAATCCTACTCGTAGGCAGATAAACTGTGCGAAGAAATGTCATTGCGACCGCTACCCTTACAGATCCAGCAGATGGAGAGGTCTATTTCATACCTTGTGTATCAATGATCCCAACTGTGTTACAAATTCTGTTTAAGAGAATCAAAATTTCGTTTGCAATAACAATAAACAAGGCTCAAGATCGTACAGTCAAACTGGAACTGATTTAGTCTCAGAGTGTATTCCGCAATGCCAGTTGTATTTTGCTGTTTCATGTACAAGTAGAGCATAAAACCATTTCCTAGTCATAGGACATAGTATCCAAAAACCATTAATTTTGTGTAATCCGTAGTTCTGTAACTGTACTGTATACGAAGAAATTAAAAACAATAAAAACATCAAACGAAAACGACACAAAGGAAATTTCTCTCTCTCTCTCTCTCTCTCTCTCCTTGTATAGACTGGTTCAAGAGATAGGTTCATGTATATCGTCTACAATGAGGTGACAGAAGTCACGAGGTACCTCGTAACATCGCGTCGCAGCTCCTTTCCTCTTTCGCCCGGCGCAGTGCAGCAACTCTACGTGGCACGGACGCAACAAGCCGTTAGAAGTCCCCTACAGAAATCGAGCCATGCTGCCTCTATAGCCGTGCATAATTGCGAAAGTGTCGCAGGTGCAGAATTTTGTGCACGAACTGACCTTTCGATTATGTCCCAGCAATGTTCGATCCAGTCCATTTCATGTAAACGCACCCCACACCATTAATGGAGCCACCACCAGCTTGCACAGTGCCTTGTTGACAATTTGGATCCATGGCTTCGTGGAGTATGCGCCACACTCAGACCCTACCATCAGCTCTTACCAACTGCAATTGTGACTCAACCCACCAGGCCACAATTTTCAATTGTCTAGGGTCCAATCGATAGAGTCACGACGCCAGGAGAGTCGCTGCAGTCGAGGTCATACTGTTAGCAAAGCCACTCGCGTCGTTCGTCTGCTACCTTAGCCCGTCAACGTCAAATTACGCAGCACTGTTTTAACGGATACGTTCGTCTTACGTCCCACGCTGTTTTCCACGGTTATTTCATGCAGTGTTGCCTATCTGTTAGCACTGACAACTTTAAGCAAACGCCGCTGCTCTCGCTCGTCAAGTGAAGGCCGTCGGTCACTGCGTGTCCGTGGTGAGAGGTAATGCCCGAAATTTGGTATTCTCGGTACACTCTTGACTCTTTGGATCCCCGGAATTCCGTAAGGATTTCCGAAATTGAGTGTCTCATGCGTCTAGCTCCAACTATCAATCCGCGTTCAAAGTCTTAATTCCCGTCGTGCGGCCTTAATCGTTTCGGAAACCGTTTCATACGAATCTCCTGAGTACGAATGACAGTTCCGTCAACGCACTGCTCTTTTATACCTTGTGTACGCCATACTGTCACCATATGTATATGTGCATACCGCTATTCCACGACTCTTGTCACCGGAGTTTATCCATATTTCGTGGAAATTGGATGAGCTGTGATGTGCTGAAGTTCGCTGTCGCTCTATAAACGGTGGCACTGCCATCTAGCGTTAGATCTACCGCAACACCAGGCAACAGCGAAGCTTGAGCAGAATCCTAGTCAGGCAAGTTGGTGTTGTCCGTGCTTGAAAGCGAGACTGAATCACGGTCGTACCACGGATATATTATCTCTGCTTTTTAAACCTAGCAGTCACGATATGGATATTCGCCAGAAACTACATGTGTTTCTAATACCACATTAAACATTAGTTCGTTTCCAGGTTAGATAACTGGGTAGAGAGACGCAAGTCGCCTTAAGTGGAGTTCAGTTGAATGACTTGCTCCGGGAGACTGAGCCACACCATGTTACACTCTCCATTCACATTAACGTGACCACATACAGAAAGCCTGAATAACCACCTTTTGGAAGACGGACCGCAGCGAGACGTGGAAGTAGAGAGCTAGTATGGTTCTGGAAGGTACAAACTGGGATGTGGAGCCACGTCGCCGCTGGAAGTGACCAGTTGCGCTATGTTTCTCGGTTGAGGAATTGTGGCTCGAACAATCCAAGCGAAGTAATCCCACAGATTCTCGAGTGGGTTTAAATACGGGGAGTTTGGTGACCAGGGGTGTAAGGGAAACACATCCTGCTGCTCTTCGAACCACGCACATATACAGTTAGCTTTAAAAATGCAAAGATGAAACAAATATAATTAAAAGATGAAAGTGTACACATGTTTTTACAATCTATAAAATGATGAATTTTGTCAGCGTTTATAAAAAGCGCCAACGGCCTTGCCGCGGTGGTAACTGCATAGAGGGGCACAGGTGGTTCCCAAGGATAGAAAGATACTTGTGTTGATCCATTGTACTTTTCAGAAAGACGATATGACCCAGGGAATGTCATCTGAGAAGGCCACCTATCGCCACGCCGTGGACCTCCAGCTGCTGTAATGGCGTGCGAATTCCACCCATCGTCCCCATTGAACAGCAGTCAGCACGGGTGCATGAAGCAGGCGCCTGCTGCTGAGGCCCATCGGCAGCAGTGTTCGCTCAACGGTCGTTGAGCAGACACTGCTGGTAGCCCCATGGTTCATGTGGGCGATCAGTTGCTCAACAGTTGCGCTTTTACGCATCTCTTCAGCCATCGTTCACCTCTGTCATATACGGACAATGGTACAACATAGTTACCCGGCGGCGGTTTTGAATAGCGCCATTTTGCCATGCACGGTATATTTTAACCACAGCGTCACTCAGACCGTTGCGTTAACGCCGCTGTTCGACGGCTGGCACTGACCTATGGTATTCATCAGGTTAGGGAAAACTTTGAAGCTTTATTTCTGGAATACGCTTCAGAATCGCAGCGTTCGTGAGCATTATTTGTTACGTCTAAATATGTAATGCGAAAGATAAGCAAAATCGGTGACTTGTTGAATGTACAACGATGTTACAGAATGTGACTACGTGCAACAAAGAATTTACTCAAAACCTCTTCCTGGATCCCCGATCCTGAGTGAAAAATTTTTCAAATTGCTAATGCTACCATCCTCTTGTTCACAAACTAGCAATTAACAACGCTCTGTTACTAGACTTGTAGAGAAGACAGACTGCAATGACGTTGTAAGTAGGCTATTTATGTTTTCTTATTGGCAACATTACGTAGCGCTCAATATGAAAATCACTGGCTGTGCTGTGTGCAGTCTGCGGCTGCTTTGCATTGTTGTAATACTCGCCATTGTAGTGTTGGGCAGCGGCAGCTGGATGTGAACAGCGCGTAGCGTTGCGCAGTTGGAGGTGAGCCGCCAGCAGTGGTGGATGTGGGGAGAGAGATGGCGGAGTTTTGAAATTTGTCATGAACTGCTATATTTATATATGATGATATCAAGGTAAATACATTGTTTGTTCTCTATTAATATCTTTCATTTGCTAACTATCCCTATCAGTAGTTAGTGCCTTCAGTAGTTTGAATCTTTTATTTAGCTGGCAGTAGTGGCGCTTGCTGTATTGCAGTAGTGGGAGAAACGAAGATTATTGTGAGGTAAGTGATTTAGTGATTTGTGAAAGGTATAGTTTAATGTTAGTCAGGGCCATTCTTTTGTAGGGATTTTTGAAAGTCAGATTGCGTTGCGCTAAAAATATTGTGTGTCAGTTTAAGCACAGTCATGTATAATTGTTCAAAGGGGAGGTTTCATATGTCGACCCTTAGCCTAGGATACCTCACTGGAATCTTCTGATTTTTTCTTGTAGTTTGTGTATTTAGTGTAGCTTTTGTTTATTGCTAGCGCGTAATTGTAGAGAGAATCTCCTTTGTAGTTGTAGCCTTTCATTGTTGTACAGTAAAACAGTTGTGGCATGCATATAGATTTGCACCAAGTATTTCGCAGCTATGCTTGCAATTAACTACATATTATTTTCAGTGCTATGTTAATGTGTTCTCCTATTTTTGCACATCAAATTGTGCTTTTCTGTGTTATCGTGTGAAATATTGAGACAATTATGGCGTGTGAAAAACGTAACACTAGGCTCCAAAGTAAACTGAGAAATAATAGTGACGACGAGCGTAGCTTATCAGCGCCGCCGAGTAATGAATTTACTAATGTTCAAAGTAGTAATTTGGTAACTGTGCACAGGGAAATGGAGCGGGCGTCAAACAGTGGCGTGGACAGTGAAACAATTAGTGAAGAGGGAAGCATTATCGATCGATCGGTCGGCAATAGCTAGCCTCAGGAAGCCGAAATGACACGACACGATCTCGCAAATACTGTAGATTCAGGTTTTGGATCCTCACCGTTTTCTCAAATAAGTCAAGACACATTTTCTGCTTGTCAAAATGTGAATGTTTCCGGTGCAAATTCACTGCCGAAAAGCACTGAGGAACATGTTTCAGACACCAATGCATTGTTATTACAATTAATACAACAAATGGGACAAACACAGCAAAAGCTTCAAAAGTTAGACACAATGGAACAAAATCTTAAAAAGTTAGACTCATTGGAACAAACTCTTGAACAAACACGTGAAGATTTAACTACTGAGTTACATAACATTGAATCGAAATGTCAAAAAGTCTGTAATGACGTAAAAACACAAATTTGTGAGCATTTTCAACCTATTTTTTCGCGGCATGAAAATGAATTACAGAATCACGAAGCAGCCATAAAAAAACTGCAAACTATTGTTCATGAAAATCATGAGACCTTGCAAGCAAAATTTGACTCAGTTGCATCTATCGATTCGGTTACGCAACTTGCAAAAACTCAGGAAAACTTAAAGGACACAGTAGATTCGATTTCAACACAAATGGACACTCTGAAACTTGGTTCAGAAAAACACACTGAGGAAATGTGTTCACTATCGGAGAAAGTAGCCGAACTTTCGGATCAGGTCACTAACTTATCTACAAAGGTAGATTATGATCTGAATGACAAGACCTGTAGCCTTCACTGACACAGAAGAGTATGAACAAATTAGAAAATTCAAACAGAATCAAAATCAAATCAATACACAGTACAAAAGAGAAATCCGGGAAGTACAAGATCAGCTGACACAGGTAATACAAGAATTACGTATTTCAGAGGATACTCGCGCCCCAATACGGGAAGAGGGACACAGAAATACGGAACAGCCACAAAATAATAACACCGACATGCGACTTGCCGACATGATGATTTTGACTATAAGCTGTTCATTACTACACGCAAATTCAAAACATTTAAGAATTCTGGCAACGACATTCATCCACAAGCATGGCTCCATCAATTCTCGCATTGTTTTCCTCCCAACTGGTCGTTAGAACACAGATTAGAATTTATGTGTGGCTACTTGGAGAATGAACCAGCTGTAAGAATGCGATCGGTAATTCACTATTTCCACAGTGAAGGAGAGTTTTACCATGCCTTCCTCTCAGCATATTGGTCTCAAGCCACACAAGACCGAGTAAATCATAGCATCATAATGATGAAACGTTTCGAACTATCTGAATTTTCCAGTCTTATGAAATATTTTGAAGACATGTTGCATAAGAATCAGTATCTTTCAAACCCATACAGCCCCTCAGAACTCATCCGCATTTGCTTAATCAAACTGCCTGAACATTTACGACATATTATTTTGGCAGGACGTTGCAAAGACGACATTGAAGCATTTCAGGGACTCTTACAAGAATTAGAAATTGACACTGACAATCGCGGAACGCGAAACCAGGAACACAACAATTACAGGTCACATCCGTCACAATTCCGCAATGACAGAAATAATAACTGGACACGACAAGGCTATTCTCACAACACAAATCGTGACCAAAACAGACACCACCCATATGACAACCACTGGCAGAGTAATAATAGTTACAGAGAAAGATCGAATTTCCGTAGTAATGAATATGACAGAGATAACCATAGAAACAGACGATATGGGAACCAAAACAATTATTACCAGGGGAGACAGAATAACTTCAGACGCAACAGTTCAGCGCGGAGTTACGATTCAGGGAGAAATTCTCCACCACGTGACCGACAAGGAAGAAACTACGGAATCTACCGACATGACGACAGACGATATAATCATAACGACAGACGTCAATTTCATCAGAACTGGCGGGATTCTAACACGGCTGGGCCCTCTCGTCACGGTGAATTTGTAGAAGTTAGGTCTCCTAATCCCAATAACAACGCGCGCCAACAAAGAGACAGACAATGACTCGCGCCGCAGGCACCCACGTGCGCCGGCTGGCTCAGAGAAAAATAACATAGACGCTAACCTTGTGAAAAATTCCAGTATTCTTTACTGACGTATACTGCATGATAATTGCGTTCAAGCTGAAATTCTGAGTACTTTGAAGAGTAAAAGATTGTACCACATTTCACATGTAAAACCGTTTATTGAAAGATAATCTGCCTTTTAACTTTGTCTTTCCCACAAAATTTTTCACTTCACATTTCTAGTATGCTTTGCCAGACTTAGAATCTGTTAACATGCAACCATGTTTGAAGTTAAATATCCAGTCAAGAACCAAGAGAACTTATTTAAACAGAAATTACGAATGCATTGTTATAGTGAACAGACTACACAGTGTTGCATTTGTACATTCTTGCTTGTTAGTTGCACGACTACGTAATGACTATCAGGCTTACATACTTAGGACACATACTGGTACTGCTAATGAGATTTTAATGCAACATTTTGGTTTACTTGAAAATACATTCTGGGTTTAAAGTACTTTCAGTGAGATACCAGATGGCACAGTGGTTAGTTTATGTGACAGCTACACGATTTTATCACGACGCTACTAATGAGTGACATAATTTACATTGTTGCTTTTGCGGTGTATCTGCTTTATATCTGCACAGTTTTTCTGAATTCTTCTGGAAAGCAAAACATGTTTTATTAGTAACTTTTGTGGTATAGCTACAATGAGACAGCCTTTTCCGTAGCACAACAATACGTTACAACACAGTAATTTCTTCATCACAACAATAAGCGTAATAACTAAGATATCTCTACGCAAAGCATTTCACTTTTGTTTATCATGACGTAAGTACATTGACTTCTGCAGAACTTAGCTTTCGGAGGACGATAACTACGACACTTCCACACAGATTATGTTGCAACAAGACGCACATTTAGCGCTACAGTACACGTATTTGAGTGATTAATTTTGTACTTAAAACATTTATTTTTAAAGATTTTTGAATTACAAAGAAAGTTTTCCGTGATACATTTCATTCCATTGCTGTAATTTGTAACACCTGGGAGTATAATTACATTAATCCTCAGGGGGTACACGCTTACTTTGTGTACCATGTGTGTGGCAACCACAAGGAACCCTAGCTAATATGGTATTTGCTTATACAACTTTACACATCGGTACCATATTTCTCTAACACACAAATTACACAGCTATCTGATCATTTAACTGAGAGAGACAAACATTTATTTTACTATATCAGTGACAGATGTTTACGTAATTACACAGTTGGATAACTTCACACTTACGAAATTGTATTTTGTCTGTACTTTGTGAAATGCTCAAATTTTTTCGGAACCATTGTGATACTATGAGAGCTTTGAATGATGTATTTAGTAAGGGAGCATGATTTTAAAGTACGTTTGAGGCAGATGACACTTTTGACATGAGCAGAGAATTTTTTTTAATTATTGGAGGAAGCTACGACGATTTTGAGATTTGACTGAGGTGTTATGATGTTATTTTTACGACGACGATGTGTATTATGCTGCTGAGGTATGTTTATGATTAATAGGCTGAGGCTATATGAGTTATTTGATTATGCTTCATATTTATAATGACGAAATATTGACGAGTGTCGATGGATACATATATGTGTAATAAGGTAAGGAGTAATGAATAGTGGGTAGGGACTCTTGACTTGTGAAACAGGATGTTGGAAACCAAGAATCGTACTTTAAGAGTTATGAAATGTGTGTAAATGCGTGAATGTATCACAATGCCGGCGAAAATTTTTTTGGACACTTATATTTATAGGATTTTGTTTCTACAGATTTGCAACGCTAATTCTTGACCTGTGAAATATATTTATGTGAGACTGTCACTGTAGCGGAAACTGCTGTCGTAAATATTTCCGTAAGAAAGTTAAGTGACCACCTGCACGTAATGCGTCGCGGGCACCCACCTGGGCGACAGCCGACCGAAAAAAAAAAGAAAAAAAAAAAGCCATTAGCCTTTCAGCGGCACAGGTAGAAAAAAAAAAGGGGAGGCCATTGTCCATGCTACTGACATTTCCTTGTTGAAAGCATACTGTGGAGCTCGTAATTTATGATATTTACTGAAATGCCTAATAAAATGACAAGAAATATTTTTACATCTGCACACCTGATTATGACAAGCGTCTTTCTATGAGAGTTGAGAGAATTTCTACTAACTTATGAAATGTCACATGACTACTGAATGATATTTTTATGCTTTGCTTTTCATAGTTGCTTATTTCATTTGATATCTGGTTTCCAGCTGTGTTGCAGCATTGCTTTTATAAAATGAAATGCATTTGCTAATGTGAACACTTTCTGTCAACAGATCTATTAAATAATTATTTTATGATCCACATTCTTTAAAAAAGGAGCACTTGGAAAGGAAAGAACAATAAGAAGGAACTAGTAACAGTAACACATAATTTTCTTTTCAAGTACATGGTAATATTTCTTTTTTACAATCAGTTGTTGTGGTGCACCACTTTAATTACATAGATATTAAGATGTGAATATACATTTCCCTTATCTGCATTGTTGTTTTTACTGTAATATTTTTTCTGCTTGAGCTATGTCATGTTTAGGTATAAGTTACTGCTGTTTGCCAGGCGTAGTGTTACTGAATTTGACTTTGTGTTACTCTGCTAAGCCAATTTTACTACTCATTTATTTTTCTTGTTGCTGCACATTGGCTCATATTAGTTGTAATGTTGCATTGCTTGGTAATTTAGATTTACTGTAGCTTGCTTTGCAATTTTCCATTTTTTTGGTCATTGCTGTTTGTGTTACTTATTTTGTGCTGCTGCGTTGCCTCGTCCCTTAGTTTAGCATCTGAGCTCAGTAGATTTAAGTAAGCTTAAGAGGGGGTAGACTATATAAGAAACTGACTATGGACAATAGGGAAAAAATGCATTGAGCAGTTATATGAAAAAGATATGGGCCAAAATGAGTATTGTACACTGAGACATAATTATTTTGAAAGAAATATGAATAGAATACAGAAAGCAGGTATAGATAGGACTTTTTGGGAATAATGGCGAATGAAGGGAGATCTCCGAGAAGTAAAGAAAGTTTTGTTTGCAAAATACTGCAGTAAAACAAACCCTGTCCTTTCCTTTTGTGTCATCCCTCTATATGTTTGTGTACCCTTGTGTATTTGTGTTTTTCCTGTCTTTATGTGTTTAGCTGATGAGAGCTATGTTGTAGAATTTTCCTAATACTGTGTTATTTACTTTGTAAAGATGTTTAGACATTATTTATTCTGTTTTGTGTTAATGCTCATGTGTGAAGTTGATGTTTCGAAAGTTATTCTGATCTTTTAGGTATGTACTCATGTCATAATTCCTGGAACACTGACGTATATGTTATTTCGATTCTTTTGTAAAGCCTGTACTACAAATGTTATCTGTATTGTTATGTTCTTTAATGATGTATTCTGTACCTTTGTTATTGTATTCTCATGTTATAAAATTGTAATTGACACCAGTTCATCAAATTAAGTAACTTGTAAGTTACATTTCACTGCACACATTTCTGTTGGTCATAGTATATGGACAATATGTGAGAAGTAGGGACTGTTAGTGTTTGCACGTGTGTTAATAACTCAGCAAGGGACTGGATAACAGCATTGCTGGTTCTAAGGACAATTTCAAAAACTTTGTGAGTGCACAAGTGGTGGTTTATGGACTTGCTATATTATCCGCAAGACTCTTCAATGGTGATTGTGCACCTGCACAGTCACAACAGATGGCTGCTGGCTATCTCTACAAGGACTACAGTGGGTCTGTATCTTTGATGACCCACCAGTACCATTATCTCTACAAGGACTACAGTGGGTCTACATCTTTGATGATCCATCAATACCATTATTTCTACAAGGACTGCAGTGGGTCTGCACCTCTGGTGGCCCACCAATACCAGGACTACAGTGGGTCTACTCTGTGATGACCTACCTACCAATATTCTTCAAAACTTCGACTGACTCTGCTGTGGGTTAGCTCCGTTGTGGCGCATTACCTGTCCGCATGTCGAGAGTCAGCCATGTCTTTCCGTTGGAAGCACAACACTACTTCTTCAAGACTGCATGGAAATCCACTACTTCTGTGTGCAATTTCTTTTACTAATGAGACTTTGTGAAAAAAAAACTGTAATTACTATTATGATGAATGATCAGGACTATCTTTATGGACTGTGAGAAAATTTGAGCTTTTGACCAACATAGTATCAATAAGTGTGTGCATTTCATTTCTTTGTTATTGTAATTATTAAAAATTTTTTCAAATCTGTATTGGGCACTGCCCAAACCAATTTGTAAAATTTTTTGTGGGGAGCATGCGGGCTATGTAAGTAGGCTGTTTATGTTTTCTTATTGGCAACATTACGTAGCGCTCAATATGAAAATCACTGGCTGTGCTGTGTGCAGTCTGCGGCTGCTTTGCATTGTTGTAATACTCGCCATTGTAGTGTTGGGCAGCGGCAGCTGGATGTGAACAGCGCGTAGCGTTGCGCAGTTGGAGGTGAGCCGCCAGCAGTGGTGGATGTGGGGAGAGAGATGGCGGAGTTTTGAAATTTGTCATGAACTGCTATATTTATATATGATGATATCAAGGTAAATACATTGTTTGTTCTATATTAATATCTTTCATTTGCTAACTATCCCTATCAGTAGTTAGTGCCTTCAGTAGTTTGAATCTTTTATTTAGCTGGCAGTATTGGCGCTTGCTGTATTGCAGTAGTGGGAGAAACGAAGATTATTGTGAGGTAAGTGATTTAGTGATTTGTGAAAGGTATAGTTTAATGTTAGTCAGGGCCATTCTTTTGTAGGGATTTTTGAAAGTCAGATTGCGTTGCGCTAAAAATATTGTGTGTCAGTTTAAGCACAGTCATGTATAATTGTTCAAAGGGGAGGTTTCAACGTCAATAGGTGATCATGAATAAGAGGCCATACTTGAAAAGAAACGGCACAGGCTGTAGCCAACACCCTGTTATGCAGTCAGTACATAGAACAAGCATAAAGGAAACCGAGGAGAAATTTGAAAAAGGATTTAAAAATAAGGAATACGCAAGGAGGACTTCTAGGTTTACCGCTGAAATTTTAATTCTGGCAGAAATTGTAATTCTGACAAAGCGTCAAAACTCGAGAGTTACGTTGCATGCTACTGTCTTGAAAAGAGATTATACAATATGACCATCCCAGAGGTGGAAGGCGAGCGATGACGTTTAGCCGAAACAAGCCAGCGACGCCCTCCAGCCTCCCCTCCCCCCCCCCCCCCCCCCCCCTTATCAAGAATAATATTTGTTGTCATCTGTTGTTTGAAACCTACTGCTGGATAAATGCCTCAGTACAATGCGGTCTTTGAGATACGCATCTCTATTATTCCTGCATATTTTCTACTTTCTTCCCCCCACACCCTGTTTCGTCGTACGTCGTCATTTCGGTCTTCCCTCATCTCTTGCAATCTGGATTGCAGCTTCCTTGGTCCATCTTACGTTTATTCCTCTGTACACGTGCCCTCCTCACCAACATTTCATTTTAATTACAATTATATCCATTATAATTATCCGGGCTGTTATGCCGTGGTCGGTTGATGAATTCTGAGGTGATTCCCAACGTTTCGTCTCCGACTGCGGGAGACATCTTCAAGTGAGCCAGTGTGTGTGTTGGACCTTCCATCAAGCTACGGACCCCCTTGAAGATGTCTTCCGCAGTCGGAGACGAAACGTTGGGAATCACCTCAGAATTCATCAACCGACCACGGCATAACAGCCCGGATAATTATAATGGACATGATATTTCCGGCCGTGAAAGTTTACATTTTAGTATTACAATTATAATTACGTCAGTGACATCAGTCTGTCGTGTGATTCATTTGGTTGGTTTCTTTTGTAATTCTTAACGCACATTACTGCAATACTCATTGATTTTTTTTCTTTATTGTTATTTCATCGTCCTCAGTCGACATGGACGGAGTGGAATGGGGGTTGGGCTGTCAGTGGTGCAAAAGGCCGCTTTTCACTGAAAAGCATTAAAAATGCAAAGGTGAAAGAAATATTATTAAAACATGAAAGTGTACACATGTTTTTACAATCTATAAAATGATGAATTTTGTTAGCGTGTACAAAAACGCCAAAGGCCTCGCCGCAGTGGTAACACCGGTTCCCGTCAGATCACCGATGTTAAGCGCTGTCGGGCTGGGCTAGCACTTGGATGGGTGACCATCCGGTCTGCCGAGCGCTGTTGGCAAGCGGGGTGTACTCAGCTCTTGTGAGGCAAACGAAGGAGCTACTTGACTGAGAGGTAGGGGCTCTGGTCTCTTAAACTGACATAGAGCTGGGAGAGAGGTGTCCTGACCACATGCCCACCCATACCCGCAACCAGTGACGCCTGTGGGCTGAGAATGACACGGCGGCCGATCGGTACAGTTGGGCCTTCCAAGGCCTGGTCGTATAGAGTGTAAAAAGCAGTAATACTGTTAGTTTTCTTTGTTGTTGAAATTAAAATTGAGGGACTAAAAGATAAAAACAAAATATACATTAAAATACATTCAGAAATGGCGACATTGTAACAGCAAAAGTAGCAATGCACCTCCGCTAACAACCTGAAGAACCTCAACAAAGATAAAATGATTTGGAAAGGGGAGAAGGTGTCCTGTAGCGTTGAAATGTGTCTGTGAAACATAAAGGGGTGCTTTCGAAGAGGAGGAGATTAGTGTTTAACGTTCCTTCGACTGCGAGGTCATTAGGGACGGAGCACACACTGATTACAATAGTAAGGGGAAGGACATCAACGCTATCCTTTTCAAGGAAATCATCAAGAAAATTGCCTAGAGCGGTTTAGGGAAATCACGGGAGACCTAAATCTGGATGACCGGACGGGAATTTGAACCGTTGTGCTCCCTAATGCGTGTCCAGTGTGCCGACCATTGAGCCACTACGTTCGGTCGACCGCTGATGAATTTCCTAATGTTGAATGCATCACTATTTACCCGATTGTTACGAAAAAGATCAAACATAGCTAAGTATGTGTAAGGTTGGTGTCGAAGATGGTTACCAACGATCACAAGGCGATGCCTGTATCAAGAATTAGAATTAGAATTACCGTTGGGAACTTTCCGGCCACACAACCGGCGTTTCCGGCAGTGCAGCCAGCGACTATTATGTCTTGTTGTACTTGAAAGAATGGTTTAATAGACAACTGATAGGGTGACCTGTCTGCGAAACTTCCTGTTTCACTTTCCACTTAATCCAGTTGATAAACTGTGTGTAAAGTAACATGTAGGCCTATGTGAAGTAACGTGTTAATGAACCCTGAACTCAAAGTCCAGAGCATATAGCAGTTTCATTAGAAAAAAAGCATCAATCAGAAAACGAAACTATTGGAATTCATAGTTCAAAAATGGTTCAAATGACTCTGAGCACTATGGGACTCAACTGCTGAGGTCATTAGTCCCCTAGAACTTAGAACTAGTTAAACCTAACTAACCTAAGGACATCACAAACACCCATGCCCGAGGCAGGACTCGAACCTGCGACCGTAGCGGTCTTGCGGTTCCAGACTGCAGCGCCTTTAACCGCACGGCCACTTCGGCCGGCGGAATTCATAGTTAAATCATGTTAAGTCATATGTTATAATAAATGAAAATCATCACAAATGACGCAGGCACGCTATCCAGCGGAGAAGATATATCCCTAGAGTTACGCCAAGGTGGAGGCAGTTGGTGAGACAAAGTCGGGACTGGACGCGAGAGTCAACATTGGCGAGTGAGGCCGAATTATGTGAAGGAATAGAGATATAATTAACAAGTTCGAAACAGAATATTGTGAGTGGAAAATTGTGCTGAATATCGAATACAAAAAAGTACTGGAAGAAATTAATTTTTGACGAAGTGCAACACAGTGAAAACATGTGGTGCAAGAGATAACAACAGAGCATGGTAACAGTTGGTGTCGTAATATGATAGAAGAAATAGTAAGTCATAAGTTAAAGGAAAGAGTGTAGGTCTCTCTTATTTCAGTGCATTATTTTCCTACAAATTTACTTGAATCAAGTATGGACTCACTCCCCTGCAGCTCTACTTGTCTCTAAGGTAACAAAGAATTGTTCTGTGTTGCAGAAGTGCAGCGGAGTTCTGAGAATGCTACTGTTATTTGCATGTCGCAGACTCGCTAAATAGCTTTCATTGCTGTCAGATTCCATTCGTAAACGCATTGAGATTCAATGATATGGACCGACGTATAAATCCCGTTGAGCATAAACATCAACTGTGAACCGGTAGATAGCACTACGTATACAATATTTGTATTGCCAGAAAGATAACGAAAGGGCCTGTTACACTTGGCTCAGCGCGCCAGTGTAAGATACAGCACCCACGTTATAAACAGTTTAAAGGTGAACATAATCTCAAGACGGCCATTATCAAAACCAGTTCACATGCGGAAAACTTCTGTTGAGAGGTGTTAACATTAGTTATGTCGTCAGTAAAGTAGATTTGTAGCCAGTGAGTTTTTTTCCCCTTTTCAGATGGTAATTACTTAGCTATTAGGCCTCAAATAAATCGCTTCAATTTTCAACAGCCTCGAAATACAAAATTTTCACACATGGTAAAGGTAAAGCCGTCATCAACCTTAAGACTGGTTTCAACTCCGTAGTGCTTTACAGGACATGGACCTATTATAGGAGGTAGCCCCTTGCCTTCTTCTTACCTTTTAACTGACACCAAGCCAGCTGCATCGTATAATCTATCATCTACTTCGAACAACAGTGCAATTCAGCATTTTTCACATTAACAAATATTCAAAGAGTGCTCCTTACGAGGCAGCCACAACTGTGTAAGTCCATTTTGTGAAATGAAGAAATCATGCAACAGTTGCTGAATCAACAATGAATCAACAATCTTTTACTGTACACACGACCAGTTTCGGAACACTTGAAGGTCCTTTATCTGGTATAAACTGTAATAAAGAAAATAATGTTTTATAAGATAAGGGAGACGGCATCCTCAAGTTTGAAATGTCAAATGCGTTTTACGTGTTTAAGGATTCTGGTAATTTTTTATGTCTGTTCGTGATGTCTATTTTTTCGGATTTTTCTAGGTCCCCTTTATATTCTTTTGACGCCACTGGGGTGAGTATGAATTCGGATGGTTCAATGATTTTATTTGTAAGTAACATCCTGTTTTCTCTTCTAATTCATTTTACAAATTTTGCCGCATACTTCCTTATCTGACATTTAGAACTTGAGATCCCTTCCCATTCTCTTCTAACACAGTATTTTCGTTGTTACAGTTTACACCAGATGAAGGAACATTAAGAGTGTATACAACAAAATATCATAGATTCAGCAGCTGTTGAGCGGTTTCTTCGTTTTCCAAATCAACAAATATTGCCAGAGGCGAAATACGTGTTGGGTGAAAGATAATAATGCTAGGAGTGACTACGGATTCATAGTGTGGCATAAGACGCCGAGTCACAATTTATCTACATTTTCGACTGCATCTATGCCCCCCCCCCCCCCAAGTTGTCTTGCGCTATGTGAAGGAGGGTACGTCGTGTAATACTGTCAGTTCCATCAATCATGTTCCACTCGCGAATGGTTCACAGAAAGAACAGTTGTCGGAAGGCCTCCGTGTGCGCCCGAATCTCTCTAATTTTATCTTCACGGTCCTTTCGCGAGATATACATAGGAGGACACAACATACTTGCTGATTCTTCTAGGAACTTAAGCGCTCGCAATTTTAAAACTAAATCACACCATGATGCAGAACGCCTCATCATCTTCGTGACGCTCTCGCGCTTTCTAAATGGACCTGCATCTAAATAGATATACCGCAAGCCATCGTGTGGGGTGTGTCGGAGGGCACCTCGTACCACTACATGTCCTTTCCTCTCCCGTTCCACTCGCAAACAGAGCGAGGGAAAGACGACTGTCTGTATGCCTCCGTATGAGCCCTAGTTTCTCGTATCTTATATCCGTAGTCCTTACGCACAATGCATATTTGTGGCAGTAGATTCGTTCGGCAGTCAGTTTCAAATGCCGGTCCTCTAAATTTTCTCAGCAGTGTTTCTCGAAAGGAACGTCGCCTTTCCTCCAGGGATTCCCATTTGAGTTCCCGAAGCATCTCCGTAACATCTACGTGTTGTTCGAACCTACCGGTAACAAATCTAGCAGCCCGCCTCTGAATTGCTTCGATGTCCTCTTTCAATCCTAACTTGTACGGATCCCAAACACTCGAGCAGTACTCAAGAATAAGTCGCACCAGCGTCCTACATGCTGCCTCCTTTGCAAGTGAACCACTCTTTCCTTAAATTCTCCCAATAAACTGAAGTCGACCAAACGCCTTCCCTACCAGAGTACTCAGACGCAAGTTCCACCTCATATCGCTTTGCACCATTACGCCCAGATATTTAAATGACTTGACTGTGACAATCAGCGCATTAGTACCAAATATTACAGGTTTGATCTTCCTACCCATTAAATTACATTTTTCCACCTTCAGAGCGAGTCACTCAAGTTCGATACCTTGCCGTACACCACGGCATCATCTGCACAAAGCCGCAGATTGCTGCCCACGCTGTCCTTCAAATAATTTGTATGCATAGAGAACAACAGCGGTCCTAAAACACTTCCCTGGGGTACTCCTGACGACACCCTAGTCAATCTGTAGTGAAACGCGCTGCTATTCTTTGGATCATCTCTGTTTTCTGTATCAGTCCTATCTAGTACGAATACGATACGGACAAGCAACATTCAAGCATGAGTTGAACGAGGGTCCTGTAAGTTACCACCTTTGTTAACGGACTACAATTCCTGAGGATTCCTCCAATGTATCTGTCTGGCATTTGCCTTTCCAGTTGTTAATTTCATGTGGTCGTTCCACTTTAAATCGCTCCGTACACACACCGGTAGATATTTTATGGAAGTAACAGCTATTAGTGATTTTACTGCAACCGTACAATTACACAGTAATGGGTGTCTCTGTCTATGTATACGGAATACCCTTCATTTGTTTATGTTGAGGGTCAATTGCCCCTCCCTGCACCAAGTGCTGATTCTCTTCTAGCACATCATCTCCACATAGAGCATCAGTTTATGGTAAGTTAAGCTATAATATGGGCACGGTTGGAGAAAGCAACCTATGATAAATGAAAGTGTTCGGATTCACACACTAAACACAGTATATCCCGGCAAATGCTAACTACTACTACAAGAGTATAAAAATCAAAGTGTATGTTTTATTAACTTTTCAATAAAATTATGGTGTAATTTGCCGAAACTCGTAGTGGAAGTGTCTAGTTACCTACATTTGTGTATTTCAATCGGCATCCGTAGAATAAAAATCCTAAATGGCTCTATAATTCGCCATAATAACGATAAAAGTTGGTATTTTTCTCACTAAGAGTTAATAAAATGGTGTTATAAAAATTAACGATCGCTGTGGGTAACCTCTAGAAGTCGTAGTTTATGCTGTTAGAGAATCCCACATAATGCTCAGCAGCGATAAACAAAACGAGAGGCAGGGCTATCGCTTTGCACCTTGATAATGGCAGTGAGATACGCCGCCGAACGGCCCTCCAGTGTACACAGCTCCACTCCCAGAGGCAGCGGCGCCGTAAAACACGCGGCAGGGCGGAGGGGTGAGTGGCCGAGGGTGTTGTGCCGGCCTAACGACCCAAGTCGGCAGCGCGAGATAAGGCGACGCGCCCTTTGAGCCGCATCTCCGATCCCATCTGCTGTCTTCCACAATTTGTCTTCCTTATCTCATCTGCCCGGCCGCAGCGACGAACGCTGCCCGACTGGGAGATGAGTAATGCCAATGTCTCTCACGGAATCTGACATGTCCCGAGATACCGGCTGATACAGGGAACCGAGAACACAACCTGCCCGTGTGTGTGTGTGTGTGTGTGTGTGTGTGTGTGTGTGTGTGTGTGTGTGTGTGTATACAGGGGGCACATGGATTGCGAGCCTGTGTTTAAGTGGCACTGACTGGTCGATACCAGCAACGGTATAGAAACAGTAGACCGTATGAGCCATAATTTAGTTTAACGCTCGAAATGTTAGCAGGCTTAATACCGCACCTAGGATTCTATGCTCGGGTGATGCCATGGGTATTGACAGGCGTGCTGAATTTCGTTATTTTAGTGCCTCAGATCTCATCGTTGCAATAACATCTCACAGACGGTCATCAGACCAGATGTTATAGTCACACATTCCTGAGCAAGACACGTTGTACAACGTTAACAAACCTGAGTGTGACAAACGGATTGTCGGTCAAAAATTGCTTTAATTTTTTTAGTATGACCAGTTTCGGTTCACATGAACTATTCTCAGATATGTAGATAAAAGTGAAATAACTGAAGACTGTATACTCTACCATACGCATCAAATATACCAGATCGTACCTTACTCCATAGGTTACGTCACCCCTATTAACCCCTGAAAAAGAAGTTTTTACGAGAACAGTGTTCTCAACAAACAAAAAATTGTTAGTTCAATTTTGAAACATATTTCTCATTGATACACAACAAAGTCACCAGATCCCACCTGTTTGCAGTTACTTTGCGGACTACATGCGCAACGTGTGTTGTTCTAGACCACTATCGTATGCTTAGACGCAGCATGCAACTTTTTCCGGTAAATAGGTCGCATTCGTCTTGTAACCGATACAGACAGGTACGTTATGGTATACTTGATGACCGATAATATGCTATAATAGCAACATTCTGTATCATTGAATTTACAGGGCGATTCAGCTGCGCCTACAGCGGTCATTTTATGCAACCTGCAATGTTACAGCTGGCCTATGTGAACCAAGCGCAATGTTTCCATATTCTCTCGCTCGCTAAGCGCAAACTATTATTCCTACAGAAAAAAAAACAGGATTTTTTTTAGCAAATTCAACGAAGTTAAATTTTGTACTGCGTTACGTTTTCGCTAGAGGCCATAGTTCTCGAGCTGTTCAAGAAAAGCGGACAAAAGTGCTCACCAGACTCCACCTCCACCTCCCCCTCCCCCCTCCCCCTCCCACAATCAGGCCCTACCACTCAGGATTTCTAGTGTGTTGTTTATGGTACTCCCTCCTACGATTGTACATTTTTCCCCGACTGCACGGATTATTTCCTATCTTTGACGTTTTTTGTTCTTCATTGACTGGCCTTATGACGCCATCGGCCTAGTCGAGCACTTACATATCGTAAAATTGACGTTTCTGTAAATTTTACATAATAATTTTGCGAATTTTAGCGGTATAAAATAAACTATTACACCCATGTATTCTCGAAGCCTTTTGACTAGGAAAATAATGTAATTGTAAAGCCTAAGTTTGGATCGATTGTCAACGTAATTAGTTTTAGCGTCTTAACGTTTATAAAAGTCGTATTTCGTTCATTACCCTCACTGGCACTAGCCCATCTGATACTGTTTGCTGGTGATACAAGCTTCATTAAAAATTCAGAAAAGAGACTCCAACAGAAAATGATACAAATAATGCCTTTGGAAAAGTTATTAATTGGTTTTCTGCGAATGGGCTTGGTCTGAACTACGAAAAAACACAGTACATTCAATAATTTTTTCATAATGTGGGGCCACAGTAATTATATATTTCTTTACAGTCAGTACCGCCATTAGACTTTTCTATTTGCAGTGTTACATTTACACGATCATGATTTCGGCTTCAAAGTGCCATTATCAAGTGTTTTAATGTTATACAGTGCCTAAGATGGCATACTGTCGTATTTAAAATACTCTATTAGACACATTGTCTAAGGGTCAATATTTCTGGTAAAAGCCGACTGCTTTGTTTTATCACTGAGTATACCATCTTGACTCTGAGACAACGTAATTGGATCGTTACCTATACTTTAGCCACTGGTTCAGACCACTCTTAGACCATTGTCACAATAATAACAACCATTCACATATTTGTGCATACATAATTACAATGCATCACGCTTTATAATAAAACCGAAGCAGAGCCACATCAGGGCTAACCAAAAGCCAACATCTGACACTCTAGACGGAGATATATACTTTATATTACATTCGATTAGCACAATTTTTCATCGTTGAACCATTTCGTGTGCTATGGGTAGCTCACATCGCATATTTTAAACTCTCAAAACATTCAATCTGCCCTTGTCAAAGACGCTTATGTCAGAGGATTTCCCCATTTGCGCAAATACCCTAGCTAGAGTGATACCCCATTCGTCTTTGGTCTGCCTATACGCTTTTCTTATCTTGTCGCGTGTCCACAGTCACCCGGAGGAAATCAGTTTCGCGTTGGTCAGTGGTCAAAATGTTTTGTCTCATCAGTGTACAGTATTGGAAAAAATTATGGCACCTGGAAAGACGGCATAAATTTTGATCCGATGACGGACTATGCCACTTTGAGGATAGTAGATGCAGTGATATTGGTTTCAGCCTCGTTCGTCAATAGATAGCTTAATGGGATATCTACCAAAGCGACGTTTGTGTCCACCCTTTAATAGGGAATGCTCACAGCAGAAGGCTCAGTGTGATGTTAATGTTTGGAGCAAGCAGGCAACCGTGCCACAGAGACGCTCTCGTGTTTCCTACAGCCCAGTGAGCCAATTTGAAAGGGGTCAAATTGTGTCCTTCCGAACGGCGGGATGGTGCTTTCGGAGGATTGCCACACAAGTTGGACATGCTGCGTCAGTTGTGCAACGATGCTGGTGTCAGTGGTTACGTGAACATTCTCACACCCGCAAAGAGCTTCTGGACGTCCACGCAGCACAGACGCCCACCATGATCGTCTTAATGTGTGGGCAGCAGTGGCAGATCGTACATCTAGCACAGCACAGGTAAGACGGTTTATGTTGTGAGCCCAGACGCATCAACTCGAACTGTTGCGAACTGGTTATTAGCACAGGGACTACAGACACACACACGTCTAGCCCGTCTCCCACTCACACCACAGCATCGACGTACACGGCGAGACTGGTGCCCTCAGAGGATCACTTGGAAAACGGAATGGCGATTCATCGTCTTCAGCGATGAAAGCAGATTCCGCCTGTAGGCAAGTGATGGTCGTTTCCGCGTACGATGAAGATCTGGTGAGCGCTGTCTCGTAGAGTGCATTCGTCTAAGACACACTGCAGGCCTTATGGTCCGGGATGCGATAACTTAAAACTCTTGTTCACTTTTGGTTTTTCTGGGGGGGACGCTAACCAGCGTTCGGTAGCAACAGAATGTTGGTGTTTTGCTGTTGTTGCTGATATGTTGTTCCAACAGGATAATGCTCGCTCACACACTGCTCATTAAACTGAACGTCCTCTGCAAGACGTGCAGCATCTTCCCTGGTCAGCAGTGACCTCTCTCAGCTGAGCACGTGTGGGATGTGATGGGATGAGAAGTGTCTCGTGCGATTCGTCGACCACCAGCCCATACAGAACTACACAAACAAATCGAGCAGGCGTGGCAAAATGTATCCCAGAACAAAGGCTACACGACGAACTAATGTGGGTGTTTTAGCATGGGTCAATACCTCCTATCTCAGAGCCGCTTATGCTGTGATCTGTAAATGCAATCATTTCATGTATTCCATATTCACTGTTGAAACAATAAATCTTGAGTGAATTGGTAACCTCAAAAACAGCACACTCTTATTTCCGACAGTGTGTAAACAAGGAGACAATCAAACAGCCCCTTACTGCAAACGAATTTGTCTCCTGATGTTCGTTTTGCAATTTCTGAGAAAGTTTTTTACAGGTTTCTACAGCAAAAAACCAAAAGTGATGCTACAGAGTGAGATGGAGCAATTGTTAGCACACTGGACTTGTATTCTGGAGGACGATGGTTTCAACACGCGTAGGGCCATCCAGATTTAGATTTTCCAAGATATCCTTAAATCGCTCCTGCAAATGCTGGGATTGTTCTTTTGAAAGGACACGCTCGATTTCCTTCCCCGTCCCTGATAACAGTCCGAGTTTGTGCTCCGTCTCTAATGACATCGCTGTCGACGGGACGTTAAACCCTGATCATCTTCCTTTTTCCTTCCAACGTGATACCCTGGTTGAGCTGCAAAAGACTAGTTCTTAAGTAAAAATTTCCTGTGATTATGCTAACCTCTTTATGGCATTAAGCCTCGAATGTAACTTCGAAACCTAAAATTTTATGGCATTTATTATACGAGTATTTATCTGGATAGAAATATACTTCCACAAAAGAAATAATAACAGATGCTCGCATTTCCAGAATGCACCATACGACTACAACGTAACTTAAAATGGAGAGCTGTAAGTTATCTCGGTATTTGAGCAAACTAAAAGATGGTGGTGGTGGTGGTTAGTGTTTAACGTCCCGTCGACAACGAGGTCATTAGAGACGGAGCGCAACCTCGGGTTAGGGAAGGATTGGGAAGGAAATCGGCCGTGCCCTTTCAAAGGAACCATCCCGGCATTTGCCTGAAACGATTTAGGGAAATCACGGAAAACCTAAATCAGGATGGCCGGAGACGGGATTGAACCGTCGTCCTCCCCGAATGCAAACTAAAAGAGTAGGACACTGAAGCTTCTGAATTTAGTGACACAGCAGATTATTTACAACTGAGTGGATACAATAATAGTGCGAAGTGTGATACGTTAAACAGAATTGTCGAGGGAACGAGGCTGAGGAGTACCTTTACCAAAAGAAGGGGCAGGTGCGTGAAAATGTACTGCGGTATGGATGGAAAGTTAATACGGCACCTGGAAGAACAGCAAGGGAAAAAGTCGTAGGGACACAGAAACTGTAAACAAATTTTAGAGACTGTTCGCTTTTAGAAGATATAGAAATCAAACTTGTCGCAGAAATCAAAATTTAAAGTAATAATGTTTACAATCATGTTGTTGTGTTTGTCACGTATAAGAACTGGATCCATTCCTGACTTTGGTGACCAACCAAATTGACTGGATAACTGCTCGAAACATGAACATGTGCCAGTATCTGTGAGCGCCTTAAATAACAATTACTCAAGTTATGTTTCCTGGTGTTGTTGTTGTGGTCTTCAGTCCTGAGACTCGTTTGATGCAGCTCTCCATGCTACTCTGTCCTGTGCAAACTTCTTCATCTCCCAGTACCTGTTTCGTGGTGAAGTAATCATATCAATCAAGAGGTCAAACTCACTCTTAGTACAAACAGTTCAGATGATAGCGGAACCAGAATGACTCTCGTTCACAGGTGCCAGCTAAACTTGACTATGCTGTTCCTACTTCAGAGAAAACAGTTTTAGCTTGAATCTTACACAAAAGCAATTACATGCAATTTACAAAGAATAAAATTAATCGGTAGATCATAGAAATTCATATTAGTCATCATACAATAAATTAAACGTTGTGTGTGTGATTTTTATGCAGATAGATAAGAAGCTAGTTTGGAAGCTACATTTAACCTGCTTCTATCGTCGCATTAATCTGCTTCGGAGCACAAGCTAAGTTGAGAAGATAGGACGAAGAAGTACGTCGCGACCTTATTGCAGGAGCTGTTGCCGACATTGGGAAAATAGTAGCGAATGCATTCGTCTCCTTCCGAATACGAAGGTGTGTGACCTCTGCTCTGCTCTGCTCGATGGAGTCGCATGTACTGCAATATATTCAAAACGACACTCACCAGATCTGCAAGATTGCATTAGCAATGCAAATCAAACCAGCTGTAATTAACGTTATGCAGGTATTAGGTTCTTGTTCCTGTTCCTGTTTTGCATGTCATATAAAATTACGCATCTCACTCAAAGTAGCACACACTGGTGTTCTGACGAATAAGTTACACAGGTGTCCACACGATGAAAGACTCCAAGAAGTGGTCAGTTGTCAATGACGTCGTCAGGAAGAGCACGGCTGCAGTGATCAGTATCAGCACAATAAAAAAAAGTCTTGTATGAAAGCCTTGTAGTTCCATAAAATGAAGCATACTGCATCAACGAAATTAAAAACTCTTGTGTATGTATGTCAGTCATACCGACGAAAAGGAAATGTATCAACAGGCTATTGACGAGGAATAGCAAGTATTTCAAAGTACAGTAAGTAGTCAAGAATACACGTAATGCGATTTTGATATTCTCGCTATCACATATTATTTATTTAGGGAACACTAATCACCTGAACTGTAAAGGCAAATTATTGGGGCAACTCAAGAAATGGGTGGTATTATTTAATTCTATTCAAAATCTTTAATTTTCTAACTATGCCTATCAGTAGTTAGTGACTTCAGTAGTTAGAATCTTTTATTTAGCTGGCAGTAGTGGCGCTCGCTGTATTGCAGTAGTTCGAGTAACGAAGATTTTTGTGAGGTAAGTGATTCATGAAAGATATAGGTTATTGTTAGTCAGGGCCATTCTTTTGTAGGGATTATTGGAAGTTGCGCTAAAAATATTGTGTGTCAGTTTAGTGTTGATCAGAATAAGTAAAGAGAGAAATGTCTGAGTACTTTCAGTTCTGCTCAGCTGTTTGAAAATCAAATAATGTAAGAGGTTTATCAGCACAGAAATTCACTAATTTTTCTAAGGGGATGTTTCACTATACGTGACGAGTCTTGCGAATGAGGTAGCAGTGGAGACAGCAAGTAGGCTGGGAATGAAGGACGCATGTTGCGCTAACTGAACATCACGCAGGCCAGGGCGGCGGCCGCGCGGAAACACTGGTTGCCTAGCAACCAGCAGCTACACACGCGCCTCACCTGGCAACCGGGTCAGCCGACAGCCACGGGAAGATGGCTCGTTACCAAAACCCTTCATCGTTGCCTGCTGTTAATATGCTGAGAATAATACCAGTATAACCTTTGTCTGATACACTGGCTCTCCTCCCATCTTGAATATCTAGCCGTCCGAAACACAGCAGTATAGGTCAAATAGTATTTTATAGGAGAGAATTTTAAAATTTGTTAATAGATTTAATAGTTTAGCGAGTGACTGATCATGTAAGATTTACTTTGAAGACTCGGTATTCCTGAAGAAGCACGACTAGTACTGTTTTCCCATATTATGAGCCACAGAAATTATTATAACCACAGAATGTATATTTTTAGAACAGGAGAATCAAGTTAACAAAAATAGTATGTTTATAAAATCAGGCACCGTATGAGAGACAATTCTGCAATCTGCAAAAGCTTCTTCGACAGGATAATTATTCTATTCGCAGAGTGCCCTTCACTTCCGGAGTATGGATGTAGAAAAAGCTTTCATATGTGGGGAAAATAAGTTGCAAGACATACTGAAGCTCACCTTCTTCACTTTTGAAATTGACAGCATTCCCCACTAGCCGTCTACAGGATCTAGTCGATAACTAGCCTTTCGTCAACGGGTGAAGCTTACTTATGTGTTCCCATTTATGTTACTGAAGAAAAAAAACAAAAAAAAAACACTAGGTCACATACTTTAATGACTCGTAACTATTTGACACTCGTCATCTGCGAAAGGCTACTGTAACAATTTTTTCTTTACATATTACCACTCTCTTGTCTTATTAGCAGTTTTGATTCTCTGTCAAAATGTTCTTTTGTTTTATGCCGTGTATTTATGCTCTCAGACGTATTTCTTAAGATAGCGTTTCATCTAAATATATGATAAAGATATGTAATTTCGCTCTTTTGGATATCAGTCATGAATTAACTGTTCTCATTTGTTTCTTCGTGTGCTCAGTCTTCGACGTTCGTCCTATCAAAATGATACCTGTTTTCTTCAATGTAGTTTTTCCTTGATCATATGGAGTTTTTCGTGCGTACCTGTAAGCATAATCCTACTTTATAAAATTTTCAATGGCTGCTGACGATGTCCAGTGCAGGTAGACAGTGTTGTAGGTTCACGAATAGTATTTTGGATTTTTGCAACTCACAGGACAGATGTTAACTGCATCTGCGAGATAACCATTTCATTACTGATTTCTTCTATTTGCTCTGCCAGTCTCCATCACCTGGACCGTCCAGCGAGATCTCCGAATCTGAATCATATAAAGCATGTCCGAAAAGCATTGTGCGGACGAATTTGTGTTCGTAAGGCAGCAACAAAAATGCTCGCACACATTTTCCTTATAAATGAGAATGGCTGCGAATAGAGCTCCAGAACCATCTGACAAAGAGCTTATGGAGAGAGGATCATATTTTTTAATCAGTGATTTTAGTTGTGGAAGAGGTGTTTCCCGTATAGGCAAACTGGTAAGAATGTATATTGAGTCGAAGAATTTTTCGAGTTGTTTGTTTTGGATACATGTATATGCTAAATATCCTTTGACTAAGTTTTACCGTGCTCTGTCATGCTTCCAACATCCTTTTGAGGAAATATGCTCTCATTTCTCGATTGTGGAGGGGGAGGACGAAGAGGTATTGGAGTTGCCGCCCCATCGACGATGAGGTCATTAGAGATAGAGCTGAAACTCGGACTGGAGAATAAAACCAGCCGTGTCCTCCGAGAAGAACCATGCGGCATTCGTCTTAAGCAATTTAGGGAAACCACGGAAAATCTAACTGTGGATGACCGACGAGGTTTGAACCACCTCCCTCTCGGAAGCTAGTTGAATGTCGTGCCACTGTAAAAATCGCTTGGTTTTCTTGTTTCTGCTTGACTTAGGTCAGCATCTTGGCAAGACATGGAGTGGAGTGATACGAGGATCGTGTGAGGGTGTTCTGGAATTTCAATCAGGACCGTCCTGACGTTGTGTGTTGTACAGAATGAATTTAATTTTTGCGGACAGTAATACTGCCACAGCCGACGTCTTTGCTGCAGAGGTAAAACCGGTTCCCGTCATATCACCAACGTTAAGCGCTGTCAGGCATGGCTAGCACTTGGATGGGTGATCTACAGAGCCCTGTTGGCAAGCGGGGTGCTCTCAGTTCTTGTGAGGTAAATTGAGGAGGTGCGTGACCGAGAAGTAGCGGCTCCGGTCACGAAAACTGACAGCGGCTGGGAGAGCGGTGTGCTGACCACATGCCCCTCCATATCCGCATATAAGCAGACAATGACACGGCGATCGGTTGGTGCCGTTGGCCCTTCCGTGGCTACCGCCGTAGTAACACTTGTGTGGAAGGTTTCACCAACAAAGAAGAGACCAACGAATTGCAAACACTGCAGTGGGCAGCATAATGGAACACCAGTATGAAATTGTGCGAATAATCTCCGTGTCATCTCATTTTCTGTACCAAAGTGTGTTGTTAGAGTTGGTTGCTGTGAGGGGCCCTACGCCAGCGGCGGAGAGGAGAGTTCATTTCAAAACCTATAGGTAAAAGCAGTTGTGGTGCAGGATAAATAATGTCATACGATAGGGTGTAACTTTAAATAGACTCCTGTACTCAATGCTTAAGCTATTTTACATGTACTCCGTAGGCTGTCAGTTTTTTTCATGAAGATGAACTTTATTGCATTTTGCAATACACTGTCTGACAGTTTCGACAGGTGGACATTTTCAAATGCAGTTGCGTCGGTGAAATGTTTGTCGCATTTAAAAGCTATTTTAGAGTGGGATTATACACGGTGGCTATTTAAAATGGTTTTGGCATCACCACATGACGTACCAAACAGTCTCTACTCTTTGTCGGTGTTCTTCATGTCTTTCCTCACCAATTCTGTGGAGACATCTTCAATTCTAATCAGTCCAACTGATTTCCTACAGCCTACTGCAGGACGAGATCTCAAACGCTTGGATTCCCTTCCTCCGTGATTCACTTCCATACGAAGCTGTGCTCCAACGACATACGGAAATTTCTTCGTCAAATGAAGACCGACAT
The DNA here is from genome assembly GCF_023864345.2 of Schistocerca serialis cubense. Lineage (NCBI taxonomy): Eukaryota > Metazoa > Arthropoda > Insecta > Orthoptera > Acrididae > Schistocerca > Schistocerca serialis. The sequence continues at coordinate 553,233,266 of NC_064638.1, read as the reverse complement.
TTTTAAAGGGGTCAATAAGACCCCGTGGCATTAACGTGTAATGTGTATTGGCTATCATCCAGTCACTGTTCTGCGTGAAAGGCGGTAGGGTGTGCAAAATTTAAGTTCCTGATTCACTTCTAAAATAACTTTCTCCTCCTAGAGACACGGTTTCCATGTTGAAAATCAGTATCATTTTTGCTAGGATACGTAGTATGCTGCTCACTTGCGCGGTAGACCGTGCTAAGTTCGGTGATGTCTTTGTCTCAGGATCGGCGAATACTAAAGGACTCCCGGCGTCTCTGGGAAGCGTCAGCGAACTATTTCTTCTGTGTTTTCCACGGCGTGATCCATCGCCGCTAGACGTTTGTCTCTAAGACCATATACACATTGTGAACGTGCATTTCAGTTGCCTAACTCCATGTGTATCTACTGAGTAAACAACGGCATCTCTCTTGTGGTATGACTTCACTATTTTACTGCACTTTATTTTTCGAGTATGAAAGGCAGTCAAATGAAAGAATACAGGGCACAACGAGATCACGCAATGGTTCCGTTCAAAAGAAATCACCAAACGCTTTAAGATATTTATACCACTGGGGCCTAAGACGATCAGTTCCCGTTTCGTAGACCGAAGAGGGCTACCGACGGGATCTGGAACTCCACACACTCTTGCACTTTCACGTCCGACTGAAACCGACGCCCTCGCATGTTTTTCTCCAGATCGCCAAAGGTGTGGCAATCACACGATGAAATATCTGGGCTGTACGAAGGACGCTGCAGTGTTTCCCAACTAAATTGTTGAAGCGCAGCCTTCGTCCGACTGGCAGTATGGGGGTCCGACGATCTGACTTTATTAAATGTCGCAGTTTCTGCGGAGTGTCTTCATAGCGCTGCGTATTGATGGTGTTCCACACTCGAGGAATTCGATCAGCAGAGGGCCCCTGCAATCGAAGGAGGACATCATGATGACATTACCGGAACTTATGTGAACAGTTCAGCATTTCTTTGGCGGAGGAAGTGTGGGATGTTTCCACTGTTGACTTCGCCGTTTGCCCACAGGATTTCGGAATGCTGTCGGACCGAATCATCACAATGCACGATAACGCCCGCCCCCACACTGCCCACGGACGAATGCTACGCTTCAGCGATTTCGTTGGGAAGCATTGCAACTTCCTCCGTGATGCCCGGATCTTTCACTGTGTGATTTTCAAATCTCTTGGCGACTTGAAGGAAGACATCCATGGACGTCAGTTTCAGTCGGACAAGGAAGTGCTATGGTAGGTGCCGTTGTGGATCCGTCAGCGACTGACCGCGTTTTATGAAACAGAAATTGATCGTCTCGTCTCCCAGTGGGACAGAAAGGTGTGGCGATTACCCGTTGTGGCGGGTGTTCCGTTTTCATATGACTGCCACTTATACACTGAGGCGGCAAAAGTCAAGAGATAGCATATGCACATATAAAGGTGGCCGTAATATCGCGTACACTAGATATAAAAGGGCAGTGCACTGGTTTCCGATATTGCTATGGCCGCACGGCGGAAATTAACAGACTTTGAACGCGGAATCTTAGTTGGAGCTAGACGCGTGGGACATGCCATTTCGGAAATCGTTGTGGAAGTCAATATTCCGGGATCCACAGTGTCTAGAGTGTGCCGAGAATGCCAAATTTCAGGCATTAACTCTCATCACGGACAACGCATAGGCCTTTACTTAAAGACCGAGAGCCGTGGCATAGAGTTTGTAAGTGGGCACCTTTTGTGTTGGCAGCGCTATGTAGCGCTTTGTATTTGATCTCTGACAGCGCTTTCTTTGTAACAGACTCTGTGGCTGGTTGGTCTCGTTGTTGGAAGTTAATCCCTTCACCTTGTAGCTTGGGTTGGGTTGTTTGGGGAAGGAGACCAGACAGCGAGGTCATCGGTCTCACCGGGTTAGGGAAGGATGGCGAAGGAAGTCGGCCGTGCCCTTTCAAAGGAACCATCCCGGCATTTCCCTGGAGCGATTTAGGGAAATCACGGAAAACCTAAATCAGGATGGCCGGACGCGGGATTGAACCGTCGTCCTCCCGAATGCGAGTCCAGTGTCTAACCACTGCGCCACCTCGCTCGGTGAAAGTTAATCACCGGTAGTGACGGGCAATTGGAAGTTAGTCGCCAGCAGTGATGGAGGTACTGTTGGGCAGTTGGGGTTTAACAGCCAGCAGTGATGGATATTAAATGTGATAAGTTAGCATTGATGGAGGGTAGAGGTCTGAAGTGTTAGCGTAGGCTAACGACCTGGAAGCATACGACTTGGAGATTGAAAATTATTGATGATTATAAATGTTTGTACTGGATGTCAATGACGATTTAGATTCGAGTGTGAACTGGATGTCACATTATTAAGGTAAAAAATTCTTATTTGTTTTGCAACAAAATCTTTCCTTTGCTAACCACATGTCTATTAGTAGTTAGTGGCTTTAGTAGTTAGAATCTTTTATTTAGCTGGCTGTATTGACGCTCGCTGTATTGCAGTAGTTCGCGTACTGAACATTTTTGTGAGGTAAGTGCTTAATGAAATGTATAGGTTATTGTTAAGATTTCTTTTTAGTCAGGGACATTATTTTGAATTATTTGAAGTCAGGTTATCCTTTCTTTGAGCAGTCAGTTTGCTTTGCGCTAGAATATTGTGGGTCAGTGTTGACATGATAAGTTAGGAGAAAATAGGTTCACTTGCATTCAATTTCACTCAGCAGTTTAAGTAAAATATTTAATAATGCAGTTTCATGTTGTCAGTGCTAACAGACAAGCAACATTGAGTGAAATAACCACAGAAAACAATGTGGGACGTACGACAAACGTATCTGTTAGGACCGAACGGCGAAATTTAGTGGTAATGGGCTATGGAAGCAGACGGCCGACGCGAGTGCCTATGCTAACAGCACAACATCACCCAGTGCCGCTCCTGGACTCGTAACTATGTTGGTTGGACCCTAGACGATTGGAAAACCGTGGCCTGGTTAAATGAGTCCCCATTTTAGTTGGTAACAGCTGATGGCAGTGTGGTGTGTGACGTCACTAAGGTATAGACTCAGGTTCTCAAGAAGGCACGGTGCAAGCTGGTAGTTGGTACTTAACAGTGTGGGCTGTGTTTACATGAAATGGACTGGTCCAGGTGACTGGAAATGGTTGTGTTCAGTAACTTGGAGACCCTTTGAAGCCATTCATGGACTTCATGTTCCCAAACAATGATGGAATGTTTATGGATGACAATGCGCAATATGAGCAGGCCAGAATTGTTCGCCATTGGTTTGAAGAACATTCTGGACAATTAGAATAATTTTGTCCGAGGTGAATTCCACAGAACACCTATGGCACATAATCGAGATGTCTGTCAGTACACACAATTCTGCATCGGCAACACTTTCACAAGTATGGATGGCTGCTTTCAGCATGGCTCAATGTTTCTGCAGGGAACTCACAACAACTTGTTGAATCCATGCCACGTCGAGTTTCTGCACTACGTCGAGCAAAAGGAGGTCCGACACGATACTAGGAGGTGTCCAGTCACTGTTGTCACCTCAGTGTACATTTGAGAATGGCTGGTGTCGCTAGAATTTGCCGCAACTGTGCCGGATAGCAAATTATTTTCATAACAAGTAATTACTATGCGTCTCCATTCCGACTGAAATGTCTTTCCTTCCAAAAGGACAACTCTTTGGTCTGAAGTGCTCAACCAAGTCTAGAATTTTGGTTCGCAGCGGGAAAACCGGTAGCGTGGCGCTTTTAATTAGATGCGACAGGCTGCTGGTAAACATAATGGCGGTATTCCGTACGCCGGGCATGTAGTACAGACAGGCAGATAGCCGTCAGAACGTCACGCTCTGCTACGGGAGTGTGTCGGGCCGCTGCAGCCGGAGCTGGCGCCGCCCACGTAACGAGCGACGCCGGGCGCAGCCGCCCCGCCGTAACAGGCCGTAATTCCCGGCGCAGCCCCCTTTAATTCGTGTCATCCCGCGCGCCCCGGTCCGACGACCCGGCGCTCTGGCGCACCGTGTCATTATTGGGGCCTCGCCTCGTTGTCGGCGACTGTTCACGGCCAATCAGCGGCACCGGACCTCCTCCCTTAACGAGACCAGGTGTTGAAAAGCGATACGGCTGTTGTGCGGCCATATGGCGGATGCCGTCGCAAGCGCGCTCCAGGGAAACCCCATCTTCCGGCCAGCTGCGCGCCACGCGAGTCTACACGCCAACTCCCAGCTCCATTTCGGTGAATAGCAGGTGGCATGCCGTAGCTAGCGTCAGTGCGGCGCCAGTCGGGCGTGCTGGTCAGGCGGTAAAAGAGAATGCCTGGGAACCGAGAGGTAGTGGGATCGAATCCCGGTAGCACCACCGAAATTTTAAGTCTTCTTTTATTGTAGCTTTCACCCTTCATCGATGTGAGGAGTCGTCAAGTACGCCATGTTCAACTGTGGATTGCTTTCCCCCGTTGGTTAACCTGTGTATATCATTGACACAGAAGTCGCCAAAGCGGCGCGCTATTGGAATATGTGCACTCGGGCCAAAAGAAATTAATGTTCTGCGTCCTAAGTATGCGAGACAAACGCCGTTTACTCTCAACACTTTAGGAGTGGAAATGACATAATTCTTTCCTTTAGCGTTCTCTTTCAACCTTGTTGTATAGACCCCTCCACCACCAAGAATACGTTACACTGACGTGAATGGAGCAGCTGAATGTACCATGGTTGCCAGAACAATTCTTTATTGAACACAATGAGAATTACGCACACGACATGGTGTTTTGTCTACATACCCTATTTTTCCACGTAATCTCCATCCCATTCTACGGCCTTCCACCAGCGAGAAAAAAGGGCATGATGATGATGATGATGATGATGATGATTATGTTGGATTTGTGGGGCGCTCAACTGTACGGTCATCAGCGCCCGTACAAAGTTCCAATTTTTACGCAAGCCAAGTTTCTCACAATTCAATCTAGCCACTGTCTCGGATGATAATGATGAAATGATGAGAGCAACACAACCACGCAGTCCTCTTTTTTTTTGTCCCCGGATAGAGAAAATCCCAAACCCTGCCGGGAATCGAACCCGGGACCCCGTGATCCAGAGGCAGCAACGCGAGCCACTTTTTTTCGGTATTGCTCGCCTTTTTTTATTACAGAGGGCGAGCAGCCCTCTGACCGAACACGCTGAGCTACCGTGCCGGCATCACTAGACCACGAGCTGTGGTCGAAACAAGGGCGTGTATATCCTGTCGGTACCAATCCTTGTCCTGGTGACGAGGCCAGTGCTTCAATGTATGAACGCCCTTTGCTGTCTGACAGATGCAGCGCTAACTGATGAGTCATAATGCGTCTGTCCTCGCGAGTGGCAACATGAGCTCGCTGCAACATGTCAGATGTGATAGCCGTGAATGGTCTCTCCGACTGCTGCAAATTGTGGAGCTCCGTTCTAGGGGACTGATGACATCAGATGTTAAGTCACATAGTTCTCAGAGCCATTTGAACCATTTTTGATAGTGTACCAATAAGTTTACATCATCAAAGTTTCAAGAACAGGACCTACCAAATCAATATTCATTGACAGTGTGGTTGGCGTCAACCACGATATGATTTTTATGGTATGGCATCACTTTATTTTAATGTTTCTAATTTTGAAGCGAACTACGTAACTTCTACTTTCCCTTTTAAACTGATTTGTCTTGTAAGTTGAGAATAACAGGCGACGGCCAAATAGCCAATTTCGTTTTGAAATTAGTGTGATTGAGAAGGACAATAAACTACTTTTGGGCTGTTCTAACAAAGCGAGGTTGGTATTTTTGGAGTCCGGTATTGTGAGATTGTTGGAGTTTGTAATTACATATTAGCTATCCTTGAGAGATCGGGTCTAAAGTACAGAAAATGTTCAAATGTGTGTGAATTCTTAAAGAACCAAACTGATTAGATCATCGATCCCTAGACTTATGCTGAGAACACACACACACACACACACACACACACACACACACACACACACACACACACATACTCCCGAGGTAGGACTCGAACCTCCGGCGGAAGGGACCGCACAGTCCGTGACATGACGCCTCAAATCGCGCGGCCACTCCGCGCAGCTAAAGTAGAGAGACAGAGAAATAGTCCACAACAGCAACGAAACACAAGAGGGAATAATAAAAGTAAAAAGGCTGCAGCTTATCACCACTGTCGTTCAACTTTTACGTCGAAAATGTAGTAAAGAAATGAAAGGACATTTCGAAAGAATGACAGCGCAACAGGAACAGATTTCAACGGCACTGCTCGCAGACGATAAAGTCTTTCTGGCCGGATGTAGAGAAGGACTGTAAGACTATTGAATGTGATGGACAGCCTGCTCAGCACAGGATATGACAGAAGGATAAACAGAGCAAAGAGGAAGGTGACAATGAGTAGCAGAAATGAGAATAAGTACTTTAAACAATGTACTAGTGGAAGAAGTGAGAGCTTTTATATCTTGGCTGGATGGTTCACCAAGGAAGAGGTCTGACGTGCTTTAGAGCATATGAGGAAAGCTTTCTTCAATAAGAGACATCTACTGGTAACAGGTATTGATGTGGAACTCAGAAGAAAGTTTTTGAAGGTTGTAATTTGGGGCACAGATCTGTATGGAAGTGAAATGTAGACCATCGAAAATCTGGACAAGAAGAAACTGAACGCATTTGAAATGTGGTGCTACTGAAGAATGTTAAAATTGAGACAGATATACAGGACGTGGACAAAAGTACGGAAAAACCACAAACGCAACACATTACCATGCCTAATACGGTGTAGGCAAATGGTTGTCATTCAAAACAGCTGCCAGTAGTCTCGAAATGGAAGAAAATATAGACCTGTATGGTTTCCCAGAGACTCCTACACCATTCTTCCTACAAAACAGTGGCAAGTTCACTTACCGAGTGGACAGCGATTGCGCACCCTGCTTGGCAAAGTACATCACAAAGTCTCAGCAGCATTGAGATCTTGTGACTGTGGTGGCCAAAGGAGATGTGACAATTCGCGCTCTCCCTAACAAAACTCTTCCTGGACGATGGGAGCAGTGCGAACAGTGGTTCTTTTGTCTTGAAACGCAGCATCACCATTCGGGAACTTTGTACCATAGGAAGGACCTGATCAGTCAAAATGGTCACATATTCCTTGGCAGGAAAGCGACGTTGCAGCGTAGCGTACCCATTGGGCCCATGAAATAAAACGACATGTCTGTCGTAATAATCACCGAACCACCACCATGTTTCAGTCTTGAGACGTAGACTCTGCCAGAAGCCGGAAACAATATGGAACAAGATTCATGCGGCCAAACGACACTCTTCCATTGCTCGACAGTCCAGATTTAATGGCTTCAGCATCCCGTTTTCCTGTTACGGGCACGCTCATCAGTGATGCATGGTTTTGGAATTCAAGCTCGCCCTATAATTTCCTGCTTCTGGAGCCCCCTTCGTGTCATTTTGATACTGACAGGTTTCGCGAGTGCGACATTTGCAGCTGTCGTCCTCTTATTTCTTGTCACAATACGAGTACTCTTCAATGATTGTCCATCATGATCACTTAACACATTTTCGTCCGTGTTGAAACTTAGCGGATGATGTCTTCCCGCCTTCATTGTACGCGGTATATGTCTTCGATAGACGCCTCTTGAAACACAAAGCACTTCGCCCACCTTTCTTACGGAAGACCCACCTTACGAGCACTAACAATCTGCCCACGCTCGCATTCATTTACCTCAGCAATGCAATCACAACTACACAGAACTCTGTTCTCATCACAACGAACACATGCAACGTATTGAGGACATTAAACAGATGCCTTTAGTTGTCAAACAAACACGCGCAACCAACAGACTTCGCTTGCATCTGCATTTGTGTTGAAGCATACGTGCGTAACCCGTGGTGTTACTATGTTTCTTTCCAACAAAAAAACGGTTCAAATGGCTCTGAGCACTATGGGACTTAACTTCTAGGGTCATCAGTCCCCTAGAACTTAGAACTACTTAAGCCTAACTAACCTAAATACATCACACATCCATGCCCGAGGCAGGATTCGAACCTGCGACCGTAGCGGTCGCGCGGTTCCAGACTGTAGCGCCTAGAACCGCTCGGCCACCCCGGCCGGCTCTTTCCAACATCTTTAGTTTTAAATGAGGTACCAAAAGGAACGTTTTTATTTTATTTATTTGTATAACTTCATCGAATTGGGGACTTTAGGCCCTCTCTTACATCAAGCCTGGGCTTTACATGTAGAGAATTTTTTTTTACTTTTGAAATGAAATATTTTAATGTGATAAAAAGCAATAAAATAGTATTAATAGAATCGAAAATGTTTTGAATGTATCTAATGACAATACGAGTAACAGTACTAACTAAGAACGAATAACCGCCACCACCACCACCACCACCACCACCACCACCACTAATAATAATAATAATAATAATAATAATAATAATAATACTAATAATACAAAACTTAGGAGAACGTACGGTAAAACCTGCAGCATCTACAACAAAAATGTACGTTCATAGACATGAAAATCAGTTACTATAGCACATTTACAAAGTCTGAAGCCTTGTACGCTAGCGAAGCAGTTATACTCCACAGAAAAGGTGATCTGAAAGATATCCTGAAAGAAGAACACAAAATTCTAAGAAACATACTCAGCCCCAAAACTACAGAAGTCGGGTGCAGACTACAGTCCTGAAAGACAACGAAAAAAGTATAAAATCTCGCGGCATACATCAGCGAAACAAGGTTGAGATATTATGGGCATTTTCACAGAACTACAATAACTCAAAACTGTATCTTGGATCGAGGAGGTCAAAAAAGTTTTAGAAGAGGATCGTGTATGTTGTGATATTGCAGTCGCTTGTCTATGCGATGTTTATCTTTTTTATTTGATTATTTTTGATTATGTTTGAAGAAAGCACAAGGCTGGGTAGCTATGGAGGAAGGTTTCAGTTTGCCTTGGCGGAAAGCAGCTGGCTGAAATAGCGTAGCGGTTCCAGTGTGACTACAGGTGGTCTGTCCTAAAGGGTCTGGGGGAAGGAGGCCGGACTGACAAGTGCTGTTTTCACAGAAGCGTGTGTAATAAGCCCCTGGCCGCCTGTTTCGGCTGCGAATACGGTTGTCCTATGAAAGGAGTTGGCGACTATCCCCCAGAGAATTGCCATGTGTGATGAATTGATCTTCTCGTACACAGAAGAGAACGATATGGCGCCGCTAGCTTACCACGAGAAAACTCGTTGCCGACCCTCCAAAATCATGTTATCCAATCATGTGAACCTCGTCCGTCAACGCGCTTTGGCTCTAAGGATTCGACCAATGAGTGGTACCCGACTAGGAGTCAATACCAACCTTCCACATAGTAAAATGCATTCAGTGAGTCAAGTATGGAATCTGTGCAGGGTTCCCCTGCATTCTGGAAAAGAAAGCCAAATTCTTGCTTGTCGATTGGCAGTGCCTGGAGATCTTTCCCTCCAAATCGAATTTTTCGAGACGTAGAGGGGGAGGAAGAGACGACGATTCTATTTCGGGACCTACAGTGGAGAGGACGTCTGGACCTGTCCTGAAGTTGGTGGCAGCTGCTCTCAGCCGTCATCTCAAGCCATTTTGCATTCGGTGCTGACTTGTGCGTTTGGGCAATTGTTCGCTGCGTTCTAAATACCTGGTATCAAAATTAAAGCGGCAAACGGAAGGTTGCATTTATTTTGCCACAAAACAGTAGAAACAGGTAATAACAAGGTAGAAACAACATAAATGATACAGCTGCAACATACATAACAGTAGACGAAAATGTTCTTCGTTTTTTCCAACTTAACAGATTTGCACGCATATTGCGACACTTGGTTAACGTGCTTGCTATGGGATGTGACCGCCTCTGGCAACAATACAGGCCTGACAACGACGGAGCGTGCTGTGAAAAACGTCATCAATGCATGTTGAGGCAGTAACGCCCATTATTCTTGCAGAGCTGCTCACTAGTCTTGGAGAGTGGTTGGTGGGTGTTGACCCGTCTCCTTAGTGCATCCTAGACATGCTCTATGCGACTGAAATCAGGAGAGCGAGCAGGTCACGCCATGGTTTTCAAGAAAACATCAACCACACGTTCTCCATGAGGTCGAGCACTATCGTCCATCAATACGAAGTCTGGGCATACAGCACCTCGCTACAGCCGTACATGAGGTCCCAAGACCTCGTCACGATGCGTGACAGCAGTTAAGGCTTTTCGATTCATCTGTACAATTTCATGAACAGGTGTTCGAGTAGTCAATGCAATCTCTGCCCACGCCATTAGTGATCCTCCTCGATATCGGTCTCTTTCCACAACGTTCGGGTCTCGAAATCGTGTTCCACATTCCCTTCAGATGCGAATCCGTCGAGAATAACTCTCCTGATCAAATCGGGACTCATGTGTGAAAAGAAGATTCGCTCACTCTTCGACTGTCAAGATGGTATGTTGATGACTCCACTCCAGACGTTCCCTTTTATGAAGACACGTCAGAGGAACACACAGCAGGTAATAATAAAGGCCACTCTGTCGTAGCCTTGTCTACACTGTTTTCCTCGATAGAACACGTCCAGCGAATGCTGCGAGGTCCTTTGCCTGTTGCTGCGCAGCACTAAGGCGCTGTCGTCGCTCCCTTACAGCCAAATAACGGTCCTCTCTTTCTGATGGCACACGTGGTTGACCCTGAGGATACAGTTTCGGTCTCTATAAACTGTCGCCACATTCGAGAAACAACAAAACGATTCATGTTAAGCCATCGGGCCACGTGAGTTTACGACCGTCCTTCTTCCAATCTTTCTGTGGCCCTCCGCCTCATTGAGTCTGGTAGGCGTCTTCTGTGTGCCATACTGCACCGTTTGTGGCTCTGTACAGAGCAATTGTGGATGAGTGACTACCCTACAAACACTACTCCGTTTGATAGGTGCCCTGACGACATCGGTGGCGTGGTTTTCCGTTGACCGAAATGCCGTCTTCCGTGGAGAACACGAACGTACGGACATCTGTTGACAATTTGTATGAGCCGCGCGGCGTAGCCACGCGGTCTAGGGGCGTATTGTCACGGTCCGCGCGGCTTCCCCCGTCGGAAGCTCGAGTCCTCCCTTGTGTGTGTGTGTGTGTGTGTGTGTGTGTGTGTGTGTGTGTGTGTGTGTGTGGTCCTTAGCGTAAGTTAGTTTAAGTTAAATTAACTAGTGTGTAAACTTGGGAACCGATGACCTAAGCAGTTTGGTCACATAAGAGTTTACCGCAAATTTCCAATTTTCCAGTTTGTATGGTTATATCGTGATTTATACAAAGGAAGGGGAAATAGCGGTTTGTCACCTTAATTTTGGACACCAGTCTGTGTCTCGCATTTCGAAAATACCTGCGTCCATTATCTCAGCAGCGTACAATTTGCTGGATTTGCAGCGCAACTTAGGTTAGTTGATTACTTCCCGATTTCGCGAGTCGTGCACTCTATTACTTTTCATTTGCGAGCTGTGCAGATTACGAAAGTTTGCTGCGCTTCCCAAACAGACTTCCACTTAAGCGTACATAAGATACAAATACGCTTCGAGTGAGCCATTATTTGCCGTTAATATTCAGAGAACTTATTATTTTCATGATAGTAATTGGTTAGTAATCATTTCTTTTTGTTCACGTAGAAATTTGACGCAATAAGCTGATATTATTCAGTGCGTTCTCGTTTTGCATAAAAGAATGTCACCACCGGAAAAGGGACAAAATGGACTGAAGAAAAGAAAATAATCCAGGGAGAAAAAAAGGAAAGCTGCTAGGAAACTCTGAAGACTGAAACGTAACAGCTTTGCATTATTGGATAGGATCCAATTCCACCTAATAATAATAATAATAACAGTTGAAACAATTCAGGAAAATGGAATGGAAACAAAAGCAAACGACGTTAGACATCGAAAGATGGAAACTGCATACCAAATAACCCCAAACCTCTTGAACACGAAATGTATCTCCAAGCACACAAAACTAAGAAATTACAGTACGATAATTAAACCAGAATGCTTCTATGGATCAGAACACTAATCTTGAACTGGAAAACAGACACTCAAAACACTGAGAAAAAGGAATGCAAAATCGTAGGAAATTTCTAGGTCCAAAACTTGTAGAGCAACAATACTGACTCAGAGGCAACCAGAAAATCAAACAATGCTCAAATAACCACATTGACATTAGCAAACGCAGGTTAACGTTTGTGGGCATATTAAAAGAATGAACGAAAACAGACCTACGAAACAAAAAGTCGAATTCTTTGCCAACAGCAGTAAAGCCAAAACGGACGCGATGAAATGTATTGTAGAGATCGAAGCTGATCTGAAACTAGCAGGGATTACACTAGAAGATGTCGAACACAGTGAAATCTGCAGGTCTGAAATTCACAAATGGCCAGTTGATCGACAGGAAAAACCAAAGAAGAAGCTGGACGTGTTATCTATTATATGAGGATAGAAAAAGACAAGTCTGAGAAGGCAAAGGAAGAGAGTGAAGGAAATACGGGCGCAAAGGAAGGAAACGCCCGGCTCTAAGTTCTTTGGTTAGTTCTACTGGGTTCATTCGAAAATAATAACAATAATTATAGTAATAATAATGCTTGCAAAAATCAGGCACTACATCACTGTCATTAAACCCGAGGTGCTATACGCAGCAGAAACCTTGTCACTCCGTAACAAAATGCTACTACAAAATCTACAAGCCGCGCGGGATTAGCTGAGCGGTCTAAGGCGCTGCTGTCATGGACTGTGCGGCTGGTCCCGGCGGAGGTTCGAGTCCTTCCTCAGGCATGGGTGTGTGTTTGTCCTTAGGATAATTTAGGTTAAGTAATGTGTAAGCTTAGGGACTGATGACCTTAGCAGTTAAGTCCCATAAGATTTCACACATATTATTAAATAATCTACAAAAACAAGAACGAAAGATCATTACGAAAATCCTTGGACCACGAAAAACTGAAGCTGGATATGGATTACAAACCAACAAAACTACAGAGGAAATTTCAAATATTGCTGCTGACATTAGAAAAAGACGCCTTAAGTTCTATGGACACATACACAGACTCCCTGAGTATAGACTCCCACGCCAGATACAGCCACTGAAAACCTTAAATGTACGACATGGGTCGAACAAGTACGAAGAGACCTTACTGATGCTCAACTCACCATTCAGGATACTACAGACCGTAACAGCTACAGAAGCAAAATAGACAAGTGGGAAGTCCATCCAGAGACAAGCGCCAAAAAAACCGGTACAAAGTGGACGGATGAAAGAAAGCCATGAGCGAGAAAATGAAGGTCTCATGGAAAAACCACAGGAAGAACTGTAGAAGCTTCACGTGATCCTCAAAGAGTCTACTACGTGTATAATAATAATAATAATAATAATAATAATAGTGGCAGATATGGGAAGTCTTTACAGGTGTGCTGATGCTGTGAGGGAGAAATGTGGACATACTGCGCCCATGTAGGATCTTTGGAAAATCAGGAAGTAAGATTTGACAGAAGAATAGCTATTCATTGTTTCGGGTTACGGTCGTGCAATGTGAAGCTTTTTCGTTCCTGACGTTTCATCCAGAGATGCACTGGATATTCTCAGAGCTGCTTCTGGTACCGCTGACTCCTGCCGGCTCGCGTTTCGTGGCCCACGGCAGTACTACGTTGAAGATTCAGCAACTAAGGCATATGGTCGCCGTAGCGTTCACTGTACGATCAGAAGGATAGTTAGTTGTAATGGGGTGCTGAGAGCGTATAGCAAAAAAAGCAGAGTAATTGTTAGTTTGGTACATATCCATTAACTTTTGAGTCTGGAGCTGTTATCAGTAGTAGAGAAATGTGGGAGCCTGTCGAAGACAGTTACCAGACGAAGGGGTACATTTGTGGAACGTTTGTTACAGCATGCTGAAATACCTGGAACTGGAAAGGGCAGTAGGGAGGAAAAGTAGTAGGCGTAGACAAAAAGTAGTACACGCGAATAACAGATTATTGGGGAAGTCGAGTACAGCAAATATGCAGCGATTAAAAGATGGACAGTATCAAACCTGCCGAAAAAGTGATGACTTAAAATTTAACCGTTGTGGTTGGTCGCTCTGTCAAAATGATGTCGGAGCTTGGAACAGTAGTCTACCGAGTATCAGCGAGGTTGGCGATCCTACAGAATTAGTAGACGTGATGGAGGAAAGACGTGAATACGGGTTTGCCGCTAATTCGTTCCTCGGACTGGTTTCACGACGTCGGGTAGACTGGTAAGTATGCGGAAGCAACTAGCGCCCGGGTCGCCGTAGTTAGTACAGCATTCGCTGCCAGGGAGGGGAAGAAAGATCGTAAACTGCGCCACGCGCCCGTTATAGGCCAAGCCGGCTGGTCACAAATCTGGCAGCGCATCTTTGAATTCTTCCTTTCATATCCGTCATCTCGACTGCACAAGGACTCCAGCGGTTCGGGCGGTATTCAAACCGGTCGTTCGAGAAGCCTCGAACAGTTCTTCTCAGAAAATACGTTTGGAGCTCCAGAATACTTCTTACGAATGGAAGTCTACACAGTAGAACTCTTACAACTAAATTCACGTTTTTGTTCCATTTCACTTAGCTCCGCCCCCGTATTCTAAAATATTTGACTGATGTGGCTGGATACAGAGTTGTATCGATAACGAGACTCAGGATCTTTTAACACATCCCTATCAAACTATGAGGAATGAAAGGTTACATAAAAGGCTATTTGTCAGTCAGGGAATATTACCCGTTTTAACTTGTCGTTTATGTTTTAAACACGTGAGTGAGGCGCACTGGTTGTGGTGCATGACGCACCGTTTAAGGTCATTTAAGTCAGCATATGTTATGGTAAAGCGAAGAGGAAAGTAAGTGACTGTAAGCCCTCATCCCGTAATTTTAAACATCTGACCGTGATTCTAATGGTTGGCGATCAGACTAAAGGGTGAGGGAATGACTTCAGCCGCGATCGCACTGAAAAACTAAATTGAAGCCTAACTGTACTTGCCGTAACTGTAATTATTTACTACCAAATTAACTGCAAGAGGTGGTCAGGTTCTTCCGAAATGAAAGATGACGTCCTTTAACTTTATTTAAACTTCTAACAATGAAAACATGCCTAACTGTATCACACTAATTCCTCTGATGCCACCGACAAATTTTAAACTTCAGCAACTTCATAAAAAGCCATTTACGATTCAACATTCCTATTCGAACGACTGATTTCCATCAATGCGCTGCTAGATGCTTCATAATCCAACTCAGAGTATTTCTGCCTCGCAACTCTTTCCATATACACACTGCGAAAGAAAAAGACGCATCACGAAGGAATTACCTGACCGGAACCGCGAAATCGGAAGATGTGATGTACATTTAAACATCAACAAATGATTACAGTTTCAGAAAAATGGTATTGTTTATTCACCAGAAAGAGAGGCACAAATTGAGCAAGTCAGTAACGTGTTGGTCCAGGTCTGGCTCTTATGCAGGCAGTTATTCGATTTAGTACTGAACGAGATAGTTGTTGGACGGATGAGTTCCTGAGGGATATCGTGCCAACTTCTCCCAAATTGGCGCGTTGGAGCGTCAAAATCCCGAGCTGGTTGGAAGGTGCTGCCCATAAATACTCCAAACGTTCTCAATTGGGAAGAGATTCGGCGACCTTCCAAGGCAGGGTCTGGCAAGCACGAAGACAAGCAGTAAAAATCCTCTCCGTATGACGGCGGGAATTATCTTGCTGAAATCTAAGCCAAGGATGGCTTGCCATGAAGGGCAACAAAACGATGCGTAGGGTATCGTAGATGTACCGCTGTGCTGTAAGGTTGCCGTGGATGACAATCAAACGGGGTTCTGCTGTGTAAAGAAATGGCGCCCGAGACCATCACTCTTGGTTGTTGGGCCATATGGTGGATGACACACCGCTATCCGTGGTATCTCCAGACAGTCTCCGCCGTGGAGTGCGATTGTAACAGAACAAGGAGGACTCTCGCTTCGAGCTGAACCCGTATGACCAGCGTAGACGCGTCTGGAGACGCCTCAGACCTGCCACCAGCCATACGGCCTGACGAACAGGAGTAGAGTGCTATTTCTTTTCATGGTTCTTTGGTTGTCATCCGCGGCAACCTTACAGTAACAATGGTACGCCGACGATATTCTGCGCCGCGTTTTGTTGCCCTCCACGGCAAGCTATCCTGGGCTTTCATGTCATCAAGCTGAGGCCTGCCCGCACACGGCGAGAGTTTCTTCTGCTTTTCGTCTTCCTTGCCAAACCCCACCTTGGCCAGCAAGATCGTCGGATCTCTTCCCAGTCGATAACGTTTGGTGCATTATGGCCAGGTCCCGCCAACCATATCGGGATTTTCATGGTGTAATTCTACAAAGAGAGTGCTTACGAAACGCTCGTATGATCCATCCTATAAAATCGAATATACACTACTGGCCATTAATATTGCTACATCAAGGTAATCACCGTAAACTGTCCCTTACCTCTGCCGAAGAAGAACGCGATAAGTCACTGCCCACGTAATCCAGACGAAGTCGAAGGCAAGCGGTACCGCTTCTAGAGGTAATAACACTACTCGCCATTAAAACTGCTACACCAAGAAGAAATGCAGATGATAAACGGGTATTCATTGGACAAGTATATTATACTAGAACTGACATGTGATTACATTTTCCGCAATTTGGGTGCATAGATCCTGAGAAATGAGTATCCAGAACAACCACCTCTGGCCGTAATAACTGCCTTGATACGCCTGGGCATTGAGTCAAACAAAGCTTAGTGTACAGGTACAGGTGCCCATGAAGCTTCAACACGATACCACAGTTCATCAAGAGTAGTGACTGGTGTGTTGTGACGAGCCAGTTGCTCGGCCACCATTGACCAGACGTTTTCAATTGGTGAGAGAGCTGGAGAATGTGCTGGCCAGGTCAGCAGTCGAACATTCTGTATCCAGAAAGGCCCGTACAGGACCTGCAACATGCGGTCGTGCATTATCCTGCTGAAATGTAGGGTTTCGCAGGGATCGATTGAAAGGGAGAGCCACGTGTCGTAACACATCTGAAATGTAACGTCCACTGTTCAAAGTGCCGTCAGTGCGAACAAGAGGTGACCGAGACGTGTAACCTCATACCATCACGCCGGGTGATACACCAGTATGGCGATGACGAATACACGCTTCCAATGTGCGTTCACCGCATTGTCGCCATAACACGGATGTGACCATCATGATGCAGTAAACAGCCCCTGGATTCCTCCGAAAAAATGACGTTTTGCCATTCGTGCGCCCAGGTTCGTCGTTGAGTAGACCATCAAAAATGGTTCAAATGGCTCTGAGCACTATGGGACTTAACATCTAGGTCATCAGTCCCCTAGAACTTAGAACCACTTAAACCTAACTAACCTATGAACATCACACACATCCATGCCCGAGGTAGGATTCGAACCTGCGACCGTAGCGGCTGCGCGGCTCCAGGCTGAAGTGCCTAGAACGGCTCGGCCACACCGGCCGGCAGTACACCATCGCAGGCGCTCCTGTCTGTGATGCAGCGTCAAGGGTAACCGCAGCCATGGTCTCCGAACTGATAGTCCATGCTGCTGCAAACGTCGTCGAACTGAAACTTCCTGGCAGATTAAAACTGTGTGCCCGACCGAGACTCGAACTCGGGACCTTTGCCTTTCGCGGGCAAGTGCTCTACCATCTGAGCTACCGAAGCACGACTCACGCCCGGTACTCACAGCTTTACTTCTGCCAGTATCTCGTCTCCTACCTTCCAAACTTTACAGAAACTCTTCTGCGAACCTGGGGTCGTCGAACTGTTCGTGCAGATGGTTGTTGTCTTGCAAGCGTCCCCATCTGTTGATTCAGGCATCGAGACGTGGCTGCACGATCCGTTACAGCCACGCGGTAAGATGCCTGTCATCTCGACTGCTAGTGATACGAGGCCGTTGGGATCCAGCACGGCGTTCCGTATTACCCTCCTGAACCCACCGATTTCATATTCTGCTAACAGTCACTGTTTCTCGACCAACGCGAGCAGCAATGTCGCGATACGATAAACCCCACTCGCGATAGGCTACAATCCGGCTTTTATCAAAGTCGGAAACGTGATGGTTCGCATTTCTGCTCCTTACACGAGGCATCACAACAACGTTTCACCAGGCAACGCCGGTCGACTGCTGTTTGTGTATGAGAAATCGGTTGGAAGCTTTCCTTATGTGAGCACGTTGTAGGTGTCGCCACCGGCGCCAACCTTGTGTGAATGCTCTGAAAAGCTAATCATTTGCATATCACAGGATCTTCTTCCTGTCGGTTAAATTTCGTGTCTGTTGCGCGTCATATTCGTGGTGTAGCAATTTTTATGGCCAGTAGTGTAGCTCAAGTGTGTGGGATCCACGCAAATAGGACTGACAGAGGATACGGAACATGTAAAGGGACAAAACGAATGGTCGCAGGTTTGTTTCACTCATGGTAGGCCGTCATTGAAATTCCGAAAAATACTGAACTTTCAGACGCTTGAAGATGGCACCAACTATCTCAGGAAAGCCTACTTACAAAGTGTGAAGAACAAGTGTTGAGTGGAGAATCTTGGAGTATACTGCAACTTCCTGTGTTTCACTCTCTTAGTGAACGCAGAGACAAGCGTAGAGGAATTACAACGCGAAGAGACGCACTTAGTCAATCGTCATTACTACGCTCATTACGTGAATGAGGGAACATCCTCCAGCATGCACTTCGCTTTGGTTCATAGAGGTATATGTTGACGTAGCTGTAGAGTGGATCGTCATGTCGCGCACATAAAAGTAAATGAGCCTGTAAATAGGAGTTCCAATGGACTAATTTTTCGCGTGAGATATCCAGATGCCACAGTGCTGAACAATTTAAGAGATTAATCGCCCGTTTCCATGAACACGAATCAGTTGCAGACAAAAAGAGAACTTGATTGACCGGGCATTTTGACGAACGCTAGACTGGATGAGGTGAGGAATATGAAATTTAATGAGACTATTCGTCCAGCCTCAAATTTCGTTTGGTAGTGCACAGAAAGCGATGCAGAAGTTAAAATTATATTATTATCGTTTTTTTTTTTGTAGAGTCGAGGAATCGAAGTAACTGAACAAGGAAAAGCGAACAGCGTACTCTACAGTTTCGGTCATTTGTTGACATGCACGCTATCGCAGAAACTGGAAGTCCTTAACTCCAATTTGTTAAGTTCAGGTGTCATTGTTGTTGAGGTGCGAATTTCTAAGTTTCAGTATTCAGGATTTTTTGTGAGAGCGTTGCGTGCTAGCTTTGCAGTTGTATTATTCCATATTACATGATTTTTCAGTTTTGTGGATATGTTTTCATTTTGAGCAATGTTACGCCTTTGTTTAACGTAGTGAGAATCAGTAACTGCCTTTGTTTTGGGCCATCTGCGGATTTTACTTTTTCACTGGCCAAATAATATTACTCCGACGTCTACATGTACTTCTATATACATACTCCGCAAATCATCGTACGGTACGTGGCGGAGTGTAAACTGACCCATTACTAGTCATATTCTGTTCCATTCGCAAATACAGCGAGGGGAAAACGACTGTCCGTATGGCTCCCTAATTTCTCTTCTCTTATCTTCTCTTATCTTCTTGGTCCTTACGTGAAGTGTATGTTGGCGGCGGTAGAATTGTTCTGCAGTCAGCTTAAAATGCTGGTTCTCTAAATTTTCTCAATACTGTTCTTCGAAAGAACGTCGCCTTATGTCCAAGCATTCCATTATGAGTTCCCTCTCCATAATACCTGCGTGTTGTTCGAACCTACCTACCTACCTACCTACCTACCTACCGGTAACAAATCTAGCAGCTCGCCTCTGAATTGCTTCGATGTGTTCCTTTACTCCGAAATCATACAGATCTCAGACACTTAAGCAATACCCAAGGAGGGGTCGTACTACCGTCATATATGCGATCTTCTTCAGAGATGAACACCACTTTCCTAAAACTTGATGGCGTATGGTATTGCAGGGTGTACATAAAGTCCGGGAACACTTTCAATTTTTATTGCACAAGAACCAAACATTGTACAGCTATCATACCTATGTCATTTGAAGAGAAACCCTGTTTTTTTT
Organism: Schistocerca serialis cubense; assembly: GCF_023864345.2. Classification (NCBI taxonomy): domain Eukaryota; kingdom Metazoa; phylum Arthropoda; class Insecta; order Orthoptera; family Acrididae; genus Schistocerca; species Schistocerca serialis. Next base: position 553,213,167 of record NC_064638.1, on the reverse strand, counting down.
TTTTTTCGTGTATACCGCCACAGCGCAGTTTGGTAATCTTCCGATAGTCAGCGCTAGTCGCAAAAATGGCGAGTTCAGGTGCGGAGTGAGGTTTCTGTGTGTTGCAGTTTGGCAAAAACAAGTGTGCTACAGCTGTTCAACGGATGTTTAGAACCAAATAGGATAAGAAGCCACCAACAAGGAAGGTCATTTACTACTGGGACAACAAATTGGTTACGACGGGTTGCTTGTGCTCGGCATAGAGAAGCGGACGTCCGAGAGTGAGTGAAGTGAATGTGGAGCGCGTACGAGAGACATTCGTGAGTCCCAAGAAATCGGTGCGTCGTGCATCCCGTGAACTCGAATTGGCTCCAATGACAGTGTGGAAAGTCCTGCGACAAAAGCTGTCTATGAAACCAATCAAATTGGAGCTAGTGCAGAAGTTCAATGACGACGACAAAGACAAGCGTTTTGAGTTTTATTCGCATTTGCTACAATTGAATGAGGATAGGGATGGCATTTTTGATCGCTTAATTTTTAGCGACGAAGCCACTTTTCACACTAATTGGAAAGTGAACAGGCATAATTGTTGAATCTAGGATGCAAAGCATCAACACGAATGCAATGAATTTGAGCGTGATTCACCAAAGGTAAATGTTTTGTGCCTTGTGCCTTGTCACGTCGAAAACTGTACGGGCCAGTCTTCTTCTCCAAGAGCACTGCCACTGGATACTCCTACTTGGACATGTTGCAGTAATGGCTCATCCCTCAAATGCAATCGGACTCCCCGTTCACCTTTCAGCAGGATGGGGATTCACCCCATTTTCATAGTGAAGTTCGTGGGTACCTGAACACGGAGCTGCGGCATCGATGGATCGGCCGTGCTACAGAAGAGGACAACTGTTTCATGAAATGGCCTCCCCGATCACCAGATCTCACTTCGTGTGACTATTTGTGTGGACACATTAAAGATCTGGTGTATGTACCGTCTCTACCACGTGATGTAGCAGAGCTCCTGGAGAGAATACGTGAAGCGACCTGTCACAGTCAAGGTAGCCATGCTGCGACGGGTATGGGAAGAATTCGATTACCGTATTGACGTCTTCAGGGTCACTCATGGTTCGCATATAGAATTTTTCAAAAAAAAGCTTTTCAGAGTTTCTCTTAAAAATTCAACGTATGACATCTGTACAACGTTTAGTTGTTGCGCAATAAATAATTGCAAGTGTTCCTAGACTTTATGTACACCTTGTATTTCCATGTGGTCTCTTGAAGGTGAGATGTATCTATTGTTCGTGAATCTTTATGCTTATTCGTCGAATAATGATTACTCTCTTTCTGCAATCTTATCTCAATCGTACGACTTTTCTGTTCAATCTATACCTGCTTGTTCATCCTTTATTCACGTCGGTAGCCTATACGAGCACCGCTTATTCGAAACAAGCAGCTTTCCGCGGAATTGATGGGAATGTAAACAGCATTCAGTAGACAGAATTTTCTTTCTTTTCACTCAAATTTCAGATAATATAAGGTAGGTTTGAGCTGCGGAGAACTTAGAGACAAGAGTTGCAGTCCCGAATACATCGAGAGTTGGCTCTTTTGTGGTTCGTTCTTCCGTCAGTTTTGGTTAGGGAATACAAAGTGAATTTTACGTCCGTATTGCATGTGTTTTCTCTACAAGAGAAGGGCGTAAACACACTCACAACTTGTATTAGAATGATTAAACGTCTTTGTTACATTTTACGTGAACGTATGTTAGAAACCTACTTTGTATGTCCCGTTGCGGTATGGTGTGTTTGCTACCTATTATTCATTAACCGTAGTCACATCGTGTTGTTGTTCACGCATGGGTCATCATTTTGTACAGGAAGGGGAATATTATCAGACCGTTAGCACCGGTATCATAACTGCTATGCACTCGGGTTGAAGTCTAACTAGGTTCCAAACTGGACCGCGTTTTCTTCACTTATGAGGCGTAGTTTCATCTCAGTTAATACTTGATCTGTCAGTACACAAGACTGTGAGCAACCGAAAATCATGGAAACACCTTGCACCGTCACAGAATTGAAATGTGGTGTGTCGTATCACGTCGTCGAATACTGGGGCGCTATTTTCTTTAGAAGCGCAATGAACAGCGTTGTGTACCAAGACATAATTACACAGTTTACTTCTTTTCTTGAGGCAGATGAACGTTTTGTTGTTTGCAACAGGACGGTGCCACTTATCACACATCTAGCGAAATAATTCATTTCTTAAGCGATCACTCTAAAGAATAAATGTCAGCATCTTTCTTCGAAGCAACAGGTTAAGCCGAAGGACACCCATTTTACGGGTGGCGGTATTGACTCTGGGGGCTGCCCGCAAGCTGCTGTATTCAAAGACGCGACGCGAAGGGCGAGCCGGAGACCTGCGCTTAGGACTCGACTGGCATTTGTCTGCAGCAGGCGAGGTTCGGTCGATGGAAGCGCAACAGGTGCGTCGATAGGGTGGCCAGCGTTGGCAGTCGCGCGAGGGCGCGGCTGTAGGCCGCTTCGCCCCTGCCAAGTCTTCGCAAAGTCGAACATTTTCCCAGAATGGTTGCGGCGAAGTACAACTGTGTTTCAGTTACATGTATCATAGAGAGAGCTTTTCATAGTTTAAAGGTCAAAGTCGAAACATACCTATGAGTTAGCTGGCAAATGAACTGCCTGTCACGCCTCAGATGGTCAGTTTCATTTTGCATCAATAACTCACCGCTGGGTCGTTATAGCAGAGCCGCTTATTGTAGGAATCGTTCTGTGCTGCGATAGGGAGTGTTGAAACACTTTAGGGCAGCAGAAAACCCGGGAACCAATGTGATGAAGACTGAAGTACTGTGTGAAATATATACTGTCAGAAAGAAACTAATACACTTTTCAGAGGTTTCCAATTCACTCAACATTTGTTGTTGCAACAGCGCATATGGAGTACGTGAAATGATTACATTTACAGATGACTAGAACAAGCGGTTCTGAGGTATCAGTTATCGACCCATGCTGAAACATCCATATTAGTTCGTGGTGTAGTCTCCACGGGCGCCTGTGAAGGCGCTGGCTCTGGTATCCAGTCGATCGTAGAGATGGCGAATACTGTCCCGGGATAGATAATGCCACGCCTGCTCGACATGTTCATGTGGTTCTGTAAGAGTTGTTAGTTGACGAGTCGCGCGAGTCGCAGCTCTTCCCATCGTATGCCACATGTGATTGGCTGGAGCCAAGTGCAGAGATCGCGTTGGCCAGGGAAGTTGCTGCACGTCTTGCAGAGCATATTGAGTTTCACGGGCAGTCTGTGGGCGAGCAATATTCTGTTATAACAACACATCAAAATCCTGTTGCAAGAGCGGCAGAAGAACGGGTATAACATTCGGCACGTACCGAGCGTTGGTTAGCTCCCCTCCACATACGCCAGAGATGAGAGAGTTGTAGCGTATCGCACCCCAGACCATAACTACTGGGATGGGGCCAGTGTGTTTGGACAAATGCATTTTACCAGACAGCACTCACCAGTTCTACGTCGAGCGCACGAACGACCACACTTCCGTGCAGCATCTACTTTCATCTCTGAGACCATACCATCTTCGAAGTTATGGTCTGACAGCACCGGTAGAGGCTGTGTACGTCGATGATGTGGTGTGAGTGGAAGACGGGCTAGAGGTGTGTGTGCCCACAGTCCTAATGCTATTAACCAGTTTTCAACAGTCTGAGTTGACGCATCTGGGCTTACAACCCCTCTCATCTGTGCTGTGCTAACTGTATGATCTGCCACTGCTACCCTTACATTACGACGACCCTAGCGGGTGTCTGCGCTGCGTGGACGTCCAGAACCTCTTCTACAGGTGTGACAATGTTCACGTCATCACTGATACCAGCTTCGTTGCACTACTGACGCAGCACGTCCAACTGTGGTGCCAATACACCCCGCCACTCGAGAGACCACAATCTGACCCATTTCAAACTCGCTCAGTTGACTGTAGGGAGCATTTGAGCATCTTTGTGGCATGGCTACTTGCATGCTTCACACGTTTGGGCCACACTGTGCCTTATGGCTGTGGACATTCCCAGTTAAAGGGTAAACACAGATGACACTGTGGTAGCTATGCCACATCTACTATCCCTCAGCTGGCATAGCCGTCATCAGATCCAAATCGACGTCGTCTTTCCAAGTGCACTAATTTCTTTTCTTTTTCCTGCAGTTTACTTCAGACTCGAATCATCTTTCTAACATTTTCTTTTTTTGTGAAACATTCTCGAAATCACAACAAAATCAGCTTCGAGTGGATGTAGTTTCAGTAGTTGTGCAGAGGTGAAGAGGATTGCACGGGACAGTCTAGCGTGGAGAGAGACATCAAACCAGCATGGTACTTAACAACAACAACAACAACAACAACAACAACAACAACAACAACCACTGGATATTCTGCTGCAGGGGAAATGAAGTAGCCTGGAAACGCGGCTTACTTAACGGTAAGGACACTTTTTGCAGGACCTGACCATCATTTTGCAGGACAATGCTCAAGCACGTACAGTGCAAGCTGTTACTGATTTGTTTGACTGATGGGGCTGCGAAGTGCTATACTAGCTACTGCACTCCCCTGACTTAAGCCCTCTTGAGTTCAACTCGATTTCTAAACTGAAGGAAACACTTCACGGCATTCGCTTCAGAACTGATACAAATTCGTCGGGCAATAACCGGCGCTGCTCGAACTGTCAACACAACTGGCACTGCTAACAGTATCCTACGACTTCCACATCGTTGGAAACAGGTTATACACAATGCTGGTGACTGCTTTTAAGGTCAGTAAAACTTTGAAACACGTATCTATTTTGTATGAGCTGTAAATAAATAGTTGCCACTGTTGAAGTCCCAACCTTCGTAGAATTAAATTCTAGAAAGTACTTTTGCCAGGGATATGCAGGCAATCTTGCCATAGTAATACTTGGCAAATTTTCAAGTACAGTCAGAGCTATGGCAAAAGGAGCATTGAACATTGTGCAAAATTGGTGCAAGAAACAGGATGTAAGGGTCAGTTCTAAGAAGACTGTTGTAGTACCATTTATGAGGAAGCAGATCCAACACACAAGCTTCTCGATGAAACCCTACCGGTGAAGGGGATAGTGAAGTATGTAGGAGTAACACTGGACGGGAAACTATCGTGGACCCCTCACATAAGGAGCATCTGTTTCAAGCCGAAAGGTACTCTAATGAGTATCAGGAGACCTTGTGGTAGAAACTGGGGCTTAAACCCCAAGAGTATGTACTGGATATACACCACAGTGGTAGGACCTATGATCACTTATGGGGCAACAGTGTGGTGGAAAAAGGTAGAACCGCAGGTAGCTGCTAAGGAGCTTGCTAAGATGCAGAGATTGGCCTGCTTAGCTATTACAGGTGGAATTAGCAGCACAGCCACTGCTGGGATGGGAACCATGCTGCACATTCCCCCATTACACCTGTGGGTAAAGATGGAGGCAGCAGCTGGAGCACACAGGTTGAAACTGGCAAAAACTGGAACACACTGGGGTATCCAGGATCTCAAACTAAAATAATGAATGAGGTAGACTTAGGTACGGTTGGGGAAATGCCGATCAACTATATAATAACTCCGAGCTGCTTCGACAAGTCTTTCAGTGTAGTAATTGGAAGTAGAGAGCTCCGGGAGAACAAATTTCGACACTGTACTGGGGAGATAGTCTGGTTCACTGACGGTTCGAAAACCGACCAAGGTGTTGGGGCCGGGGTATACAGAGTGCCGCCAAGGCTGGCGGTGCAAGCAGAAATATCTGCTGTCAGAGTGTGTGTGTGTGTGTGTGTGTGTGTGTGTGTGTGTAGGAGAATTTGCGGAGGTGCTACAGAGGTCTTAGTATTTTCATTTATTCAGACAGCCAAGCAGCCCTGAAAGCACTAGCATCCTTTGCAACAAGATAAAAAAATTCGTGGCGGAATACCACCAAGTGCTTGTGGAACTAGTGGAAAGCAATAGGATAAACCTATAATGGGTCTCTGGTCACTCAGGGATTTGTAGTAATGAGCAAGCCGATAGGTTGGGCAGGATATGGGCGATGACAATTTATTGGACCCGAACCTGTCCTGTCAATCACCAAGGCGATGATCAAAATAAAACTACAAGACTGGATAAGAAGATAGCATGTAGAATATTGGGCTAAGGACCAAAAGCAAAAACATGGCAAGGTATTGAAGCCGAAGTCAGTTTCTAAGAGAAGTCTCTCAATCCTAGGCTTGAACAGGAGAAAAATGAAATTAATGGCCGGCCGGTGTGGCCGTGCGGTTAAAGGCGCTTCAGTCTGGAACCGCGTGACCGCTACGGTCGCAGGTTCGAATCCTGTCTCGGGCATGGATGTGTGTGATGTCCTTAGGTTAGTTAGGTTTAATTAGTTCTAAGTTCTAGGCGACTGATGACCTCAGAAGTTAAGTCGCATAGTGCTCAGAGCCATTTGAACCATTTGAAATTAATGGCTGGACTGTCGACAGGCCATGGGTATTTCAAAAAACACCTATATACAATGGAGATAATAGAAGAAGACCCCAAATGTAGGATGTGCGGTGTGGGGGAGGAAACCACGTCACATTTGATCTTCGAATGCGAGGCATTGCAGATTAAAAGACACACAATATTCGGATCAACCAGACCTGGAGGAATTGTGTCTAGCAAAGTACTGGTAAAGGATCTCCTTGCGCTGTTCAAGGGCATTGGTCGGCTTTACTAGAGACACAGGGAGCGGTACCGCGCAATAAACTCTGTTTCGGCGCCGGCAGCAGCTGGCTTGACCAATGTCGTTTTTGCTTCCCTGATAAAATCAAATCAAATCAACGGTTATCTACTTGGGAGCGGTGGCCGGCGGTTGAGCATATTGGATGCTTGGGACGAGCAGGCGGTCGCAGCGAGCCAAGCCGGCCCTGACGCAACCGCCGCCGCCGCTGCTGCTGCTTGACCCTGGGTCAACTGGGCGTGCGGCGGCCGGGTCGCATGGCGGAGACGCAGCTCGTGGTGGCCAGTCCTGGTCTCGCCTGGTCTGCTGGCGCGCCACTGTATATCAACAGCTACTTCCTGGCCTGCAAACACCTGGCCAGCAGAAGGGAAACCGCCACTACCGTGACACGTGCTTGCATTTCTCTTCACATTATTCGGGTGAAAGCAGACAGTCATAAAATATCCACATTTTTTTTGAGAGTAACACTTGACTTGTAAGACTTGAAATACTATGTATTCAGTGAATCGTTGCAGGTTTTGCATGAAGTACACAAAGGTAAAGTACTCGGTGTGGTGCAAGAGATGAAAAGGTATACCTATTCAAAGGATCTGTCTGATAGAGTCCCGAATGAAAAATGTCTTTCAAGTTGGAAAATTTCTAACCAATTTTGTGCCTGTTCTATGACGAGGGGTTGAAAGACCACAGGACGTACAGTTGACACTATGGCAATAGACAAGCACAACTGAAATACAGGGGCTACAACATCACTATCCGATGAAAATTATGCGGACACACCTCTGTAATGCGGAGTTGACCACTAGACGTCACGAGACTAGGACTCGCCAGTATAAAACGAGGCGGTAGAGAAGCAAAAACAGTTGGATGGGTCTGTCAGGAGAGTTCATTGACTTCGAATGTGGATTAATCATTAGAAGTTACCCGAGTAACAAATCCGTCCGGGACACTTCAATCCTTCTAAAGCTGCCCAAGTCGACTGTTGGACATGAGACTGTAAAGTCGAAACGCGAGGAACAGCCACAGCTGAACCAAGACGAGACAGGCGTCATGTACCAGTGGACAGGGACCGCCGAGCATTGCGTGGGGCGGCTAAAAAATAGCAGCGCAGTGAGTCTCAAAGCGCTGCCAGCAGGCCAGATAATACAGTGACTATACAGATAGTTAAAATGGAGTCCAACTGTTGAGCAGTTCCTCATAACCCTTTCATTTCTGTCGTCAACGGTACGCGACGCTTGGAATGGAGTGAACAGCGACGCTACTGAGCAGAGGAAGACTGGAAACGATTGACTTGGGGTGATGAATCACATTACAACCAGCAGCAATCTGATGGAAGGCTTTGGGTTTGGCAAATATCTGGAGAACGTTACGTGCCTTGATGCGTAGTGCCGACAGGGAAGTACAGAGGTGATGGTGTTATAATTGGAGGTGTTTCTTGTGAGTAGTGTGTAGTCCCCTTATTCAGGAAACGCTAAATGCGGAATGATATGAATACATTTTGCAGCAGCCGGCCGCTGTGGCCGAGCGGTTCTAGGCGCTTCAGTCCGGAACCGCGCTGCTGCTACGGTCGCAGGTTCGAATCCCGCCGCGGGCATGGATGTGTGTGATGTCCTTAGGTTAGTTAGGTTTAAGTAGTTTCTAAGTCTAGGGGACTGATGACCTCAGACGTTAAGTCCCATAGTGCTTAGAGCCATTTGAACCATTTTGAACATTTTGCAGCAATGTGTACTGTACACAGTAGAGGGACAATTCGATGACAAAGTCTGTTTCACCATGACAATGTATTCCATAAAGCAGCATTCGTGAGGCAATGGTTAGTGGAAAGTATCATTCCTGAAGCAAAATGGACTGCCCAGTGTCATGACCGAAACACAGTGGAAACGCTTTGAGATGAGTTACAATGGTCACTTCGCTCCAGACAGCAGTGTCCAGCATCACTACCTTCTCTGGTTTCGGCTATTGAGTAAGAGTGGGCTGCTATTCCTCTATTCCTCTACAGACATTCCATTGAAAGTGTTCCCAGCAGAACTCCATCCATAATAAGGACATAAGGACGAAAGGGCGGACACAACCCATATTAATGTCCCCTAATAGCTCTTCGAGCGGTGTGCTGACCACACGCCCCTCCTATCCGCATCCTCATCTGTGAGGATGACACGGCGGTCGGATGGTCCCGATGGGCCACTTGTGGCCTGAAGACGGAGTGCTTTTTAATAGCTCTTCGGACACTTATGATCAGACAATTTAGTCACATAATCATAAGTTGGGGGGGGGGGGGGGGGTTTGGGTTGGGTTGTTTGGGGAAGGAGACCAGACAGCGAGGTCATCGGTCTCATCGGATTAGGAAAGCATGGGAGAGGAAGTCGGCCGTGCCCTTTCAAAGGAACCATCCCGGCATTTACCTGGAGCGATTTAGGGAAATCACGGAAAACCTAAATCATCCCGCGTCTAACCACTGCGCCACCTCGCTCGGTAAGTTGTGGGGGCTTTTATTATATAGCTGCAAGAGTAACTATTTCTTTGCGTTTTATTTTACTCGACTGTTAAATTATACACCTTGTGTTTATATTTAAGCTATCGCATCACTACTGATTTTACATTAAGGGAGTTTGGAGCACACTATTCATGACATCTCTGTGCATCATTTCTGTAAGCCGGGTACATCATCTCTGTGTGTCTACTGTGTAATTTAGCACAACCTCTTTGTAACAATATTTTCCCTAGTACCATGCCCCCCTTAACCATTGTACAGTCATAATGTGTAAGTCGAGTGCGATGGTACAGTGATACACATGTAATTTTTTACATTTGTAGCGTACACTCGTATTGAAGGTGCTAGTGATACTGGTTTTATGACAATACGACATTTTCAGTAAACAGTACAATGTCAGGGGACATCATTCAAAAATAACATATGCAGAGACTCAAACTAGTATGACAATGCGCCATCGTTGAATTCTTTGAACAGCATATTTCGTGGTCTGATTTATTACTGTTATTTCTGACAGAATTACTGTCTAATCCGCAAACCTCAAAATTTCTAGGGAGTATTTCTTCTCCCCCTCCGAATCCATCTTCGTTTCCTACAAAGCTTACTTACTGTACAGGACCGGCAACATTGAGGATAGGCTACAACCATATCTCACCCCCTTATCAGCTACTGTGTCCCTTTCATGTCCTTCGATTCTTGTAACTGTATTGCTTTTTGTAAAAATTGTAGACAACCTTCCGCTCCTAGTTATTTATTTATCCCAGCTACCTCCAAAGTTTCAAAGCATGTATTCCGGTAAACACAGTTGAAAGCTTCCTCTAAATCCAGCGCTATCAATTAATTTCGAACATATAGCAACGTATCTGCTACAACAGAGGAGTGGCATGATCAGAAAAGCAGATATTTGGGCAAAACCGCTGAAGAACAAATAATAAAGATGTGACATACATCGTAAAGTCACGTAGGAGTCTAGCGACCAGTCTAGTAAATATGCGTGGATCTGTGATTAAGCTGAGCAGGTCACATAAGAAGTCATACAGCACGCGAAGAATGACCTTATTGGCCACAAAGTTTGCATGACACCTTACGGAATGATTTCCATCTTCAGAAATTCAAGTGTAAAAGTAGCACAAGGAAAAGAGCGTTACTAGCTGTGTACGTAACACGACTTGGCAGACTACTCAATTGGAGAAAACTGTCCAGAAACGAAAGATGAAGCGCTTTCTTTATTTTCAACGAATATTGAAAGATCGCCTGCCGAGGTTAATGAAGGAGGTAAGCTCGACGCAGGAAGAGATGGGTGTGCTTCGTATCTCCGACACCTGAGGCTGACGAGGTCCGAATAAAGTAAGAAAGATAATTTTCTAGACACGTTAATATATGATTTTGTTAAAGTCTTCATAAGAAAGGTGACGAGAATGAAATAATTATTGTCCAGTCTTTTTGCAAAATATTCCTAAATGTTTTATACTTCAGAGTAGTCTCTCATACAATTACGAACAAACAATGTACCTAGCATATCACGGTACGGATTCCAGGACAGTTCCTCGTCTGAGAAAGATATTTATACCTTTGTTCCCAGGTATTACAAGCGTTAAATAATAAAATATCGCTGGATGTTGGTTTTTGTGATCTGCCCAATGTGTTTGATCGTGCACATGAAATTACTCTCTTAGAAACTCTCAGGTTTCACAGATTGATGCCTTAACAAACAACTGCTTTCAGCCACACTTAACAAATAGAATGCAACATGTAGTGTTGCATATTTCAAACTATCGTGTAAATCCCATTAGAGAGAAGAGCACTAAAGAAATTGTTAACGATTTTTAAAGAATTTTTATGTGGTTTTCTGAAAATGATATCTCCCTTAATCTTGATAACACACACTAAATTCAGTTTTGTACAACAAATAGTGTCATACTAACAACTGATATGGCACATGAACTGGAGTCAGCAAACATGATATAATGCTCCTAATTACTGAATGTACATGTTGATGATAATGTGAACTGAAAGAAGCATATTACTCAGCTGTTCAAGCAACTAAATTCAGTACTTTTGCCATTCGTATAATTGCTGGTCTTGAAAACAACGAACCAGCCTCCTAATATACGAGTATTTAAAATAATGTCTTATGACACAGGAAATTATTCTATCACTAAAAAAGAAAGTGTAGAGTGCACAAAAGCTAGCAGTTAGTATAACAGGTGCTCACCAGCAGTCAACTTGCCGGTGTTTCTTCAAGAAGTTAGGCATTTTAACTGCACGTTCACAATACGTATATTCACAGATGAAATTCGGGATAAATAACGCATCGCAAATGGAGAAGAATAGTGATGTCCACAGCTACAATACTAGAAGAAAAAACTACCTTTATTGATTATTATTTCAGCTGTAAGTTTCTGGAAAGAGTTCAACACGGACCAACAAACATTTTTGATCATTTGACCAATAACATAAAATTGGTGACAGGTAGTACCAAGTTTTAAATGTAATCCACAATCATTCAGATCAGTGTGTTATTTAGGTACTTTATCCAGCACGCAGCCATGTACTGAAACTAATCACATACAAGTACCCTGTAGACTGACTCATTACACATCATGTCGATAAAAAAAATCGTTCAGATGGTCTACGGAACACATAACCAACTAAATTATTAACTAACAAAGGAAGTACATACCCAACGGGCCGCGCTGCGATGATATCACATACTACGTCACAAATGCTCCTATAACACGAAGTGCTTCTCCAGAGTTTCCCAGGCATCGAGAACGAAAGTTTTACGAGTCTGTTGATTACCGTACGTGAGTATTTATGAGCAGTTGACAAATCACTTGTGGTATCGAAATGAAACGGTCTGCAACAAAGCTGGTAGGAGAGGAGACAACCTAAGCTCACCCCGCATAGGGAACACGCCTGCTTTCTACCGATGCTCCAAACGAAGTAGAACTACGGTGTACATTATTCGAAGCAGGTGTAGGTCATGTGATTTCGTTGCGACACGCTCATGAATGTATGCATAAATAAATATTCATCACGATTCCTTATTATACCTCGATAGTACATCGCAATGATAATTCCACAATGATTATCATTGTTACTATCATCGTAATTGTTCCTTTCAGAAGAGACACGATCCATTTTAGCTACAGGTGTTTGGCTGGAGATTAGGAAAAAACTGACGAGCCTCGAGCGCCGCTCGGGCGACTGGTAGCCTGCTGCCTTAGCTGGTTGCGCTAACTCTGTTGTTCGGCGGCTGGCGCTCTCGTGTGGCGTTCAATGGACTCCTAAAACTTTGAACCTAGGTTTCTCGAAAGCATCTGAGAATCCCATCGTAAGAACAGCAAAATCGACGACCCGTAGGCTATACGTTCTCCTTGTAAGAAATAGACTTGGACAATGTTTCGGGTCTTCTGGGTACGTCGATACGATCAGTGCCCTTGTTCGTGTTGCTCCAGGAACTGATAACAAGGGTAGCGTTTATAGTGCAAACGAAATGCCGTTGTCTTTTTTCTCTTTTTCGAGTATGAGCTGTGTCTTCAGCTTAATGTGTATGGTGGTACTTAGGATTAACAATATGTAGAGTCATGGAGAGATCCAAACGATTCATAACCAGCTGTTCCCAGCAACAGCGCACATCGCTTGGCATGCGACGGCTGCGCCTCGAACTTTCTTTTTGATGCGGTGTTCGCGTGTCTCCACTCAATGAACTTTCTTGTGGATTCCGACTGCAGCTCTAGAGATCTGCTTTCCTCCATTCAGGGTATTTCTCTGCAGGATTTTGACATTTATTTATGCGTGGTAGCTATACACCAAAAGTTTTTTTCCTTACAGAATCAACGATAAATTCTATCAGCAGACTGGAAATTTGTGTGGTCTGTTAACTGCTTATTACAAAGATATATAGTATACGTATATGGTGTCGAAGAAGACTGATATGCAGAAGAAACTGTTTTTAAAAAACACAATATCTCAAAGAAACCCTGGTGCCAGTCCGATGGTTACTGTTACAATAATTCGATAAGCATGCGCCGGCTACATTATAGAGTGGCGCTTTAGTTTGTTAACATCCAGAGCTTGTGGAAGGTCCCTGCCCTTAATTCTCCGATCGTTCTCAGCTGGACAGGGATCCGGCGACCTCGCTGGTCCAGGTAGGGTATGGCCGCTAGAGCATCTTCTTCTCCTGGTTTGTCGGAGTTCTTGCAGGATACCCCTGCATTGCCTCCATATCATCTCTTCGACGAATTGTAATTGATTCTTCACTTTTGGTTGGTGTCATCTCGTTGCCCTTCTCAGGTTATGTTGGCTTCTGTGTTCCCCGCGTGTGCGGACAACGGTGCTGGCCCATGGCGGGCCGACTGCACACCTCCCGGCGCGGACGGCGCTGCTGCTTAGCGGCCGCTTGTGTGGCCGTCATCATGGCCTCTGCAATACGCTGCAGCGTGTCGGCAAGGCTTGCTACCTTGTCGATCGCCACAGACAGTGCAGAGACGGCTGCGGCCAGGATTTCTTCATTCGCTGCAGGTGCAGCGTCTTGCCTTGGCGCAGCAGGCTGACGGGCGGTGGCAGTCGTGTTACCACTCTTGCCTCCGCCCGTTGTTGTGGCGTCTTCTTTGCGCATTTTCCCCCTGTGGGGGCAAACGCGCTCAGCTTCGGGTGTGCCCTCTCGGGCACGTTTACTGGCGCGGATGCGCCTTCTTCTGTTCCTCACAGCAGTGGGGGCGTTGGTAGCGCCTGCGGCTGTCTTCTGCGTAGTCGCTGTTGCCTGCCGCCTCGCCGGTTTTGCGCCTGGGCGCGGACGGCCGAGGGAGCGGCCGGCGGTCTTCTGTGCTGGCTGCCCGCGCTGGCGAGCAACCGCGGCTTTGAAAACTTCACAGCCGCGATAACTCGCCACATGTGGGCCGCCGCAGTTTGCACACTTCGGAGTGTGCGTCTTGGGAAGTGGGCAGAGCCCACTTGCATGGGGACCTGCGCACTTCACGCATGCCTCGGGAAAGGAACAGTGGCGAGCCACGTGTCCCATCCCCTGGCAGCGGAAGCACTGGACGAGCCCCCTCTTCTGCTTGAGGCCCTCCGCGGTGACCGATGTGTTGGCCACATTCTTCAGCTCGAAGAGCCGCCTGTTCTCCGGTGTGTCGGTGGCAATCACCAGCAGGGAAGGCGACTCTTTATGGCTGACGTGGGACTTGACCCGCGTCACGTTTCTGACATGGAAGTCAAGGTCCGCCAGCTCTTCCTTGAGCAAGTCCGGTTCAGCCGTCATGGGTAAGCCCTTGACGACTACCTTTAGTAGCCTCTCGGGGACGGCGGCGTGCGTGTACCAGTGCAGGCCCTGGTTCGACGCCTCCGACGTCACCTTCATGTAATCCTGCGTGTTCGCGACCTGCAGCCGCACAAGGTTTCCAGAGGCAGCTCGCAGCGTGAAGTCGGCAGTCGTCCACTGCCTCACGAGCTGCAGGAAACGCTTTTAGTCTTTGGCCACCTCAAAGACTATCGGCGGCGGTCGTCGATGAGACCGCCCGGTGGTGGGGGCAGTCTCTCCTTCGTCGTCCGAGCAGCCATCCTGTGCAGCGGTCGTGGGCGCCGTCTGCGAGGACGATGACTGCTCCGGCCTCTCGTCGTCTGCAAGCACGCCGAAGCGGTTTGCAGTCGATGTGGGAGGCGGGGTAGGCGTCGCCCTGGGTCTGGCCGCCCGTCGGGACGAAACGGTCGTCCAGGTGGCGCCTGCGACGCTATCATCTCGGATGGCGCGTCTTCTGCCTCCTGTGGCAGAGGCAGTAGGCTGCCTCTCCTTCTTAGTCGCCTTTCTGGCGCCGAGTTGAGCCGCGGACATCGGCCGTTTGCGCCGCCCGCCATCAGGGAGATGCGGTGCGCTGGCTGCCGTCCTTTGCTCATTCGTCGTGGGCAGGAAGTCTGCCATGTTGATGATGACATCGTCATCTTCTTCCGACTCGGGGTCCGTGTTCGGTGGCCGAGTCGTCGTAGGCGGCGGGTCAGACGGGGCCGCCGGGGGAGCACGCTCCTCCGGACAGCGGTCTGCCACACCAACATCTGCAGTCGTCGTATTTGGGGGGCCGGATGGGGCCGTCGACCGAGCGGGCTCGGCCGAACGGCGATCCGCTACACCCATCGCTCTGCTCAGCGATCCTCTGAACTCCGGGCGTGCCCACGACATCTCTGCGCGCTGCCGGAGCGACGACTGGTGCCGGTAGGGTATGGCAAGTACGAAGACAAGCAGTAGAAACTCTCGTCGTGTGGAGCGGGCATTGCCTTGCTGAAATCTAAGCCCAGGATGGCTTACCGTGAAGAACGAGAAAACAGGACGTAGAATATTGCCTACGTACTGTGTGGGGCCGCAGACGACAACCAAAGTGGTCCTGCTATGAAATAAAATGTAGACCCCCAATCATTACTCCTGGTTGTCTGGCTGTAAGGCTGGCGACAGTCGCGTTAGTATTCTACCACTGTCTGGGGTGCCTCCAGAAACGTTTCCGGTGGCTTCGGGCCTCAGTTGGAAGCGGGACTAGTCACTAAAGAGAACTGTACTCCAGTAAATGAGATTATAGGCCGAATGTGCCCGACACCGATGCAAACGTGATTGTCTATGTACGGAGGTCAATGGTAGTAGCCGCAAATGGAACCGTGAGCTCAGCCCCTTTTCTGTAGGCCGCCTATTAATGCTCCTTGTGGTCACTGAAGCACCGGTTGCACGTCAGATCGGTGATGATGAATCCGGGGCTCTGAGTCCATCTCCACCATGGCTCGGTCCTCGCACTGTGCCGTCTTTCTAGGCTGACATCTTCGTTCCTGACGCAGTGTTCGGCCATGGTTCACACATTCCTGGCAACACCGTCGAATAGTGGCATCGCTTCTATTCGAATGTCGAACGATTCTCCGATTACTCCAACTGGCTTCTTTGAGCCCAATTACACGTCCTCTCTCAAATGTTGACATCTACGTATATTGTTCACGTGCGTGTCTGCGAGGCATAGTTACTATCCCACTGGGTACACGGAATGAAATTCGGGAGAGCTTTATGCCCTGGTATCGACAGCTGTTTAGTGAAATTGCGCTCCAGCGTCACAAATTCATCCATAGGCAGCCATAGTCTACAATTTTACTTTTTCCATCGAATCCTTTATGAATATCAATTTGTGACCCATTTGCTTAACTTTATGTGGTGTGATCTCTTTTATCCTACAGTGTGTGTTACGTAAGTTCCAGTGATTTCTTTGCAGAATGCTCAGAATCCGCTGGTCAAAAAACCTATAATAATATAGAGACCACACGACAGACGCAGACATTGTTAAAAGTGATTTATTATTTGCGGTTGCCGATCAATGTAAGACAGATATGGGATCATAGTTATATTTGTTTTCAGAAGTCTTGCAATTGCAGCACTTGCAGCACATGCCAAATGTACTCAATCATTGTCACGTTTGACATACCGTAATCCATGTGATCGTGTCCGCACTTCGGAGGGCATGTTGGATAAATGCTTCCGGGCACGCTACGCAGAAGTCACTATAAGGCGGCTACAAAATGTCGTCGCAGTTTATGCATCACCAAGAAACACGAATGGTGAGAGAAAGTTCGAGCTCTTAAGTGATTGTTTCCCCTCCCTCGCAAGTTGTAATGTATTACATAAGATAAATATCATCTTCCCGTATGAGCGATCAGTTGTCACGTTTGGCGCAGTGGTGCTAATCTCCCCTGCGTCTTCGCGCCGAACGAAGAATGAGGTAAGGTTTGTGAACATAAAACGCCACAATAACTGCCCTCAGGTCTGATGTTGCTTTCACGAAGGATGCCAAGTTACAGTTTAATGTCTCCAGAACACCGACGTCAGTATAGATGGCGGAAGAACTTTCAAATAATAACGGAGAAAAGAAGTGTGACTTTACGTTTGACTTCACGTTAATGGTGTCTCTGCTCAAACAGGAATCCAGTGTTTCTCGCATCACTCACATTGTCCCGCTTACTGCTGAAGGACCACGAGTGAATATTTGTGATCTTACCATTGAAGTTGAATGTTAAAATTAAGTGAATGATTAAAGCAGTAAATTGAGAAGTTATACAACACACTGGTGAGAAACGTTTATGGAAAGTCCGTACCCAAAAAATCATACACGCAGATGAGCCAAAACTTTATGAGCACTTGCTTAGTAGCGTGTTCGGTCGTCCTATGGAACAGAATACAGCAGCGATTCTGCGTGGCTTTCCTCCGGAATCATGCGACACGGGACGTCCACACACAGGTCACACAGTGTCCATAAATGACGAGCCAATGGTTTGTGCCCGTGGAGCTGGCGACTGATAGTGTGCTAGGTGCGTTACATCGGATTCGGACAGGTGGATTATGGGGTCAAGGAACCAACTTGAGTTCACTGTCATGCGCCTCGAACCACTATAGCACGATTATTGTCTTGTGACAGACAGTTATCCTACTGGAAGATACTGTCGCTTTTGGGGATGACATCATGCGTAAAGGGATCAAGATAATCTGTAATAATGTTCACATAGACCACAGCTGTCATGGTGCGTTTGATTGCTACCACAAGCCCCATAGAAACCCATATTAACGCCCCCAGAGCATAATAGTACCCCCACTGACCTGCGTCTGCGGCCGGGCGATGATGAGCTGGGTTGAGGGGGCGCTCGACATCACGGTCATCAGCGTCCTGACGAAAAATCTCATGGGTGGGGACGAAGGCTGTCCCCACATGCAGAGCAGTTTATAATGTACTAAAGTCTGCGGCTCTTCCCCCACCAGTTTAGGGATGAGGCCTGATAGTTCACAAAATTTCACCACTCTGTTAACACTGCTATCGGTATCTGCGAGGACGGTGGGCAGATCCACAGCGAGACCAAGGGCTGCCCTATTATCAGTATACAGGACACACGTAGCCACAATATGCTGAACTGAAAGCGGCACAACACAAACTTCACAGAAAGGTGGATCCTCCCCCCGGAGGAGGAAGCTATGTGTGAAAGGGCTATGCCCGATGCGCAGTCTGGTAAGCAAAACCTCCTTCGAGCGGCGAGGCTGACACAAAGTCCGCCAAGCTTTTGTGGTCGGTTTGAGTGACCACAGTTTGTTGTCCGACACCTGCAACCATTCAGAGTCCCACTGACGCATGATGCATCTGTCAGAAAATGAGAATGGTAAGCAACGGGATGGGAGATTGATGGACAGCACTATCCCAACATGCTTCCTTGGCAGCTTTATCAGCCATGTCGTTACCCTGTATCCCAACGTGACCAGGTACCCAGTAAAAGATCACCTCCTTGTCATGGCGTTGGAGCCGCTGCAAGCAGTCATGGATGAGCTGAATCAGCGGGTCTACCGGATACATTTGGTGAAGCGCTTGCAGTGCACTACGAGTGTCGGAACAGACAAG
Source organism: Schistocerca serialis cubense (assembly GCF_023864345.2). Classification (NCBI taxonomy): domain Eukaryota; kingdom Metazoa; phylum Arthropoda; class Insecta; order Orthoptera; family Acrididae; genus Schistocerca; species Schistocerca serialis. The sequence goes on along the minus strand of NC_064638.1, from coordinate 553,194,550 downwards.
AAAACTCGTACGGTGATTCCAGAATGAGATTTTCACTCTGCAGCGGAGTGTGCGCTGATATGAAACTTCCTGGCAGATTAAAACTGTGTGCCCGACCGAGACTCGAACTCGGGACCTTCTCGTACGGTGATGTCTGTGAACCCTCTCCAGTGCCATTAGAATGCCATATAATTCCGCATCATAATTTGTAAATTGTTCTGGAAGACGCACTTTAAAAACCCTATCAGGGAAAAACACAGAACAACCAAGAGCATTCCCCTGCAGGGATCCATCTGTATAAATAACGATAAAACGATGGCATGTACTTAAAATAGACGAAAACAGAGTTGTCAAAACCATATCTGGAGTACAATTTTTAGGGTACTGCGTCAGGCTTAAAATCACTTTGGGCCTCCGAAGACACCAAGGCGGCAGTGCGTCCCATCCCTGGGTGTGTATTTTCATGCCCGAGAGAACCAGATCCTTGAGGCAGGCCGTAGCACGTATACCAAATGGCTGGGTCGCGTGGGGCCGATTCCTGAAGAGTCGCTCGAAGGCGGGTTGGATCACTGAACTAAATGCCACCGACTGAGGTGACGCTGAGATTTTCAGCGCCTGTCGAGTCAAAAGGATACGTCGCCGAATCCAGAGTGGTGGTTCACCAGACCCTGCACAGAGACCACTATCAAACTGCAGTGGCAGCAACTGTGCCTTGTGCTGTGTGCCGAGTGCCCTACACTATAGACTCTCCAAGAGAAATACTCGTATTCCGCAGTTCTCTACTTCGTTTTAGACTTAATTGCTTGAATGTGCCATCAGAAGTTGCACATGAAATGTGATGTACCGTAATTCACGTGTTGCAGTGCATTTGTCGTATAGTCTTGGTTTCCTGCTGAAGTTACTGAACACGTTGCTTCCTTTTCTTTATATTTTTCCTGGCTTGAAATTTAGCCTGCCTGCATACTTTATTATTATTTTGTATTGTTTTCTTTCAGTATTTCTCAAGTACAAAGAATTTAGAGTTAGACCACAGTTGTGTTTGATAATAAAAATGTATTGAGCACCATGGGACTTAACATCTGTGGTCATCAGTTCCCTAGAACTTAGAACTACTTAAACCTTGTAAGAGGTCCGAGCAGATGTAATTTTGATGTATTGCCCACGCGCTGCCTGCGATATGCAAGGTCTCTGACCAAAGAGCAGTGTTGACAGCAGTAGGAACTGTGTAGCTGTAGCAGTAAGTTGTTGCTAGTCTGGAGTCTGCTCTGGTCTGGTATGGTGTATCGTGTTGGCTGGCCCGGTCGCGGTGCAGCGATGCCGGAGCCTGAATATTATTGTATAAGGTAAAAAGCAGCCTCGCGCATATGTATTAATGTTATCTCATGTCGCATGTAAATGTTTTAAAACTCTCGTAATAATAATCTTCCTCATAAAAAGTAACTTTTAACAACCATTCATTTCAATTTAAAGAATTTACTAATTTCTCCCATCCATGATCATCCCGATTATTGCAATAGAAAAATCAGTTGTTTCCTTTCATAAATGACAGATAGGTCGGCCAGCATTGCACAGAGCTGTGCCGGAAAGATTTATTGTAAGAGCAGATACATCCGGCGACTTAATTGAGGTAAGAATTTTTGCTTTTTTTATTCAGAATGATCTTTCAGGGCCATGAAGCAGCACTGCTGTCGTCCAAAATTTACCAGGTTAAATTCACAGTGAATTATTGAAAAGTCATAAGTGAGCGACAATTTAATTGAGAGGTTAGTTCCATTGTATTGTTACCAGGTTACTGAATTTATTTTTTTATTGGGACGTTACACTGAATGTGAACGACATAATTATAATTATTACTGTTGAGAGGTTTAGGAATTTTTCTGTTTTGAGGTTGCGCTAAATGTGAATGAATTTAGAGCTTAGATTAAATCAGAAAGAATTTTGTGGGTAGATTAAACGTAAATGAATTTTGTGGGGAGGTTACAACCTAACTAACCTAAGGACCTCACACACATCCATGCTCGAGGCAGGATTCGAACCTGCGACCGTAGCGGTCACGCGGTTCCAGACTGAAGCGCCTAGAACCGCACGGCCACACCGGCCGGCGTTTGATAATACAGCTGTGTTGACTATTATAATACACTCAAGCGCCAAAAAAACTGGTAGTGGCATGAATGTTCAAATACACACATTATGTAAACAGGCATAATACGGCGCTGCGGTCGGCAATGTCTGTGTAAGACAAGTGTCTGGCGCAGTTGTTAGATCGGTTACTGCTGCTACAATTGCAGGTTATTAAGGTTTAAGTGAGTTTGAACATGGTGCTGTATTCGGCGCACGAGCGTCGGACACAGTATCTCCAAGGTACGACCCTTTCACGACGGTACCGTGAATATCAGGAATCCGGTAAAACATAAAATCTCCTACATCGCTACGGCCGAGAAAACATCCTGCGAAAACGGGACCAACGACGACTGAACAGAATCGTTCAACGTGAAAGAAGTGGAACACTTCTGCAGATTGCTGCAGATTTCAATGCTGGGCCATCAACAAGTGTCAGCGCCCTAACTATTCAACGAAACATCATCGATATGGGCTTTCGGAGCCGAATGCCCACTCGTGTACTCTTGATGACTGCAGGACACAAAGCTTTACGCCTCGCCTGGGACCGTCAACACCAACATTGGACTGATGATGACTGGAAACATGTTGCCCGGTCGGACGAGTCTCCTTTCAAATTTCATCGAGCGGATGGACTTGTACGGGTATGAAGACAATCTCATGAAACTATTGAACCGGCATGTCAGTAGGGGACTATTCAAGATGGTGAAGGCTCTGTAATGGTGTGGGACGGGTGCAATTGGAGTGATATGGGAGTCCTCATACGTCTAGATACCACTCTGACGGGTGCCACGTGTGTAAGCATCCTGTCTGATCACCTGCCTTCATTCATATCCATTGTGCATTCCGACGGACTTGAGTAATTCCAGCAGGATCATGCGACACCCAAAACATTCAGAATTGCTACAGAGTGGCTCCAGGAACACTCTTCTGAGTTTAAACACTTCCGATAGCCACCAAACTCCCCAGACATGATTATTGAGTATATCTGGGATGTCTTGCAACGTGCTGTTCGGAAGACATCTCATGGATTTATGGACAGCCCTGAAGGATTCATGGTGTGCGTTTCCTTCAGTACTACTTCAGACAGTCGAGTCCATGCCACGTCGTGTTACAGCACTTCTGCGTGCTCGCAGGAGCCCCACACTATATTAGGCACGTATACCAGTTTCTTTGGCTCTTCATTGTATATTAGCAACCTCATGAGCCACCGTCACTTCCAATTTTCATCGTACTGCTTCTGCAAAATCTTGCGTATCACCGTGCCCAACGCAATGGTAAGTTAAGATGATGATGGGTCTACGTGGCAGCAAAAAGGTTCAAAATAGTTCAAATGGCTCTAAGCACTATGGGACTTAACATCTGATGTCATCAGTCCACTAGACTTAGAACTACTTAAACCTAACTAACCTAAGGACATTACACACATCCATGCCCGAGGCAGGATTCGAACCTGCGACCGTAGCGGTCGCGCGTCTCCAGGCTGTGGCGCCTAGAATCGTTCGGCCACCCCGGCCGGCGGTACGCCCTGTAGTGTGTCGTCAGAACTGCCAGAGGTCGCTGTCTATCCTGCTTTACAGAACGGGCGAGCCTCCGGACTTGGACGTTCAGCGATGAAGCGTGGACGTCCAACACGTTGTCGCCTAATAGTCTATTCTCGTCCTTCCATCACTTTCCATAGATATTCACACGAACAGCCAATTGGCTTTGTCGATTCCGAGATGGTCTTTCCCAGGTGCTCGTCGATGGTTGTCTGTTCTCAGTCAAAGTCGCTTACGCGATCCGTCCAAAATGTTCCGAAACTGATTTTGTTCGTGATGTACAAGCGACGTCGTCGCAGTAACTACCCTGGCAGCATGAATTAACGACTGTAAACAACAGACGTACCTTTGACTAATGAGCTGTGAGAAGACACTGTTGTGACATTGTTTGTTTTGTTTTCAGTTTTGGGTGCAAAAACAAAAAGCCTCACACGCGCCCATGTCAGAACTGTAGAACACGAAGACAAAGAGAGGATTTAAAAACTACTACACGTTAGTCCAAGTCGATGGAAGAGAAGACAGCTAAAAACCGTGATGTGGAGAAAGGTCTATAAAACAAGCCATAGAGAAACGTGTCTCCTGAACGAAATGTCCCTCGTCACATTTGCAATGACGGACAAAAAGTAAAACGCCATCGACACACCACGTGTCGTTTGTTAAAACGACCGACAACTCAGACGGAAAACACAAACGAGAAGTAAGTGGTTAAAAATGGACATTCCGTCAGGAAATGGCGGACCGTCAAAGGGTGAGGGTGAAACGGTACAGTACCGCCCGACACTGAAAATAGGTACAACATACTTCATTATTCTTGTCAGAACAACATATTTTTTCTAATAATAACTCCATTTCAATTAATACAGCGAAGCCAGATACCAGTGTGGGAATGAATGACTATTTATTTAATTGATCACATGTGCACTCCCACAAAATAAATCCCTACATACAGTTTGGTGAGATGTATGGTCATCTGCTAAACACAGATAGTGAATGTGAATATATGATCATCTTTGAGACGATCCTTTGGCCACCTTTGGTGGGACCAAAGATGTGAAATTTACCTGAGCTTTGAGCGCCTGAAATGTGGCTGACCAATACGGTAGCAAGGTGCTCCCCCACTTGGGCAGAGGTGCGAGAGGACCTGAAGAACGGCCATGTTTCGGCACTCTGCCGCTGGATCTTGTTCTGTTAAGACCTGTCTTGGGTGTGCTCCGTAAAGACAAAAGAGTGGAGACATGGTATGCATGTGGAATATTTAAGAGTAGTTTGAAATAATAATTTCTCTATTTCAGGAACTTTTGTGGGGAGAATTAAATGTCAGGCAGGTAATATTAATGGGATCGTAGTAATCTTCGGAAGTGACCAACGGTCACAATGAAACCACACGTAGCAATAAGTTGAAATACTTCCGTGTGCTTAAGTTAAGCTGAATTACTAGCTTGTGTACTATAAGTTGAAAAATTTAAGAAATAGCGTGTGCAGGACTTGAAATTAGAGGCGAGTACTTCCACGTGGTGAGTACTGTGTGAGTCTCAATCTGTGTATGAGACAAAGGAAAAAAAGAAGTGCTCGTCCATGGTATCAGTTGAGGACTCGTGTGTGTGATGAATATGTTCTTAATATTACTTTGCGTGATATGTTTCCGTGTGACGCTTGATTCAAACTATAATACTCAGAGAGAAGCAAGGTGAGTCAGCCGTCTATCCAGCAACGCCACTTAGCTTGCATTGCACAGGAAGACGTGCATATATCTCCAGAGTTCATAGTAGGAAAGTAGAATTACAAAGTGGGGCAGTGTCGTGTGAAACTGGGATAAATATTAATTGAAGTGGGAAAGCTGAAAGTGATAATGTTGTGACTATTCCCTGTGTTGTATTTCATGTTGTGGTGTGGTGTGGTGTATGTCATGTAATTTAAGTATGTGTGGTTTGCATGGGAGAGTAGCAAGGTAGTTTCAGAGGTAGTGGGTTATGCGTGTTCCTTTTGTACCGCTCGGTCTGGAGGAAAGTTTCGAGGTGATGATTGTGAGAGTCGAAGTGTGAGATATAATAAAAGATCCACCATCCTATCCAGAAAGTGCACTGTAGCGTTAAATAATTACGAGACCATAAGATAGAGAATCACCAATGTAATGCCATGCCCACTGGGCGGAATTTCTCATATGTTATTGTTTTAGGTTATAGAATTTGTGTGTTTAGGTTATAGAATTTATCGGAATAAATAAGATAGTGAAAAGAAAAAGATTGATGGCATTTTCCTTCGAATTGTATGTTGTCATGATATCCAGAATTTATAATGTGTGCGCCATTCATATTCAGTGCGATGGCCACGTGTTGATAAAAGCCGTAAAAAAAAAAAAAAAAAAAAAAAAAAAAAAAAAAAAAAATGTGGTATTGCCAGTGCGAAGTGAACAGTCAGAGTTCTGTAAATTACTGATAGTCAGATTTGCGTTTCCGTTGCGTATTATTCATATAGGAGGATAATTTGTAACTTAGTTGTGAGTACGAGAGTTCATGTTACTCGATAAATAAGAATGAATCCACTCGCTTGGCAGACCACTCATCTTGCAGGCCTGACTGCTTGATGCCACAGTATGAGCAAGGCATGTGGGTGCCTCTCAAGGGCAATGAGCACAAAGTGGTGGGGGAGCACCACGTAACAAATGGCGATGGCTGAAAAGACAGGGCCAGACACGCAACCTAGCTAAAATGATCCCCTCACAGAGAGAGGACCGAGAGGACGTCGTCCAAGCCGCTGGGAGGGGCTCAATATACCGGAGCTTTTTCCCATGAAGGGAGTACCAGTGGTGATGCCGAAGTGACACCACCTGGTAACAGAAAGCCACACAGAGATCATCCGAGGGAACGGAAGAACTAGTGGGGTGAGGTACGAGGTCTGCAGCCTTGGCAGCAGCGTCAGCGGCATCATTTCCTGTCAGCCCGACGTGACCAGGAACCCACAGAAACATCACAGTGGCTCCATCAAGAGTGATCAAGTGACATCTCTCCTGGACCCGTTGCTCCAAAGGATGGACGGTGTACAGCACAGAGAGTGGGAACAGATGACACAATTGAGAAGCTTGTGTCGCCAAATGTACTGCGTGGCCTGATAGAGGGCGAAGAGCTCTGCTGTAAATACTGAGCAGTGTTCCGGAAGCCGATACAGAGAAACGTCGGTGCCAATGACGAAGGCACGCCCGATACCACGGTCAGTTCGAGAGCCATCAGTGTATACAAAGGTACTACTGCGAAGTTCCGTGTGAAGATCGTGAAACTGAAGGCGATAGAGCGAGACAGGAATAGTGTCCTTAGGAAACGAATGAAGACCAAGATGAACACTGGCCGCCACACGAAGCCAAGGTGGTGAAGGGTTCACACAGTTTATCTTGGTGGAAAGTGACCGGGCAGAACGCAGAATCCCTTTCGGGATCCGCCGTGGGGAAGACGTCTGGACTGTTCTGACGTCCGCGGTAGCTCTTCTCTGGCGCTGTCTCACCCTTTTTTCACTCGGTACTGACTTTTGCGTTGTGGAGCATGTACGTTGAGTTCTAATTAAGTTTCACATTTCGCAGTTAGCGCTGTCCGTTATCTGAGGTACTCTGCAGTATTTGCAGGGCAACTATAGTTGCTTGATAAACTGTCTGATTTCGCGAGTCATGCTCTCGATTAATTTGCATTTGCTAGCTGTGCAGATCACGAAACCTTGCTGCGTTTCCCAGGCGGTCTTCCAATTAGATTTGAGGTATTCTCGAATTTGTTACCTCATACGAACGTACCGCAGAATGAGGAAGTGCAGAAATTCACGCGAAGGGTCGGTGCTTTAAAGACATAACCGACATTCGCAAAGAAAGAAGGACGTTTCTGACGGTTCACGTGGTGGTGTGAACATTCTGTGCCTTGTACTCAAGTGGGGGTGGGGGACGGGAGAGCATTAAAACCACCACCTCACTTTTCTCTATTCTTTTTTGAATCCAGTCTCGAAACTTTTTGGACTACGGCGTATGTCAATGGACATCCCAGCCTGCAGCCCTTATCGTCGCTAGCATGAGCCCCCATTCGCCTCCGATCAGCTTAAATACTTTCCTTATCCAGATATATGCTGGTAACTCTACCAGGCGGCATTCAGGCTCGCGTTGTGCCGCGGTCATGTCGTTATGGATCTTCAGTGTATGTTGTACATACTCAACAGTGCCGAAAAGCAGTTCACTTGGTTTCAAAAGGAAATGTAAGTATAAAAATAAACTGAAAATTTAAAAGAGATTATTGATGATTTTTTGTGTACTGTAGTAAATATGAAGAGGTTAAAAGCAATACAAGAAACAGAAATAACTTGATAACAACATTAGATCAATAGAATGGATGACTAGTGACTGGAAACAGAAGTTTATATAATCTACATTGACAACGATTCAACAGCATTTGAAAATCAATACATTTGATCTACCATCTCCTATTTTGGTGAAGCATTTGATTGTGGCGTTTCGTTCATCGCAAGTAAAAAAAAATCAGCAGCAGTTTTACTACTTAATTCCTTGTCAGACATTTCTAGGTAGCTATCAAGGTTAAGAAAGCACGCTGATCAATATTTTTTTCTGAGATAGGCCGTCAAAATTAAAGTTTGTTATCAATATCTTGAAGTATCAAAAAATATTTGAGGCCACAAAGTTCTATATCCTACACTGTGAATATATACCTATCAGAGGCAGAGACCCTAAAAACCTTCACATGGGTTAGAAATAAGGTTTGTAAGTACAGTTTCCGACTGATTACTTGACCGAGAGGTATTTCACACCTTTAATTCCAACATTACAGAGAGGTTACAATGAAGGAGGCTGTAAGTCAGGCCTGGATAGCTTAACTGGTATGAGTGAACGAGAACAATGTCTACATAAGATGCAGCGATTGTTTTGACACTTTTCCGATAGTCCTCAGACGTGTACACCGTAGGAATCCACACGTCAACACCAGTGGAATCACTGAGGCATTTGGGGGCCTACTACCGGTATTTATTTTATATATACTAAACTTTTCTTAGAAATATTATCGTCCAGTAATAAATTTATTCAATGTTTTTATTATATCAAAACCGTTTTTTTATTCAATGTTGTTGTTGGGCTTTTAAATGTACTGACCTGTTAGTCGTATTTTATTATTATTTTATTAGTTTTACTTTATTTTTCTACAAGTTTCAAACATAGCTGACATGGTGTTATTTTACTGCCCTGAGTAAAGTATTATACAAATTTATTTATTTTTGCTGTTACTCATTGACTGAATCGACGTTCTCATTTATCTGGTTTTTTAACGGAGTGTGATAATTCATGGCTAGAGCATTAGTCGTGACAAGGCGTGATAAAATTATGGATACTGCTATGTTAATGAGTAATTTCACTGTTAGGGCACACCAGTACCTCTTCCAGGCCCCGAGAGACGAGCTTTCATACAGCGTATTGTAAATTTAACGTCAGAACTTGATTGTAAACTAAGTATGACAGTGTTACGAGATAGACTTCATCCGACACATGACATTACGATCACCTGTTCTGCACCACATTTTTTTCTGTTATTCTCCCTTTAACAATACACTTTAATCTCGTTTTGTAACAGCCAAAATAGTTTCATTCTGGCAGACTTCGAGTTAGTTAAAAAAAACTGCTTTGAGCACTATGGGACTTAATTTCTGATGTCATCAGTCCCCTCGAACTTAGAATTACTTAAATCCAACTAACCTAAGGATATCACAAATCCATTCCCGAGGCAGGTTTCGAACCTGCGACCGTAGCGGTCGCGCGGTCCCCAGACTGTAGCGCCTAGAACCGCTCTGTCACACCGGGCGACTTTGAGTTCGTTAACGACCAATACTGGTCGCATGTGGGGAAAAACCTACTCTTATGTACAGCATCAAAAACGTACTACAAGACTTTTGCTGCAACTAGTTTCTACTGTTTCGTCACCACCTAGCAGACTTTAATGCTTAAAGTGGTGTACGCAATACATCCAGCATTGAAAAATATTTTACAGATATTGAGAAATATATTACAAATACGCAGAAATTAATACTGAGGAAGAAAAATGGGCCTCGTTTATGGCATATCTTCTAGGCCACAAATATAACTCTCTCTTTTTGGTAGTATTTACAAAAATGTTTTTTATTGAATCTGTGGACCAAAAAGTAGAAAATAAAAATTTTTCCATCTAGGCTGAGCCATGCAAGAACATTGCCTGTGAAAGTCAAGGCTACGAGTTCAAATTCATGTCTGGCACACATTTTTAATCTGATAGTCTAAGCAACGAGATAGCGACAAATTGCAAGAAAATTGCAATCTCAGGCTGTTCTTTGAACAGAACGGTATTGACTTGGCGCCTTGTGTGTATGTGTGTGTGTGTGTGGGGGGGGGTGGGGTGGGGGGGTGGGGTGCAGAAAAAGCTGCACTCCTACGTCAGCACATCCCAGCAGCGACGAGGTGTTTCTTTCCTCGATTGAGCCATTACAGAATGGGAGCCAGCCTCCCCCTTCCCTCCACCCCATCCTAAAGAGAAATACGATTTTAAATGAACAGAGAATCGGTAGGAGACGAGTATGGCGCGAAGCGGTTTATTAGTGCAGTGAGCGATAGACTTGTGTTTTATAATGTCATGTAACACTATTTTACAACACTGGGGGTGTCGTGACTTTGTGGGATATGGTGAGCGGCGATTGGCTCAATCCACAATCGTGCACTATAATGAGATGCAGACGCCAATATGCCAAAGTAGCTGTGCATGATTTGAATCTTGGCCATTTACTCTAATACGTGTCAATAAATTTCTTTAAATTATCTGTCACTGACTGTGTACGGTAGCTTAGGTTACGAAAGTATTTTAACATGCCAGTTGGATCTTCCCATTGATAGCACACAGTCCAGTCACATTAACGTGACCACCGTCTACGTTCGACGTCAGCGTGTAATAACCACTCACTCACAGACGGCAGGTGGAAAGACTGGCAGTGGAGAGTATATAATGTTTGTCGGGAAGAAGCAGAAGAAATACATTCGTTGTCGTAATGCGGAAGCTAAGTGATCTATCTGACGTCTAAAAGGCACGATCATGGGATTTCGGGCCAACGGTGGAAGCAGTTCCGAAACAGCTAAGTCGGCTTGAGTGGCCGTGCGGTTCTAGGCGCTACAGTCTGGAGCCGAGCGACCGCTCCGGTCGAAGGTTCGTAATCCTGCCTCGAGAATGGATGTGTGTTATGTCCTTAGGTTACTTAGGTTTAATTAATTCTAAGTTCTAGGCGACTGATGACCTCAGAAGTTAAGTCGCATAGTGCTCAGAACCATTTTGAAACAGCTAAGTTTGTAAACAGCTCGCGCGCCACCATGGTCAAAATACACCGTGCATGGAAAACTGGGGCTATCCAAACCCGTCGTCGAGGCGACTGCGGCGCATCATGGGCCATAGGTGACAGGGGTAAACGACGGCTGAGAAGAAGTGTACGGGAGCATAGACGTGCAGCTGCTAAGCAACTGTCCCTCCATGATGAAGGAAGCGGCTACCAATAGAGTCTCCTCAACGAGCATTCAGTGGAAGTTGGTGCGTATGGGCCTCCGCAGTAGGCTCCTGGTTCATGCACCCATGCTCACTGCTGTTCGTAGTCGACGAAAGCTGGAACTTGAGCGCCAGGGCCGCAAATGGACGTCGACTAAGTGGCGACAGGTGGCCTTCTCAAATGAATCTCGTTTTTATGTTCCACCAGACAGATGGCGGTTTGCACGAACGTCCCTGCAAGAGTCCGCAGCCTGTGGTTCTGCGGCTAGCGTTGCTGCCTCTGGATCTCCGAGTCCCGGGTTCGATTCCCGCTCAGGTCGGGGATTTTCTCCGCCCGGGAACTGGGTGTTTGTGTGGTCCTAATCATCTCATCATCATTCGGGAAGGGCCGAGACTGGAAGTGGAAAGATTTGGACCTCGCACGGGCGCTGATGACCACGAAGTTGAGCGCCCCACAAATCACCACCACCATCACCACCATCATCATTATGATTATCCCTGCAAAAAATCGTCGGATGGGTTCAGCCTAGAGGGAGCGTTGTCTGGGGAATGTTTCCGTGGCGTTACCTGTTATCTCGTGATTCTGGAAAGCACAACGGATCCACACAGCTATGCACGTATCCTTGCGGACTATGTCCATCCCTTTATGCAGTTTGTTTTGTCCTCGGCATTATGGCATCTACCAGCGGAACAACACAACGTGTCACACAGCTAGCAGCTTACATGCGTGGCTGAGTTTACCATACTCCCCTAGACACGAAACTTCCCAGATTTAAACGCAACCGAGAACCTGTCAGGCGACCTCGATTAAGTTGTTCGCGCCATGGATCCTCATCCGAGAAACCTAACATAGCTGGCCATGGCGTGGCTCCATATCCATGTCGGTACCTTACAGCACCTTACTGACACTCTTCCTACACTTCCCGCAGCGGACCGCGCTGCAAAAGGAGGTTATTCAGGCGTTAGACAGGTGGTGACATTAATGTGGCGGGCGAGTGTGTATGATGTTAGGAAAGTTTATGCGCTGCCCTGGCTTGGACCTGAGGCATAGGAGAACTACTTCCTTTTCTAGGTAGTAACTCCAGTGGTGACCGTGTTATACAATATTTAATTTATTTTTGTCATATTAAAAAAATGTTGAAATGTGTGTGAAATCTTATGGGACTTAACTGCTAAGGTCATCAGTCCCTAAGCTTACACACTACTTAACCTAAATTATCCTAAGTACAAACACAGACACCCATGCCCGAGGGAGGACCCGAACCTCCGCCGAGACCAGCTGCACAGTCCATGACTGCAGCGCCTTAGACTGCTTTGTCATAATACAGAGATAGCAGTCAACCTGCTACGGGGTTATAGTTAAGCTGCAAAATGACAACCTGTGTGACAGTGTGGGAAAGAAATGGAAAACACTAAGGTAATGAAGGAACTGGTACTGTGGAAGACATTACATAACTGACCCCTAAAATTCACGTAACCCTACAGCAGCAAGTATCACAACAGCGCACACTCTGCTGCAGGATGAAATGTTCATTCTGGAATGAATCTTTTGTTTGTCGCGATGTTTCCTGCACTGGGTCTATTGACGCTACTGTTTACTAGCTAGGGTACGGGGGACCAGCTAGGGGCGGGCTCACTAGCACGTCTTTGCAAGGCGCCCAGCACCCATTAAGAGTTCGAGGGGCCGCGCGCCTCGCCGCGGGCGCAGCTGCAGCGGAACTATCTGCCCCGCACATCAGGCGCCGGACGGCCTTTAGAACCAAACGGCTTTTAAGCACTCGGACGAGCAACGATATTGGAAACGTTAACCCCGCGGCGGCGATCGCCAATAAATTTCTCACAAACCTCCGCGCCAGACACTGAAGAATGGAAAGAGAGAGAGAGAGAGAGAGAGAGAGAGAGAGAGAGAGAGTCGGTTAAAGCAGCGAGAGGGCAGATCGAGTTACGGAAATCACTTCCGCCGCGGCCGCGGACGCCTCACGATCCGTTCATTAAAAATAGTTACCGCGGGGAACACGTCCGGCGGGGCGCTGTGCGAGTGTTCCGCGATTCCACAGATATCGATTGGCGGGGTTGCGCTCGTGACCGGCCGCGGTTTATCTGGCGCGCGCAGCGTTCCTGGAGGCTAATGTACCGGAAGGCCGGCCGGCCGGAGACGCGACGCGCTCCAGCGGGCAGGCGGGCCGGCCGGCCAGTGCAGCGCCGCAGATTTAATAAGGCGGGCAGCGCGCCGGCCCCTGGCGCTCCGCCGCCCTTATTGAAAGCGATCTGCCAAGATCGCAGTCACGCTAGCCGGCCCGCCGGTGCCACGTTTCCCCGTTTCGCGCGGCTGGAGCGCGCTCGCCGCGATGACGGACGCAGATAAATGCGTTTACGTTACGGTTATTGCCCCTAAGAGGACACGCAGTAACAGTGCGATACTTGCGCCGGGCCGGGCGCAGAGGTCGTAGAGTAATGGCTACGCCGCTGTGCAGGAGGGGTCGAATAGACTTCACGCTACTCTTTTCAGTCGTGACGTCACTGGTGGGCTTACGACTGAGGCTTTACTTTCGTTTTGCCTCAGGTTACAGTAGGAAGTAATTATGTTTTCTATATCGAGATATAAGTTTTTCTTTGATTGCTGGCAGCTTCAATACTTCGCTGGGTGAAAGGAATATTTGACGCATTTTTTTTCTTTTCATCATTTCACAAAGAGGTCACACGTCGTTTATATGTACACTCCTTGTTCCATACTGTATGAGTGTGCATGGGTATGAATGGAAGTCAAATGTACCGGGAGCATGGACCAAAGGGAACAGTTTAAGGGAGCAGCAGTCATTGCCAACATTACAAGAATAACGGCAGGTAGGCCAGAGCAGCAGGCAAAGATCAAAACAGGCACGAGGGTAGGCGACAAAGTTGGTGCGGGGGTGAGGTGAGTCCCCCCACCACCGCGTTTGAATAGGATCGTTGGTCGGATTTTGGCGCGTGGAGAGCATCGTGGGGCCAGCCATGAGATGGACCGGACGCGGGAGCACAGCAGCTCGCAGATTTTGCGAGATAAAAATGACCTAATGTGGCTAAAAATTCACGACAGGGCATGCTCATAGCACGCATTCAACATATCTTCATCGGTACAGGTTACGGTTTTAATTTATTTGCAATAGTTTTCTCGGAAATGTGTTTGTAAAATTTTGCTTTGTAGTAGTGAGCATGCAACAGCAACCATCAGTTCATGTAGCTATTTCTCGAGTTATAAGCTTCACTTTTAGCTCAATGAGTGCAGATTGCGTATCGGATGGTAGATCGAGAAATTTCTGTCGCGATATTTAATTATTTTTGGTACTTTCTTTTTGAGTTCAGTTCGCACTTCATTTTGACGCCAATAGTACATCATTTTTGCCCAGAATCTTTTCTTTGATAGAGGTTTGCTACCTTCAGCAGTGGCCTACATTAAATTTCTAGTGGTGTAATTCATGAGTGATGATACGTGAGTCTTAAGTAATGAACGACGATTATCCCGCTAAACACGGTGTGGCCCACTTGTGTATATTTTGTGTAATGAGACCATGATGAAATTATTCGTGTAGTGTTTTCGTTTTGCCATTGTCCTACCCATGAGAGGTAACGCTCATTCAGACATAAGTTTTGTAACTAAAGAAAAATTATAATGTGTCGTCTTCTAAAATTTTCATCAAAGTAGAAAATAAATCTATTAAATGAGAGTCAGCATTTCAATTAAAAAATATTCCCCCAGTCACCTGATACATGAAATGGATACGATGTATCTTATTCTGTTCAATTAAACCTGGGAAGTCTTTTCAGTTCGATTTTCTAAAGTTAATGAAAGACAGAAATAATCTGCAATTTGAATTTAGATAGGCTACCAGCTGCTATAGTGGCGGCTTTGAGTTCAACCACACCATAATGTGTTATCTTAGAGAAACTCGCACCAGTACCGTTGCGCACATTTCTAAAACAATTTGTTTACCAAGTTAGTCAAATAAGGGTCACATTATAGACACCATTTCTTATGGACCTGGTATATTAGCAGCCAGGACGCAAAGTCGAGTATAATTCTCTAAGGTAACGCGAGGAGATGGTCACACAGGTTCAATATAAATTTAAAATATACAAAGAACCAGCATACAGCCAACGAGCAGTCATAGCACGACTATCGACTTCCCCCAGCGCATGTGAACGACGTATATGTGAATTGTGTGCATTTCGATTATTCGTTTACTTTCGAGTGTGCTGGCCCCACTATGCTGCTTCGAAGCAATGGCGCAATGGAAATGTATCACAAACACGCCACTCTTATCGTTAAATGTCAGTTAACAACGCAGCAACGATACAAGGCTCGAACAAAATCTAGAATAACCGAGGCTTGAGATGGAAGTCCTATGATTAAACCTCACCGTAATTGATATTACTGTGCCAGAATGAGATTTTCACTCTGCAGGGGAGTGTGCACTGATATGAAACTTCTTGGCAGATTAAACCTGTGTGCCGGACCGAGACTCGAACTCGGGACCTTTGCCTTTCGCGGGCAAGTGCTCTACCAACTGAGCTACCCAAGCACGACTCACGACCCGTCCTCACAGCTTTACTTCTGCCAGTACCTCGTCTCCTACCTTCCAAACTTTACAGAAGCTCTCCTGCGAAACTTGCAGGACTAGCACTCCTGAAAGAAAGGATATTGCGGAGACATGGCTTAGCCACATCCTGGGGATGTTTCCAGACTGAGATTTTCACTCTGCAGCGGAGTGTGCGCTGATATGAAACTTCCTGGCAGATTAGAACTGTGTGCCGGACCGAGACTCGATCCGGGAACTCCCGAGATCGAGTCTCGGTCTGGCACACAGTTTTAATCTGCTAGGAAGTTTCGATATTGCTGTAGTTTATACAGCCAAAGGATGTAGGCTCGCATCTCACTAAATACCAATATCTGTTTTTCACGTTAGCGTTGTTAACACAGTCGGGGAGTTCGTTATGGATAGAATACTAGTATGTTCTGATTTAACATTTCTGATTAGAAAACTAAGGATGAAATAAGTATGTAGTGATTTCCGAGTGTGCGGTCAAGCAGGAACCTAACAGCACAGCCTTATATTGCTGCATGTGAAACGACCAACAGTAACATTCATTCTTCCATGTCACAAATACTTGGCTGTTTATTTCCGAATACGCAGCAATTTCCGAGTGTGTGGTTAGACAGGAACCTAAGATGACAGCTTAAATTGTTGCGAGTCAACCGATGGGAAACCATCTCGCACGTTATGTAATGATAAACACGTGCCTATAAAAAGTTCTCGCTACGATTGTGAGATTCTCCTGTCACTAACAGATCTATAAATATCAGTTTGGTAGTATAGCAATCGATAGCTTTGTTTCACAGCGCCTCGACGTCACTATTAAGTCAGTTCCTGCAGAAAGCAGTGTAAAACGTACTCGACCCGTGCAAGAGGAGCATCAGCTGAATGTCTCGCGAGCGATGAAATGTGACCTCCTTACGTTTCGTTCACTGTGGCACCGACAACAGTCATCAGACATCGTCGCCGGAGGTCGCCCAATAACATGTTGCAGTAGTTACTCGGAGATGAAGAGGCTTGCACAGTATAGAATAGCGTGGAGAGTACATCAAACCAGTATCTGGACTAAAGACTAAACAACAACAACAACAACAACAACAACAACAACACTAAGGTGACAAAAGTCATGTGTTACCTCCTAATTTCGTGTTGGACCTCTTTTTGCAGAGTGTAGCAACTCTGCGTGGCATAGATTCCACAAATCGTTGGAGATCTCCTCCTGAAATATTGAGCCATGCTAACTCTATAGCCTTCTGTAATTGCTGAAGTGTTACCGGTGCAGGGTTTTGTGCACGAACTGACCTCTCGATTAAGTCGCATAAACGTTAGATGGGATTCATGAAGGGAGATCCGGGTGGCCAAATGATTCACTCGAATTATCCAGAATGTTTTTCAAACCAATCGCTAGCAATTGCGGCCTGGTGTTTGGGAACATGACGTTCATGAATGGCTGCAAATGGACTCCAAGTCACCGAAAGTAATCACTTCCAGTCAATTATGGCTTAAGTTGGACAAAAAGACCCACGTTGGACCAAAAGACTGCGTCCATTTCATTCCATGTAAACATAGCGCACACCATTATGCAGCCACCACCAGCTTGCGCAGTGCCTCGTCCCCAACTTGCAGCCAAGCCTTCGTGGGATCTGCACCACACTCTATCCCTGCCGCCAACTCTTCCCAACTGAAATCGGGTATCATTTGACCACGCCACTATTTTCCAGTCGTCTGGGGTCCAACCGATATGGTCACGAGCTTAAGAGAAGCCCAGAGGCGATGTTGTGCTGTTAGCATAGGCACTCGTGTCGGTCATCTGCTGCCTTAGCCCGTTAAAGCCAAATTCGCCGTTCTCTCCTAACGGATACGTTCGTCATACGTTCCGCATTGATTTCTCCAGTTATTTCGCGCAGTTTTGCTTGACAACTTTAAGCAAACGCAACTGCTCTCAGTCGTTAAGTCAATGCCATCGACCACTGTGTTGTCCATGTGAGAGATACTGGCAGAAATTAGGTATTCTCGGCACACTCTTGACACTGTGGATCTCAGAATATTGAATTGCCTAATGATTTCCGAAATGATTAGTTCCATGTGTCTAGCTCCAACTACCATTTCGCGTTCAAAATCTTAATTCCCGTCGTGTGACCATAATCATGTCGGACACCTTTCCACATGAATCACCCGAGTACAACTGACAGCCCCTCCACTGCACTGCCTTTTTGTGCCTTGCGGACGTGATATTTCCACCATCTGTGTTTGTGCATATCGCTATCCCATGACTGTCACCTCGTGTAATATGAGGATCGGTCAATAAATAACACCTTTTTTTTCTTTTCGCCATGGATTTCAAATGGAACTACATAGAATGAAAACAAAAACGCTGACATTTAATTTATGACTCTTCACTATAATCTTCGTCCATTTCAACAGTTTTGTTCCATCTTTTAACGAGGGCATGTATTCCAGTGTGGTAAAACGCACGGTCTTGCTTCCGAAGCATTGACGCACGGACGTTTTCGCGGCTGCTCATCTTCAAAGTGAATCGCACAATGAGCTGCTGTTAGCCGCGAGAACAGATAGAAGTCTGACGGTGCCAGTCAGGGTTGATTGGGGTCGAGGCTGCTCTTCCCATCTAATTTTCACAACCTCTCCAGTGGTGCGTTGTCTTGCATTGTCACACAAAGGAACAACATCCTTCATAGTTTTTATTGGGCGAACTCGCTGAAGGTGTGCTTTAAGCTGTTTGAGGGTCCTGACTTACTGGACACGATTTATTGTGCATCCCTGCTCCAAACAACCTAGCGTAATCAGACCCCCTGCGTCCCTGAATATTGTAGCCGTAACTTCCCCTGTCGATCGCACAGTCTCGAACTTTTTCTTCTTCGCCGAGTTTCTGTGATGCCATTCCACTGACTGCCTCTAAATTTGATTTAAAAAAATGAACTCATTTTTCGTCTCCTGTCACAGATTTCTCCAGAAACTCCTCTCCCTCCAAACGGAAGCGCTGCAACAGTTGGGAGACAATTTTCTTTCTTGCCTCTTTATTCTGGTCGGTTTAAGTTCTCGATACCAAAGTTGCACAAACCTTTGAGTATCCCAGTTGTCGAATAATCGTCATCACCGTCATCACACTGCGTTTAGTTAGGGGTGTAATGCAACACAAATCATCTGTAGTCACCCAGCGGCCATCATCACGAATGATGTCATCGGCTCCCTGAATGCTGTGTAGTGTAGCCGCTGTCACCGGCCTACCGCTTTGTCTTTCGTGAGTCGACGTGTTTACCTTCCAGCTTCGTTAAGCGACGAACCCATTGTCTTACAGTACTGATATTCAGTGTTGCGTTGCCGTACATATTTTCCAGTCCTTGATGAGTGCGAATGAGCATTTCACCTTCTGCATTCAAGAATTCTATCACAGAACGCCGTCTACTACGAACGTCGATGTCGGCCATTTTTCAAACGACTGCACTACGGGCAGAAGAAACTCTGCGGAATAGCGCCAAATATAACTTTTTCATTTAACAACGCTATTTATTGAGAAAAAATAGGAGTCATTACTTATTGGCTGACCCTCGTATATATTTATTTTGAATAGGTAATTCGTAATTTTTTGATTAACAATTAGAGGATTTTATTTAATAAAGAAATTAAATACCGTAATTAGCGAAACTAATATCGTCTAATAATAATACCCTAGTGGTGGGTATTTCATTGTTCTAATCGATGTGTACTCACGATTTCTTATATTATACTAAGCCAAATGAAACAAAACAGACTACGTACAAACTCATTCTTAAGTTACACATTATGTCCCGCTCTAAGACCTTTCCGCAAAAAGAGTGGCGCATTGTCGCAAGAAAGCACAATTCCGAATTTCCTGCACACAGAGCTCTACGGCGATACGGATAACAGGTGCATCACAGGCGCGGTTGAATTGGCGTGGCATTTAAGCCTACTCCAAAGTTGAAGTACATGGGACAGTAAGATTCTTGTAGCCAAAACGTCTAAATTGCACACAGATTATCCACGGTATGTGAGCCAATTCAATGCTGCATCCAGACGTAGTCAATTAGTCCCAACAATTTGACCAAAGTCTCATGGATGTGGCTGACAATGATATTGCACTATGCGATTTCTGCGCTGCGAAAGAAAAGTAAAGGATCATTTTTTCTGGATCCCGTGATTGTCTCCAACGGTGACTCAAAAGTTTCGAACTTGCCTCGAAGGTGCCTACGACATTCCTGTGTAATGGTACAAAAGCATTCCAATGACACCAAATTTCAGCACAATGGTGCCCGATACAATCGTGGATATGTCACACGACGGGAAAGTCATCACACCCCGTCTTACGCAGATTTCACCTCTCATTTTGAAACCTCTGCGATGCAGGTCAGAACCGCGACACCCAGAGTTGAAATCAAGCGGTTTTCTAATGGATGGCTGAAGGAAATATTTCAGACACTCCACCAAGAAAAATCGATACGAAAAAGCCTCAGGGAGTGGCATAAAGGACGTAAAAGAAACCACTCTCTTCCTTGGGCACTGATTTCCATACACTTGGCGGTCGAAAATGACAGTTGACAATGTCGGCTAGACAATCAGTAGGAGTGCACCGATGGTTCCTGCTGCTAATAAGGCGAGTACACCATTCGTTTATTACATACTTTTACGAGCTTCAAACAGGAGCGACTTCAGTAACGTATAGGAACTGTGATTGCTGTGTACAGATGCAACCTGAGTTGTTGACCCTTCGCTCACAGCTCCAGGCTGTGTTGGCCTCTGTCACACAGCTTGATGCTGCTTCCAAGGGGCATCACGGTGGAGGGGGTCGGCTGCGGGTATCCGAGGGACTTCGAGTATGTCCCACGTGTCCCCTGATCGGTCCACTACTGTGGCCACCCCAGGTACTACCTGCACTGAGGTGGATCCCTCACCCGTGGTCGAGTGGGAGATCATTCCAACGTCTGGCAGGCAGCCAAAGACCTTCTGAATGGCCGATCATGGGACCTCCCCAGTTCGTTTGACGAGCAGATTTTGGGCATAATCTGTGACTGACGAAGTCTCTGAGCCAGATGCAGTCGTTCACCCAGATCCAGAGGAAACTTCTCGGCCCGCAAGGTCTGGACATTCACAGAGGGTGGGTTTGCTGGTAGCTTCAACGTTATGCGCGTAATGAGGCCTCTTAGGAATATGGCTAACAAGGAGGGGAAAGAAGCCAGCGTGCATACCGGGGGGAGTCATTCTGGATGTGGAAAGGGTGCTTCCTGGTGCCATGAAGAGTACAGGGTGCAGCCAACTGCAGGTGGTGGCCCATGTCGGTATCAATGACGTGTGCCAATTTGGATCGGAGGAGATTCTCTCTGGTTTTGGGCGGTTAGCGGAAATGGTAAAGACTGCCAGTCTTGCTTGCGAGATTAAGGCGGAGCTCGCCATCTGCAGCATTGACGACAGAACCGACTGTGGTCCTTTGGTACAGAACCGAGTGTAGAGTCTGAGTCAGAGGCTCAGACAGTTCTGTGACTGTGTAGACTGCAGATTCCTTGACTTGTACCATCGAGTGGTGGGTTTCCGTGTTCCGCTAAATAGATCAGGAGTCTATTACACACTGGAACCTGCTTTACGGGTAGCGGGGGCTGTGTGGAAGGGACAGGCCGCTTTTTTTTTTTTTTAGGTTAGAGGGTCTCAGGAAACAACAGAAAGGGCGTCCGTCTAAAACGGGGAACACAGTAAGGTAGTTGTAGAAACGATCAGTATTGTAGTTGTAAATTGTCGTAGCTGTGTTGGGAAAGAACTAGAGCTCCAAGCCCTAATAGAAAGGACTGAAGCTCAAATAGTTATAGATACGGAAAGCTGACTAAAGCCGGAAATAAGTTCACCCGAAATTTTTTCAAACGATCTAACAGTGTTCAGAAAACAGATTAAATACAGTTGGTGGTGGAAAATTTATTGCTGTCAGTAGTAGTTTACCCTGAAGTGAAACTGAAGTAGATAGTTCCTGCGAAATAGTATGGGTAGAGGTTATACTTGACAATCAGACTAAACTATTAATTGGATCGTTATACCGATCCTCGACTCAGAAGATAGAGTTACTGAACAGTTCAAAGAAAACTTGAGTCATTTCAAATAGGTACCCCACGCATACAATTACAGTCGGTGGCGACTTCAATCTACCCTCGACATGCTGGAAAAATTGTACGTTTAGGCATAAAACATTACCCGAAATTGTACTGCATGCTTTTTCAGAAAATTGTTTTGAACGATTAGTTCATGAGTCCTCTCGAAGCGTAAATGGCTGCAAAAACATACTTGACCTCTTATGAATTGGAGAGGCAATCATTAAAACTAAAGCCTTTTCATGAAATCTAAATCACCAGTTTTCTCCTCCGATTGCGAAAACATTCAGTTGGCACCAACCTACATACGGAGAAATGATAATCACGATAAAATCAGGGCTCGCATAGAAAAATTTAAGAGCTCGTTTTTCTCGCGTGCCGTTCGAGAATGGAACGGTAGAGAGACAGCTTGAAGGTGGTTCATTGAACGCTCTGCCAGGCACTTTATTGTGAAGAGTAGAGTAATCACGTAGATGTGAATGTAGAATGTGGTAAGCAACAGGACGACGTTCTTGATAACATTCGACACTGCCGCTACCCCTAGAAAGTTTCAAACCTAGTCTAAGGACTTAGTGGGCATGCAACCCCAGTGAACGTGAGCGGACCCCTTAGGAGTGTAGTATGACCGCAATTTTTGCTACTGTATACAGGGTGGAACCACTGGGGTGCATTCAAAACCTTTCAACTAAATTTGAACGTGATCCAAAGTAGCGAAGGGTGTTTTTTCTTTTTGAGACCCTCGCATCGTCACAATGGGCTGTAACATTAAAATGTTAGAATACAAAGTACCACTCTAAGACCCTCCACTTTGGCAACATCCTCAATGCCAATCACACATCTTCATTAAGTCCGTTAAAAATGTAGCTGTCTGAGACATCATTCAGCCTCAGGGCTGCTCTAGCACCTGAAGGTAGGCAAACACCACCTAAGAGATGTGTAGCATCCGTGAGGCTGAATGTCCGTCGAAGTCTCAGACAAGTATTTCTTTAACGTGCTCAACAAAAGTGTTTGATTTGGCACCGAGAATATTGCCGAACTGGAAGGTCTTAGAGTAACCCTTTCCCATTTTATCCACACACACGTCAATATTGCTTCCACCGTGATCACGCCAAACGATGGTGTGCAGCTGTAGAACGAATACTGCAGAGACATGACTTAGCCACAGACAGGGGGATGTTTCCAGAATGGAGTGTAAAATATGTTACAGTTGTTAACGTACAGAAGCTAAATCGTATATCAGTAAGTGTGAATTAAACTTCACTATGGGGATGCTGTGTGAATAAATATTACAAAAATGGATGTTTGCATGTATGTATGTACACAGAGGTGACAAAATTCATGAATGGTTCAAATGGCTCTGAGCACTATGGGACTCAACTGCTGTGGTCATAAGTCCCCTAGAACTTAGAACTACTTAAACCTAACTAACCTAAGAACATCACACACAACCATGCCCGAGGCAGGATTCGAACCTGCGACCGTAGCGGTCGTGCGGTTCCAGACCGTAGCGCCTTTAACCGCTCGGCCACTCTGGCCGGCAAAATTCATGAAATACATCCTAATACTGTGTCTGACCGTCTCCTTGCCCAGCATAGTGCAGCAGCTCGACGTAACATAGAGTCAACAAGTCGTTGGAAATCACATGAAGAAAATTGAGCTATGCTATCTCCATATCCGTCCATAATTGCTTAATTATTCCAGTGCAGGTTTTTCTGCACGAACTGACCTAGCGATTATGCCCCAAAAATATTCAATGAGATTCATATTGGGTAATCTGGCTGACCGTATCACTCGGTCGAATTATCCAGAAGGTTCTTCAAGCCAGTGGTGAACATTTGCGGACTGGTGACAGGGTGCGCCGTCATCCAAAAAATGCCATCGTTCTTTGGGAACACGAAGTCCATAAATGGCTGCAAATGGTAGCCGAAAATAACCATGTCCAGCCAATGATTGGTTCAATCAGACCCAAAGAACCAGTACATCACACGTAAACACAGCCCACACCATTATGGAGCCATCACCAGCTTGCACAGTGCGTCTTTGGCTTCGTGGAGCCTGCGCCACACTTTAACACTACCATAGAAGTGGGATACGGAAGTACTAAGGAATGACGAGATACGTTTGAAGTTCTCTAACGCTATAGATACAGCAATAAGGAATAGCGCAGTTGGCAGTACAGTGGAAGAGGAATGGACATCTCTAAAAAGGGCCATCACAGAAGTTGGGAAGGAAAACATAGGTACAAAGAAGGTAGCTGCGAAGAAACCATGGGTAACAGAAGAAATACTTCAATTGATTGATGAAAGGAGGAAGTACAAACATGTTCCGGGAAAATCAGGAATACAGAAATACAAGTCGCTGAGGAATGAAATAAATAGGAAGTGCAGGGAAGCTAAGACGAAATGGCTGCAGGAAAAATGTGAAGACATCGAAAAAGATATGATTGTCGGAAGGACAGACTCAGCATACAGGAAAGTCAAAACAACCTTTGGTGACATTAAAAGCAACGGTGGTAACATTAAGAGTGCAAAGGGAATTCCACTGTTAAATGCAGAGGAGAGAGCAGACAGGTGGAAAGTACATTGAAAGCCTCTATGAGGGTGAAGATTTGTCTTATGTGATAGAAGAAGAAACAGGGGTCGATTTAGAAGAGATAGGGGATCCAGTATTAGAATCGGAATTTAAAAGAGGTTTGGAGGACTTACGGTCAAATAAGGCAGAAGGGATAGATAACATTCCATCAGAATTTCTAAAATCATTGGGGGAAGTGGCAACAAAACGACTATTCACGTTGGTGTGTAGAATATATGAGTCTGGCGATATACCATCTGACTTTCGGAAAAGCATCATTCACACAATTCCGAAGACGGCAAGAGCTGACAAGTGCGAGCATTATCGCACAATCAGCTTAACAACTCATGCATCGAAGCTGTTTACAAGAATAATATACAGAAGAATGGAAAAGAGAATTGAGAATGCACTAGGTGACGATCAGTTTGGCTTTAGGAAAAGTAAAGGGACGAGAGAGGCAGTTCTGACGTTACGGCTAATAATGGAAGCAAGGCTAAAGAAAAATCAAGACTCTTTCATAGGATTTGTCGACCTGGAATAAGCGTTCGACAATATAAAATGGTGCAAGCTGTTCGAGATTCTGAAAAAAGTAGGGGTACGCTATAGGGAGAAACGGGTCATATACAATATGTACAACAACCAAGAGGGAATAATAAGAGTGGACGATCAAGAACGAAGTGCTCGTATTAAGAAGGGTGTAAGACAAAGCTGTAGCCTTTCGCCCCTACTCTTCAATCTATACATCGAGGAAGCAATGATGGAAATAAAAGAAAGGTTCAGGAGTGGAATTAAAATACAAGGTGAAAGGATATCAATGATACGATTCGCTGATGACATTCCTATCCTGAGTGAAAGTGAAGAAGAATTAAATGATCTGCTGAACGGAATGAACAGTCTAATGAGTACACAGTATGGTTTGAGAGTAAATCGGAGAAAGACGAAGGTAATGAGAAGTAGTAGAAATGAGAACAGCGAGAAACTTAACATCAGGATTGATGGTCACGAAGTCAATGAAGTTAAGGAATTCTGCTACCTAGGCAGTAAAACAACCAATGACGGACGGAGCAAGGAGGACATCAAAAGCAGACTCGCTATGGCAAAAAAGGCATTTCTGTCCAAGAGAAGTCTACTAATATCAAATACCGGCCTTAATTTGAGGAAGAAATTTCTGAGGATGTACGTCTGGAGTACAGTATTGTATGCTAGTGAAACATGGACTGTGGGAAAACCGGAACAGAAGAGAATCGAAGCATTTGAGATGTGGTGCTATAGACGAATGTTGGAAATTAGGTGGACTGATAAGGTAAGGAATGAGGAGGTTCTACACAGAATCGGAGAGGAAAGGAATATGTGGAAAACACTGATAAGGAGAAGGGACAGGATGATAGGACATCTGCTAAGACATGAGGGAATGACTTCCATGGTACTAGAAGGAGCTGTAGAGGGCAAAAACTGTAGAGGAAGACAGAGATTGGAATATGTCAAGCAAATAATTGAGGACGTAGGTTGCAAGTGCTACTCTGAGCACAGGAAAAGAATTCGTGGTGGGCCGCATCAAACCAGTCAGTAGACTGATGACAAAAACTCTTATAAACTCGTATCGGGACTTCCAGTTGTCTAACGTTCATCCGATATGGTCACGAGTCCACGAGAAGCGCTGAGGCGATGTGCTGTTGGTGAAGGCACTCGCGCCAGCCATCTACTGCCGTAGGCCATTGACGCCAAATATCGCCGCACTGTCGCAACGGATACATTCGCCGTACGTCCCACATTGATTCCTGAGGTTATTTCACGTAGTTTTGGATGTCTATTAGCACTGACAACTCTACGCAGACGCCAATTGGGCAGCAATCAGCGGGTGTTTATGGACGATGCCGTGGTGTACGGTAAGGTATCGAAGTTGAGTGACTGTATGAATATTCGGATACAGAGTCCTGCTTGACACAGTCAAGTTGTCTAAATATCTGGGCATGATGTTGAAAAAGCGATATGAGATGGAACGAGCTTGTGAGAACTGTGGTAAGGAAGGCGAATGGTCGGCTTCGGTTTATTGGGAGAATTTTAGGATAAAGTGGTCTACCTTTAAAGGAGAACGCATTCAGGACGCTGGTGCCACCTACTCTTGAGTACTGCTCGAGTGTTTGGAATCCGTACCAGGTCGGATTGAAGGAAGACATCGAAACAATTCAGAGGCGAACTGCTAGATTTGTTTCCGGTAGGTTCAAACAACACATAAACGTCGAGAGATGCTTCGGGAACTCAAAAGGGAATCTCTGGAGACAAGGCGACACTCTTTTTGAGAAACACTATTGAGAAAATTTAGAGAATCAACATTTGAGGCCGACTTATGAACGATTCTACTGCTGACGACATACATTGTGCGTAACGGTCACGAAGATACGAGAAATTAGGTCTTTTTGTGGAGGTATATGAACAGCCATTTTTCCTTGGCTCTATTTGCGAGTAGAACAGGAAAGGAAATGAGAAGAAGTGTTACAATGTACCCTTGGCCACCCACCGTAAATGTAGATGACCAAAGGAATCATTCTCTTCCACGACGGTACTCGATCTCAAGCAGGAAATCTAAGAAAAAATTTAGACCTTTGCCTGGGAGATATTTCAATATCCACCATACAACTCATGCTTAGTACCAAGCGGCCTTCATCTCTTCCCCAAGATGAAGGCCTGGCCAGCTACTCAGCACTTCATGAAAGACAGTGAGCTAGAGGTGGCTTTAAGCAAGTGGCTGAAGCACCAAGAGTCACCATTCGTGATGAAAGGATAAAAAAGCTGATGTTGTGAGTTACCGAGCATTGTGCTCTCATTTAAGTATAATGGCCGAAAGAGTCAGCCTACAGGAAATGTGAAAAGACCGTGTGCCACAAAGGGCGCAGATTCACCACGAGATGGGGAAATTCACAGGCGTTTATTGTCTATTGAGGCCTAAGCGCTGTAGTGTGCGAGTGAGACAGATGAGAACCTGCGTCACAGCGAAAGCCAGTAGAAGCAGTTTGTGGCCAAGGAGACGTAGCACTGTTAAATATGGTGGACCTAAGATCGGCCATAAAGGTAAATATTTACGAAAACTATTTAATCCTGCAGCATGTCAGGGAAAGAAGCCACAGTAATTTTAATCTACCATCCTTCATAAATTTTCATGGTAATCCCAATAAAACTTCAATACTGTCCATATCTATAATAGTTTAGGATTTACTGTTAAAGTTAAATTAACAAGTTTTGTAACAAAGACCTGAATGCTAAAATCCGAACGCTTTAGTAGATCTTGAAGACGATATTTCATATAGAAGAGCATCATTAAAATGACAAACGTTGTAAATGTCACCTCTGTAACTTTATTTCTTTAAAACATATATTAAATTTAAATTATCAGTATTTTAAGCATCATTTCCTCCACACGAAACACATTGAACGATGACAGCATGACACCTTATTGAATCATTAGGTATTAGAATATTTGTTGTAAAGTTTAGTGCATAATACTTACTTTTGCTCTGTGTTTATTTATGAGAAAGCACATTGGTGCAAGGCTACTGGCCGTGACGTTTAAAGTCAAGAATGAAATCGTATTCGTTTTACGTAAAGGAATTTAACCTTTATTATGTAATGGCTATTATTAATACTTTATTTAGAACGTTAAAGTGGTCAAGCTTTGATTGTTTGGATATGTTAAAATGTAAAATAATGTAGAATAAGCTGTAGCCAATCAGATGGACGGTCTCAGGAAAGGGAACTGCCCAAGTCAGTTGAGCTAATATGTTCGGCGTGCTGGAAAACGTGGCCGGGGACGGGTAGAGGGAGTGCTGGTGCTGACGCGAAAGCGGACAGTACAGTTCTTGTCTAGACACCAAAGGGTACAGTTCGGATTGAGACGCGAAAGTGGACAGTCGGTCTTTAGGCAGCTAGGAAGTGAAACGACTTAGAAAATTTCGCGTTGTGTGCTATCGCAGGACTGAGCAGCTGCGTGCCTGGTATGAATAACTCTTCGTATAAATGACGATGTGGAGTATTGAACTTGTGATTGATCGAACTGTGCCAAATGGATATGCGCCCGAGTGTAACAGAAACTCTAAATACGACCACTTCCGCTATTAGATTGCTTTCTGAATAAACGTTATTCTAACCAAATCGCAACTGTGTGGCCCACATCATTTATGGGTTGTTAATTTAGTTCCCGATATTATTATTACTGTTATTATGTTATATTAACTTTGTATTTCGCAAACTTGCCATCAACCGGACAATTTAACCAATGGGTCACAAGTGTCTAATTTCGGGCGTGTAATGCGATACGTGCGGTTCAACCCCTAGACGAGTTTGAGCCAAGACATTTCGATGACGGGGAACCGCTTGTGAGCCCCAACATCTTTGGGATGTTGGCTCGCAATGTTACGGTATGACAGACTATGTGGAGAAGTAACGTAAACTTGTGAATACAGATTGTATGAGAAGATTTTTTCATATTTTAAATAGGTAACAGTAGGTTAATTTATAAATAGCCAAAATATGGAAAATGGAGTAACAGTTCATAAAAGACGGTGAATTGGAGAAATGTGAGGCTTATGTAAAGGTTAGGGTAAGGGATGTAGTAGTCCGAGTTTGAAGCTTGATTATTTAATATGAAATGACGACTATCTGCTTGGTGTTCAATGATAGTAGATTCAATTTTTGCCTTTTCTTTGCCAAGTGCAGAACATGGGACTGTGGTCGGTAGTTGTCTATGTCTTTCCTGAAACATCACCTCACTAAACCTTAATACTCTCTTAGAAAACCAGAAAACGACTAATTAGTGTCCCATGACCGCAATTGGGAGCGCACTTAGGAATTATTGTGCATTTTCAGTACTGGAAAAAAAAGTTTTTGATCACAACAGATCACTAACCACCGGCTTCAAAAATGTTATACACTTCTAAAACACCACTTTGCATTCCAGAGAACCTCAACACGCATCCTACAGCTAGGGGCTGCCGGCTGAGTTCCCGTTCTGCTTACTACTACTAAAATTTTAACGGTACAGCTTATCTGTCAGTCAGTCTCAGGAGAAGAATGAGGGTATTTGGATGGTCATTTTCTTCCCCTATAAATAATAATGCTCAGGAAAGCGCAGTTTCCTGTAAGAACTTTTTAGCCCCCTAAACTTTTTAAAATTAATTTGAGTA
Organism: Schistocerca serialis cubense; assembly: GCF_023864345.2. NCBI lineage: Eukaryota > Metazoa > Arthropoda > Insecta > Orthoptera > Acrididae > Schistocerca > Schistocerca serialis. The sequence goes on along the minus strand of NC_064638.1, from coordinate 553,164,957 downwards.
CATAACTGATTTGACAGCAATATTAATGCCCTGAAAATATTGCCTTCGTATACAAACTTTTGATCCACGAATGAATATTAACTAGATGTGCCTTCTTTTTATGAGATACTAACTAGATGAGTACCTGGCGTTGGCCAGGAATGCATTTATTCCAGTCTTCTATTAGTCGATCTCCTCCTCCTCCATCTCTGTTCATCTTCACCACCCCCTCTCTCTGTCCACCTTCTTTACTCCAGACTCCACCCACCTGCTCCTCGCCCTCTGCCCATCCGATCCTCGCCCTATCTCTGTCCGTCTCATCCCCTTTCCTTTCTGTGTCCATCTCCTCTTCGCCATTTCACACCCTCACTCATTCACGATTTGTCTTTGTCCATCTCCTATTTTCCCCTCCCTTTGTCCGTTTCCCCCTCCCTATCTGTGTCCTCCTCCTATCTGTGCCTATTTCTTCCTTCCCCCATAGTGTCTATCCATTTCCTCGTCCTACCGGGTCTCTTCCCATTTTATCATGTTCACCCCAGTAGGTGGCTGGTGATTCTTATCCCTACAATACTTCCATCCAGAATGCACCTAACATAAGTAACAAATTTGACTGAAATCGTTGCAGGGGTTTATAATGAGCTTTTTACCTACGACTTCGCCCACAATACGCAAATGTCAAATATGTTTCGCACATAATAAGTTTTCCACTCTGCAGCGGAGTGTGCGCTGATATGAAACTTCCTGGCAGATTAAAACAGTGTGCCGGATCGAGTCTCTAACTCGCGACCTTTACCTTTCGCGGGCACGTGCTCTTCCAAGCACTTGCTCTCGAAAGGCAAAGGTCCCGAGTTCGAGTCTCGGTCCGGTACACTGTTTTAGGCTGTCAGGAAATTTCACATATATTCAGGAAATATCATGCGTATTGATACACACGTTTCACCTGTATGTCTAGAGAGTTTTTCCCATCAGTTTCATTTTCACACAGCTAATTGTTTATGGTTCAATTGGCTCTGAGCACTATGGGACTTAACAGCTGAGGTCATCAGTCCCCTAGAACTTAGAACTATTTAAACCTAACTAACCTAAGGGCAACACACATCCACTCCCGAGGCAGGATTCGAAACTGCGACCGTAGCGGTCGCGCAGTTCCAGACTGAAGCGCCTAGAACCGCTCGGCCACATCGGCCGGCTCATTGTTTATGACGTAGCTCAAACTACTTGCTGTAGAATGACATAACTTTCTTTTAATATTTTCAACATTTCGCGACCCTGTCAGGAACTGTATAAATATTAATTTTAAATTAACAACAGCCTCAGTTGCAACTAAGGCTGTTGCCAATTTAAAATTAACGTAACTTCGTAAGTACATCCAGTTTTGTGTGTGTCTACTGTCTGCGAAATGTGTTATGAACAGAGTCGGTGCTCAAGAAATAATAAATTAAAACGTGATGCATGATGCGGCATTTTCTCACGCGTCTCATTGATTATGTCGTCATATCTCCGGAACTATGAGTAGTACAGTGATATATTTTTGTGTGTACATTCAGAGGCTGATGTGGATACTGTCTTCAAAATGTGTCACGAATACAGTTTCTAGTAAAGAAGTAATAAATTGGAAAGGACATACTTCTTGCAGTAGTTGTACAGCAAGAACATGGAAAATTCAGTAAGCGATGATTTTTTTTTTCCTTTCATCACATTGTGGGAGTCTTCTACGAAGAAAACTTTCGTCAAGGTTCAAAATTACGTGCAATGTTTGTTTCAGCTCCAAGTGCTCTGATTCTCAAGTACATATGACCAAAGCACACTGCTTTTTCACCCCCTACCCTGCTCGTTTGGTAGGTGGGTGGTTCTTACCCTCACAGTGATTCCTTCCAGATACGTGTACCAAGTTTCGTTGGAATCGGTCCAGTGATCTAAGAGGAGATGTTGAACATACATACGTACGTAAGTACATGCATTTTTATACTTTCTATGGATTCTGAACTAGGGATGACTTTCAAAGCACAGCGATAAACATAGGGGATCGGGATCAAGTGTTTAAGTAACGCATGATTACAACCGATACGCTCGAAACTTAACACAGCGTGTAAGCATACTGCATCCTTTTTCATAGGCGGAGTGCGTGCAAAGGAGATGTTGGCTCCAAAACAAATTCAGGATCAGGGCGTGTTTAAAATTTTTCAGCGGCTCAGACACGTGCTGTAATATGCACTCAAAGTAATAATGATATAATCTGACGAAGGTGGCTGTTCTAGTAACGATTCCACTGAAGGCAGAACGTGATCAGTAAGTCGATTCACATCAATCATGACTTAAGATAACATATATGAGCACACAGGATCTGACCAACGAAACGTGCTATGTTATGTCTTCAGGATGGAAAATAACTGAAGAGCGTTCGAAATCACTTTTTATTACTGTCCAAGAAACAAATACGAAGATTTATGAAATGAAATTACCTATGTCCTCCCCATGACCATGTGAAACACAAAGCAACTGATCATCAAAAAGAGAACCATAATATCCTATCCTAAAAAACGGAACAAAACGAACTCCATGTAATTTCCAATCCCAATAGTAATATTGAATAAGTGGAATAGTAACGCGAATTATGATCTGTATCCATAGATGAATTAATCGAAAATCGTTATTAATCCTTGAACGTGGAATAAAGACTCTCGCTCGGAACAACAGAGTTAACTTGTGGTGCAAAAAAAGCAGATCTATGCTAATACAAATCATTTACAATGAAATATTATGCCAATGCGCACTAGCAACCAACGCTCTCACCCTAAATTCCTGTATGTTTCCGCGTAGAAATGGCCGTCGGAGTAAAAAGTTAGAAGAAGTCGTCGAATTTGAGCCAGCAGAACCATGAAAATTGCAGGCAGTGTCAACATTATGTGACTACCCCAGCGGTCGGCAGAAACACAGTTGTGCTTCGTATCTGCGACCGCGAGGTATGCTAAACTCTGTCAACTGCCCTGGTACCTCCAAAGTGCCGCATACAGATATGCTTCCGCTACGCAGCCAAAGATTTTGACGCCTCTAGCAAACGAAAACAGTGCTTAGGAAGTCTGTGCCAACGAGTTTAAAATTCATAGAGTGGCTATACGTCCGCCATGTTTGAAGCAAATTGAATTCCCGTTCACCATTTTATTACGAGTCAAGGGGGTCGTCTGAGCCTTTGACTAAAATTAAATAGTTCATGCTAGCTTTACTTTTTTTTTCAAAACACAGTAAACAGCACTGATTTCTGTGTACACCTGTACTAACAAGGAAAGTTCTGGTCGAAATGTAGGTAAACGTTGCAAGACGACTCGAAACTTTTTTGTCCAGTTACGCTGACAACTTGTTTCTCGCCATATGAATGTAAATCAATGTAATTTGAGAGGGAACAACTTAAGATTATAGAGTAAATTCGAAAAACGTTGTAGCTAGGTAACAGAAACTGTGACTGCTGCTGTAGTTCTTTAAGCATAAATTCACGACCTCGGAAACAGTCGACTATGGAGACGAATATTGTAAAAAATGTGTGCTACTTAAACACACATAATTCAATAATAATAATAATGATGACTTATAAGACACTAAAGTAATATATTTGCATTTCATTTCACAGTATTTTAATTAGCTTTCCATTTTTGCAACGTTTTTGCTGATTTTTAAGTAAAGCAAGGTTGGTATATAGTTCTCTTAGAAATTTACCTCCCTACTCAAAAGATTTAGATGTACGTAAATGATTTATTCTGCAGATAAAATAATGCCTGAGAAGTACTTTTGTAAGTTTCAAATACATCTAGGAGTACTCGGAGTACTCTTCAATTCACAATTAAGTGCCTGACAGAGGGTTCACCGAACCACCATCAAGCTACTTCTGTAGTGTCCCACTTTCGAAAAACACGCGGGGAAAACGAACACTTAAAACTTCCCGTGTGAGCTCTGATTTCTCTTACTTTATTAAGATGATTATTTCTCCCTGTGCAGGCGAGAGCGAACAAAATATTTTCACACTCTGAGGAGAAATCGGTGACAGATTTCATGAGAAGGTCCTACCGCAATGAGAAACGCTTTTGTTTTAATGACTGCCATCCCATTCGAGTATGGTATCCGCCGCATTTTATCCCTTATTTCGTGATGATACAAAACGAGCTGCCTTTTTTTGAACTTTTTCGATGTTCACCGTTAATGTGCGGATCTCACTTCGCACGGCAATACTCCAGAAGAGAGCGGTCAAGCTTGATGTAAACAGTCTCTTTAGTAGACCTGTCACATTTTCTAAGTTTTCTGCCAATAAATCGTAGTCCTTGATTTGCTTTCCCCACAATATTATCTATGTGATCGTTCTAGTAGCTATTTGTAATTCTAAGCCGTAAGCGTTTAGTAGGGCTTACAGCCTTTAGATTTGTGTAATGTATCGTGTAACTGAAATGGCTTTCTTCCCCAAATTCGGTTGCTGTAAAAAGATGGTCACTGTTTAGAAATAAGGAACTTGGCAACAATTGCACTCAAATGTTCTTGGATGTCTTTAGTTTGACAAACTTTCATAAATAGCTACCTGCCTAAGCAGAATAAAAGTGTAGGGTAAGAGCAAATTTCCTGCTTGAGAATAACGTGATAGTTTTCCACTAGCTTGAGGTTTCAAAACCCCATTCAAGAGATCCGTTAAATTTTCACTGTTTAACATACAAGAAACTGAATTACATTCTGTTTTTCCAAAACAGAAACTGAAGTTTCTAACAGCATTTACTTTTTTTTTTGTATCACGTACTAAGTTGCTTTGCACACATAAATGTATTCGCATATGTGAATATGGTCAAACATCAGCTGTATAATGAAATGACGATAACGAAAATTTATGCCGGACCGGGATTCGAACCCGAATTTCCCTTTTATCACGAGCAATCGCCTTACCATTGGGCTATCCGAACACGACTCACGGCCACGCCCGAACTTCCACATGTTATCAACCACGTGTCTACAACCTGTAGTCGTACATCCATCATGTATATTCCCGTACAGGGGAGACATTTTACTTGAAAGTCACTTGCCCAGTGTCGGCTGATAAGTATTATATTGCAGTAGTGTGTTATTCCAAATTACGATGGAGTGGTCCTTCGGACATGCATGCACTGGGCAAAAAACTTTCAAGTAAACTGTCTTCCCTGTACGGGAATATACATAATGAATGTACGACTATAGGTTGTAGACACGTGGTTGACAGCTCATGGATGTTTTGGTCTGGACTTGAATCGTGTTCGGATAAGCCAATGGTAAGACGATCGCTCGCGATAAACGGAATGTCCGGTCCGTCGAAAATTTCCACTTTCGTCATTCCATCATACAGCTGGTGGTTGACCATATTCGCAAATGCGAATACATTTCATGTATTTCATGTAGGATCTAAACGCCGCAGCGCCTGCATTGTAATTCGTAATAACACAGACGCAGCAACATCGTATGGCTTTATGTATTTCGTCAGTAGTACATTCTCTGCTTGTACTTTGTTATACTGTGCTAACAGCTTTTTTGGACATTGATGATCACAAACAAAACTACTAGGCGGAAAAAGAACGACATTCAACCATAGATTTAAAATAATTTTACTGTACGAAAATATAAATCAACAATATCAGTACGATAAAAACATGGAGTAAAATTAATTAATAGACTTCCTATGTTATGCTGAGGCCTGATTAATAGAAATGTCTTGCAAGCTCTTGAAAGTTCACTTTCTGCTAGTGGTCGCAAGATTTTACCTTTTATTTGTAAATATGTTGGAAAAGTAAAGATAATTGACGTTGCCTAGGACAAAAGGCGCCTTTGGTTATTTGTTTGATACATATATTTCTCTTCAAAATGAGCTGAGCAGAGGTTGAAACTTCCCCTTTGAATGTAAAGTATGACACTGCTGCAAAAACTCTTACGTTGTTAGATTTTCAAACAGCTGAGCAAAACTCGACGTACTCAGAGAGTTTTCTCTTTACTTATTCTGATCATCACTAAACTGACACGCAATATTTTTAGCGCAGCGCAATCTGACTTTCAATAATCCCTACAAAAGAATGGCCCTGACTAACAATAACCTATACCTCTTATGAATCACTTACCTCACAAAAATCTTCGTTACTCGATCTACTGCAATACAGCGAGCGCCAATGCTGCCCGCTAATTAAAATATTCTAACTACTGAAGGCACCAATTACAGATAGGCATAGTTAGCAAATGAAAGTTTTTGATAGAGAATAAACAATGTATTTACCTCAATAATGTTCCAAAGTCATCGTATATATATCAATTCATGACATCCATCTTTACAAATTTTCTTTTGCTGGCGGACACACGTCCAGACCGTCCGTTCTCTAAACTCTGGCATCTCTCTCTCTCTCCACACCCACCACTGCTGGCGGCTTACCTCCAACTGCCCAACGCTATGCGCTGTTCACATCCAACTGTCCAACACTACAATAGCAAATATTCCAACAATGCAAACCAGCGACAGGCTGCACACAGCACAGCCAGTGATTTTCATACAGAGCGCTACGTGACGTTACCAAAATAAAAACCTGAACAGCCTACTTGCAAGGTAACTAGCTGTCGTCTGAGACCAGTTGTCTCGTTTCATATTTAGAATTCATTTTTTTGTTAGCTTCTTGTCTTTGAAAGGAAAGGAGTAAGTATTGAAAACCAAATTAGTTTCCTTCATTTATATTAAGCATACTTACAATTCCAAAACTCTCACTGACACTCTAATAAACGTCAAAAATTGTGTTTCGGCTTATAGTGATAGTTACTTTAAGATGAAATATTTGTTGCTTTATCGTTTCGATTTGTGCACCTGAAGAAATTCTTAATTTATAGTTTGCTACGCAAATGTTCCAGAAAAATAAGCTATTTCACTAATAACAGAACAGCTGGCACTTCAAACACAAACACCAGGCCGATTTCTCGTAATATTTTGATTACGCACAACATGGCGTCCGAGTTTGCGTTGGTTACCGCTTTGAGCGTTGTGACTAGTGTCTTAGCCACTCTATGATACCTTAACTTGTTCGTCTGTGCATATCGACAGCGGATTTCTGAATCATTAGTTTTTTGACTGGTCTGATGCGGCCACCACGAATTCGTCTCCTGTAGCCAACCTCTTCGTCTAAGAGCGGCACATGCGACCTACGTCCTCAATTATTTGCTGGATGTTTTCTACACTCTGTCTTCCTCTACCTAATTTTAAACATTCTTTTTTAGCACCACATCTCAAATGCTTCAATTCTCTTATTTTCCGGTTTTCCCATTCTCCATATTTCACTACCATACACTGCTGTGCTCCAGACGTACGTTCTCAGAAATTTCTTCCTCAACTTAAGGCCTATGTTTGATACTAGCAGACTACCAGCCTTGCAACTCACTTAAAGACAAATAGTATGAATAGTCCCCCATTCGGATCTCCGGGCGGGGACTACTCAAGAGGATGTCGTTATCAGGAGGATGAAAACTGGCGTTCTACGGATCGGAGCGTGGAATGTCAGATCCCTTAATCGGGCAGGTAGGTTAGAAAATTTAAAAAGGGAAATGGATAGGTTAAAGTTAGATATAGTGGGAATTAGTGAAGTTCGGTGGCAGGAGGAACAAGACTTCTGGTCAGGTGACTACAGGGTTGTAAACACAAAATCAAATAGGGGTAATGCAGGAGTAGGTTTAATAATGAATAGGAAAATAGGAATGCGGGTAAGCTACTACAAACAGCATAGTGAACACATTATTGTGGCCAAGATAGATACGAAGCCCACACCTACTACAGTAGTACAAGTTTATATGCCAACTAGCTCTGCAGATGACGAAGAAATTGAAGAAATGTATGATGAAATAAAAGAAATTATTCAGATTGTGAAGGGAGACGAAAATTTAATAGTCATGGGTGACTGGAATTCGAGTGTAGGAAAAGGGAGAGAAGGAAACATAGTAGGTGAATATGGACTGGGGGACAGAAATGAAAGAGGAAGCCGCCTGGTAGAATTTTGCACAGAGCACAACATAATCATAACTAACACTTGGTTTAAGAATCATGAAAGAAGGTTGTATACATGGAAGAACCCTGGAGATACTAAAAGGTATCAGATAGATTATATAATGGTAAGACAGAGATTTAGGAACCAGGTTTTAAATTGTAAGACATTTCCAGAGGCAGATGTGGACTCTGACCACAATCTATTGGTTATGACCTGTAGATTAAAACTGAAGAAACTGCAAAAAGGTGGGAATTTAAGGAGATGGGACCTGGATAAACTGAAAGAACCAGAGGTTGTACAGAGTTTCAGGGAGAGCATAAGGGAACAATTGACAGGAATGGGGGAAAGAAATACAGTAGAAGAAGAATGGGTAGCTTTGAGGGATGAAGTAGCGAAGGCAGCAGAGGATCAAGTAGGTAAAAAGATGAGGGCTAGTAGAAATCCTTGGGTAACAGAAGAAATATTGAATTTAATTGATGAAAGGAGAAAATATAAAAATGCAGTAAATGAAGCAGACAAAAAGGAATACAAACGTCTCAAAAATGAGATCGACAGGAAGTGCAAAATGGCTAAGCAGGGATGGCTAGAGGACAAATGTAAGGATGTAGAGGCCTATCTCACTAGGGGTAAGATAGATACTGCCTACAGGAAAATTAAAGATACCTTTGGAGATAAGAGAACGACTTGTATGAATATCAAGAGCTCAGATGGAAACCCAGTTCTAAGCAAAGAAGGGAAAGCAGAAAGGTGGAAGGAGTATATAGAGGGTCTATACAAGGGCGATGTACTTGAGGACAATATTATGGAAATGGAAGAGGATGTAGATGAAGATGAAATGGGAGATGTGATACTGCGTGAAGAGTTTGACAGAGCACTGAAAGACCTGAGTCGAAACAAGGCCCCGGAGTAGACACCATTCCATTGGAACTACTGACGGCCTTGGGAGAGCCAGTCCTGACAAAACTCTACCATCTGGTGAGCAAGATGTATGAAACAGGCGAAATACCCTCAGACTTCAAGAAGAATATAATAATTCCAATCCCAAAGAAAGCAGGTGTCGACAGATGTGAAAATTACCGAACTATCAGTTTAATAAGTCACAACTGCAAAATGCTAACACGAATTCTTTACAGACGAATGGAAAAACTAGTAGAAGCCAACCTCGGGGAATACCAGTTTGGATTCCGTAGAGACACTGGAACACGTGAGGCAATACTGACCTTACGACTTATCTTAGAAGAAAGATTAAGGAAAGGCAAACCTACGTTTCTAGCATTTGTAGACTTAGAGAAAGCTTTTGACAATGTTGACTGGAATACTCTCTTTCAAATTCTAAAGGTGGCAGGGGTAAAATACAGGGAGCGAAAGGCTATTTACAATTTGTACAGAAACCAGATGGCAGTTATAAAGAGTCGAGGGACATGAAAGGGAAGCAGTGGTTGGGAAGGGAGTAAGACAGGGTTGTAGCCTCTCCCCGATGTTGTTCAATCTGTATATTGAGCAAGCAGTAAAGGAAACAAAAGAAAAATTCGGAGTAGGTATTAAAATTCATGGAGAAGAAATAAAAACTTTGAGGTTCGCCGATGACATTGTAATTCTGTCAGAGACAGCAAATGACTTGGAAGAGCAGTTGAATGGAATGGACAGTGTCTTGAAAGGAGGATATAAGATGAACATCAACAAAAGCAAAACAAGGATAATGGAATGTAGTCTAATTAAGTCAGGTGATGCTGAGGGAATTAGATTAGGAAATAAGGCACTTAAAGTAGTAAAGGAGTTTTCCTATTTGGGGAGCAAAATAACTAATGATGGTCGAAGTAGAGAGGATATAAAATGTAGACTGGCAATGGCAAGGAAAGCGTTTCTGAAGAAGAGAAATTTGTTAAGATCGAGTATAGTTTGAAGTGTCAGGTAGTCGTTTCTGAAAGTATTTGTGTGGAGTGTAGCCATGTATGGAAGTGAAACATGGACGATAAATAGTTTGGACAAGAAGAGAATAGAAGCTTTCGAAATGTGGTGCTACAGAAGAATGCTGAAGATTAGATGGGTAGATCACATAACTAATGAGGAAGTATTGAATAGGGTTGGAGAGAAGAGGAGCTTGTGGCACAACTTGACTAGAAGAAGGGATTGGTTGGTAGGACATGTTCTGAGGCATCAAGGGATCACCGATTTAGTATTGGAGGGCAGCGTGGAGGGTAAAAATCGTAGAGGGAGACCAAGAGATGAATACACTAAGCAGATTCAGAAGGATGTAGGTTGCAGTAGGTACTGGGAGATGAAAAAGCTTGCACAGGATAGAGTAGCATGGAGAGCTGCATCAAACCAGTCTCAGGACTGAAGACCACAACAACAACAACAACAACAACATGAAAGACGACGTCATAAGACAGATTTCAGAATTTTCGCATGTTTATTTCGTCGGAGCTCACTACTCCGGATCGTCATACACTTTAATCGGCTTAGAGAAAGATCAAATGGTTCAAATGGCTCTAAGCACTATGGGGCTGAAGTCATCATTCCCCTAGACCTAGCCTTGAGCAGCCGCTGGTGAAGCATCAGTGCAGCAGCAGTGCAGTAGCGAGTCGCATATTTAGCTTTCATATTTGTTTTGTAGTTTGATTCTGAATTTCTTTCCGATTGTTTGTGCGCTTGCATATTAATTACGTAAAATCCTTGCGTATTCTCGTATTTGAGAGGAGTAATATTGCTTATTGATAGCCGTAGAGTATAAATTCGCGGAGTCGTTAGATATTAGTAGCAGGATGGATAGGGTGTGTGCGTGCTGTGTGCGGGCGCAGGAGGAACTGGCCGCGGATCGCGAGCAGCTGAGCGTGTTGTTGGCCACGGTCAGCCGCCTTCAGGCTGCTGCCTCGAGGTGCAGCGACGGCGGAGGGTCTGGCGCGACGATTGAGACACCCCAGGTGTCGCTTGCAGCGTCCGGTGACTCAGCCGCCGAGGCACCTTCTAGTGTACCTGGCGTGTTGGGGCCACCCTCACCTCAGGGTGAGTGGCGGACTGCGTTCGCGTCGCTCGAGGCGGAGGGCCAATGTGGAGGCTGGCCACCTGGCCTCGCCCGTTCACCCTGTCAGTGGGCAGGTGGCCGCTCCTTCAGCAGGGCCCGGGCAGGCACACAGGAGCAAAGGCTTGCTTGTTATTCGGAGCTCCAACGTTAGGCGGGTGATGGAGCCCCTTAGGGAAATAGCGTATAGGGCTGGAAAGAAATCCATCGTGCACTCTGTTTGTCTGCCGGGGGGCCTCATCCAAGATGTGGAGGCGGCCTTGCCTACGGCTGTCGAGCGTACGGGGTGCAGTCGTCTGCAAGTAATTGCTCACGTCGGCACCAATGATGCCTGTCGCTTGGGTTCTGAGGCGATCCTCAGTTCGTACGGGCGGCTGGTGGATGTGATGAAGAGCGCTGGCCTCGCACGTGGGGTGCAAGCAAAGTTCTCTATTTGCAGCATCGTTCCCAGAGTGTATCGGGGTCCTTTTGTTTGGAGCCGAGTGGAGGGTCTCAACAAGAGGCTTTGTAGACTCTGTGACGGTCTTGGCTGCAGATTTCTAGACTTGCGCTATTGGGTAGGGAATTGTTGGACGCCCCTAGATAGGTCAGGGGTGCACTACACAAAGGAAGCGGCTACTCGGGTAGCAGAGTACTTGTGGCGTGCACATGGTTTTTTTTAGGCTAGGCAGTAGTGCGAGTTGCCCTGATGAACACTCACCAGTCGACGTGCAGGCAGGGAAATCAGGACCCGCTCAGTGTAAAGACACTTCAGCTATCAAGATATTAGCAGTAAATTTTCAGTGTGTTCGGAACAAAGTTCCTGAATTTACTGCCCTTCTGGAAGCGTGCGGCGCGCAAATTATTCTCGGGACTGAGACCTGGCTGAACCCTGAGATATGAAGTTCTGAAATATCTAGTGAGGGTTGGAACGTGTATCGGAAAGACAGATTAGCATCGTAGGAGGTGGTGTCTTCATTGCAGTTGACAAAAATATTGTGTCTACAGAGGTCGAAGTAGAGTGTGTTTGTGAAGTTATCTGGACACGTTTAACAGGGCTAGGAGAAATAAAGGTAATTGTTGGGTGTTATTACCGGCCACCAGGTTCCACCGTGACAGTTCTAGAATCATTCAAAGGGAGTCTACACTCTGTATCGCAGTAGTACCCGGATCATGCCATATTAGTCGGAGGCGACTTCAACCTACCTAGTAAACACTGGGATGTCTATGGATTCATTACAGGTGGTACAGACAAGCCATCGTGTGAATTACTTTTGAACACATTATCCGAAAAGTGTTTTGAGCAGCTAAATCGACATCCAACGCGTAATGGAAATATTTTAGATCAAAAAATGGTTCAAATGGCTCTGAGCACTATGGGACTTAACATCTATGGTCATCAGTCCCCTAGAACTTAGAACTACTTAAACCTAACTAACCTAAGGACAGCACACAACACCCAGCCATCACGAGGCAGAGAAAATCCCTGACCCCGCCGGGAATCGAACCCGGGAACCCGGGCGTGGGAAGCGAGAACGCTACCGCACGACCACGAGATGGGGGCTATTTTAGATCTGGTAGCCACGAACAGACCAGACCTCATCGACGGTGTCAGTGTCGAGACAGGGATTAGTGCTCATGATGATGTCATTACGATTATGGTTACGAAAGTTAAAAAGTCGGCCAAGAAGGTTAGGAGAGTATTCTTACTAGAATGAGCAGATAAGCAGTTGTTAGCATTCCACTTAGTAAATGAATCGACTTCATTTACTTCCGGTACGATGGACGTGGAAGAATTATGGGCAAATTTTAAACACATTGTAAATTACGCATTGGACAAGTATGAGCCGAAAAAGTGGGTTACGGACGGAAAAGACCCACTGTGGTTTAACAGCGCAATGCGGAGAATGCTCAGGAAGTAAAGGCGTGGTTCCGGACTAAAGCGCCTAGAGAAAGATCAGCCCATCATCTCCATCCTGGACAGAGACCACATTAATTGGACGCCAGCTCTTGGCCTCCCTTAGTAACAGCCACAGGACCATGCCGCCGATGAAACGAGGCTCGTAGTAGCCGCTAGTGTAATACTTTGCAGCGTCCAATTTTCTCTCAGGTGCTGGCCGCACGTGCGAGAGTGAAACTGAGTCATAAATAATTAATAACTACCGGTGGGAGCGGCGAGGCCCCTGGAACCGCAGCCAGCGGGGAGGGCACTGGGCAGGCGGGCTAGGCCGCTGCGCTAGGCTGCGCTGCGCTATGCTGTTCCCACGGGACGCCGACGCCGTGCCTCGCGTGCTGTGACCGCAACACGGCCGGCCGGGCCGGGCCGGGTCCCGGCATCGCGCCCTGCGGCACACCGCAGCCGCTGCGGTCCGCGCGCGCCGCTCCGCCGACACCTGCTGTGCTCTGCCCCCCTCTGCTGAACGACAAAGTCAGCGTGTTCCTCCTTACAGGAATCGTAAGCTGTGACCGCGCGCTGGTTGAAAATCACGAAAGACCGAATTAGTGACGTCATGGAGTAACGCCACATCTCCACCCGACACCGAAATGAGTTCGCGAAGGCAATCACACTGCATCTACATATATACACTCTAAGACAAAAAACGACGCACCGCGAAGAAATTATATAAATCGGACGAAAAACGGTAGATGTGATGTGCATATACATGCACATGTACAGCAAACAAATGAGTACAGTTTCAGTAAAATTGGGTGATTTAGTCAAGAGGAAGGGCTTCAGAAATGGAGCAAGTCAATAAAGTGTTGGTTGAGCTCTTCCCTTATGCAAACAGTTATTCGGCTTGAAACTGATCGGCAAAGCTGTTGGATGTCCTCCTGAGGGATATCGTGCCATATTCTGTCCAACTGGCGCGTTAGATCGTCTTGGACCTTGAATCTCGTTGGCTGGAGTAGCATTGTATTCCCGCTTCGAACTGAGAAACGATGACCAGCGAAGACGTGTGTGGAGACGGCCAGGATAGTAGTTGGATACTCATTTTATTGTTGCCCGCCAAGCGTCTGACGTCCAGAAGTGATGTTCTGAGGCGCTACTTCTTTTCGTAGCGGGACATTTTCGTTTGTCATTCGCAGCATCCTTACAGCACAGCGGTACGTCTACAATATTCTACGCCCTGCTTTGCTGCCCTGCACGGAAATCCATCCCGGGCTTACATTAGAGCATGATGATTCCAGTGCGCACAGGGCGAGAGTTTCTACCGCTTGTGGTGGTGGTAAGTTCCTACGAGACCAAACTGCTGATGTCATCGGTCCATAGGCTTACACACTACTTAAGTTAACTTAAACGTAACTTAAGCTGACAACACACACACAGTCGTGCCCGAGGGAGGACTCGAACCTCCGACAGGGGGAGCCACCAGAACCGTGGCAAGGCGCAGAGACCGTGCGGCTACCCAGCGCGACTACTGCTTGTCTTCGTGCTTGCCAAACCGTACCTCGGCAGCAAGGTAGCCGGATCTCTCCCCAACTGAGCACTTTTGGAGTATTACGGGCAGGGCGCTCCAACAATCTCGGGATTTTGACGATCTAGCGCGCCAATGAGATTTGGCAGCAGTGCCGAGCGGAATAACTGCTTGCAGAAGGGTCAGAGGTGAACCAGCGTGTTACTGACTTGCTCAGTTTGGGAAGCGCTTTTGCTTGAATAAATCATACAATTTTTCTGGAATTGTAATCATTTTCTTGTCTGTACATGTATATCAAATCTACTGATATCCCCCTCATTAGGATGATTCCCTCCTGGAGAGCCTTTTTGGTCTTAGAGAGTGCCTCACAAGCCACTGTAAGGTGTGAGGCGGTGGTTACATCATACCACTATTATCGAATCTCTGTACTACTCCAGTCTGTTTCCGCGAAAGAAGAATGACTGACTTACAACATGACCTTTCGTTAATGAACTGTTTATACTGTGTCTTTCTGTCGAAATGTCCCTACTACCAGATTTTCAATGTCTTTGAACTTTTGTGTGCCAATTTTTAAACGTTTATTTGGGCAGTGGATTTTTGTATCTGTTCATAAAATGTAATTCGACTTCTCTGCAGCGTTCGGGAAATAATCTGCTGCACGAAAACATTAATCTTGATTACTCAACTTCCCGAGTGTCTTCATCTTGAAACAGTGTTCTGTTACACATGTGTGAAATCTGCTCTGTGTAGCCGGGCGGGGTGGCCGAGCGGTTCTAGGCGCCACAGTCTGGAACCGCGCGACCGCTACGGTCGCAGGTTCGAATCCTGCCTCGGGCATGGATGTGTGTGATGTCCTTAGGTTAGTTAGGTTTAAGTAGTTCTAAGTTCTAGGGGACTGATGACCTCAGAAGTTAAGTCCCATACTGCTCAGAGCCATTTTTTTGCTCTGTGTAACCTTTAAGATGATGGTGAGCTCAGCGTGAGGCTGCCGATGTTTTCTCGGTGCCGATGTATGAGGAAGTGATGAAATGTTATAGCAAACATGGAGTTATTCATTTTGAATTATTATTTTGCTGCATGTTATGAAGAGGACTCGTATCCGATTGCCACTGCGGCCAAGGATTTTTCCTTCGTGGAGGATTGCTATGGCGTGCACTGAGCTTCGCGATGCAACTGAGGAGCTAATTGGCTGATTAGTGGCGGCTCGAGATCGTGAAAACTGACAAGGGGTGGAGAGCAACGTGGTGACCCCAAGCCCTCCATACCGCATCCAAATGTCGCCACTGGCGGAAGATGACACGGCGGTCAGTCGGTACCGATGGGCCTGCCATTGCCTCTAGACGTGGCCTAACCCTCTCTTTTAACTCAGTTATCACGTTATTTACGGTTTTTTCGGCATCAGCTGTCATCTGCAGTCATGGACTGTGCAGCTGTTGTCACCCTCACATCCACCACTGTCGCCCCTCTGTTCTCTTCTGATGCTACTCGTGCTGCTCTGCCAACCTCTTTTAGCGGCTTAGCGTCCTGACATCACATTCTAGGCTTTTCACTGACTTGCATCACATGTCTTCATTTGAGTGCCAATTACTATAGTGTTCTTCAAAACAGTTTCAGAGTTGAGTTCATGTTGGATTTACCAACACATACGACAGTTTCAGTTACCTGTCAGTTATTTAAAACATGAGATGGCATCGATGATTTCGGAAGGTTCGGTCAACGTACAGACAATGTGTTCCTGTAGGCTCCACCACATCTCATTCTTCTGTCATAGATCCTGTGCAAGAGATGCGACGATGGCAGAAAAACGTTCGTACTGTCTTCCTGGAGTACAAAATGAAGGAGTGGCTCTGAGCAATATGGGACTTAACATCTGAGGTCATCAGTCCCCTAGAACTTAGAACTACTTAAACCTAACTAACCTAAGAACATCACACACATCCATGCCCGAGGCAGGATTCGAACCTGCGACCGTAGCGGTCGCGCGGTTCCAGACTGAAGTGCCTAGAACCGCTCGGCCACATCGGCCGGCAAAATGAAGGAGTAGTAGAGTTCAGACATGTCCCACCAGCGACGAGGTCATTAGAGCTGGAGCAAGTGATCGGGTTGGGAAAGGAATGAGAATCAAACCCATCTGTTCTTTTCTGAGGAACCATCCCGAGTTTGCCTTAAACGGTTTACGAAAACCACGGAAAACCAAAATCTGGAAGGGGGGGGGGTCCAGTTACTTTCTTCGCACTCAGTCCTTCGAGAAAGGAAGAAAAGTGTAATAACTGCTGTTCCAAAGAAGGCAGGATGACACGTGTGAATATTAATGAGCAATTCAGTTTAAGAAGCCAAGGTTGCAAAATAATGACACGAATTATTTACAGGAAAATGGATAAAAGTAGCAGAAGCTGACCTCGGGGGGTATCAGCATGGATTCTGGAGAAACGAAGAAACACCAGAGATTATAATGACCCTACAACTTATCTTCGAAGATAGACTGAAGAAATGCAAACCTACGTTTACATCATTTTTTGATCTGGAGAAAACTTTTGACAATGTCATCTGGTAATTTCTCATTCACTGTTCCGTCTCAGGTGCACATTTTTGATTAGATTACATATCTCGATCATCTTCAGGGCAAAGAAATAGAGTCAACTACCGTCTTATCTATTCAGAACCACATACCAGGGTACTCTGATGTGTCGTTCTACGCAGACAAAACGGGTTGCGGACGCAACTACTTAGATCTGAAGACAATAAAGAGTGATCGAAGAATGTACTCTAATTAAAAAGTGCATCTGAGATGTAACAATAAATGAGAATTATTTTCAGTATCAAAATACAGTTGCTGAATCTCTCAAGACGATTGTGTTGGCTGCAATGAACGTTGAGTGGAATACACATTTTTCAGTTATGAAGGCAGCATGGGCAAAATACAGGAAGCGAAAGGTTATTTACAACTTATTCAGAAACCGGACTCAGGTTAGAAGAATACTATAAGTAGGCTGTTTAAGTGTAAGTAGGCTGTTTAGGTTTTTATGTTGGTAACGCCACGTAGCACTCTGCATGAAAACCACTGACTGTGCTGTGTGCAATCTGTGGCTGGTTGGCATTGTTGGAATATTCGCTATTGTAGTGTTGGGCAGTTGGATGGGAACAGCGCCTAGCGTTGCGCAGTTGGAAGTTAGCCGCCAGCAGTGGTGGATGTGGGGAGAGAGATGGCAGAATTTTGAGAGCGGACGATCTGGACGTGTGTCCATCAGAAAGAGTAAAATTATAATATTGGATATCATGAACTGATATATGTATATATATATGATGACTTTTGAATATTAGTAAGGTAAATCTTTCATTTGCTAACTATGACTATCAGTAGTTAGTGACTTCAGTAGTTAGAATCTTTTATTTAGCTGGCAGTATTGGCGCTCGCTGTATTGCAGTAGTTCGAGTAACGAAGATTTTTGTGAGGTAAGTGATTCATGAAAGGTATAGGTTAATGTTTGTCAGGGCCATTCTTTTGTAGGGATTATTGAAAGTCAGATTGCGTTGCGCTAAAAATATTGTGTGTCAGTTTAGTGTTGATCAGAATAAGTAAAGAGAGAAATGTCGGAGTACGTTCAGTTTTGCTCAGCTGTTTGAAAATCAAATGACGTAAGGGGTTTATCAGCACAGTAATTCATTAATTTTTCTAAGGGGACGTTTCATAGTACAACGTAATTGAAGTTCAGGTATACGAAACGTGCTTTGTGGAAAAATGGTATTACTTAATACGCTTGCCACTTCCACTCCTCATATGTAGAGGTCAGTCACAGAAGCGGCACAATTAACACACACACCGATTTTTATAAGGTTCGTTACGTCATAGGCTTCCAAAGTGTACTTTTCTGTGTCGAGCAACGTAAAACTGCAAGACAAAAAACTGCGCAGACTGCTTTTAGCTTAAGCCTTTGAGGGCCGATAATAGCGTGAAGAGTGATAAAGGGAAAGGCGGGTGACCTGGTTGCTCAGCCGGCTGGCGGCATCCCGTGCCGCGCCGTTGCCTGGCAACGGCCGTTTCCGCACCGTCGCAGAGCCGCGGGTCTATACAGGGACCACAATGCGCAAGTCGTCTCAGCAAAGGTGCGTCCTATGCACAACGAGCTTCTCCCGTACTTGAAAGCGAACAGTGAGCGTTTGACACTCATTAGCCTTTTAAAACTCTCACCTGTTGGTACAGTAAGTCCCAATGAATAGATGCGCTAGATAAGAATATTAAAATATGAGTGATCAACTGTTTAAAAATTAGGAAAAATGAGCTGCAGTCTCGGTCTTTTGGGAAAATTGTACGGCTATCATAATGGTCGATACCTACAGCTGAGTAAATATAGTAAATTGTGGTCATGAAAACTTTGGGTTGAGTTCAGTTCCAATTTACACCGAGAAGAGACTGGTTTAACGTTATGTAAGTCGTGTCTTCACAATAAGAATCTCTCTCTCTCTCTCTCTCTCTCTCTCTCTCTCTCTCTCTCTCTCTCTCTCTCTCGCTCTCCTGTGAGGTTCCTATAGAGCTCGCCTGTCGCCGTATACCACATATACGTCGCCATTGGTTTATTTCTATCGGTTTATATCTCTCCATCCTTCCACGTCTTCTTTTTTTCCCCTTTTCTCATGTCTTCCTTTATCCCATTAACCAGGCAATCTTCGGTCTTCCTCATCTTCCCTGATGGTGGTACATCAAGTCTCAGTCCTCCGTCTGTCATCTATCATTCGCATTATATGTCCATACCAGGCGAGATGCCGTTCTTCCATTCTATCTTTGATGCTTTCTTGAGTCTGGGTCATTCCCCTAATCAGTGCATTACTTACATGGCTTCAGCAAGGTATTCTACATGATCTACTGAGATAGCTCACTTATATAACTCTGATTTTTTTATATTTACAGTATGCTTCCAGCGCTCGCATTCATAGGTTGTTACAGGCTCCATCATACTTTTATGGGGAATCTTCTTTACTTTTCCAACTTACCTTAGAACACCGTAACAAAAGGTTTAGCTTCTAGATCGGTGTCTTCCAAATCTAAAATCTTAAATCAGCTGAAGCAGGAACTGAGTCTGCATGCCAAAAGAGTCGAGGACACAACATACCGGAGTTGGATCGTTCCGTCGATAGTTAATTACTTGAGAGAAAACGCCATTCACTAGTATGTATGTTCCCAAGCCGTGGCATTATAACTGAAAGAGACTTAACTACATTGGGAAAGTGCAGATTCATAACTGACGGACGAGACGTACATACTGCGAAAACATTGTAAAATCCATCTCACAAAGTTATCTAGTAGAAATAATTTCCAATAAGCAGGCGCAACGCCGCTGAAGATGTTTAAAAAAGTGGTTCAAATGGCTCTGAGCACTATGGGACTTAACATCTGAGGTCATCAGTCCCCTAGAACTTAGAACTACTTAAACCTAACTAACCTAAGGACATCACACACATTCATGCCCGAGGCAGGATTCGAACCTGCGACCGTAGCAGTCGCGCGGTTCCCGACTGAAGCGCCTAGAACCGCTCGGCTACCGCGGCGGGCGAAGATGTTTAGATAGGCTTTATTTACTGCAGAGCATCGATGAATGTTGCACCGAGTAATAAATGTAAGGATTTGGTCACAAATAGGCGGAGAAATCCACTACTACATTGACGGAAAAAAATCGCAACACCAAGAAGGAGATGGGCGACATAAACAAGTTAGGAGGCGTGCTTCTACATCAGAAAGGCAGCATGTATTCAGATTTCGCGCCAGTCGCATTAGAGTGGCGCTAGAGGCGCCACTATGAGGATGCAAATCAGGATTGCTTTAAGCGCACGCTATACCGGTCGTGAGTGTTAGTTACCTTCGAGGTTGGGCGTGGTGAGTTGATGTTAGTGAAGAATGCCTTTAAGGCGACATTATTAGCACCTCAGTAGAGCGAGATCGTGTAGTCGGGCTACGAGAAGTTGCATGTTCCTTTTGCGATACTACAGAAACGTAGCCACTCACACGATTGCTGTCAGCGGTGGTCACGCGAATGTACGATAGCGAGAAAACGGGGTACGGACGGCCACTTGGAACTACGGAGAGGGAAGACCATCGTGTTCGGCGTATGGCTCTGACGCATCGTACTCCATTTGCAACGCAATCTGAGTAGCAGTTGGCACCACAGTGACACGATGAACTGTTACAAATCGGTTACTTCAAGGAGAGCTCCGAGCCAGACGCCCAATTTCGTGCATTCCACTGACCCCAAACCACAGCCACTTTCGACTTCCGTGGTGTCAAGCGAGAACTCATTGGAGGGCAGGTTGGAGGTCTGTTGTGTTTTCTCATGAAAGCTGTTTCTGCCTCGGTGTCAGTGATGGCCGTATGGCAAGAAGCGCTCTCTTGTTGTTACCTCAAACGCCATGACTGCAAATTTGCACTTCAACACGGTCATTCGACCTGTCTTGTTGCCATTCATGAACAGCCTTCCAGATGTTTTCAAATAGGATAACGCTGCCCACATACCGCTGTTGTAACACAACATGCTCGCAGATCTGCCTCCAATCGAGCACATATAGTAATCATCGGACGACAACTGCACAACCTCTTTTAACCATACCTGTATGATAGACAAAGTGCAACACGTATAGAACTCCTTAGCACAAACTGACGTACGGCGTCTGTACACCACAATGTACGCACGTTTGCATGCTTATACGCAACAGTATGGCGGTTACTCCGGTTATTAACATACCCATATTTCTCATGTATCTGACTCAGACATTGACATGTGACCTTGCTTGCTATGACAGTCATTTAATATGGTACCTAGCCAAATGTATTCCCGAAAATTCATTACTTACATTAATTATCATTTGGTATTGCAATTTTTCTTCCGTCAGTGCATATAATTACACTGCTAGCGATAAATTACAGAAAACAGTAACCATCGTAAAACTAGGAGTGACAATCCCGGACAGCGTAAAGTGGAATGACCACACAAAATGGAATGTAGGAAAAGCAGATGCAAGACTGAGGTTCACTGGAAGAATCTTACAGAAATATAATTCACCCATGAAAGTAGTCGCTTACAAACACCTGTTCGATCTATTCTTTAGTACTGATCATTGGTCAAGATTGGTTTGGTAGAAGAGATATAGATGTTCGATCAAATAGCTGCAAGTTCCGTGATGAGACTGTTTATTCGAAGCGAGAACGTTATGTAGATGCTCAACAATCTCCGGTGGCAGATGTTACAACAGAGGCGTTGTGCATCACAGAGAGGTTTACAATTGAAATTCCGAGAGAGCACGCCCTGACAATAGTCGGACACTGTATTCTTTTCTCCCACATATGTATTGCGAAATGCAAACAAGAAAATCTGAGAAATTAGAGGTAATACGGATGTTTAGCGACAACCATTCTCCCCACGCACCATTCGCGAGTGGAACGAATGAGGGACTAGATAGTGGTATCAGAAGCAACCTCTGCCACACACCATGAGAAGTTTAAGAAGTATAGATGTGGCTGTAGAAGCAGAAACTGTGATCATTATACGCTGAGGAGACAAAAGTCATAGGACACCTCGTAATATTGTGTTGCACGTCTTTTTTCCTGACGTAGTGCAGCAAATCGATGTGGCACGGACTCGAAAAGTCGTTGGAAGTTCCCTGCAGAAATATTTAGCCATGTTGCCTCTATAGCCGTCCATAATTTCGAAGGTGTTCCTGGTGCAGGAATTTGTGCATGAACTACTTTGTCGATTATGTCTCTGACACTTCACTCCTTTTCTCTGTCGTCAGAGCTCAGCACAAACACTCTGAGTGCCTTAACGTCTATAGAATAACTGACTGGGGTATAGAGCGGACCCTTATTCTATGACAGAGCACAAAGGTGTTTAACTGTAAACAAATTGGTTTTTAATACAGAATTTTTTTCAAATAAATACAGGAATTTACACAGTTTGCAACATGACAACGTTAGGACAGTTGTCAAGTTAACGCATCTCATCCTGAGTAAGTGAAATAACTCTAAACACAACATATCAAACTCGAGTTTACAGTGGTCGCAAGCTGGTGAACCAACAAGTCACGCCTCTGCTCGCGGTATTTACCTTAGATGCGATGAGCTGTCGTCTGCATGGCTGATCTTGTCCTCAGAAATTCCTACAAAAGTTAATCAAATCCTTTGCTGATTTTATCAGCAGAAACTCTCCTATGTTTCTCATGAGGCGAGAAAACATGCATTCATCCTTAGTCTTGGAATATAGCGATATGCACGCGCATGTGTGGAGCAGCATGCATATTACAATGCCCTCTCCGTTGTCGCAAGAACAATTAACTAAGTGGCTTTATCGTTTCTCCGCAGTTGGAGCTAAAAGATGCTACAGCTAATATGTAGCTGAAAGCCAGCCACAGTGAACACAGTGTTCATACAAATTTCTCCTCTGCATCGTACAGAGCATTACGTGCCCCGTTCCGCACTTGACGCCCTTTCAGAGGAGAGCCGCCTCGAAAATTTCGGTCTTGTCTTTCTCATAGCAAAACTGTCCCACACCTGGCTCCTTTCGTGCTCCACGTCACGGCTTTTTCCAACCAATAGAAGCGTTCCTCTTATTTTATGGAAATTCTCTCTGCCAGTCGCAAAGGCCCTACCACAAAAACTCCATCGAAATTTCAGCACTTTACTCCTTCCTTGTTCGTTTCCGCCAATCGGATATTTTGTGCCCACTCCAGACGCCTAAAAGTTACATGCATACAGCATGAGCATACCACGCACTGTTCACTTGATCAACTGCACCACTGGTTTGTTCGTATCCATTTGGAAATTCCGAAACACAGTCTTCTAAAGCTTCTTTCCATCCCACTCTGGTGGCCCACAACTTGCTCTCCTGCATGAATCACCTGGCGCTCGTTTGTTGACTATCGCCGCGGGACACCCCTAAGAGCTTTCCATTGTACTTCCCGTGGTGCGCCCTTCGCGCATGCTCACGCCTGCTTCCGAACAAAACATTTCCCCTAGCTGCTTGTTTCATCTCTTGCTCATTGACATGCAGTATACAGGATCGGTGTGTTAATATCATCAATTGAGTGTCATCCCTTTGCATTACATACTTATAGACAAACCTGCTCATTTTCGCCGAAGTAAGTTAGGTGTCATATTCACCTTACCATCATGACGTATAAAAACTCTCATGTAAGGTGCGAAATTGACCTTCATTTAATCAGCCACATTACAAGTCTCATAAATATTAGATGGGATTCTTGCCAGGCGGTCTGGGTGGCCAAATAATTCGGTCGAATTCTCCACAAGCCAATCGCAAACAAATGTGGCCCGGTGACATAACATCGTTGTTTGGGAATATGAAGTCCACGAATGGCTGGAAATGGTTTTCCAGTCAATGATTAGTTCATCTGGACGAGAGCACCCACTCCACTGCATGTAAACACAGCCTACACCATTGTGGTTCTACCACCAGCTTGCACAGTGCCTTGTTCCTAACTTGGGTCCATGGCTTTGTGGGGTCTATGACACAGTCGAACCCTACCATCAGCTGGTACCAACTGAAATCGGGGCTCATCTGACCAGGTCACGGTTTTCCAGTCGTCTAGGGTTCATCTGATACGGCCACGAGCCTAGGAGAGGCGCTGCAGGCGATATAGTGCTGTTGCCAAAGGCAATCGCCTAGGTCGTCTGCTCCCATAGCCCATTAATACCAGATTTCGCTGCACTGTCCTAACGGAAACATTCGTCGTACGTCTTGCAATGATTTATCCAGTTATTTCACGCAGTGTTGCTTGTCTGTTGGCAATGAGAACTAGACGCAAAATTCGCTGCTCTCTATCGTTAAGAGAAGGGCGTTGGCCACAGCGTTGCCCGTCGTGAAAGTTAATGTCTGAGATTTGTTATTCTCGACACGCTGTTGACACTGTGGTTCTGTAAATATTGAATTCCATATCGATTTCCGAAATGGAATGTCCCATGGATCTATCTCCAACTACCATTCCGCGTTCATAGGTTGTTAATTCCCGTCGTGCAGCCATAATCACGTCGCTAACCTTTTTCACGTGAGTCACCTGAGTACAGATGATAGCTCCACCAATGCACTGCACTTTGATACCTTGTGATGTGCACATCGCTATCCATGACTTTTGTCACCTCAGTGTACACTTTGTAGCGAAACCCTCAGCTACAATGAGCTACAAAAAGAAAGAGAAAAGTCTTTATGTTCAGTAAGGCTAAGAAGGTTACCTAATTTCTCAGGCAGAAGATGAAATCAAGTGACCTCAAATCTAGTTGCTTCTTTGCGTGTGGGAGGGATAGAAGGGAGAGAAACGGTTGAGTGGATGGCGTCGGCTTTGGCCAGCCGAAGAAACTATCTTAGAAGTTAAATAACGAGATCGAGGAACATACAACAGATTTGACTCTGACAGTCACTGCATTGATAAGGAACATGCTCGAGGAAGACGAAAATGAAGTTAGAAACTGGTTATCGATGCCCCGTTTACATGTAAGGTTAGAATTGTGTTTGCTAGGAGAATCAGGTATTAGTCTTTCGAACGTCATGTCTTCGATATGAATGGTGTTTACAAATGAACTGTTCGCATTACGTCAGCATGATTTAGTAAAGCGATCAGTACCTACGTATATCTTTTTAATAAAAAGAGAGTATGATTTCCTTATGGCAGGCCATGAACTCTTATTTGAGACGAATAAAAGTAGTAGTAGTAGTAGTAGTAGGAGGAGGAGGAGGAGGAGGAGGAGGAGGAGGGGAGGGGCAATTGTTATCCACCAAAGTTTTGGAGGCTCTGAATGGTTTGAACGTTTTTGAATGAGTAAAGACATTACTGTTTCTGTGTACAGAATTGGAGTCATGTTTTCTCACTAGCGAGTGACTACGTACGAGAGTCTTTCCCACTGAAAGAAAGAACGGGTATAGGAGTTTAGTAATTAATGATTTGCGCAAAGTGTAGGCTTGTTGATAGTTCGATTTTGATATTCCAGCAAATGTATCATCATTTTTCCACATTCCCATCTAATAAAGATATGACATGCATCTCTTAAATTTTGGTGATAGGAATGGCATCCGGCCATCCTCTAACATTAACAATGACAAATCCGATAACAACCGTGTAGCTATGGGATAAAAGCAAAAGAAAAGAAGAAGAAGAAGAAGAAGAAAAAACTACTTCATCTCGTTCACTCCACGCGAAATCGCTTCGTCCACATAACCTGACATTTTAAGAAGTAAGCAGCAACCTGATAATCCTAACCATATTGAAATGCAGTAAGGGGTTCACTTGAAATGGAAAAATTTGGAAATTTGTGGTAAGTTGCTGTGGGACCAAACTGCGGAGGTCATCGGTTCCAGGCTTACACACTACTTAATCTAACTTAAACTTACGCTAAGGACAACACGCACCCATGCCCGAGGGAGGACTCGAACCTCCAACGGGGTCAGCCACGTGAACCGTGGCGAGACATTCTAGACCGCGCGGATACCCGACGTGGCTTACTTGAAATGGTATGGCAGCTGATACGCAACAGCCAAACTAGCGTTTCCGGAATGTATATTCTTGAGTTTATATGACCAACCAAAAGCAGTATTGATTATCAATTTTAGAGAATGTTTGGTGTGGTGTCACCGCAAGGCACCACACTGGCTAGATTGTTGGCTTCAAATCGACCGCGGTCAGTCAATACACATAGGACCCGCGACGCACCACTGTCGACGCTAGCAGCCCGAGCGCCGCCACTCGGCTGGTCTTCCGAGACGAGCTAGCGCACTGCCCAGTTCTACAGCTGACTTTAACAGGAATGGTTCACTTGTTATAGCTTCACAAGTATCATTTGCAGAGACGCTAGTTAGCATAGCCTTCAGCTAAGTCAGTAGCTACGACCTAGCCAGGCGCCACATGCAGTTTATGCATTGACAATTGACCTATATGTGTGAAGCAATCAGAATTGTAAAGAAGTATTCGCAGTTCGGTCTATAACTGCACTTGTAAATATTATTGTACAAAGTCAAGATCAACGTTCACCGCTGATGCTGCATTAAAGCTAAGTATTTAATTGTATTCCTGTCTACTAACTTTCTAATCACCTAAGATGTTCCAGATACATGCCGTCAAGTATAATTCATTGATCCTCACGTCAGCGTACGTGATCAAAGAGTGGAGTTAATGGCCACCCCTTGTGAGCAGACTAAGAGTCAAATTGCGTGACTCAGCCGGGTCACTCTTTTTCCATAGTTCCGCCTCATACACAACATTTGCGACCCACGAAAGCGCCCTGACTCCTGAAGTAAGGCAATAAAGATAACGATTTAATTTTATATCGTACGTATTCGGGCGCTAAGTGTGCCGGGACAAAGACAGTTGAGTAACGATATACACTACTGGCCATTAAAATTGCTACACCACGAAGATGACGTGCTACATACGCGAAATTTAACCGACAGGAACAATATGCTGTGATATGCAAATGATTAGCTTTTCAGAGCATTCACACAAGGTTGGCGCCGGTGGAGACACCGACAACGTGCTGACATGAGGAAAGTTTCCAACCGATTTCTCATACACAAACAGCAGTTGACCGGCGTTGCCTGGTCAAATGTTGTTGTGATGCCTCGTGTAAGGAGGAGAAATGCGTACCATCACGTTTCCGACTTTGATAAAGGTCGGATTGGAGCCTATCGCGGTTGCGGTTTGTCGTATCGCGACATTGCTGCTCGCGCTGGTCGAGATCCAATGACTGTTAGCAGAATATGGAATCGGTGGGTTCAGGAGGGTAATACGGAACGCCGTGCTGGATCCCAACGGCCTCGTATCACTAGCAGTCGAGATAACAGGCATCTTATCCGCATGGCTGTAACGGATCGTGCAGCCACGTCTCGATCCGTAAGTCAACAGATGGGGACGTTTGCAAGACAACAACCATCTGCACGAACAGTTCGACGGCGTCTGCAGCAGCATGGATTATCAGCTCGGAGACCATGGCTGAGGTTTCCCTTGACGCTGCATCACAGACAGGAGCGCCTGCGATGGTGTACTCAACGACCAACCTGGGTGCACGAATGGCAAAACGTCATTCTTTCGGATGAATCCAGGTTCTGTTTACAGCATGATGATGGCCGCATCCGTGTTTGGCGTCAACGCGGTGAATGCACATTGGAAGCGTATATTCATCGCCATACTGGCGTATCACCCGGCGTGATGGTATGGGGTGCCATTGGTTACACGTCTCGGTCACCTCTTGTTCGAACTGACGGCACTTTGAACAGTGGACGTTACATTTCAGATGTGTTACCACCCGTGCCTCTACCCTTGATTCGATCCCTGTGAAACCCTACATTTCAGCAGGATAATGCACGACCGAATTTTGGAGGTCCTGTACGGGCCTTTCTGGATACAGAAAATGTTAAACTGCTGCCCTGGCCAGCACATTCTCCAGATCTCTCAACAACTGAAAACGTCTGGTCAATGGTGGCCGAGCAACTGGCTCGTCACAATACGCCAGTCACTACTCTTGATGAACTGTGACATCGTGTTGAAGCTGCATGGGCAGCTATACCTGTACCCGCCATTCAAGCTCTGATTGACTCAATGCGCAGGCGTATCAAGGCCGTTATTATGGCCAGAGGTGGTTGTTCTGGGTACTGATTTCTCGTGAGCTATGCAAATTGCGTGAAAATGTAATCACGTGTCAGTTCTAGTATAATATATTTGTCCAATGAATACCCGTTTATCATCTGTATTTCTTCTTGGTGTAGCAATTTTAATGGCCAGTAGTGTAATTTCCTTTGCTACGAGTCCCCTGACGATAACGGATGGGAGGAATACGAAAAGTACCGACTCGGCGCGATTCGCGGACGACTGCATTCGGGGTAGAAAACGTGAGAGTAACGAAGTATTTCAGGTTGTAACGAAACGGTACATCGAGTCTCGTGGGATAAGAATAGTTCATATGGCTCTGAGCACTATGGGATTTGACATCTGAGGTCATCAGCCCCTTGAACTTAGAACTACTTAAACCTAACCAACCTAAGGACATCACAGACGTCCACAGCTCGTGGTCGTGCGGTAGCGTTCTCGCTTCCCACGCACGGGTTCCCGGGTTCGATTCCCGGCGGGGTCAGGGATTTTCTCTGCCTCGTGATGACTGGGTGTTGTGTGAAGTCCTTAGGTTAGTTAGGTTTAAGTAGTTCTAAGTTCTAGGGGACTGATGACCATAGATGTTAAGTCCCATAGTGCTCAGAGCCATTTGAACAATTTTTGAACATCACACACATCCATGCCCGAGGCAGGATTCGAACGTGCGACCGTAGCATTCGCGCTCTCGTGGGATATTCGTTACTCACCGGCAGTGTTGAAAACACACGCTATGCGTCGTCCTACTGCGGAATTCAAATCCAGTGCGAGTGCCAGTTGGCTCGGTTACCAATTCGAATAGCGAGGAGACGAGCCGGCGGAGCGGGACCGTAAAGAGCGGCCGGACTGAGAGCGGGCAGCGCAAATGGCTCATTTCACGGCGTTCCGCAAAGAAGTCTGGTGCGTGAGTAATGGCGAGCGGTGCTCGGTCTGAGAGGAGCGGCGGCCGTCCCCCGCCGCCGGACAAAGGCGCCGCTAATCGCAGAACCAGTCCGGCAGGGCAGCGGCCGTGTGACAAACACGCGGGGCGCGCGCGCGCTAGGCCGGTACCCATGTCTCAGCGGCGTCCGCCCGCCGCCTCTTCTTATGGGAGCGGCGACACAGACGGCGGCGCGTCGCGGCCTTTTGCGACGGGGCCGCCTCAGTGACGGCGAAGTCACAGCCGCGGGTACCTGACCCCCGAGCGCTCTGTCAAAGGATGCGTCGTGCGGTCGCTCTGACGGCGCTTCTCAGGCCTCGCTTCGCGCAGATGCGTTCCATTATCTGATCAGATGCGATCTCTGGTATCGACGTCAGCATCTAAAATGATATTGATACACTGACCGTACGGATTCCGATACTATCATTTGGATTGTAGAGCAGTATTCATTGCTTTTTCAAAATGTGATTGAAACCTGGAAATCAAGGAAGGCACGATTCGGTTACGATTGTGGACGGGGCCGTAATCAGTTACTGTTCGTTCCCTTTTAAAATTACAAGCATTTATTTTGAAACGGTAATTCCAGACTCGGTGCCGGCCTGTGTGGCCGTGCGGTTCTAGGCGCTTCAGTCTGGAACTGCGCGGCCGCTACGGTCGCCGGTTCGAATCCTGCCTCGGGCATGGATGTGTGTGGTGTCCTTAGGTTAGTTAGGTTTAAGTAGTTCTAAGTTCTAGGGGTCTGATGACCTCAGAAGTTAAGTCCCATAGTGCTCAGAGCCATCTGAACCGTTTTTGAACCAGACTCAGCAATAAATAAAGATATCAAACTTATTAATGAAGGAATAAACAACTTTGCAATTAATAGTGCTTTCAGTGCGTTACAATTTACCAAATGAGCATAAAATACAGACACAGCAAATAATCTTTTAAAAACAAGGCAATGTGATCCCAATTAGAATATTAAGGGAAGTAACCACAGTCACGGCTGAAGGCCTTTAACGTCAAGAGCGGCAATTATAAAAAAAAATTTAACAAACATACTGTAAAACAGCAGTTCAATAGCAACGTTGATTTAAAAAGACAGGCAACTGATCACCAAACGGGTGAGACAAAAAATGGCTCTGAGCACTATGGGACTTAACATCTGTGGCCATCAGTCCCCTAGAACTTAGAACTACTTAAACCTAACTAACCTAAAGACAACACACACATCCATGCCCTAGGAAGGATTCGAACCTGCGACCGTAGCAGTCGCGCGGTTCCGGACTGAGCGTCTAGAACCGCTAGACCACCGCGGCCGGCCCGGTGAGACAGAATGATGGTAAACGCGGTAGCACAATCATTTATGCCTGCTGTAACGCCAAGAATGCCATTTACATAAAAATTTAGAATATACAATAAAACTGCAAATACAATAACAGAACACAAGGGCCAATCACAGACAGTGCACCAGGAATCGACCTCTGAGTAGGTATGGAAAAAAAAAAAAATTTTCGCGAGCGATGAGATAGCCAGCCAAGAATTCATTTCACAAGATGGTAACTCAGACTAGTGGCAGTCTAACGAATGACTAATGATAATCTTGCTGAGGCTACCTGACGTCCAATAAACCAAATGCAAAGATGTAAAAATACGCCAAAGCCGGAACCGGCAGTCTGGACTCTGCCTACAGAATTCTGTACTTAGAATGCCCAGAACGAAAAAGGAATCATACCATCAGAGTAGAAGAATCGCCAACCAACCTACAATCAAGAAAGCTGTCCAAACTACACGCCTCACCGAACAGCAGCGGAAAGGCGAGGAAACGTATACTGCTGTTACATACACTAACCCTCCAGGGAAGGTAACTGGGGCGTTAGCAGCCACGAGGCAGGGAAAATACCGCTGTTTGAACTTGACATATAGTAACAAACTGAACACAATAAGTAGTAATTATAAGTCCAGGAAAGGTAATCAGATCCGCCTTCCCCAAGCAGTCCATTCGCTGCTCTTTGCCTTCGCAACACTACGAGCAGCAACACGAACCCAAGTCACCGGAGAATCGCAAGATCTCACAATGCTAGAAGTTTCTCTAATTCAATCCAAATGCACTCAACTTAAACTTGCAGGACCCGGTTTACGGCGAGGTCGTGCACTCTCGTGACCACAGGCCTTCGATCCGGCAGTCCATGCGCGCCGCCAGTGGTCCCAGCGTGTTCCCGCACTGCGCGGACCTGGCTCCTCCTGAGTCCCCAACCGTACTGCACACTCACACGACCCGGAAGCACCACGACAAAATGCAAGGTTTTACATGCGCTCACTGCATGGCACCATAAAATGAAAAATTTTACGCGCGCCAACATTTTGCTGGAGTGGGTGCTTGCCCAGATAATAGGTGTACTATAGATAAAGGTGAACATAGATAATAGGTGTACAGAGCTAAAGATATGGCCACAGTTACTACACACCGATAAACGGCGCTGCTGCCACTAGAGGACAGGCAATGCTTGCGAAACCAAGTGGCGCCAGTCAACACGAGAAGAAGACAAACAACCGCAACCATGTCAACTAAATGATACGGTCTGGCCTCCAACAGACAACAGAAACCAGCAAACAGCACCAACGCGAGCCGCTGCACGGCCCAGTGATATATACTGAAGAGCCAAACAAACTGGTACACCTGCCTAATATCGTGTAGGACTCCCGTGAGCACGCAGAAGTGCAACAACACGACGTGGCATGGATTCGACTAATGTCTGAAGTAGTGCTGGAGGGAATTGGCACCATTAATCCTGCAGGGATGTCCATAAATCCGTAAGAGTACGAGGGGGGTGGAGATTTCGTCTGATCACCATGTTGCAAGGCATCCCAGATATGCTCAATAATGTCCACGACTGGGGAGTTTGGCCAGCGGGAGTATTTAAACTCAGAATAGTGTTCCTGAGGCCACTCTGTAGCATTTCTGGACGTCTTGGGTGTCACCTTGTCCTGCTGGAATTGCTCAAGTACGTCGGAATGCAGAATGGACATGAATGAAGGCAGGTGATCAGACAGGATGCTTACGCACGTGGCACCCGTCAGAGTCGCATCTAGACGTATGAGGACTCGCATATCACTCCAGTTGCACCCGTCCCAATGCTGGACGTGTGGGGTATTGCATTATCCTGCTGGAATAGCAAAAGTCCGTCTGAATCCACAATGGACATGAACGGATGCAGGTGATCAGACTGGATGCTAACGTATGAGTTACTTGTCAGAGTCGTATCTAGTAGACGTATCAGAGATTCCACATCACTCCAACTGCACACGCCCCACACCAATACAGAGCCTCCACCAGCTTGAACAGTCCTCTGCTGATAAGCAAGGCCAATGAATCCATGAGGTTTTCTCCATACACATACACCTCCATCCACTCGATACAATTTGAAACGAGACTGGTCCGACCAGGGAACATCTTTCCAGTCATTAAGAGTCCAATGTCGGTGTTGATGGGCCCGGGCGAGAGGTAATCTTCGTGTCGTGCAGTCACGAAGGGCAGACGAGTGGGCCTTCGGCTCCGAAATCCCATATCGATTGCGTTTCGTTGAATGGTTTGCACGCTGACACTTTTTGATGGCCCAGCATTGAAATCTGCAGCAATTTGCGAAAGGATTGCACTTCTGTCGCGTTCAGTGATTCTCTTCAGTCATCGTTGGTCCCGTTCTTGCAGCGATATTGGAGATTTGATGTTTTACCGGACTACTTACATTCACGGTACAGTCGTGAAATGGTTGTACTACAAATCCCCACTTCATCGCTACCTCGGAAATGCTTTGTCCGACTGTAACACCACTTTAAAACTCACTTAAACCTTGACAACCTGCCATTTTATCAACTGCTCGAGACACTTGTTGTCTGTTATAGGTATTGCCGATCGCGGCGCCGTAATCTACCTGTTTACATATCTCTGTATTTGAATACGCATGCCTATACCAGTTTCTTTGGCGTTTCATTGTGAAATGTAATATATTTGGTTTAGACGGTGTTACAGCTATCTGGAAGTTGTACTCACTTCCTCGTATTATTGCTTTGTCATCTACGAAGACTAATGCAATTACAGATGTCACACACTCAGACGGTAATAAGCCCTTGTATGTCGACAGAGTATGAACTAGACATCAACTTAGTTCGTGCTGTGTGCTGTCGTCCAGTAGAACTTGCGTAAACCGTAGTTAAAGGTATCACCAGAGGTACGGAGCGCAGGAAAAGCGTATCTGTGAGCAACTGAATTGTGTATCTCGCGTCGGTGTGGAGGTAGAGCGTTCGGTCGTTGTACTTCAGGTCTTGAGTCAAATCACACTGACAAGAATTTTTTTTTAACTGTTTACGCTTGAAACTGTTATATGCGAAAATATTTTCCTGACATTTAAAAGGACTTTTCGGAGTTTGTAGCAATGTTCTTTTGGCAGTCTGCTTTCGCTTCGTTATTCGAACGTTATGTACTTATTATTCATCTTATCATTTTTTTATCATTAATTATTATTATTACTCTTACTTCCCCATGTGTCATGCAGTTCTATCTTTATTTTTCTGTTCTCCCTAGAGAACATTGCTGTAAACTCCAAACAGCCGTTATGTGTCGTAACCACGTTGTCCCATATAACACTTTCCTGCATAATACTGTAAAAAAAGTTGTCTTCATTGAGGTTTGAGCTAGACATTCTTTGTACGACAATGTTATGCGCTACCAGCTTCCCCACAGAAGGAAAGTAAGTGAATAATTCACAGTTATGCTTTTGATGTGCTCCGTAGTTCTGGTGTTACATTAACTAACATTTAAGTCCGTGTTGCTGGACGACAGCACACAGTTAGAACTAAATCGGAGTTTTGGTTGATATCGTATCTACATACAACGTTTGGTTCCGATCCGAGTGTGTGGCATCTGGAGGTTTGAGTATTAGTGTATGTAGTTCATTTAATTCCCGCATGACTGACTGATTTTCAGTATTCAAGAACATATCCAATATAAAAGGGGAAAAAAGAGTGAGTAAAAGGAAACATCACTGCCGGGCTTCCTGATTTATTTTTCTCTTATTTGTCGTTTTCTCTCCTGTATTTATTGCAATTTTTATTCCACGACGTAAGCTTTTGTTTCCACTTGTGAAGTGTGATGGATAGCCACAGTTATTAAATGTTACCCATTATTTATTTCAATCAAGTCCATCGAAAGCTTACTCAGAATTTAGAAAATCGATGTGGACTTCACGATTAAATTCTCTTAGGTTTTCTGTGAGTAGTTTCATTGTAAAAACATTGTCATTATACGAACGCCTTTGATCTTGTTTGAGAAAATTCATAGCTACAACTATTATTACATTGGTCCAGAGTTTTGAGTAGATTTTCTACGCTGCGTTCAACATATCGATTCCACATCGGCTTATATTGGTCTTTCAGAACAGAGATCATTAAACGTGTGAGTAAAACGAACCAAATTGAAAAAAAATCTGTTTCTAAAAAATCGTTATTTGTACAATATCTGTACGTCAGATTATTATGGCTCCAAGCACTATGGGACTCAACATACGAGGTCCTCAGTCCCACAAACTTAGAACTACTTAAACCTAACTAACCTAAGGACATCACACACATCCATGCCCGAGGCAGGATTCGAACCTGCGACCTTAGCGGTCGCGCGGTTCCGGACTTCGCGCCTAGAACCGCTCGGCCACCACGGGCGGCGATTATTATGAACAACCAGTTTAGGTCAGACCACACACCATCCTCAGCTATCTATATACAACGAGACAGACAATAATTAGGCATAGTGTCCAACAAACAAAAACAATTACCACATTTCTATAACACATTCTTCAAAACGACATAAATTACAGTAAATGTGTCGCATCCTAGAACCGGTATCTGTATGAATGCTAAAGACCAAGTGCATCAAAATCACAGCAAGCAGAAAAGCAACCAATGCGTTGATGGGACAAATCATAATTTTTCAAAAATATTTGGAATCTATAAATCACCGCTTCGTTAAAATAATGTACAAAACATGCAAATAAAAGTTTTAAAATAATGCGACTAGCGGTTTGACGCATTTTGCTACAGACGGCTACTGAATCAAGACTATAAAAATTCCAAGGCTACAGGTAACTGCTTTCGTGTACTTGTCTGCTCTCCAGAAGATTTCATGTAATCGCTTTGGCATGGGACACACGAGTGCTCTTGTGACAACCATGAAAATGATAGTTCTCCGTAGGAGGAGTACTTCCTCAGTCCCGCGGCGGTGGTGTCATTGGGCTTCTGCTGATGCCATCTCTATAGCGTCTGAGCAAGAGGGTTCACCTCAGGAACGCAACCATTCCAGTGAAACTGACTGCAAATTCTCAAGATGCGTGAAATAACTTTCGGCGGCATGCTTCGTTGAAATTATTAGCTGTTAAGACACTTTATACCATCAAAAGAGTTACCCAAATTATCTGAGAAGTACGATGTTCACGTCTCTGGCAGATCTCTAATCTGAACACTATTCCATTTGCGTACTGAGGCCATTTCCAAGGTTTATGGTATCCGAAAACTACCGCTTGTGCCCATTCACGTTTATCATCCCTCGGAGACACAACGAGTCAGGCGGGAAGATGCTGGCGCAGTTGCTGTACCTGGAGACACCTGGCCAGGGAGCGGCGGATCCCAAATTAAACCTGCTGGAACGGCCTCCGCCGCGGCTGCAGTCGTAAAACCCCGCGAAAACGACCCGCGCACAGCGCAGCGTCGCTGAACGATACCATAAAGCAGGCCGTTTCCCCGCCGGCGCGCGCCGATTAAAAACCGGAAGCTGAGATCACGCCGGCGTCGAGTTATGCACAAGGACCAAATGTGTTATACCGCCCTTCGTTGTTCCTCTGTTTCAGCTGCTTTCATCGAGACTTTATACGAAGAACGCCCGAAGCGAGGTGCGGGTCTGGTTCACAATTTCTACAGCGTAATCAGTGGGAGAGTATTTCGAGAAAGCCATGCGAAATGTACTTTGCCAGTGCACACTTCGTATCTGTGACGATGGCAGCTTAAAGTCTCCTGCTACGAGAATTATGGCAGCAACTTCAGCCGTATTTGATTAGGTTCCACGTCTCTGATAGTTTGCTGAGAGACACAAAGGAGCACATGAGGTGACAAAAGTGGTGGGATAGCGATATGCAGATACAGGCTGAACATCAAGAAAACCGACAAACTGCAGGGACGTAGTCATGATTGGAAACGGAGTAAGAAGGGTCATATGAATACCTGTCCGGAAGTGGTGTGCGTGCAACGACAACAACTCGTTCCAGCAACAATACAGAGCTGCATCGCACACATGTCACAACAGATGTTCAGTGTGGTCTCCATGGCATTGCAGGTGGCAGGGAGAGAAGCGGTTGTCATGCAGGATACACATAATCGTACTTTAACTTACACCATGTTGGCGCGCCATTTGCCTGGAGCTTGTAGTAAGGGCTCGTCTCAAAATCCTTTAGAACCCGGTCCTTCAAATCTGGTGTACGCACAATCCACCGCTTATCTGTGTAACGTTGTTGCATTAATTTGCTATGAAAGCGGTGCTGATATTCAATAAAAGCGGGTTAAAAGCTGTGAGCTGTCTGGGGAAGTTAACCTTGCATTACTGAGCAACTGTTTCACCAGGTATCCAGTCTAGCTTACCAAATTCCCAACCAGACTAACATTAATTATAACCTTTTAATAGTCATACGACAACCGGTGATATATATAAGAGAATTTAAATAAAAGGAAATAAATCAGTTTATATTTGGAAATTTATTTTAACGTTGATCATTGAAATTTCAGCATATTAAACTTGATTCATAACTAAACTGGTGCCTTATTTAAGACTGTGAAAATGTGAATTTGTAATCTTTTTTTTTTTTTTTTTTTTGTTCGTTGTTGATCGTTGTGATTTGTCGTTGCGGACGTCACATGACATCCGTTCAAGTTCAAAATGGTTCAAATGGCTCTGAGCACTATGGGACTCAACTGTTGTGGTCATAAGTCCCCTAGAACTTAGAACTACTTAAACCTAACTAACCTGAGGACGGCACACACATCCATGCCCGAGGCAGGATTCGAACCTGCGACCGTAGCGGTCGCGCGGTTCCAGACTGAAGCGCCTAGAACCGCTCGGCCACCAGCTGTCGGCATATGGCAACACTACGGGAATTAACAGACTCTGAACGCGGAATGGTAGCTGGAGCTAGACGCATGGGACATTCCATTTCTGAAATCGTTAGAGAATTCAATATTCCGAGATCCACAGTGTCAAGAGTTTGCCGAGAATACCAAATGTCAGGCATTATCTCTCATCACGGACAATGCAGTGACCGACAGCCATCTCTTGACGACAGAGAGCAGCGCCGTTTGCGTCGTGCTGTCAGTGCTAACAGACAAGCAACACTGCGTGAAATAACTGCAGAAATCAGTTCCGGACGTACGACATATGTATCCGTTAGGACCGAGCGGCGAAATCTGGCGTTAATGGACTATTGCGGCAGACGACCGACGCGAGTACCTTTGCTAACAGCACGACATTGCCTGCTGGGTCTCTCTTGGGCTCATGACCATATCAGATAAGCCCTAGACGACAGGGAAGCCGTGGCTTGGTCAGATGAGTCCTGATTTTAGTTGATAAGAGCTGATGGTAAGGTTCGAGTGTGGCACAGACCCCACGAAGCCATGGACTCAAGTTATGAACAAGGCATTTTGCAGGCTGGTGGTGGATCCAAAATGGTGTGGGCTGTGTTGCATTGAATGGACTGGATCCTCTGGTCCAGCTAAACCGATCGTTGACTTCGAGAGCGTCTGCAGCCCTCCATGTACTTTAAGCTCCCAAACAATGATGTCGTGGCACCGGGCCACAGTTGTTCGCGATTGGCTTGAGGAACATTCTGGACAATTTGAGAGAATGATTTGGCCACCCAGATCGCCCGACGTGAATCCGAATATTTAGGAGACATAATCGAGAAGTTAGTTCTGCACTGGCAACACTTTCGCACCATGGCTCAAAATTTTAGAAGAGTATTTCCAACGACGAATTGAGTCCATGCCAGTTCAAGTTGCTGCACTATGCCGGGAAAAAGGAGGTGCAAAACGGTACCAGGAGGTCTCCCATGTATATATTGTGACGAAAAGACATCGTTGACTCACGTATGATCCTTGAAAAATTCTGTGATTTCTCTACAGCAGTTCAGCGAATACCGGTACCATTCCTTTAAAATTCTATAGTCAGATTTCCCCCTTCCCTTTTCCTACCCGTGAAAAAAAAGAAAAAAAAATTCTCAAATTGGAGCAGCCCTTCTTTCTTAAAAATCTCAAAATCGACGGGAAGCCTGGCGCTAACCTTTATTTGTTCCTAGTAAATTCCGATAAAATATTCCTTGATGAATATGAATAGTGTAAGACGACAAAGATGTTAACAGCAAGTCTCTCTAACTTCACAAACCCCATTCAGACGAAAAATGAACCTAAGAAAACAGTTTGACATGTGTTAACTCTTTACTGACCGACCGAAAGGGATAACTTATCCATTGAAAAATTCCTCATTGATGGCATGATCAAAATTCAAAATTCAGAGTAGATACCTTGAACAACCGCATATGAGTAGATCGGATGGCATGTTAGGATACGAAGAGACAGATCAAGAGGAGCACAATCGGTCATGAAACAACATGGGTGGTCCGTACCTGTGACTCATATTTAAGTTGCTTACATTAAATACGCCACTTTTCGGAGGATACGTGTATCTTCAGACAGTACGTCGGAATTAGTTACGTCTTGCCATAGCGAAGGAGGCATTCAACAGAAAGAGGAGACTCTTATGTGGCAAATTAGATAAAGGACTAAGGAAAAGACTTGGCAAATGTTTTGTGTGGAGTGTGGCACTATATGGGGCAGAAACATGGACGCTGAGACGAGAGGATGAAAAAAGGTTAGAAGCATTTGAGATGTTGATGTGGAGGAGAATGGAGAGAATAAGCTGGATGGAAGGAGTGAGTAATGAAAGAGTATTGTAAAAGGTTGGTGAGAGAAGATGTCTGCTGAAGGTTGTAAGAGAAAGGAAAAAGAACTGGTTGGGACATTCACTGAGAAGGGAGTGCTTGCTAGTAGATGCTTTGGAAGGATTGGTTTGTGGGAGAAGACTGAGAGGAAGAAGGAGATACAAGATGATAGACGACATAAAGGGAAGAGGAAATTATGCAGACCTGAAGAGGACGGCAGAAGACCGCGTGAAGACCTGCCTTTAGGCAGAACACTGATGATGATGACGTCTTTGATCATGTACAACGCTTATTAATCAGAAATGAAAAGGGATATACATGCGTCTGTCGTTGATCACAGCGTAACAGAAAAAGCTTACTGGCAGTTATTACGGAATCCGTCAATTAGAGAGTTAAGATGAGAATTTTATTCTTGTTCCTCCGGTTTTCAAATCAGTGAACTACATTATGAGACGTCTTCATTTCTATAACGCAAGTAAAGGTCGCAAATGATATCGGTTAATCAAAAGAGTTAGTTGTCAATTGTGTTGGTATAAGCCAAAGTACAGACCATTTGAGTCTTCATAAATGGATTATGAAGACACAGTTCCAGCCAAAGAACTTTGTTCGAACTTAGAGCGTTTTATGAAATGTGAAGAATAGATGTCAGTTTTGTGCAGAGGGAACGACGTTGGCACGTTACGGCGAGCAACAGAGCAACAATACAGCAGATTCAGTGATGTTTAATTTTCTTGTTTCTATATTAATGATGTTCATTGGAAACGATTGTCAGTCATCTTAACAACACTACTGTCAACGCACCAGCGACGAGGAGGGCTGGCAACAGAAACAGGACTCCTAGTTGATTGGTTGATTTGGGGGAGGTGATCGGTCCCAATGGGTTAGGGAAGGATGGGGAAGAAATTCGGCCGTGAACTTTCAAAGGAATCATCCCGGTATTTTCCTGGAGCGATTTAAGGAACTCACTTAAAACCTAAATCAGGAAGGCTGGACGCGTGTCAGGTCTCCTGAAAACATTTCACGTGGCCTGCAAAACAATTATTCGGTCCGTTCTTGAATATTGCTGTCAATGTGGGATCCTTGCCAGATTGAATTAATAGAACAGATAAAGGAAAACTCACGAAGAGCGCCGCTTTTCGTCAGGGGATCGCTGAACGGCACAAGAGCATTACGGAAATGCTCAACAAACCTCAGTGGCAGACATTAGAAGATGGACGTTGTGTGTCAAGGAAAGGTTCGTTGTTGAAATTCCAAGAGCCAGCCATCATATTTATTCGCCTCACATATATCACGACGAGAAAAATCAGAGAAATGATAGCTTATTCGGAAATTTATTGATAGCCTTTCGACCCAGCCGCCATCCGCGATTGGAACAGGGAAGGGAGGAAATAATAATGGTACGAGAAGCACTCTAAACCATACACTGTGAGGTGGCGCGCCGAATGTAGATGCAGACTATATGTAGATTGGCAAAGGCAGTAAGTTTTCTTTTCTCTCCTCCTCTCTTTTGATCATAGACATTGCTATCGACGAGCAATTGGACGTCCTTGATCTGGATAAATTTATGATAGCCAGTAAGTCTTTTGTTGGAAGTATCTTTCTGTTGGTTCGCTTTGCTTACGTAAACGATAGTAAACACTGATCGGAAAATTAATCAACCAAATTTAGCGATGCTGTAAGTACAGAACTGTAGCTTTTTTGTCGAGGTTTTCAAGATGGAAACGTTAAACGAGCTTCGACAATAAAAAAAATGAGAAAGCCTGACGGAGTGTAAACACAGCACAATTTACAAATAAATCTAATAAATTCCAGTTGTTGATGTGGCCGTTATTCCTCGATACGCGTCACTGAACGCATAAAATACTCATGTGGCTGGTCGTAATGTTTTATTTAAGCAGCTAACTAAACACACAACGCCGTGGGATGCCATAAAGAACAGGCCCACTATGGTTGACAAAATTAATTTATAGCGGTTTATTGGGAGTTGCCCGACGCATTTTGGTTTCGTTTCTCGTCTCGCCGAGTCCTATTTGTAATGCACGATTCGCATATTTTTATTTATTACTGGCATCGATAATGAGTTTGAGTTGCTGCGCCTCCATGATACACAGCATGGTATCTGCTCCTCTTTTATCGTATAAGTTCCATATCTGCAAAGTAACTGTCTCGTTACTCGTACTTCTGAAACATATTTAAATCGTTCACACAATTTCGAGAAAGGACTGTCAGGCTGTTAAATTCGTTGATATCTGGATCTCTGGAGACAGCGTAGGCCTACAATCTAGGTTGAGGAACCACAAGGGGTGGAAATCATTTATGGCGTGTCAGAAGAACATTACCAGAATTCACTTGAAGTAACTAACCCTACGAAAACCAAGGCATTTTCCGTGATGCGGGTTGTCAAGGGAAAGGGGGTGAGTGTATTTTATGACCACCCTAACAACAAAATTCGTTAATTGCTGTTGACTTATACTAACAACATATTTTTTAAAGAGATAGTACGTGTAAGTAGGTCCCAGAACCTGAAAGTATCTTTTAGCACACTTCACAATATCAATTCACTTTCAATAAAGTGTGCTACCAACGGGCTACTATATGACCATCCAAAAAAGTTAAAAAATACGAATTTCGTTAACTATTGTTGAATTTTACTCAGAACATGTTAATCAAAGAGATAATGATGTATAAGTAAGGTTCTAAACCTGAAAATACTGAATATGATATTCATTGGTGAAAATGGTATTTACTACTCAGACGTATATTTTTGGATTAAGTTTGACTGAAAAATTTAAAATATTTATGGAATCTGATAGAAGAATTAGCTAAGAGCAACAAACACTACTTCAAAATTTTAAAATATAAAGGAACTGGCAAGGTTACAATGCTTTTAACGAGCGTCTGATCTTTGTTCGTTCTGTTTTGTGTAAAGTTCCATACTTTTCAGTATAGTCGCAACAGGTAGCTGTCACTCAAAAAATTCAAATGTGATGAAATTAGCTGAAGTACAGAACCTATTAATCGGCGTAAGGAAGATATGATGACTGGATTCCAGGCAAAGATTGTTTCAACGAATGTAAAATATAAATGTCTCTTTTGCACAGCAGAAGTTACTTTAACATTGAATGTAATTACCGCACATAACAATAAAGTGACGTTAATTGCTTTTTTTTTGCTGAAATCAGTGAGCTTGGTAAGAAACATATTACAGTGTTACTCTTCGCGCAGCAACGATCTGACGAGGACTAAAACAGTCCACCGAAAACATCTCTTTGTTTATCAGTTGGGTCCAGGCCATGGATGGAGTTGGCTAATCCGTATTCTGAATAGTTTTCTGTAGGAGATGTTAGTCCACGAAACGAACCCTGAAATGTCAAACGTTCTCTTTTTGCAGTACGCAGCGACCAGTCAATGCACGCGTATAGCATGGAAGCATCAAACACGTCATCCTTGTAGACATATGCCTCAACAGTTCTACGCATGACACTGTCTCGTGCAAAGGTATCCATTTCATAGATGGTTAATGGATGGTTATAGGTTTCCAGTTCTTCAGAAATCAAAATATTCCAGCTGTCACTATGAAAAAAAAAAGCCGAAACTCAGCTGTTAGAACGGTTCTCTGTTAATCAGGAGGCCAGTGAACATTATGGCTTGCCAACAATAAATGCTCGAGACTAGAAGCGTACGCGTGGATTTTTGCTTCGTACACGTGGTTGACGAGGATGTGGTAGTGCGTGCGCACGGCAGCAGAGTCTTAAGCGCTCGCGTACACGCTTCTGCTTACAGAACACGAGCAGCAACGTCGGAGTGTGTTTGGGACGTGCTGTGGCCACACGAAAAAAATGTTGAAATGTGTGTGAAATCTTATGGGACTTAACTGCTAAGACCATCAGTCCCTAAGCTTTCACACTACTTAACCTAAATTATGTTAAAGACAAAAACACACACCCGTGCCCGAGGGAGGACTCGAACCTCCGCCGGGACCAGCAGCACAGTCCATGACCGCAGCGCCTCAGACCGCTCGGCTAATCCCGCGTGGCTGGCCAGACGAAACTACAATCGTCCTGCTACAACTGTTGGTTCTTCCAGTACTAAGGGAGATGGTTCACTTTAAACAACAGATGAAATGTTAGTTCACTTTATGTGAGTGAATAAATTATTTACTAAACTTCTTTGTCACAGGAGTACTGGATAATTTACAACTGTCATTGACTAACAAAGCATCACTTGAGGTACTTGTTACCAAATGGTTTTCCTGCAGTACAATGTTCGACATTCAAATCAGCACAAGTTCATCTTAAATTGAAACTGACACTTTCCTACGCGATAGTGTTGCCTGCTGTAGGTGAGGGCTCCAAGTGGCGCAGGGGTGTTGTATGCTTGACACCATATTGGCCTCAGCACTGGGGCCCTGCTATATTAAAAGGGGAGAGGGTTTGTATTCTGGATTGTGTTTCACTGGTTGTTGCGGATTGCAGAGAGCCTTCCCTGATGTCTGTGGTATCGATTCGCATTGCGGACTTTAGTGTGACACCTCAATCTCTGGGCAATTCAACAGGATGGCTGGCGTCTCTATTTCTCCGAGGGAATAGCAGCAGATGTTAACATCTGTGGTATGTAGTACTCCTTCCGTATTCCAGATCTTTAGCTAAACATATTGCCACATTCTACGGACTTTGAACCATAGCGTCAAATCTGTGGTATACATTTGTCTTCTTACAATCTGCAAATTCTCCTGTAGCAGAGATCAGTCGTGAAGGATACCCTAATGCTTGATGTCTTTCCTTCCAGCTCTCTTCTCTCACTCTCTCTCAGTATGAAATGCTGTGCTACTAGGTGAGCACGTGCGTAATATGTATGAATGTAATTAGCAGATTTGCGTGCTATTGGTCTGTCAATCACCAGTGCGGTAGTGACGTACTTAATTCCGTGTCGCTGTTTTTTTTTGCGATCTTTCCTAGTTTGTGAAGCCTATAAAATTACGATATTCCATATCATGTGCTGTACCCAGAGGATCCAGCAATGAAGAGGCAGGTCTTCCAACAGGGCGCCGCTGTATGCAGCTTGGTCGGCTCACGAGAGCAGCTCCTCAGGTCGTGCCCGCTGCCGGGAACAAATCAGCCGCGTCTAAACACTTCCACCTGCGGTCGTCATTGGGTCGGATCACCATAATTCAAGTGCGTCCTGTAAGCCGACTGTAGGAACAACCTATTGCTACATAATGCACTTCATTTTCGCTTTTCATATATTGATCGCAAGCGATCATCTTACCCACGGATATCGAGTCAAGGACAGCCGCTGACGACATCTGAACAGCTATCCCTGTTTACCCACAACAAAGCGAGTAAAGCACTTTGTATCTCACAATGAAACCATGCGGCAACTGGATTTTTCTATTTCTTCATGTTTATGGCATTTGAAGTTCCCTACTCGATTGTAAATCAATCAAAGCAGTTCGCTGCAACTCTCAATAATTTTCGAGAAAGTCGACGAGGTGGCGCAGTGGTTAGCAAACTGGACTCGCATTCGGGAGGACGACAGTTAAAACGTGCGTCTAGCCATCCAGATTTAGGTTTTCCGTGATTTCTCTAAATCGCTGCCGGAAAATGCCGGGATGGTTTCTTTGAAGGAACACGGCCGATTTCCTTTGACAACATCCGAGCTTGTGCTCCGTCTTCAACGACCTCCATGTCGACGGGATGTTAAACCCAGTCTTCTTTTTTCGAAGTTTTCCGAACACCTTTAATACCTAAAAAAGGCTGTTTCTCCATCGGTAATCTTGGTTTTGTGATGGAGTCCTCCCATACTACGTGGGTTGTCCCGGTTCGATTCCCGATTGTGGTAAATCTTTGAACAAAGGTGCTCA
Source organism: Schistocerca serialis cubense (assembly GCF_023864345.2). Classification (NCBI taxonomy): domain Eukaryota; kingdom Metazoa; phylum Arthropoda; class Insecta; order Orthoptera; family Acrididae; genus Schistocerca; species Schistocerca serialis. Next base: position 553,120,137 of record NC_064638.1, on the reverse strand, counting down.
CTCTATAAGGATTTCGGTGAGGAGTAAGATACATAAAGATGAAAAAATTGAGCTGTATTGTTTTTCTAAAATTTAAATGATCATTATTAATAATCTTTTATAAAAGATCGGTAATTAAGAAATTGTATTTGCAATGAAAATTGGATTTTTGTGTGCGATATGTAATTAGAAATAACGAGTCGCGCCTTTTTCTTGAAAATGAAAATTAGAAGTTTGTTAATTAGTGTATATGCAACAAAGTTCATATTTACATGATATAGGTATTCGAACTGACCGGGAAAAAATGGAAAAAATAATAACCGAAACGAGACTCGAACCAGTGATTCTACGATTACCTGTCTCGAGCCCTACAATTATTTCCCCCTCTATGTGTATTTTACGCTTCGCGGAAATGGTTGTAGAACATGCAGCATTGTTCAAAAATATGAATCGGCGGTAATGGAACCCTAGTCGGTCGCATGACAGAACTCTACCAGAGAAAAATCTACCTTACTTTAGAGTAATTAAGTCACTCGGGAAAGTCCATAGTCGATTTTCTCGAGAATTATTTTAGAGTTGCATTGAACTGGCTTGGTGGATCGATATTTGAGTCGTGAACTGCATGTACCACAAATATAAAAAAATAATTACAAAAGGCCGATTGCCGTGTGGTCTCCTTGTCGGTACGAGAAAGCCAGTGAGGTTTAGCCAGTGAACAACACGAAGTAGCTTGTTGTTTGTGAAATTGGTAGTAGTAAAGTGAGATGGATTTTATGTAACAGCGGTTCGCCTCTCTGTGAGTTGAGGCGGCCGGATTTCATCAGGAGCAACATTTAGCCCCTGGGGAGGATCGTGTTGTTCGTGAAAGCGCCTACACTGTAGCTGAAGGCAGAGCAGCGGAGAGGGCTTGGCGGATGGGATATGGCGTGGTGGGTGTCGCTGTTTTAAGAACTGCCGCGGGCAGACCATGGCGGCAGGCAGGGAGCGGCCGAGACGTCGCTCATTAGGGAGGAGCTGCACGCACGGCCCGCCCATCACATCGCGGCGCGGCGCTGCCTGGCTGGACCGGCCGGATGTTTGCTCTGAGCAGCGCCAGCTACTGCGCCGGGGGCTCCAGGCGACGACCTACCGCTCCAACTCCGTAATGTTTCTGTTTCCAGGCAGCAGAAACAGGGCCGTCTTTGCAGTATATTATCACAGCCGAATTTTCATTCCACAAATGACTTCATGTACCCATTTGGACATTAAAACTGGAACACCATGAATGACGACTGCAATAAAGTCAGTTTAGGAACAGCTGTACTACATGCTTGTATAAGTTTGCCCAAATAAAAAGCAGACTACAGTTATGTGGAAAGAAGTTTTGATAAGAATAGCACAATAACAGCTCTCGTAGAGAGGTACAACTATACGTGATGCCACTGACATTGATTCATCGATCTCAGCGTGCGGAAAGGGAGTGGATGGCTTCAGTGTGGAAACTTCTGCGTTACTGACGGATCCAGTTTTCCATGCTGTTGCTAGAATGAAGGCTTTCACGATCGGGCGACATTGCTGCTGATGAACCTTTCACGGTGTAAGGTCGTGCTCCACGAAACTCTTCTGTTCCTAACGTTTCTTACAGAACTGCGCTGTACATCTTCAAAGGTGTTGCTCCACGAAACTTAGCGACATACGGACAGCAGCTCTGCAGAATCGCTAACAGTTTTTTTTTGTCTTTGACAAGACGACAATCTAGTTAAGTGTTATCTTTGACAAGGATCATCTCTGCTTATCACGTGTAACGCCGACCATGCCCCCTTTTTGTAAATATGGACGTCGCTTTAAGACGACCGACCCGTCAGTCGGCAAAACTCCGAGGAGGAGAAACGCCTCTGAAGAGGTCCAGCGCAATTCTGGAGGAAACGTTGGGAACATAAGAGTTTCCTGGACCACGACTCTCATACACGGAAAGGGTTACCAGCAGCAGTTTCCATGCTGTCCTGCACATCCGTGCCACAGGTGAAACTCTTGACTTTGTTTCAAGGGGACAAAGACATTAGGAGGTATCGGGCTGTAAAGAGGGTGTTCCACGACCTCTCATAGAAATATCTGAAGGTTCTCAAGGATCTTCTAGGTCATACGTTGATCTGGATCCCGTTCTAGAGTTTGTCCCCGCACGTGTTCTTAATGACCTGTTTGAACTTCAGCAACGTGGTGCAATACTGCTCAGCGTTAATGTTGATTCAAATGGCTCTGAGCACTATGCGACTTAACTTCTGAGGTCATCAGTCGCCTAGAACTTAGAACTAATTAAACCGAACTAACCTAATGACATCACACACATCCATGCCCGAGGCAGGATTCGAATCTGCGACCGTAGCGGTCGCTCGGGTCCAGATTGTAGCGCACAGAACCGCACGGCCACTCCGGCCGGCCGTTAATGTTGCACTCCTTGGTAGCCAGTCTATGAGTAGAGGTACTTCTTCGCCGAAAAAAAAAAAAAACTGAGCATCACTTTTGCCACCTTCGGGGAATAATGGGCTTTTTTCGGGGAGGGGAGCTGGGAAGCCATCACCGCACACTCACATGTTCGGAGACAAGGTCGAAGTTATGACACCGCGTTTTATCACGTGTCACGATCTGAATAATGAAATAAGTCCCCTGCTACGCGCATCTTAGTAGAAGGGTCAGGCAAACCTCCATTCTCTGAGTATTCTCATTCCTCCGAAAAATGCCCGTGCACCAACTGTGCACAAACTTTGCCATACTGAAGCTTCTCGTGGATTATATGATTCACGGGTCTTTGCTTATCGACAGTTCAGCAGCAAAGTCATGTGTGATGACCCAAAGATTCGTCCGGATGTGCTGTCTCACAGTCGCATCGTGGCGCTGATGGTGACAATGCGCACCTGCTCAGGGCGTGGTGTCTCCTTGAAGTTTACAGACCGCACCGCATAATGCTGGCACTGCCAGAACATCGTCCATTGTGCGACACACTGATCTCCGTACACCTCTTTCATGCGGCGATAAATTTGTGATGCAAGCTCCACTTCTGTGCGAAGAAACTGAATTACTGCTCTTTGTACTGATCTAGAGGAATCCATCATGCAAAAACCGTGAGAACTCCCCAGAAATTATGAAACTGCTGCGAAGTCGTTACCTCCGCTTGTGTAACTGGGAATTTCACCGCGCAATCTCTCGACGAACACATTGACCAACCGGGACTCCATATAGCGCCACTAAATCGAAGGGTTTTTTCAATTGAGCATACCTTATACGCAAATGATTAACATTTCACCGCGATCGTACAGGGTAGGTCGGAGTAACGTTTTCTGCGTCCTGTGTGTAAGGAATGATCACACAGCAGATTTCTCTTTCAGAAATGATATCTGGAGGCTGAGTGTTCGGGAGAACATCATTTTACGCCTCGTGTAATACAAAGAAACGACTACCATCGTGTGACTGAATTTGACAGCGGCAGGGTCGTGGCGTATCGAAAATAAGATTTACCTTTCCACGACACTGTCGATCGAGATTCCATGACTGTGACGCGAATACGGAATCGATGGTTTCAGTTAGGTGTTAGATTAAGTAATGTGTAAGCTTAGGGTCCCATAAGATCTTACCAAAAATTTCCCAAAAATAACTATGTAGCACACGGAAATCTCTCATACTATTGTCGATGACAATCGTATTAAACCAGAGGTATCGAAAAGAGATCGGTTTCTACACTTTCTTCTTTATACAGGTCTCTCTCCTAAGAGTCGTCGGAGCCTTTTGTTGGTCTTTCGGCAGATATCTTCAGTTTCTTTCTTGCTACGTGTAACTCGAGTAAGTCCAAGCAAATACTGTTCATCACGTCTCTCCGTGACGCCCACCGTCGACTAAAAGTGTCCGTCTGTTTCCCATTACAAACAAAATGATTTTTAAAGTGGAGTCTTACCTGTCTATTCGACACAGCGAGCCCAAAGTAGACTGCTGCATTTTCCTTTTACCGATGTGTATTAACAAGAACTGTAAAACAGAAAGAATAACCACTAGTGATACAGCGGGCCGCGCGGGATTAGTCGAGCGGTCAGGGGCGCTGCAGCCATGGACTGTGCGACTGGTCCCGGCGGAGGTTCGAGTCCTCCCTCGGGCATGGGTGTGTGTGTTTGTCCTGGGGATAATTTAGGTTAAGTAGTGTGTAAGCTTAGGGACAGATGACCTTAGCAGTCAAGTCCCATAAGATTTCACACACGTTTGATTTTTGAGTGTAGCAGCGGCAGCACCGCCCTGGTCCGCGCTGACTGCTACCGCCATGCGGAAGCGCTGCTCAGTTGCTGCTGGAGTAGTGGTTATTCTTCATATTATACTGTTCCTCTTAATACACATAGATAAAAGGAAAACCCTCTAGTCTAATTTGGAGTCGCTCTAATCAAAATAATACGTAAAATTGGTTAAAATGGCTCTGAGCACCATGGGACTTAACTTCTGAGGTCATCAGTCCCCTAGAACTTAGAACTACTTAAACCTAACTAACCTTATGACATCACACACATCCATGCCCGAGACAGGATTCGAACCAGCAACCGTAGCGGTTGCGCGGTTGCAGACTGTAGCGCCTAGAACAGCTCGGCCACTCCGGCCGGCAATACTTAAAATTCCACTTTGAGAATCATTTTGTTTGTAATACGAAACAAACGGACGCTTTTTGTCAACGCTGGGTGTCGTACGAAAGACGTAATGGGCAGGATTTGTTTGGGCTTACTCCAGTTACGCGTAGCAAGAAAGAACTCTGCCGAAACACCAGCGGAAGTACGCCTGACGCTCCACAGGAGACACACCCGGTGTAAGATTAATGTGACGTTAAAAATGGAGTAATGACAGGTCACTGATAGGCGAAGCGCATTCCGTCTTTTTAAAGGAGTAATGTGAAGCCATCTTCATCCCAAAGGTTGGTTTGAACTCGTTGGTGCTTTACTAGCACTTTCTTCTTGGATATGGTACGTGGTTGTCTTCCTACTTATGAACTGGGGTACCCAGCCATTTTTAGTGAGACCTACAGCTTAGCAAGTTAGTTCTAAGCAAAGAAGGGAAAGCAGAAAGGTGGAAGGAGTATATAGAGGGTCTATACAAGGGCGATGTACTTGAGGACAATATTATGGAAATGGAAGAGAATGTAGATCAAGATGAAATGGGAGATACGATACTGCGTGACGAGTTTGACAGAACACTGAAAGACCTAAGTCGAAACAAGGCCCCGGGAGTAGACAACATTCCACCAGAACTACTGACGGCCTTGGGAGAGCCAGTCCTGACAAAACTCTACCATCTGGTGAGCAAGATGTATGAGACAGGCGAAATACTCTCAGATTTCAAGAAGAGTATAATAATTCCAATCCCAAAGAAAGCAGGCGTTGACAGATGTGAAAATTACCGAACTATCAGTTTAATAAGTCACGGCTGCAAAATACTAGCGCAAATTCTGTACAGGTGAATGGAAAAACTGGTAGAAACCGACCTCGGGGAAGATCAGTTTGGATTCCGTAGAAATATGGGAATTTGTGAGGCAATACTGACCCTACGACTTATCTTAGAAGCTAGTTAAGAAAAGGAAAACCTACGTTTCCAGCATTTGTAGACTTGGAGAAAGCTTTTGAAAATGTTGACTGGAATAATCACTTTCAAATTCTGAAGGTGGCAGGGGTAAAATACAGGGAGCGAAAGGCTATTTACAATTTGTACAGAAACCAGATGGCAGTTATAAGAGTCGAGGGGCACGAAAGGGAAGCAGTGGTTGGGAAGGGAGTGACACAGGGGTGTAGCTTATCCCCGATGTTACTCAATCTGTATATTGAGCAAGCAGTAAAGGAAACAAAAGAAAAAATCGGAGTAGGTATTAAAATCCATGGAGAGGAAATAAAAACTTTGAGGTTTGCCGATGATATTGTAATTCTGTCAGAGACAGCAAAGGACTTGGAAGAGCAGTTGAACGGAATGGACAGTATCTTGAAAGGCGGATATAAGATGAACATCAACACAAGCAAAACGAGGATAATGGAATGTAGTCGAATTAAGTCGGGTGATGCTGAGGGAATTAGATTAGGAAATGAGACACTTAAAATAGTAAAGGAGTTTTGCTATTTGGGGAGCAAAATAACTAATGATGGTCGAAGTATAGAGGATATAAAATGTAGACTGGCAATGGCAAGGAAAGCGTTTCTGAAGAAGAGAAATTTGTTAAGATCGAGTATAGTTTGAAGTGTCAGGAAGTCATTTCTGAAAGTATTTGTGTGGAGTGTAGCCATGTATGGAAGTGAAACATGGACGATAAATAGTTTGGACAAGAAGAGAATAGAAGCTTTTGAAATGTGGTGCTACAGAAGAATGCTGAAGATTAGATGGGTAGATCACATAACTAATGAGGAGGTATTGAATAGAATTGGGGAGAAGAGGAGTTTGTGGCAGAACTTGATAAGAAGAAGGAACCCGTTGGTAGGACATGTTCTGAGGCATCAGAAGATCACAAATTTAGCATCGGATGGCAGCGTGGAGGGTAAAAATCGTAGAGGGGGACGAAGAGATGGATACACTAAGCAGATTCAGAAGGATGTAGGTTGCAGTAAGTAGTGGGAGATGAAGAAGCTTGCACAGGATAGAGTAGCATGGAGAGTTGCTTGAAACCAGTCTCAGGACTGAAGACCACAACAACAACAACAACAACAACAGCAACAGCTTAGCGTCAACTCCGGACCGCGCTGTTACTTGGAGTTTTTACACTGACTAACCGTTATCAGAGGTGATAGAAGCGCTAAGTGGTAGTAAAATCCTGAAGGTGGATGGGCGATTAGAGCATAACTTTCTATAAAGGAAGTGGTAATTAAAGACGGATTACAAGCTGTGATTGGTGAAGGGTACTTTCTAAGGAACCATCGCGGAATTTGCCGTCAGCGATTTAGGGAAACTCCAGGAAACTTAAAAAATTTGTATTGCCGGACGAGTAATTGATTCATCTTCCTCCCGAATATGAGTCCAATGTCTTGCCGCTGTATCAGCTCACCTGGAAGAAAAATCCTAACAATGAATGTGGATCAAACGCCGGACGTATCGAAATATCGTCTGGCATTTACCCACTAACCAAAGAGCCATACGTCCGTACTTTTACCAGGAGAAAAATACGAACCAGGTACGCCAGCGGAAAACAGCAACAAAAGGACAACCTGGGCGGCAATCACTCGATCTTTACCAGTCTACGAACACGATCAAAATGGCGCCCATGTAGCCCAGATCAGCCAGTATAGAGCGCCATGAAGGGCCAGTTATACAGCCACTTGCATCAGGCAAATCAAATGAACATTGCATTCAACCTTCGCAGAAACGTAAGAGAACGACCAATTATTGTCCATTTGCGTCGTCGTTATTGTTGTTTTGCGCCCGTGGTGCCAGCCTCCAACCCGGCCCGGCGGGTAGCCCTGCCGCTGCGCTCTGATTGCGACCAACACGTACGCGCCAAGACCGAGAGGCCCGCTCCAAAACAACAAACGGCCTGCCTGCTCATATTTCTAATTTTACGATATTTTTTCCTGACCTGCCGAGACGTCTTTTTTGCAGCTGCGCAGTAGTTTCTCGCCCTGCTGCTGACATTAATTACGGCGCGGTCGTCCGAGGAAATTAGTGATGAGGATGGCTGTAAATCGTGGGCTTAATTAGGAACGAAACAAAACCGACTCTTTACTCTGCAGATGGAAAATAATACAGAAGCTAAAATAAAAACTGACTTTTGGCGCTGTTGAAAGCAACCTTCTTCAGCTTTTCCCCACCGTTGCAAATTCGGAGGCTTCAGACATCCAAGCTATTTTTTCTCTTAACTGATAATTCTTTTTCCTTTTTCTAGAGCTTGTGACACGTGGCAACAAGTTTCATTTTCTACGTTACTGCCTATAAACAGAATGTTATCTTCCATTTTCTGTCGCGACATCTACGTTCACATAAAGACTCAACAATGCAGTCCATGTCCGAAAGATACTCATTTTCTTATTTGTCCGCAAGTTTCCGTTTCATTGCCTAGGGAGCGTAGCTAAAATGACTGCCAGCATGTGTTTAACGGGCAAATGTCGTGTGACTAGGGCCTCCAGTCGGGTAGACCGTTCGCCGGGTACAAGTCTTTCGATTTGACGTCACTTTGGCGACTTGCGCGTCGATGGGATGAAATGATGATGATTAGGACAACACAACACCCATTCCCTGAGCAGAGAAAATCTCCGACCCAGCCAGAATCGATCCCGAGCCCTTAGGATTGACATTCTGTCGCGCTGACCACTCAGCTGCCGGGGGCGGGCGTTTATCGGGCCAATCCCATCTCCACCGCTAAGACTTTATAGCTTATCCAAGGATATTTTCTTAGTATTTACGTTGATCTCCAGTCGATCATTAATCGTTACGAAGCAGATGGAATTATAGAATTATAGATCCGATATAATTATATTTTCCTTGAGACACATCAGTCTCAAATTTATCAGTGATAATGACGGAAACTGCAGAAATGAATTAAAATTGATGGCACAGTTGGGATGCGAACCTGGGTCTCCTTGTTTTTTCTTTCTTTTTAATCTCATTTTGTTCTGCACTGTTCGTTGAATTTGTTCGGGGCGGACGTCCGATGACACCCGTTCAGGTGTGCTAGCCGTTACACTACTGCAGCGATATACGTGATGCAGCTACACGGAGTACCTAAGTCTAACGTCCTCCCTAACACAAACTTCAGTATCGTCTTCAGCTTATTTTCCCCTTTTTTCACATGTATCAAGGAAAGTTCAATTATATCAGATCTCTGGATCAGCTACTAAAGAGATACAGGCGTGACTTCCCCATTATGCCCAAAGCTGGGATGCTATTCCAATACCGGAGAGCCTCAGCAATAGTGACTATTTAAAAAGGTGTTCAAATGGCTCTGAGCACTATGGGACTGCACGGGATTCGAACTTGCGACCGTAGCGGTCGCGCGGTTCCAGAATGAAGCGCCTAGAACCGCTCGGTCATACTGGCCGGCATTAAAAGGGGGGAAAGTAAGCGGAAGACACGAATTGAAGTCTGTGTAAGGGACGACTTTGGACTTAAGTAGACCATGCAGCTGTTACCTACACAGCTACTGTGATGTAATGGTTAGCACACCTGTCAAGTAAGCAAGGATACCTGGGTGCACGTCCTGACAGTGACAAAAATTTTAATCCATTTCTTCAGCTTCCATCATTATCGTAGATACAGTTGGTATTTGTTTGATTTCTACCCCAATTTATATTTGCATCTGTATTGCTCTGGAAACAAATGCCGAAGGTGACCGTTGTGTGTCTTGTTTAGAAACAACCCTGTTCCATTCACGTAAAGTACATCTTGGTGAAACACTAATACCCACTTTACTCTCTCCCTCTAGCTTGTACTCAGTACTGTTCGGTTCTGTTAGGGGGGGGCTTGTCTTCCGGGAAGTTTTAGTTGTACGTCAAAAGCTATACACACCAGTGCGTGCAGGTTGACTCATGAATCGTTGCCAAAGTAGCAGAAGCAAAAGCACTGTCATGTGGCTGTCATCACTGCGGTAACAATTCAGCACACAACCGTTGTACAGCTCCCCCATTTCTTTTAGTGACCTCACACACGAGGTGGTATCGCCCAGCTCTTCATCAATAAACCTGCCGACACCAGTGTGTATCAGCGTTAACGTACGAGTAACCCTGCGGGAAAACAAACCCGAGACAGAACCAAACAGTACTGCAAGCATGCTCAAAGGTGAGGAGAGAAGCAAGTCAACAGCACGTACCGCGAGTGATTCCAGATGAAAAACACAACTAACTTAAAAGTTTTCCACGTATGCTACCGTATCTGATTGTAAGCAAATATCAGCGTTGAAACGAAAGTTTTAGCCACGGCCACAGTGGTCTACTTCAGTAGTGATACTTGTCTACAATATGGCGTGGTACCATTGCCACAAAACTTTTGTGAGAACTGACTCTGGCCGCGGAATCAAACGCGCTTATGTTATACACTCATGCCGTCAACATACTTGTGTTATGTTGTGCGCTGTTTCCTAAACATTTTCAGAGGAATGCGGATGAATGGGAGTAAGAAACCAAACGAACTGCAGTTACTGTGCAACAAGCCTCTGCAGAATGCGTGTCCTTACACCAAAATGCTCAGAAAATTCTGTCTGAGGCTCACCCTGTATAGTTCCTCTTACCATATTCCCATATGGTATTCAACGGATGTAATGCAATTTTTTTTTATATACGCTCAACAAAGATTGTGTAAATAACTTCAAACGAAAAGGATTTCATCGTCCTTCCGACGATTCCCTAATAAGAGCTCCCAAGCCCGCCTGGTTAGCCGTGCGCTCTAACGCACTGCTTTCCGGGCGGGGAGGTGTGCCCGGCACGCATTCGCCCGGTGGATTAGTGCCGAGGTCCGATATGCCGGCCAGTCTGTGGATGATTCTTAAGGCGGTTCTCCATCTGTCTCGGCGAATGCGTGCTGGTTCCCATTATTCCGCCTCAGTTACATTATGTCGGCGATTGCTACGCAAACACTTTCTCCACGTGTGCGTACACCATAATTACTCTACCACGCAAACATTGGGGTTACACTCGTCTGGTGTGAGACGTTTCCGGGTGGAGGGGGGCGGGCATCCACTGGGGACCGAACCGCACAATAACCCTGTGTTCAGTGTGGGGCGGCGGTGGGGTGAGTGGACTGCTGTAGCCTGTTGTGGGGTTGTGAACCACTGAGGGCTACGGCTGGGACGAAGCCTCTCCGTCGTTTCTATGTCCCCGGTTCCATACAATGCAACACAAAGCGTTCCCAACAAATGTGTGACTGAACAGAAGTACGAAAAGAGTTTCACGTGAGACTGTACTATACTTGTATTATCTTGCGAACAGACAAGAGCTTTGAGTTCGAAGTAGTTTTTTTTTTAAATTTGTTTGTTTACAATCTGAGTTTTCGACAGTTCAAATGGCTCTGAGCACTATGGGAGGTCATCAGTCCCCTAGAACTTAGAACTACTTAAACCTAACTAACCTAAGGTTATCACACACGTCCATGCCCGAGGCAGGATTCGAACCTGCGACCGTAACGGTCGCGCGGTTCCAGACTGAAGCGCCTAGAACCGCTTGGCCACCATCGGCCGGCTGAGTTTTCGACGCTTTTTAGGTATAGCGGAAAAGCATTCAAAGCCAATAAATTAGGACTGTGGTACACGAGATCGCCATGAAACAAAGACGTTGCAGAAAATGGTAAGGGAAAATGGAAAATTTTTCGTGTATATGCTCTAATTTTTTAAATTGAGGACCATATGAAACTAGTGAAACGATTGTTGTCAAACACGGAAGGGCAAGGAAAGTGTACAAAGAAAGTAAGAAAATAAGGTCTGTGCACTGAAGAAGCGTAATGTTGTTATTCCTAATAAATGAAAAGCACCAGTTTTCTTTTGTTCCGAAGTATTACTTTTATTGTGATAGCCGGTTTTCTATTTCTCCTTTCATAGTTCATTTCCCTCTCCCAGCGTTGGCGGTTGGCGGGATGACAACAGTACTCCAGCATTCGCTCTTTACCTAAGTGAACTGACACATCTAGAATCAAATTTACATTTGAAAATAATTGTTAGGATTAACTTCTTACAAGAAATGGAACAATCAGGTTTGTGATTTATGTGTTAAAAGAGACGATTCACAAGTCTCGTAACATCACAATTAGCTGAAATGCTATGGTTCAACTCAAGAATAAACATTATGATCATTACTGATTTGCACACGTTAGGGATTACAGAGACATTTTGCAAAGCAAGTGAAGAATATGCTAGCCAATAGGTGGGTAAATGAAATTAAATGATCGTATCACATTTACTGGCCGTGATATCCCCCTCGGTGTTTGGCCGCCGTATTGCAAATCTTAAAAGTTGACGCCACTTCGGCGACCTGCGTGTCAATGATGATGGACACACAACACCCACTCCCCTGCCGGGAATCGAACCCGGGTCCACCGCGTGATAGGCTGTAACGCTACCGCTGCGCTACGGAGGCGGACAATAGGTGGGTAGATCAGTTGGGAGCAATTGTGAACCGAAAAATGGGTGGATGAGCATGGAGCAACTGAGAAGCGAAAGTTCGACAGGGATGTACGGCCGTTATGAAGCTTGTGTAAGGATAGAGTTCGACAGTTTTGGTACGAACCGCAAGCTGAAGTTCAGCTGTGAGAAACAGTGGAATCCTGAGCTGAAGACAGAAAAGACGATCTTTTGAATGTGAACAACGCTGCAACAATCCAGATTGAGTTTTGTGGAAGCGTACGATGACAACATACAATCAGGTGACGCAACAGTCAGGCGACGCAGACGCTTCCGATGTGGCCAGACAAGTCTGAATATCGGTAAGGCGGAAAAGGAAGGCGGCGTTTTACTTTGGCTTTTGAAACGGCGTGCTTCACTTACGATGGCGCGCAGATTTCAGTGTGTGCCAGGAAGTTAGTTTCATGTCTGAAGACTTCTCTCTGTTGAGAATGACGAGCTGTGTTCTGTTTGCTAGAAACTCTTCGTTCCAGTTATACAGTGGGTCTGATATTCCGGACGCTCGTATTTTGTGCATTAGGCGGCAGTGCAGAACTATTTCGAACACCTTCCGGAAATCAAGGAACAAGCGTCTACCTGGATTCTGGTATCCACTGCTTTCTGTGCCTCGTGGACGAACAGAGAGAGCTGGGTCTCATACGATAGTTGTTTTCGGAACTCGTGTTGATTCCTAGACAGGAGATTGATTTTTGGTTACCAGAAATGTATTAGGTCTACAACTATGCTTCCGCCGTTTAGCAATAGACGGCAGTAGCGGGAAGTGGGGTTCGGGTGGTTGGTCATAGGTCATAGGTGTAATACAATAAGCTTAGGCATCTGTAAACATCATGCCATAAAAATATTAGTAGATTTGTGATTGCATTGTAAGGTTATTCTCGATTACGTACGTCATTTCTTGCCATTTGCGGGAAGTTTTAATTTTCTGCTTTAACATGAAGAAATCTGCGGCTGTGGCTCTGGGTAAGACCAATGGTGAGTGAACTGTTTGTGGAAGAACGTACAGAGAACGTTTTCACCGCCTTAAGAACGGTGATTTGATGACAAAGACCGGTATGGAGGTGGAAGAACGTTTTCGTAGCTACTGAAACAGACGAAGAAAATCACAGAGAAATTGATGCGTTCGACCCCAACCCTGAAACACAAACGGCCACAATACAGCGATAGACACGCAAAGGTAATTTTGCAGCAGGTCAGTGCTCAACCCCATGTCGCAAAACCCGTCAAAATATATGTGGAAACGTTGAAATTAGAAGTCCTATCCCTCCCGCCGTATTCTCCATACGCTGCTCTCTCTGACTACCACCTTTTTCGATCAATGGCATACAATCTGGCTGACCAGCACTTCCGATCACATGAACAAGTGCAAAATTGAATCGATTCATGGATCCCCACAAAAGACGCCCAGTTCTTCCGCTACGGGATTCGTGTGGTATCCGAAACATGGGAGAATGTAGTGGCCAGCGATGGGCAATACTATGAATCATAATTTTTTTGTCAGTTTTTCACAATAAGACCCCGAACTTCGAGAAGAAACGGCGGAAGCAAAGTTTTAGACCTAGTAATAAAGTGCGAGCATGAATCGTTTTCCAAAATTGTACAACAGAACGGCGTAAGTGCTTTTTTCAAATCTTTAGGAACGGTTCGTTTATTCTGTGTAGGAATGTACTGATATCCCGTCAGCTCCAGTAACCTTGATGAGCTAATTCAGTTGCTTTACTATCCCTTGGTCATTTATTTCGATATCTGTCATTTTGTCGTTCCTACGACGATTTAAAGAGGAACTACAGTGCGATCTATATCTGTAAAACATTTTTTGGGAAAGTTTAGTCTTTTAGCCTTTTCCGTGTCATCTTCTGTTTCATTACCACTATGGTCAGAGAGTGTCTGGACAGATAGCTTTGATCCGTTTACGGATTTAACGTAAGACTAAAACTTCTTAGGATTTTCGGTCAAAAAAATGGTTCAAATGGCTCTGAGCACTATGGGACTCAACTGCTGAGGTCATTAGTCCCCTAGAACTTAGAACTAGTTAAACCTAACTAACCTAAGGATATCACAAACATCCATGCCCGAGGCAGGATTCGAACCTGCGACCGTAGCGGTCTTACGGTTCCAGACTGCAGCGCCTTTAACCGCACGGCCACTTCGGCCGGCGATTTTCGGTCAAGTCGGTAGGTAGAATTTTTAGCGAAAGAAGGAAGATTGGGTTTAACGTCCCGTCAACATCGAGGTCATTAGAGACGGAGCACAAGCTCGGATTATGTGAAGGATGGGGAAGGAAATCGACGGTGCCCTTTCAAAGGAACCACCCCGAAATTTGCCTGAAGCGATTTAGAGAAATAACGGAAAACCTAAATCTGAATGGTCGGACGCGGATTTGAACCATCTTCCTGCCCAAAGTGAGTCCAGTGTCCTAACCACTGAGCCACCTCGCGTAGTGATAGAATTTTACTCTCTAAGTCGTTGAACGCTTCACGTGTGGCTCCCCATACGCCTATTTTGGCTTCGTTTAGACGTTATTTGTCTTTGAGGCTTTAGGTTCTTCTAAATTTTCAGTGAAGTTCTCTTTGCTTTCGTAACAGCTTTCTAACACGGTTGTGGAACCACGGCGGGCCTTTTCCATCCCTCACTACTCTTCTCGGCACATACCTGCCTAAAGTGTATTGCAGAAAATGGTTCAAATGGCTCTGAGCACTGTGGGACTTAACATCTGTGGTCATCAGTCCCCTAGAACTTAGAACTACTTAAACCTTACTAACCTAAGAACATCACACATATCCATGCCCGAGGCAGGATTCGAACCTGCGACCGTAGTGGTCACGCGGTTCCAGACTGAAGCGCCTAGAACCACACGGAAAGTGTATTGCACAATGCTGCTGAACTGTGTTCACTGATGTTCAACATCGTCAGTGCTTGAGCTGAAATTTTCGTGTTGACCTGTCAAGTAATCTGAAATATGATTCTTGTCTTCCTAGATAAATAGAAAGATCTGTCTACCTTCCTTTATATTCGTATTTAGTACTGTATTCATTGATGCTGCAAGGGACTTATGATCACTGCAGTGAGTCGAAAAGTTCGGGCCTGGTTGGCACCAGCAGGCCTCAGACATTGTTAAACTGAAGTCCCCACCACGTTTCACTGTCTACATACTGTAGTGCAACTTCTGACACCAAATGTAACAGCAACACCAAATGTAGCGGGAAGAGGTAGAAGGCACCATATTAAGACTCATCCAAGTTTTACAAGTGATTTATTGTTTCCAACTACAGTGCCGTGTTCCCCTTGGTCTGCATCACCAGGCCCCGCAATGTTGAGGATGCCACTTGGCTGACTGTGAAATGGCTTGAAGCGGAATGGCTGCCTCAGCAACCCATGCACTCACTGCGGTGTGTCAGCCTCGCATGGCCGCAGAGTTGCATCGTCATCAGGATGCGCCGGTACCTGACTCGGTGGCCTTCGCCTCTGCTGCCTCTGGGCCACCCGCTGCAAGGGGACCCACGGCGCACCTCTTTGCTGTCGTGGTTCGGATCACAGGCGACAACAAGCGCCCATGATCCGGCGTCCGAATCTGCGGCCCTCGCCCTGGATGTCTCCAGGGGCGTGTTGGGGGCCAAGATGACTGACCGCAGTTGCGAGTCATGGAGTGTCCTGTCGCTGGCCAGCTACAGACCCCATGTCAGCCTCAGAGGGTCTACCAGCAACCCGCCGGGGACTGGAATGCTGGCGCTCCATCTGTTGCTGTGTGTAGCCGGTGGTTTGACACGCCCCGCCATCCAGGAGAGCTGCCAGACTTGAATGCCTTGTTACAAAACCGGCACCTACTTATACGCTGTTGTATACCTCTGTTTTCCTAAAACACTGCTTCGAGTCACATACTTATAACACATAGGTAGGCCAGTGTGGCCCTTTTGCCTGTAACTTGCGCCATGTAAACCGCTGAATTTACTCATTTCAGTGGGTCTATGACCCTGTGGCCTCCATACTACTTCGTAACCGCTGATAGCGTAACTTGCTGTAAACAGACCCGCACCTGGCTGTAACTTGTGCGCTCTGAAATATTGCACCAAAACTGATTTTTCCTGTCCTAATCGGTAGTGCCGCTACAATATGAAGGCTAATCTCAGGAAATGCCTTAAGGATTCTAATCAAGTTTTTACCAATATAAGGACTGATTCACAAGAAAGGTTGTGTGCATCCCGTAAGACCACTACTCCAGATAAGTCGTATGACTGCAAATATTTAGTGCCCCACGCTAAACCCGGTCAGGTCGGTAGTACGATGGGCGTTCAGTAAGTAATGTAACGCTTTTTGTGGCAGGTGGTTGATTTTATTGAGGATTCCAATGTAACATATTATTCCCCACCCTTTTGGCTAAATGGTGCAAATGGCTCTAAGCACTACGGGACTTAACATCTGAGGTCATCAGTTCCCTAGACTTAGAGTTACTTAAACCTAACTAACCTAAGCACATCACATACATCCATGCCCGAGGCAGGATTTGAACCTGCGATCGTAGGAGCCACGTGGTTCCGGAGGCTGGCTCTTGGCTAAAAAATCCTATTTTTCAACATAATATCCGTGCAGTGCGTTGGCCTTACACCACCCGCATGGTACCACTCTAATAGTCGACGTCGGAGCCAATGTCTTGCTGCATCAACAACCCCAACATCACGTACTGCTTCCTGCGGAGTGTGCATCCTTCATTGGGCCAAACAGATGGAAGCCGTAAACGTGACATCCAGGCTGTAGAGTGGATAACGAAGAACAATCCAATGAAGTTCTGTGAGCTCCTTTCAGGAGCGCAGACTTGTGTTAGGCCTTGAGTTGTCATGCAGGAGAAGAAGTTAGATAGTATTTTTGTGGCGAAAGTCGTGAGAGTGTCTGCACGTTCCAACATTACGCTGTGTGAAGCCGGCCAGCAAGCGGGAGATCGGACGCGTTCACGCGACTTTGTTGCGATGATGACAGACGTCTCACCACAACGACTCGCCGTGCTTTTGTTCACTGGTAGATTTTCCTGGTTTACCTCCAAAAGGAACTCAGTGACATTTCTCTGCTTGGAATGCACCTCCGTTATATACACCATTCTGAAGGCTACGCACAGCGCCAACACTTATCGGAACGTCATGAAACTACAGGAGCTGAAGCGGGAACCCTGCACGATGTCCCACATTTTTTCAAACCACTTGGTCAATGTGTGCTTATGAGCGAGATTCCAGTAAGCTTGTGCAGTTCGTGGCCGGGTATTCAGAGGAATTATCCTCGTTTGCGGGCCGGTACTTTGTGAGCGGCGCCTGCCGAGCGTTGTAATGTCCCGGCCAGCAGGTAGGCGCCCCCTCCCTCCGCCAGCTAGGCCCGCCCCCGTGCACAGAGGCAGCCGCTAACGAGCCGGCCGGCCTAATGGCGGGTGACGCCTGCCCGCCTCGGTCCGGTGCGCGGCGAGCGCCCAGCACAGTCCCTTGTCGGCACCCAGTCGGGCCGCCGCGCCCTCGCCTTTGATTTACAACGTCCCCACAGCCGCCGGCATCGTGGGCTGCAGATGCGACGTACTGGACCAACACAAACGAACTAAATCCTCATTACCTCCTTACGGAAACACTCCTTCGGAAACCTGTATTCTGTGAATTAATTATTACAACACGAGCCGTACCGGAAACGTCTGCGGGGTGATTAACTGCGCGTGTTGTAATACTAGAAAGAGAATGATGAAAGCTTGTGTATAAACCCCTTTTCTACCTGAAGTGTTTCCTTTCTGCTTTAGGAAATTCTAGCCGCCTCATTAGTTTGCTTTCTATGTTGTTATATTTATCATACGTTTGTGCTGTCTTTACAGACCGTCTCCTGACCGTCTGCATATGAGCTGGCATTTGCCAGAGCGATGCACATTTGATTAACATTTATTTACAATTTGGTTCGAATCAGTTTATATCTCTCAATTTCACTTTAAATGCGAACATTTTAGTTTAATCTTTTCAATAACTAATTATCAATTGAGGCTACAATTTACTGTAACCAGTCACAATTTATTTTTATTTCCAATACGTACACTACTGACCATTAAAATTGCTACACGAAGAAGAAATGCAGATGATAAACGAGTATTCATTGGACAAATACATTATACTAGAACTGACATGTGATTACATTTTCACGCAATTTGGGTGCATAGCTCCGGAGAGATCAGTACCCAGAACAATTTCCTCTGGCCGTAATAACGGCATTGATACCCCTGAGCATTGACTCAAACAGATCTTCGATGGCGTGTAGAGGTAGAGCTGCCCATGCAGCTTCAACACAATACGACAGTTCATCAAGAATAGTGACTGGCGTATTGTGACGAGCCAGTTGCTCGGCCACCGTTGACCAGACGTTTTCAATTGGAGAGAGATCTGGAGAATGTGCTGGCAAGGGCAGCAGTCGAACATTTTCTGTACCCAGAAAGGCCCGTACAGGACCTGCAACATGTGGTCATGGATTATCCTGCTGAAATGTAGGGTTTCGCAAGGATCGAATGAAGGGTAGAGCCACGGGCCGTAACACGTCTGAAATGTAACGTCCACTGTTCAAAGTGCCGTCAATGTGAACAAGAGGTGACCGAGACGTGTAACCAATGGCACCCCATACCATCACGCCGGGTGATACGCCAGTATGGCGATGACGAATACACGCTTCCGATGTGCGTTCACCGCGATGTCGCCAAACACGGATGCGACCATCATGATGCTGTAAACAGAACCTGGATTCACCGAAAAAATGACGTTTTGCCATTCGTGCACCCAGGTTCGCCGTTGAGTACACCATCGCGGGCGCTCCTGTCTGTGACGCAGCGTCAAGGGTAACCGCAGCCATTGTCTCCGAGCTAATAGTCCATGCTGCTGCAAACGTCGTCGAACTGTTCCTGCAGATGGTTGTTGTCTTGCAAACGACCCCATCTGTTGACTGAGGGATCGAGACGTATCTGCCCGATCCGTTACAGCCATGCGGATAAGATGCCTGTCATCTCGACTGCTAGTGAGACGAGGTCCTAGGGATCCAGCACGGCGTTCCGTATTACCCTCCTGAACCCACCGATACCATATTCTGCTAACAGTCATTGGATCTCGACCAACGCGAGCAGCAATGTCGCGATACGATAAACCGCAATCACGATAGGCTACAATCCGACCTTCATCAAAGTCGGAAACGTGATGGTACGCACTTGTCCTCCTTACACGAGGCATCACAACGACATTTCACCAGGCAACACCGGTCAACTGCTGTTTGTGTATGAGAAATCGGTTACCATGTCAGCACGTTGTAGGTGTCGCCACTGACACCACCCTTGTGTGAATGCTCTGAAAAGCTAATCATATGCATATCACTGCATCTTCTTGCTGTCGGTTAAATTTCGCGTCTGTAGCACGTCATCTTCGTAGTGTAGCAATTTTAATGGCCAGTAGTGTATTTTGAAGGGCTAAACTTCCACCATCAGGTGCATTTATGTTATTTACTAAGAATGGTTCAATTGGCTCTGAGCACTATGTGGCTCAACATCTGAGGTCATCAATCCCCTAGAACTTAGAACTACTTAAACCTAACTAACCTAAGGACATCACACACATCCCTGCCCGAGGCAGGATTCGAACCTGCGACCGTAGCGATCGCGCGGTTACTGACTGAAGCGCCTAGAATCTCTCGGCCACTCCGGCCGGCTATTTACTAAGACATGTGTGTATTATATGTGTGTGCGGCTCTTCCTTTCGATGGTCACACTATTTTTACACCACATAAACATCGTATTTGTGACGTAAACACTACAGAAAAATGTACCTGTGACCACAGGAGACAGGGCCACAGGTTACCCAAAAATCGTATTTCTAATGCGCACATGCCTTATTAACGTTGTGTCAATAAACCTACGAGGAGGCTGAGGAGCAGGAGGAGATTACTTGTTGAACGTCCGTCGACAACGAAGTCATTAGAGACGAAGCGCAAATTCGGATTAGGGAAGGATGCAGAAGGAAATTGCCCGTGCCTTTCAAAAGAACCGTCCTGGCATTTGCCTGAAGTGATTCAGGGAAAACACGGAAAATCTAAATCAGTATGGCAGGACGCGGGTTTGAACCTTCGTCGTTCCGAATGCGATTCCAGCGTACTATCCACTGTGCCACCTCGCTCGGTAATAACACTTCGAAAAGCATTGTGGAATTAAGAAATAAAGTGTGACTAGTTACAGTAACTTGTTTTAAAATGGTTCAAATGGCTCTGAGCACTACATCTGAGATCATCACCCCCTAGAACTTAGAACTACTTAAACCTAACTAAGCTAAGCACATCACACACATCCATGCCCGAGGCAGGATTCAAACCTACGACCGTAGCGGTCGCGCGGTTCCAGACTGAAGCGCCTAGAACCGCTCGGCCACACAGGCCGGCAGTAACTTGTTTATCAATTTTGTTTGCGTCATGCTCTGTCACTTTTTTTTTTTTTGGGGGGGGGGTAAAGTAGATTACGTCCCTTTGTAGCCCACTTTCGTCATCAACCATATTTAACTTACGGTACTTTTGTTTTTGTAATTTCCGGATTTTTTTTTGCCACTGTGGCATAATTTTAGTAGCCAATCAGACACTAACTAGTTTTGAATTCCGCAACCACTTACCTCCTATACTTCTCGACGGTATGGATATATCGTATAACAACACACCGAAGGACTGAGTTGTAACACCTCAACTCCGGACGAAATACTGTCGCCACACGATGGCAGACTTCCGCTTGTCTATAGACCACACATATTCTTCGTAACATCTTTTCATGGGATGTGAAACGTAAACTTGTTCACTCACTCGTTTTGCCTGACCCCTATTATTCCGATGTAACCGACATGGCGCAAGTAGTGAAAACTCCACACGGCTAGAACTAACCATGAATGCTTGTGGATGTCACATCTCCAACATCCATGTATTTGACTGTGTCAGTGTTTTATATCTCCAGTCACACTTAATTATTGCCGCCAGACAGGTTACGTGGCTGCCATATGTATGTATGTATGTATAAAACTGGGGACCTAGAAACGATGGAGAGGCTTTGTCCCGCCGTAGCCCTCAGTGGTTCACAACCCCACAACAGGCCATAGCAGTCCACCCACCCCACCGTCGCCCCACATCGAACCCAGGGTTATTGTGCGGTTCGGCCCCCAGTGGACCTCCCACACCCCCCTCCCACCCCATCATCCGGGAACGTCTCACGCCAGACGAGAGTAGCCCCAATGTTTGCGTGGTAGCGTAATTATGGTGTAAGCTTACGTGGAGAAAGTGTTTGCGCAGCAATCGCCGACACAGTGTAACAGAGGCGGAATAAGGGGAACCAGCCCGCATTCGTCGAGGTAGATGGAAAATCGCCTTAAAAGGACCTTTCTCAAGGAAAGGACAGGCACTTTATTTCTGTTTCTGTAGTAATGTGTCACATCACCAACAACTTTAATCTTGTCACCATTCAGTGCACCTTTAACCCACACGGACGCAGTGGATCTCTGTACTTCTTAGTACATTTCAGAGGAGGGAACCATGGCAGTGGGGGTGGGGGGTGGGGGAGCTGTGCTCCTATCTTTGATATATATATATATATATATATGTTGTCAGTTGCTACGATGTACATCTTCGATATGCTAGTTTACTACGTGCGGCGTTCTAGGTACTTTACATTTCCCACTGGGCGTTCTAGCGCGGCGCTACTAGTTTTACTTAGCGTCGCGCGCGCTATTGCTCCCCGACCTGCGTCGACACAGACTAGTTATGCCGTGTTATTTTAGGAGGAGAAGGCGTTCGCGTCTTACAGTGTATAAAGCTATTGATAATATATCTATTACTACGAAGAGCGGAGTAGGTGCACAAGTTATTCTTCATGGTCCTTCAGTGTTTTGTGGATACGTACTGAATTTTACACTTGCTAATGCTGATGCTAGTGGAAATGGTAATAGTAGGGTTACTGTCGCTCTAGTTCGTGGTGGTAAAGTGGAGACTGTATAAGGGCTGAAGACTTAACAGCCGAGAAGTTATTGCTTATCGTACATTTAAGATATGTGAAGTGTGTAACAGAGATCGTGGTTCATCTTACTATATGTCTACAATGCCGTTGGTTCTTAGGAGAAGGAATCATCATAATGTAAATGAATCAGGGTCTGTGTCCGTATGGATTAGAAGTGCACTGAATTGTACCAAGATTTAAGTTGTTGGTATGTGACACATTACTATGGAAACTGAAACAAATTAATACCTGTCCTTTCCTTGAGAAAGTCCTTACTATATGTCTACATTCACAGGTTGACTGGCACATTGGACCTCGACCCTAATCCGCCAGGTGGACTCATGCCAGGGACCGACACGTCTTCCCACTCGGGAGGAAGCGCGTTAGACCGCGCGGCTAGCCGGACGGGCTTTGGCTGTCATATGCTGTGTCTTCTTCATTGGCGCCTCAGTGCGTATGCACTCCAATACCTCTCACCAGAGATTAAGTCGTAAAAGACTTTCGTAGAAGTAACCATGAACTTCTCTTATCATTACGAGGTAAATGATAGAAGCAAGAGGTCCCTATAGGAGAGAGCGGCAAGTGAAGGTCAGCTTTAACAGCACGGAGTACGCGTACTGTAGCAGCGTTGCCCTCCTCAGAATCGGCTATTGCCGCTCTCGGGAGCGCTGAGTATATATATATATATATATATATATATATATATATATATGGATTCATTAGCAAAAGTAATTGTAAATTATTATGAAAAGCGTACGAGGGACAGTAAAATGAAAACGAAACACATGGGGGAAAAGGTGAACTGTTTATTATTTCAAATGCATTCATAATATTGCAGTGCCTTTGTTGTTAAGAAGAACGATACTATGTTCCTTCGTATATGCATGCCTCGTATTTATCCGCGATACCAAGCAACAACTTCCAGTTAACATGTCCTCCCCTAAAGGGGAATTGTGTAACCTTGTGTGAAATCTTATAGGACTTAAATGCTACGGTCATCAGTCCCTAAGCTTACACACTACTTAACATAAACTATCCTAAGGACAGACAGACACACACACACACACACACACACACACACACACACACACACACACACACACACACACATGCCCGAGGACTCGAACCTCCGCCGGGACCAGCCGCACAGTCCATGACTGCAGCGCCTTAGACCGCTCGGCTAATCCCGCGCGGCTGCGTAACGGTATACGAGTACAGGTTACGATGCAGGAACGATGACATGTGGTTGTCTGGGTCCGGCTGTGAGTCGTGCACGGATAGCCAAAGCGGTTAAGGCGGCCGCTCGCGTAAAGAGAGATATCGATAGGGATCGTGTCCCGGCCCAAGACAAATTTTCATTGTTGTCATACCCTTGTACAGTTGTATACAAAAATAATCGCCATATCGCCATAACTGTTAATACATTTATCTCGCTATGGAACAGGACGGTAAATGCCTTCATGGAAACACGTTTGCTGTTGCCTACGGGCTCAAGATTTGATTCGTACGATGCAAATTGACGAATACTCATGTTTTTCTTCAGGACTCCAAAAATATGGAAACCGCATGGGGAGAGATCGGTACTATAGGGAGGATGTGTAAGGGCTTCCCAGCAAACGTTTGCAGCGTAATCGAAAACGCTTGTCAACGTGTGGTTCCCTAGGCGTCACAATTAACGCGCAACGGCAGATGTATACTTAGCAAATACTGTACCGCGCCAAGTCCGTATGTCCAAGAATGCTGGCGGACGGCATCGTTCTCTTGAGGGATAATGCCCGCCCAAGGTTGTTTGGACTACGCTGCCGAAGTTTCCCAAATGTAATAACAGATATGGTTATTACTTTTGGAATAATAAGTAGTTTACTCACTTTTTTCTGTCTCTGCAGTTTTCATTTGACTACCACTTACATTTTACGTATTCGGGTGTCGTTTCGCCGAGGTAACAGTCACGCCGCTGTGCTCACAGAATCAAGAAAAGCGGACTTCATCTCAGTTCATTGAACATTGTTATGGAGAGAAACTTTTCAACAGTCTGCTGTTAAAATTCACAAGATACATTCATTTGTATAGCGTGTCGTGAGAACGGCAGTCAGCTTCGTTGCGAAACGGTTGCGTGTACGTTCGTAAAAGCGATCGGTAGCATCGTTAGGATGAATTAATGTTTATTACAAGAAACTGTGCTGACTGTGTAAAACTGAACTAATAATCTGGACAATGAGTTTCAAGTGACTGTTGTGCTAGTAAGCGGATAGTGTGACTGAATAGCAGTAGGTTTCATTGTACTGTGGCTGAAGTGCTAATTACAACTTACCTCTGTTGTGCGACCAAAACAGTGTATGAACACCGCAGCCTGCATTGACGTATTTTATTGGTGGACTACGGGAGGACGTTTGCCAGATAATTGTGGTGCTCATTACGTACTTACTCCTCCAACCTGCACCTAATTAAATACAGTAATTGCAGGACTCGACTGCGGTTGGTGATTGCACCAAAGAGAAGACAAGCGCGGAGGGTAAAGGGGTGTGTGCGAGGTACGCACATGGTCGTTAAATATTCTGAACCACGTGCCTGAGTGAGTGTGCCACTTACTGTGAGGCAGAGTCAACTAAAATGTTTGTTTTTGAGACAAAATATAATCTCTCTATAAACAAAGTGTAGATTGGCTGAAACATCAAATGTTAAATAATCTTCAGGGATAGCTTTGAACCCCAGAATTCAAGCTGCGTAATTGGATGTTTGCGGTGAACTGTGACACTTTAAGCTGCGGCAGTTTCTGATTTATCGTGAAGCTAGAGTTGTCGTCCAAGTAAATAACCGATCTTGTTTTTCTGCGGGCGTCTGATGTGGAAGGGACGGTCTGAATGTGTTTTGGCCGGGTCCAGTGTTTTCTGGGGATTCTCCAAAGTTAAATCGCAAATCTGTTAGCGAGAGAAGGCTCTAGTCAGTGGAACGTGTTTAAAAACTCTCCTTCCGAACAGGCCTTGGAAGGCCCAACGGTACCGACTGGCTGCCGTCTCATCCTCAGCCTACAGGCGTCACTGGATGCGGATATGGGGTGGCATGTGGTCAGCACATCTCCCTCACAGCCGTATGTCAGTTTACGAGACCGAAGCCACCACTTCTTAGTCAAGTAGTTCCTCAGTTTGCCTCACCAGGGCTGAGTGCACCCCGTTTGCGAACAGCGCTTGGCAGACCAGATGGTCACCCATTCAAGTGCTAGCCCAGCCCGACAGCGCTTAACTTCGGTGATATGACGTGAACCGGTGTTACCATTACGGCAAGGCTGTTGGCAATGGAACGTGTTTGCATCTGATTAATTATGGCATCTAATCGTTTGAGCTATCAACTTGCGACTTTCCTCTAGGATTTGAAATCATTATGTGATTATGCGGAAATTTTAAATACTAGATAACCTCAGCTCAAATGCTCGGTTCCATGATTTTCTGAATGGAGTGAAATGAGACTATTTCAGCCGACCTTTTATATTTTTTCCAGTCTCATATCTCGTTACCTATTTTTTAATGTCGCGCAGATGAAGTTTTTGCTGCCTAGTCGGATATTTAACCTGTACTTGGAAAAAAAATACGACGGAGCAATCTCACTTCATTTCTTTTCATATCAGCAACCTCTTCTTTTCCCCTCTCATTCCTTGAATAATTCCTGCGATACGTTTATGCGTGAGAGAGTTATGAGAGAAGTTTCATTTCCTCAGAGTAAAGTAGTACCAGCCTCACTGGGTCCCTTTCATAAATATCCAGTGACATAGTACGCTGTGGACTCAGAGCTTTCCCGTTTTCTTGGTTCGTTTAAATTGGCTAGGTCCACGAAACGGTTTCCTACTCCACTATGCAAAAGAAACGAGGCCCCGACTCCAACTGCCGTCTTTTGGCTGGTTTTTTGAGACACGTTTGTTCCAGCTACAGACTCGAGAGTATCTCTGTTCTTCAGAACATGGTCCACTGTAAGTTCAGATTACTTTGTTCAGTTTGAAATGTGGATTCAGAACCAACGCATTTATTTCGGTTTAGCAATCAACAGTCGTTCTAGTGAAGGTCGTGTTTTATTCTAATAAAATTTATGTTTAATGCGTGAACTTGTGACTGTGCTTTGTTCGTAGTCAGAAACAGACCAAATTCCCTCAGCATGTCCGTTTTAGCTAAGTTCATCGTTTTCTCCTGCGTCTAATAATTAATACGGGCTATATCACGAGTGCGGCTTTTGTTGGAATGTATAATATCAATGGTATTTCAGAGATGCACGAGGATTCGCCTGTCAAGATTGATAGGCACCCTGTACTGGTATCCAGTAGTGTGAAGTTCCTTAATCATGGTGTTAAGTACCTGCCTTCAGCGATTTACCCGCAACATCCGCACTCAGTTCCCAATGGTTTATCGTAGTTTCACTATTATACGTCATCTACGTTTAACTGATGGTTTGCGTGGACCTAACCACCATGTGTAACCGAATCCATGGTTAATTATGACGGAACATTCCGAACACGGAATTCCTCTCCAATGAGAAAAGGAGCGTCTCAGGAGGACCAATGGTAAAACGAATGGGTGCGTTAAATTGGCCAAAAATAAAGGCGAATAATAGGAACACAAACCCAAAAACGAAGCGCTCCGATTAGACAGGGTGTGAGACAGCTCTGTAGTCTTTTACTCCTACTATTCAATCTGCGCATCGAAGAAGCAATGACGGAAATAGAAGAAAATCTCAGGAGTTGGATTTAAATTCAGTGTGAAAAAATATCGATGATAAGATTCACTGCAGGGACTGCTGAATGGAATAAACGGCCTAATGATCACACGCCGTGGATTGATAGTAAACTGAAGAAAACTGTAAAGTAATGAGAAATAACCGAATAAGATTAGCGGTAAACTTAACATTAAAATTTATGACCATGAAGAAGACGAAGTTCAGGAACTGTGGTGCCTCGCAAGCAAAATAATCCAGGAGAGCCAAAACAAGGACGTAAGAAGGAGAGTAGAACAGGCAAAGAGGGCGTTCATGACCACAAAGAAAAAAATACTAGTGTCAACCAAAAGACTCAATTTCAGGAAGAGATTTTTGACAACTTACGTATGGAATTACCAAATAAGCAGCAACCAGTCGCAAAATCATGTTTTATTTATTTACTTTTGCAAATCGATTTCAACTGATTAACAGCCATCATCGGTGCTTTCAACGAATATGTGTCTCGAATAGTAGCACTGACCTCTGCTTAAGACTGTGCTAATACTCAGGGCACATAGTCGTTGAAAGCACCGATGATGGCTGTTAATCAGTTGAAATTGATTTGCAAAAGTAAATAAATAAAACATGATTTTGCGACTGATTGCTGCTTATTTGGTAATTTTATGGTTTGCGGTCGCTACACAACTTGGGAACCACATGGAGCCCACCATTCATAATTTACGTATGGAGCAGAGCATTGTATGGCAGTGAATCAAGAATTATGGGGAAATAGGTAAAAACGAGAATCGAAGTGTTTCAGATGTTGTGCTGTATAAGGAGTTTGAAAATTAGGTGGACTGATAAGAAAGGAATGTGGTAGTTCTCTGCAGAATCGACGAAGGAAGAACGTATGGAGGACAATGACAAGATGGTGTAACAGCATGGTAGGACTTGCGTTAAGAGGTCAAGGATAAACTTCCACGATACTAGAAGAAGCTGTAGAGTGTTTACTCTCTACAGTTCAAAAATGGTTCAAATGGCTCTGAGCAGTATGGGACTCAACTTCTGAGGTCATCAGTCCACTAGAACTTAGAACTACTTAAACCTAACTAACCGAAGGACATCACACACATCCATGCCCGAGGCTGGATTCGAACCTGCGACCGTAGCGGTCGTGCGGTTCCAAACTGTAGCGCCTAGAACCGCTCGGCCACCTCGGCCGGCCTCTACAGTTCCGCTAGTACCAAGGAAGCTATGGAAGCTATTGTCGGTATTGAAAGACAGAGATTGCAACATTCACAGCAAGCGACTGAGGACATTGGTTGCAGGTGCTACTCAAGATAAAAAAATCGCATGCATTTGATCCTCGTTGTTGTAGGTGGAAAATACGTTTATTTGCTCTCTTCCATGTAATTGCCGATCATTCTTACTCTGAAACTCTGAGAATTGTGCATAATGTGTGCAGTCGGACGCTGTGCCCTTTCTTATGTCCCAGAACCAAAGACAGCGTGCCACACAGTCGAGGTCGTTACGAGAGAGGCAGTGAAAGGTTAGTGGTGCGACATTTGCCTAGCTGCAGCACGGCGGCTGTTCATTGTGTTTCGACAATCGGAGGCGCTGTCGGTGGCATTACGGCAGAGTGGGGGCGGCCTAGCGCGGCGCGCACACGTCAGCATAGCTGTTGCGACATGGGAGTGCGGCCAGCTGTAGGCTGGCTACCGGCCCGCACCGGCGTGTAACGAGCGTCCAAGGCGGACTGGTAGCCGGCGCAGCTGGTGTTACCCAGCGTGAGCTGCTGCAGGGTGTCCAGAACTAGTCGCAGAGAGAGAAAAGTGGAAAATAAAGAAACAAAGAGGATGCGGATGCAGGTAACCAGCAACTGCTGAAGAAGATGACAAGGCTGTACGACTTAAGCGAAAAGTAAAGTACCGCCGTCTGAAAATACACTCCGTCTGATCAAAAGTAACCGGACACCCATATGTAATATAGAATTGACCACTAGATGTCACGACAGGCGGACCCGCCGTTATTAAATGTGATCAGTGTTGTGTTGTCAGTGGAGAGGCAGTAACAGCAGAATGGGTCGACCAGAGTACCCCAGTGACTTTCGAAAGTGGACTAGTCATTGGATGTCATCTGAGTAACGAATCTACCAGGGACGCTTGAACCCTTCTAAAGCAGCCCAAGTCGGATGTTGATGATGTGATCCTGAAGTGGAAACGCGAAGGAACAACCATAGCTAAGCCAAGACCAGGCAGAACTCATGAAATGGCGGACAGGGTCCTTCGGGCATTACAGAGGGTGGGTGCCAAAAATCACATGAAATTTGCGGAGGGAATCACTCGTGAGTTTCAAACTGCTAGCAGCAGAGCAGCTAGCGCAATGTAGTGCGTGTGGAGTTAAGAAAGGATGGAGTACATGGTCGAGCAGCTCCTCGTAAGCTACACGTTTCTGTGGTCAGTGTTAAGCGACGTTTAAGATGGTGAGAAGAGTGACGCCACTGCACAGTGGACGACTGGAAACGAATGATTTCGTGTGATGAATCACGCTATATACTCCGTGACAATCCGATGGTAGGGTTTGAGTTTGGCGAATGCCTGGAGAATCTTACCTAACATCATGTGTAGTACCTACAGCGAAGTCGGGATGTGATGGTGTTGCGGTGTAGAGGTGCTTATCGAGGTTGGGAGAGGGCCTCTTATTGCTTTTAGAAAACGCTAAATGCAGAAGGTTATGAACAACATGTACAGCATTGTGTACTACGTACGTAGAACCAAAGTTCGGAGACTACGACTGTTTGTATCAAGTCGACAAAGCAGATTATCGTAAAGCAGCATTACTATGAAGTAACGACAGCCCTACCCAAAGTACCGACATCAACCCAGTGTAACACATTTGGGATGAGCTTAGCGGTGACACTACTCCAGACCGCAGTGTCCAATATACACTACTGGCCATTAAAATTGCTACACCAAGAAGAAATGCAGATGATAAACGGGTATTCACTGGAAAAATATATTATACTAGAACTGACATGTGGTTACATACTCACGCAATTTGGGTGCATAGATCCTGAGAAATCAGTACCCAGAACAACCACCTCTGGCCGTAATAACGGCCTTGATACGCCTGGGCATTGACTCAAACAGTGTTTGGATGGCGTGTACAGGTACAGCTGCCCATGCAGCTTCAACAAGAAACCACAGATCATCAAGAGTAGTGACTGGCGTATTGTGACGAGCCAGTTGCTTGTCCACCATTGAGCAGACATTTTCAACTGGCGAGCGATCTGGGGAATGTGCTGGCCAGGGCAGCAGTCGAACATTTTCTGTATCCAGAATGGTCCGTATGGGACCTGCAACATGCGGTCGTGCATTATCCTGCTGAAATATAGGGTTTCGCCGGGATCGAATGAAGGGTACAGCCACGGGTTGTAACACAACTGAAATGTAACGTCCACTGTTCCACGTGCCGTCAATGCGAACAACAGGTGACCGAAACGTCTAACCAATGGCACCTCATACCATCACGCCAGGTGATACGCCAGTATGGCGATGACGAATACACACTTCCAATGTGCGTTCCCCGCGATGTCGCCAAACACGGATGCGACCATCATGATGCCGTAAACATAACTTGGATTCATCCGAAAATGTGACGTTTTGCCATTCGTGCACCTAGGTTCGTCGTTGAGTACACCATCGCAGGTGCTCTTCTCTGTGATGCAGCGTCAAGGGTAACCGTAGCCATGGTCTCCGAGCTGATAGTCCATGCTGCTGCAAACGTCGTCGAACTGTTCGTGCAGATGGTTGTTGTCTTGCAAACGTCCCCATCTGTTGACTCAGGGATCGAGACGTGGCTGCACGATCCGTTACAGCCATGCGGATAAGTTACCTGTCATCTCGACTGCTAGTGATACGGGATCCAACACGGCGTTCCCTATTACCCTCCTGAACCCACCGATTACATATTCTGCGAACACTACTGGCGATTAAAATTGCTACACCAAGAAGAAATGCATGTGATAAACGCGTATTCATTGGAAAAATATGGAAATATTGGAAAAATATGGATCTCGACCAACGCGAGCAGTAATGTCGCGATACGATAAACCGCAATCGCGATAGGCTACAATCCGACCTTTATCAAAGTCGGAAACGTGATGGTACGCATTCCTCCTCCTTACACGAGGCATCACAACAACGTTTCACCAGGCAACGCCGGTCGACTGCTACTTGTGTATGAGAAATCAGTTGGAAACTTTCCTCATGTCAGCACGTTGTAGGTTTCGCCACCGGCGCCAACCTTGTGTGAATGCTCTGAAAAGCTAATCACTTACATATCACAGCATCTTCTTCCTGTCGGTTAAATTTCGCGTGTGTATCGCGTCATCTTCGTGGTGTAGCAATTTTAATGGCCAGTAGTGTAATTATGGCTTCAGTTCACGAGGAAGAACGGGATGCCAGTCTTCCATAGACATTCAGACACCTTACTGTATCCAGCACAGCTGAAGCTGTCATGAAGGCGAAGAGTGGACACACTTCATATTAAGTGGGGTAGGACGTCAAACGGGTCGACTTGGAGCAGGAGAGCCTCCACAGGACATTTTAATTTCCACTGTCTATACTCTTACAAATAAATTCATTAAACTTTGTCAGCATGACCAGAAGGATTCAGGATTCACTCTCATGACAGTGAAAGTTCAAAAACACAACAAAATAATTTTTTTACTTGTGATATTTCATCATTTTTCCACTTACTATTGGCTGCAGTTATTCCTATAGGTACACTTTCCTTGATAAGTAAGAGAGATTCTTCGATGAATTTGGCGCAGCATACAAACCATACTTACAGGTGTATGAAACTCTAGAATTTTCCAAATCTTTTAAAAACTGTGGTAGAAATTGAGGTAATTAACTATAAAATTTGAGTTTTTTCTAAACATGAAGTTTAAAATGTAACAGCTCATTAATTTTTTCATAAATTAAATAAGTTCTGTAAGTACGGTTTGTATGGTGTGCAAAATTTATCGTAGAATCTCTCTTACTTATGAAGAAAAGTGTACCTGTAGCAACAAATGTAGCCAATAGTATATGAAAATATGATGAAATTTCATGTGTAAAAATCAGATATTTTCTTATGTCTTTGAACTTCCACTGCCATGAGTGTGAATCTTGAATCCTTCCTGGTCATGCTGACAAAGTTTTATGAATTTATTTGTAAAAGTACAGACAGTGGAAATTAAAATGTCCTGTGGTGCCTCTCCTGCTCCAAGTCGGCCCGTATGACGTCCTATCCCCGTTAATGTCCACTACTAAGTGTCCGGATACTTTTGATCATATAGTGTAAGTACCAAATGACATAAGCAGTGTCATCAGCGCGCTTTGATGGTTTAAATAAAATATACAATAAGTGCTTTAGGCCAGATTTGCCGCCCATGAATGAAAGGAAGCCCCTGTTACTTGTATCTACAGGGTGTATCTAAACTCCACCGACAAGATTTTGGAGGTTGTTCAGAATTACTTTCTGTTTAATTTGGTGTCAGGGACCCGTGGGCTCCGGCCCTCGTTACACAGTAACTGCGTTTCGTTCGATTTCTTATCCACATTTATCTTCGTATCTGCGCTGCACTGAAAGTATCTGCACGACGGTCGCAACAGCGAAGGTGTACGCTATGTGTCTTTATACGGAAACAAGGTTGTTCCTTTCACTCACGGTATTTACGGTGGATAACGGTAATGCCCATTTTACTTTTCGCCCGTATGCATTCGGTATTGCTCCGTTCTGTCTCTCTTTTTCCCTCGGCAGTGTTAGATTATGTTAATACTCACTGTACAGTCTGTCGTGATGATGAGTGTCACAATTCTGAACAATACCTGTGAGCACACATTTCTGAATCTATTACTGAATTGTACACCGATACAACAGACTGAACACACGCTGATAAAAGTGTACGTGTGTCGCCTGGAGGTTCCTGAATTACTCTGTGTTTTGTGTTTTGCGTTTGGTGTTACGTGCTACCGGATTTTTCATTGTTGTGAAAGTATTTCGGCCGAAACAAAGGTACTTATGTGAACAAACCTAGTAAGTTATAACTTCTTTTATAGACGATCATGTGATTCTAGCTGGTCGGTATACGACAGCATCATCTACAAACAATCCAAGAGGGTCGCTCAGATTGCCTCCTAAATCGTTTGTAAGGATTAAGGGCAGCAGAGGGCCCGTAACATTTCCTTGGAGAACCGCAGATATCAATGGCATTTTGACTAGATAAATTCCCGTCAGTTATTATGAACTGTGATTTTTCTGAATGAGGACGCAATATGGTCAGAATTCGTTTGTGAGGAACAGCATCAAAAGCCTTCTGGCAATACAGAAATGTGAAATCAACTTGACATCCCAGGTCAATAACAAAATAAGTTGCCTTCCATCAACGGAAGATATACGTTGGTCTCAAGTATTAACATGAATTTGAGAAAGAAGCCCCTGAAGCACAATAGTGTATGAGAGCGAAATATACGCCAAAGAGAGGAAGAAGAAGAAGAAGAAGAGGAGGAGGAGGAGGAGGAGGAGGAGGAGGAGGAGGAAGAAGAAGAAGAAATAGTAGAAGAAGAAAAGGAGGAAACTGGTAGCGTCTCGGATCTGTCGATACTGAACAGTGTTAAAAGTGAAGAGGGTAGATGGAAAAATAAAGGGCCCGATAAAGAAAACCTTCCTACTGAAATTTCTTACGAGAGGAGAAATGAGACAGTGGGTCATTTGATGAGCCACTCCAAAGTAGTTAATTTGGCTCTAGACTGAGCAACAGGGTCTACAGACGGTAGGGCAGACAAAGACAAACATGCAAAGTAGATTATCGTGAATGTGGAGGTGTAGTACAGATATGAAGGTGATAAGATTGGAAGCACAGAAGTACGACATTGTTTTTGCTACCTTGTCATTTTGAGGGCACAGACTCCTAGAAAATTAGTTACACCAGACAAAACTAACATTGTAATTAACATCAGTAAAAATTAAAGCACTGAATAATTTTTCGAAATTGATCGACATCGGGTAAACGATACTGGAAAGGAAAAGAAAAAAAAGACCGGTTTTGAATCTGAAGATTACAACAACAACAAGCTTGAGTAAAAAATTAAGAAATAAAACCACAAAAAGCAGCAGTTCAAGAAACCATTAGAGTTGCAAATTCACGCCCACCTAATTAACCGTGGTCATTATAGAGTGTTGTCGGTAATCAAAATATGACAGAGACTCACGTCTATGTTGATAAATAAAATCACTCTCGCTACGTAAGACTTTCATGCTGCTGTAAAGCCTTAAAATCGTCTAGTTTGGGCTGATAACTCGTAATTCATAATTTAATTACGTACTGCAGGATATAGTATTGCTCAGCATTTATTATTCCACCTGCTTTTAGCAACAAATAACGAATAATACGAGCAGAGCAGCACCTGGCAGTCGCAATGTTCTCCTTCCGTGAGAACTCCATTCCAGTCTGTATTTTGCAGTGTTTCCAGCAAGTGGCCACTGCACAGATTAGTGGAAACTGATATGTCACTTCAGACTCATGTTAAATCGTTGTGCATCCGCTCCAAGAGCTCACAAAAGGACATGCTTCCGGTGAAGGCCTCAAGCGTGCTGGGCGAGCTTATGGGAAAGGGCTGCTAGGTGTCTCAGATCCACGTCATCATAAAATCTTCTTTAGGTCGTGCTCTGGTAGCTCACATAAAATGGATTTCTATGTGTACCACCCAAAAGACGCTAAAATTTTTATTGTTCTTTGACATGTCGTTGTGGTCTCAGCCCAAAGACTGGTTTAATGCAGCTCTCTTCGCTACTTTATCCTGTTCAAGTCTCTTCATCTCCGAGTAACGAGTGCAACCTACATCCTTCTGAATCAGCTTACTGTATTCATAACTTGGCCTCCCTCTGCTGTTTTTAACCCCCGCCCCAACACTTCCCTCTAATCTGAATTGGTGATCCCTTGAAGCCTCAGAACATGTCCTAACAATAGATCCCTTCTTCTAGTCAGGTTGTTCCACAAATTTCTCTTTACCTCAATTCTATTCAGTAGCCCTCATTAGTTACGTGATCTACCATCTAATCTCGAGCATTATTCTGCAGCACCACATTTCGAAAGCTTCTATTCTCCTCTTGTCTGAACTGTTTATTGTCCATGTTTCTTTTCCATACATGGCTACGTTCCATACATATACTTTCAGAAAGGGCTTCCTGACACATCTATACTCTATATTAATAAATTTCTCTTCTTCAGAAACACTTTTTTTGTCATTGCCAGTCTACATTTTATATCCTTCCTGCTTCCACCATCAACAGTTATTTTGCTTCCCATATAGCAAAACTCCTCTAACTACTTTAAGGCCGGCGGGTGTGGCCAAGCGGTTCTAGGCGCTGCAGTCTGGAACCGCGAGACCGCTACGATCGCAGGTTCGAACCCTGCCTCGGGCATGGATGTGTGTGATGTCCTTAGGTTAGTTAGGTTTAAGTAGTTCTAAGCTCTAGGGGACTGATGATCTCAGAAGTTAAGTCCCTTAGTGCTCAGAGCCATTTGAACCATTTTTTTACTACTTTAAGTGTCACGTTTGCTAATCTAATTCCCTCAGCATCACCCGGTTTAATTCGACTGCATTCCATTATCTTAGTTTTGTTTTTGTCGATGTTCATCTTATAGCCTCTTTTCAAGACACTGTCCATTCTGTTCAGCTGCTCTTCCAAGTCCTTAGCTGTCTCTGACAGAATTACAATGTCAACGGCAAAGCTTAAAGTTTTTATTTCTTCCCCCTGGACTTTAATTTCTACTCCAATTTTTGTTTTGTTTCCTTTACTTCTTGCTCAATATACGGATTGAATAACATCGGTGATAGGCTACAACCCTGTCTCACTCTCTTCTCAACCACTGCTTCCTTTCCGTGCCCTTCGACTATTATAGCTGCCATCTGGCTTTTGTACAACTTGTAATGTCGTGTACACCATTTTAATTCTGAAGTATGTCAGATGATGACATAAAATGTACAGATCAGATGCAGCATAATAAAGGATCTCAGTAACTTTGTGGTGGGATGCATGAAAATGTCCAGTGAATCAGGTGTGTAACGCACACCAAATTTTCCACGTATGTTTTCAGCGAATGTTGTACTCCAGTACTGACCGCAGTTCAGTACGGACGCGCATTACCATTGGCAGGATAACAGAGTCGAAACACAACTTTATGAATCAATTCTATGTAGTTCAGTCACATACTACGTTAGGCACATTTAGTTTGTTCCTGGGTGTTTTTAATTCCCTCTGGCCAAGTCCGAAAGTAAGTGGTTCTGACGTCACAACAGACTGAAAAACAAAATGAACAATGACATAAATACCTGATTAGTGAGATTCAGTTTCTGCCTGATCTGTGACGCTCTGACGTTGTTTCTCATTGTCATGTTTATATAACATCTACCACAGTACGCCGATGGCCATTACCAAATTGTGCCTGTGTGTTGCCGTGTGGGACCTTAGAGACTTCTAACGAGAGCAAGTGTTGTGTGTCCTCACAGTTGGTGCATTCGTAGTCGCACCTGCAGCTCTACCACGCTTAAGTAGGGTCACTGCGAGTGCTGCCAAGCCGGAATAATGAGTGTGTGGAAAAAATCGGCTAGTAACAGATAGTTAGGAAACTAAAGTTATTGATGGACAAAGTATAACGTTAAGATAATTGAACTAGTCCCACGATGCTGGTTACTGAGCTTATACGTGTCTACACGAAACAGTCTCAGCGAAAACAGGGCGATGTGAAGTGCATAAAGATGCATTCATTCTACAGTTGCTACTTGTGGAAGAGAAACGGACCTGACATTAGAAGTCTATTTTTTTAACCGTTCCATTTAGCAGAAACTGTCTGCGTTTGTAGATAACCGAAGACAGTATCAGTCCATACTGACTTCTCAAAACCGTGCATCTTACAATTTCTTAATCGATGTCGTGTGGATTGTAACGGTTTTCAATAGGCCTATCGTGACACCGGAAGAAAATGAATTCAATGATACAGCCACTGTTCTCAAAAGAGGTTCGCATTATTCTAAACATTAAAACTATCATTCGCATGAAAATCTCCATGATTTCTGATGGAAATGGAGCGATTTCTTGGGAGTAGTGATTCAATAAACGGTTGATTAGAGCTCAGAACTTATCTGAGTCGATCCAAGTGAACATTCGGTGTTCGTGGTAATAAATATTTACTAACTGCTAAAACAGTATTTTACGAGGTTATTGTTTGGTATCACTCTTGCTCATCCTTATCGCGGCTGTGAGATCTAAAAGCACCTTCACACCTCCACTGATTTCCGGTGTACATGCCGTTTTGTATTCCCTCGGCTTTCTGATGTAGTGGCACCATCTGGCGATGTTATGGAAATCCGACGTACGTTTAATTCATATGATTTGGGAGTAATCCTGCACGGCATTTCTATTCACAATACTTAGTGTACGGTTGTAAGTTCTTTTATTTTATTCCATCGTTCATGTAATCAGTCTGAATATTCATCTTTAACCTAAAAGAATAATGAATCATAGGCCACTGTTCCGTCTAGTAGCGAGGTAATTTGACCTCATTTGCTGACACACAATATAAGACACAGGAACGACCTGCTGCCGACGCGATGAAGAGCCATCTGACGAAGCACATACCACAAGAACATCCGACTCGACCGTCGACCTCCTCCAATGTCTTCCTGAAGACGGGAACGTTTCCGACATACAGAAAGTATTCTGCGCTCGCCTCTTCACCACCTACAACCATCTGTGATCTCCAATAGCAATGTATTGGTCATAGTGAATAAGATACTGAAGTCGCTTCCGGGGGAGAGTAGAATTCAAATGCACGTTCTACAATAATGACTTATGTTTTCCCCAATTTTTTTGAACTGCATAAAGCAATTGAAGAGGTAGTTCCTTTGAATGCCATGCGACAGCTTCTGCTCTGACTAATGATCTGAATAACGATGTGGTGTGAATGTATAACTTTATTCCTTACTTTAGATTTCTTTCCTGCGATATCGAAATTGCCAGGTTTTATATATATATATATATTGGCTGTATGTACTTTCCACATCTATTCCTTAAGCACTGGATAGATTTCAACCAAACTTAGTATACGTATATATCACGTACAATATGAAAAGAAGCGCTACGTGCATAAGAACAACTTATCTCCCAAGCGGGTGGCCACCAAAAAAGGATGACACAGAAGGATAACTCAAGAGCAATTGGAACAATTTCAAATAAATTTTGTAGCGAAGAGTGTTGTACATTGAGGATGCTGTACCTAGGGACACATGATGTTATCTAGTCAATGTTTCAATTTAGTGCCCCATTCTAACATCACATGAGTGAATGCGCGAAATCACCGTAAGCAGTTTATGGTATTTTGCACTGTTTTTGATGTTGTGATACATAATATTACTTTTTGTACAGCATCTGTGTTATATTTTAATTGTACACATTTGTATAACATATTACATGCTGTTTGGTAGATATTATTAATTCTTCAGATAGGAAATTTTGTGATGAGTAAAATTCTATATATTTTTAAGACTTAGTTTTAAAACGCGTGGACGGGGAAGCCATGATTCGTCGGTTATGCACTATCGTGTACCTTGAAACGGAAAATAGGTCCAGTTTTGTCATTAAGTAACTATTGAAACACGGCTATCTAGCACGGTCTGGTTTCATATTATTGCATCCGTCACCAAACACGAGTCACTTGTTCATTGGTCGCTCGCGAAACTTTGTCCAATTACGGCCACTCAGGACGCGAGCCGCCAACAATTGTCTTACAGAACGTCGTCTGGTAGAAAAAAGCTTTATTTTTGACCGTGCCTCTTTTCGTCGAATGCACGTAATATAAACGCTTGTCTTGTGTGTTTCGAGATGGGCGTATTCAACCTGTTGTATCACAGGATATGGTTTCATTTACGTTGTTCGATTTTATAAGGGGCAGACAAATAAAAAGGAAACAAATGGAAAAAGTAAGTAAACTGTTTATTAGTTCGGAAGTAATCGCCAGTAACAGTTAATATACTTATTCCACTGTGAGATATGACGGTTAGTACCTTGATGGGAAAATGTTTGAAGTTGCCTACGGAACCATGATTTAAACCAGACATTGGCCCATCCACATGTTGCAATGGTTGTTTCGACTTATCTGCTGGAGTTTCTCTGGGAAGCTCTTACACAGTCTCATACAGTCCGACCTCTCCCAGTGCGATTTCCTTATTTTTGTAGCTCTGAAGACAGACATCCGTGGGCGTCGATTTGCATCGGACGAGGTGGTGCACGACTTGGTACATTTACGGTTCCGTAGCCAACTGCCAACATTTTTTCGTGAGGGCAATGACCACCTTGTCTTACAATTTGATAGAAGTATTAACATTTATGGGATTAACAGTTATGGGGATAACGTTTGAAATTATAAACAGTTTACTTACTGTTTTTCATGTGCCATTTTTTTCATTTGTTTGCCCTTTAAATACATACTTCAAAGCTGTGTAAAAGCGGACTAACTTCTCTCATTTCGTTTTCATTCATGTTACTGAGAGAAAAATTTCCTTTAATTCACGTGTATGGTTTTGAATAGTAGTGCTGCTGTCAATATGACTCTTGTATACACTATTATTTATATGTATTTGACAATGCTGGCACTGATTTGGTGTTGGGCGTCTGACGATGCCACTATGACTCCAGTATATTAGAACATGTTTTTATAAAACAGATCTGAAGATGGTAATTATAGACGGGAAACGGTAATCCGATGGCACAAAATTTGTCACCATAGACGTGACGTAAAATAAATTTATTCTATTTTAGGGTCACTGTTCAATTCGCGTGCATGTCGCAGCTTTTGTTACTGAGAGAAATTAGATATTTTTACGGCCCATTCGATTTCACAAGAGCACGTTAAAGCCAGTATCCGGGTTTAGTTCATGCATCCATAGAGACAAGTGACTTTTTTTATAATATCTGTCACTCACTCGTAAAATTACGGTACTGAGTTGTATAATGTTATTTTCAAATGATTTCTTCCATCGATATAAAGTTGTGGTGTTGATGTGATGTATTGTACTCGCCCGTGCGGGGTAATTCATTCCATAGAATCACTTTGTCATGACAGTGGTTTCTCATTGTTTTTGGGGTTTGTAAATTCGCTGGTTTACCTACTAACCTTTGTCCACGGTTCTGACTGTGTGTCCGTCACCTGCTCATATGCGTCATCATAATTCTAGCTCGGAAACGTGTATTATTCACTTAAATTATATTATATTAGTGGCCCTCAGATATTAACTGCGTAATACTTTTGCTATTGTCTTTCACACAATTTTCACAGCGTCACACACAGGTAAGGACAAGTGTTGCAGTTTCTCTGAGACATGCAGATTCAGGAGCAGCCTTGCAGGCGTTCACTTTATCCACCACAGAAGCACTTAGATTAGTGGGTTCTTTCATGCAATGTGGTTTAAATATAGCAAGGGCCACGTGCTTTGAGGCGCCATGTCACGTATTGCGCGGCCCCTCCCGCCGGAGGTACGAGTCCTCCCTCTGGCATGGGTGTGTGTGATGTTCTTAGTGTAAGTTAGTTTAAGTAGTGTGTAAGTCTAGGGACCGATGACCTCAGCAGTTTAGTCCCCTAGGAATTCACACACAGTTGAAATATTAAGAATATTCACCCAGCACAAGGCTTAGTTCACGAGAACAGCTTGCTGTGCTTATCGTTAGAGTAGAGCCTCTTTATTGGGTTTACGAGAGTTCTGTGCCAGCAGCAACATTATTGTTCGTGTCAGATTGCGATTGCCAGGTCCAAATTTAATAACGTTGAGGTAAATTTCAGGGTGAACCGTGAGCAGGAGGTTCATGAACATCCAAGCTGAACGTCTTTAACTTTTATAGTGCTATCTTCCTTAGTTGTATGCAATTTACAGTATATTAATAATTAATTATTTGCTTTTGGACCTCTAAATACAACTGAATGAAACATTATTTTCGTGGCATAGACGTTTCGCCTTTATTCTCTGCACTGCATATTCAGTGGCTTGGAATATGTACATACTTTTACTATTTAGTTTAAATTTTGTGCAATGTTCCTACAGGTTATAAAGAACTCTGGTGGTTGTTTTTTTTCTATGGCGTAGCAATATTTCAAATTCTACCAAATTAAATAAACAGTAAAAATATGTACGTATTCCAGAACACTAAAGATGCTTTGCAGAGGATAAAGGCGAAACGGGTATGGCACGAAAATTGTTTCATTCAGTTGTAGTAAGGCGGTCCATAAGCAAATAATTATCAATATTCCGTAAAAATCCAAGCTGAAATTTTCAAGATGTGGTACGCCTTCAATTTTAGAAAACTGGTGGCTTGAGATCTGTAATATTTTTACGCAGGAAAGGAGAAAACGATAAATTCCCCCGACAGTTCGCAAAAACCGCCGATTGCGCGTCATGTCGGTAGAAATCGCCAGTTTGACGTTATTTGTTGCGCGATCGTTTACGCGAAATTTGCAGGCCTCTGCTGTCGCTCCTGTAAGTTGTCGGCGGGATCCTGACAGAGTGTGTGTGCTGTGCGTTCAGTGAGAGCACGTGGCTGCATACAGTAAGAGGCTGCCTGCCGGCCCGGCCCGGCCCGGCGTGCGCCCGACTGCTCCAGTTTCGGCGGCAGCTGCTGACCGGCGCTGCGTTGCGTAACGCCGGTGGGTGCGCATGCCAGGCGGCCTGGGGCAGCGCGGCTACCTTGCAGAGCGGACCGCGACACGCGCTGCCTCCGGCGGAGGCGGGACCTGGCCGGTGCCGCCGCAGCCCCCGCCTCCGCCGAGGCACACTTCCGCCTGCTGGCGTGGCGCCCCTGCCCCTGTATGCAGATCCGTCGCTCGCTCGACCAGTTCCTACGGCTAACGGGCTTCAGCGCTGTCGGCTCGTGGGTTCGCCTCAGTGGGGCCGCAGGCTCTGTATTGCGACTAAAGTAATAACCCGCAGACAAACAAGATTCCCCTGCTAGTCGCCAGTCAAGCTACTGGGCGGTAGTCAGTCTGGCGATGTGTAAATACACTACAGGCCATTAAAATTGCTACACCACGAAGATGACGCGCTAGAGACGCGAAATTTAACCGACAGGAAGAAGATGCTGTGATATGCAAATGATTAGCTTTTCAGAGCATTCACACTAGGTTGGCGCCGGTGGCGACACCTACAACGTGCTGACATGAGGAAAGTTTCCAACTGATTTCTCGTACACAAGTAGCAGTTGACCGGCGTTGCCTGGTGAAACGTTGTTGTGATCCCTCGTGTAAGGAGGAGAAATGCGTACCATCACGTTTCCGACTTTGATAAAGGTCGGATTGTAGCCTATCGCGATTCCGGTTTATCGTATCGCGACATTGCTGCTCGCGTTGGTCGAGATCCAATGACTGTTAGCAGAATACGGAATCGGTGGGTGCAGGAGGGTAATACGGAACGCCGTACTGGATCGCAAAGGCCTCGTATTACTAGCAGTCGAGATGACAGGCATCTTATCCGCATGGCTGTAACGGATTGTGCAGCCACGTCTCGATCCCTGAGTCAACAGATGGGGACATTTGCAAGACAACGACCATCTGCACGAACAGTTCGACGACGTTTGCAGCAGCATGGACTATCAGCTCGGAGACCATGGCTGCGGTTACCTTTGACGCTGCACCACAGACAGGAGCGCCTGCGATGGTGTACTCAACGACGAACCTGGGTGCACGAATGGCAAAACGTCATTTTTTCGGATGAATCCAGGTTCTGTTTACGGCATCATGATGGTCGCATCCGTGTTTGGCGACATCGTGGTGAACGCACATTGGAAGCGTGTATTCGTCATCGCCATACTGGCGTATCACCCGGCGTGATGGTATGGGGTGCCATTGGTTACACGTCTCGGTCACCTCTTGTTCGCATTGACGGCACTTTGAACAGTGGACGTTACATTTCAGATGTGTTACGACCCGTGCCTCTAACCTTCATTCGATCCCGGCGAAACCCTATATTTCAGCAGGATAATACACGACCGCATGTTGCAGGTCCTGTACGGGCCTTTCTGGATACAGAAAATGTTCGACTGCTGCCCTGGCCAGCACATTCTCCAGATCGCTCACCAACTGAAAATGTCTGCTCAATTGTGGCCGAGCAACTGGCTCGTCACAATAGGCCAGTCACTACTCTTGACGAACTGTGGTATCGTGTTGAAGCTGCATGGGCAGCTGTACCTGTACACGCTATCCAAGCTCCTTTGACTCAATGCCCAGGCGTATCGAGGCCGTTATTACGGCCAGAGGTGGTTGTTCTGGGTACTGATTCTCAGGATCTATGCACCCAAATTGCGTGAAAATGTAATCACATGTCAGTTCTAGTACAATATATTTGTCGAATGAATCCCCTTTTATCATCTGCATTTATTCTTGGTGTAGCAATTTTAATGGCCAGTAGTGTATACGAGTACGTGATTAGTAGGCGTTTTAAACTCATCATGTTGTTATCTTCCGTTAAATATGACCCAGAAAAGAGTTTCTTCTTCAATAACGTTTCTATATTTAAACACTAGCTCTCTAAACTTAATTAATTTGTTTTTCTGTACATTCTACTTAGCTTAAGATTCAAAGGAAAAAGATCAGGTTTTTCTCCCCTTATAGTACTTTAATTTGTTGTACATGTGTCCCTTGTGTCTATGTGACGCCCTCCCTTTTGCTGGTATGGTTGTTTCGTGTACGCTGCAGAACATTCGCTGGGATGCCCTTACACATACTCAATACTGTCCCGATCTCTCCCCATGCAATTTCTATATTTGTTCTAGCCCTGAAGTAAAACATTTGTGGGCGTCGGTTTGCTTCGGAAGAAATGGTGCATGCTTGGGTACAACCATGGCTCCATAGTCACAGCCGGCTGTTGTGGCCGTGCGGTTCTAGGCGCTTCAGTCCGGAACCGCTCTGCTGCTACGGTAGTAGGTTCGAATCCTGCCTCGGGTACGGAGGTGTGTGATGTCCTTAGGTTGGTTAGGTTTAAGTAGTTGTAAGTCTAGGGGACTGATGACTGCAGATATTAAGTCCCATAGTGCTCAGAGCCATTTGAACCGTCCATAGACACACACAAAAATTTGTCCATGGAGGTACTGATCGTTTTGTCTCACAGTGGGAGGAATGTGTTAACGTATATGGCGATTACTTCAAATGGTAAACTGTTTACGTAATTTTTTCCATCTGTCTCGTTTCGATTTCACTGCCCTTTATAACACGCGTTACACGGTGTACTTGTAAATATAGAACTTGATTTCGTGACGATGTTACACAGTTTCAGGGATGTTGTAGAATCATAAATATATAAATTTGACGTAAGGGATCTTTGTCCACAAACGACCGAGCTGAATCTTATAAGCAGAAATCGTTCTGATACCCCTGGCAGTGGAATGTGTGTGTCAATACTGTTGTTACTGAGATTGTAGGGTAGGCAACTACCAGAGGCGGTAGCAGCGTCCAAAACATGAAAACAAC
This sequence comes from Schistocerca serialis cubense, assembly GCF_023864345.2. Taxonomy (NCBI): domain Eukaryota; kingdom Metazoa; phylum Arthropoda; class Insecta; order Orthoptera; family Acrididae; genus Schistocerca; species Schistocerca serialis. The sequence goes on along the minus strand of NC_064638.1, from coordinate 553,075,845 downwards.
CTCGAGCTAGTATGCGCTCTAAAATGCATACCTTAAGAGGCACGAACACTTGTTCAGTAGAAGGGATGTGTTTCACAGCAGCGAAGACTACGTGAGTCTGGGAGTATCTCGGACATAAACACCGCCCCACTGACAGTATCCAGGTTGTCAAGGACCATTTACATCAGCTGTGGGCCAGCTGTCCTCAAGGGGTGATACGAAGGCTTTATGACATACTCCTCAACGGAATTAGTACCTTTATGGAGGCCGGAGGATGTGCGACGTAATACTGGTAAGTGGTCTTGTGCTGCCAAGTATATTTTTTTACATGTGATACTGTTTTTTAATCACTAAAATAATATCACATACATTCTGAAGCCCTGTACTTTCGTTTTCTCCTTCATTTCTGGGTGTTTCGGGTCTTTTGTTAGGCAGCGTAATTCCAGAACAGCATTGTAACAGCGGCGTTGTGTGTAACAGTACTGTTCACTATTAGGATTATGAGTCTGTACGTTCCAAGAAGATGCATGGAAAACTCTAGGGAAAGCTTCACTTTCGGAATCTTGAGTGTATAAAGAAACAGGCTGTTGTCTTTACAGTCAAAATAATATCTTCCGTTACCAAGACTAGTACGGAAAATCTGTGTTGCTTATTTGTACGCTACTGTGTTCCAAAAATTTAAATTTTTGAGATGTGGTGCTACAGATGAGTGTTGAAAATTAGGTGGACTGATAAGGCAAGGAATGAGGAGGTTCTGCGCAGAATCGGAGAGGAAAGGAATAAGCTGAAAGGAGAAGGAGCAAGATGATAGGAGATCTATTAAGACACCAGGGAATGGCTTCCATCGTACTAGACGGACCTGTAGAGGGCAAAAACTCCAGAGGAAGCCAGAGACTGGAATACTTCCAGCGCCGGCCGCTGTGGCCGAGCGGTTCTAGGCGCTTCAGTCCGAAACCGCGCTGCTGCTACGGTCGCAGGTTCGAATCCTGCTTCGGGCATGGATGTGTGTGATGTCCTTAGGTTAGTTAGGTTTAAGTAGTTCTAAGTCTAAGAGACTGATGTCCTCAAATGTTAAGTCCTATAGTGCTTAGAGCCTACGTTAGCACAAGAGAGGAACTCGAGGCGGGCCGCATCAAACCAGTCAGAGGACTGGTGACTCAAAAAAGGGGGGCACGAAAGTCTCCGCTATACAAATCCAGATAAATTCGGAAAACAGAGAAAAAAAATGGCTCTGAGCACTATGGGACTCAACTGCTGAGGTCATTAGTCCCCTAGAACTTAGAACTAGTTAAACCTAACGAACCTAAGGACATCACAAACATCCATGCTCGAGGCAGGATTCGAACCTGCGACCGTGGCGGTCTTGCGGTTCCAGACTGCAGCGCCTTTAACCGCACGGCCACTTCGGCCGGCGAAAAACAGAGATCTTGTGAAACTCGTCTCGCTTTGTTCCTCAAAGAAAGCTAGGGTTATGCATACAACTGCGCCTACGTTGGTACCGCGTTGGCTACGATACAGTTCTAAAGATTCGCTCAGTGAATAAAATGTCAGCTTACAGAGCATCGGATCTGCTTTGAGAGAAGATTCAGGATTTATCCCAGATAGAATATAGCACATCTTTGTTAATGCTATGAAATCATCCGATGTAAAAGTAACACACTCCACAAGTAAATGTTATAGCACCATTACTTGTCACTACATACAAATGATATCGTGGATGACATCAGGAACTCGGGGAGGCTGTTTGCAGACGGTAGTGCTGTATATAGGAAAGCTGCAACGCGACAACAGCAAAATGCAGGAAAACCTACCGGACTTTGAACGTCAACGTAGATGAGGATAATGTACTGGGCACAAATAGGTGAAATGGACCATTACTATTCGAGTGAACTACTAGGGACAAATCACTGAAATCACTGGATACAGTAAAATCTGCAAAATTTCCATGAGAATCCGTTTAGGACGGTATAAAAAGGAACGAACACGTAAAACTAATTTTCGGAAAACAATGGTTCAAATGGCTCTGAGCACTATGGGACTTAACAGCTGTGGTCATCAGTCCCCTAGAACTTAGAACTAGTTAAACCTAACTAACCTAAGGACATCACAAACATCCACGCCCGAGGCAGGATTCGAACCTGCGACCGTAGCGGTCTTGCGGCTCCAGACTGCAGCGCCTTTAACCACACGGCCTTTTCGGAAAAACAGATTACTATGCCGACAAGCGAATTGTCCAGTCCGACATGTTGAAACATGCCATGGAATTAGAGGAAGAATACATCGAAAGAAAGACCCTGTCAAAATTTTGGCTGCCAAGACGCTCTGTAAGTATTTTTAAATAATGTTGAAAATTGCCATATTCTTAGCTGGCCAGACAGCTGGTGAAATGTACTCCCCCATCGGAGGTGTAGTGGACTGCGCATACATAATATGGTAGGCGCATATCCTTGGTTGACGCCGCATCGGTAAACATATAACACGACTCGACGCGATCGTAATTTGTAAAGCACATTGCAGTTTTCGTTGATAGTTTCTTTGTAACAATTGCCTGCAGTTACTGTTCACTCAAATTAGCAACTCATTTAATATCCAAAAAATTACCAGTTGCTTTTGCAGTAGTGTAAGAGTTAAAAATGGAAATGGAAATTAATTAATATTCATTTTGTTTGACGTTTAGTGTTAAGCAATTTGTAAACCCGCTTGTGCTTCGTAAAATGTGATTGTGAACGTTTGAAAGACAAGCTATCGAAGCATTTACTGAACGGGGTAGCAGAAAGTTCCATTATCGCTCATTAATAACCGACATAAACCTTTAAGTTTAAATAAATAACACGAACAATAGTTCTTCAGAGGAGTTTTCGTGAGATATGAACCATGTAGAGCTGCTCGTGAGAAGCAGTCCGTGGTTGCCGATGGAGATGTGCGAGACTAGGCCCTGCCCTCCGAATCGCAGCTGAGATGAACAATGCTGATATCAAGTTTTCTTCGACCTGTTTGTACAGATTCAAGAAATCATACAGTATAGGAATTCAAAAACGAGGGAAGTGGAAATGACATTAATTCGTAGTTCTCGTGAAAACGAAGCGTGCCGTTATCCACACATCTGCTGTGTCTAATGCCGATCAGTCTGGTTTCGTGAAAGACCTGCGAGAAAACCTCACTTAATAAATTCTAGGTGAAAAGAGACAGTGACTGTTGCGCAGTGACACATTCATGTACACAATAACAGTGAAAAGTATGAGTGGACTACTGTTTCTGAAGCTTTATATCTGTCTTTAGAGGCCTCAAGGCATATTAGGACCAAACATGGAAAGGACTGTTTGGTGGCAAACACCTTATAACCGACCTATCAAAATATGGAAAAATAGGAAAGAATAGTTTTTAACATTTCACTCGATTCCGTTTCTAAGTAGTTGCAAAAATTAATTCATTGCTTCTATTAGGCTCTTGGCCTGGGCGATACGTCTGTCTTTCAGGACGACGACGAAAAGACTGTTGAAATAGTTCAAATTCCACCCGGAAGAACCACTGTGACTCTCGATAAAGAATATTTTCGGCTATGGACATTATTTATAAGGAAATTGTGCGACGATATACGTAATTTACGATAGCTCCGTACCATTTGAGGTTTATCAAGAGAACAGTATTCTTAAACTGCAGCCATTTGCGCGTTATCGGTTTGCATTGGCGCGTTTTACGAATTAGTTTAATAAATATTCCCGGTATGCCGCACAATAAGCAGAGGAATGGCCAAAATCATTTCCTACTTCACCGCAGTTCTGTCTAAATGAAACTAGTAATTACTGTGAAGTGCTTAAAAGTATTAATTTTTCTCTCTCAGGTGTGCCTCGTTTAAGGAAAATGTTTATTCTCGTCATTCAAATGACCGATCACTTTATTGTGATGACTATGGGGAATAAACAAGGAACTCTTTGTTACTAAAATACACATACAAAAATTATAATATGAACTGTGCCAAAGGAATTGCTATAAATGATGTATGTCAGGATATATTTCATTTTGATAAAGTCACGATTAATAGAAGTCGTCTGTAATGCAGCATCAAACATTGCCTTGTTTATTTTCCTCTGTTACTCACCTTTGTAAGAATTACTTATGCAACATTTTAGCTTCGATATGAACTGCGTTATTTAAAACATTAACGAAACGTGACTTTCTTTGGGTGGGTTAGGGGCTTCAAATTCGCACGCATTACTACGGATATTAGCATTTCGCTTTCTTGTCACGGCCGATAGTGCGTAGAGAGTAAGTACTGTACAAACCGCTGTCATATGGGGTTCTTTGTGGAAAAGAAAGAGTAACTTCAGCCGCTTAAAAAAGAAAAATAAAAAAAAATACTTTCAGTGCGTCTTAGCAGCTAAAATTTAGACATTGCATTTCTTTCGCTGTATTCTTCGTGCATAAAACGTTCAGGATTGGACCATTCAATTGTGAGGTTCACTGGAAGAATTTCTGGGAAATGATATACATCCACGAAAGAAGTGGCTTACGAAACACACTTACGACCAGCTGTTGTGTGTTATTCGTCAGTCTTGAGTCGTTAGCTGGTAAGATTAATAGTGAGACGAGAAGTACAAAGATGAGCAGGACATATCGTCACGGGTTTGTGTAGTGAAAGTGAAGGCGTTACGGAGATGACCAACGAAGCCTAGCGGCAGATGCTATATCAGAGGGGTTATGAATCACGGAGAGGATTACTGTTGAAACTATGAGAGGCAGAAAGCATAACAACTCCTCCCTCACACATCTCTCGAAGTAACCTACACAGGAGAGCCAGAGGTATTGGCAGCTCGTACTGAGGGTTATCGGCAGGTGCTCGTCGCTCTCACCATTCGCGAATTCAAGTGAGACGGGAGGTATTTACAGCAGTACCAGAAGTAACCTGCATCGCACACCGTACAGTTCCAATGCACATGTCTCCCAATATCATATGACTCTGCAAGCTTGACGTTGTGGTGACTCATGATGTTCATGCCTGGATACGCTCCAGAAGTATGTTTCACGCAATGTTTACTCAAAAATCCTGAAAATGCTAGATTGTAAGATGAAGAGTGCCTAAAAGCTACTTCCCTATCTGTCGTCATATACGAATCATGGATTATATTAATTCATTTAATTTTTCCGTTTGATCTGTATGCGCACTAAAGAACTCTCCCTGATAAAACAGTAACGATACACTCGAATCTTTTAACTCGTACGTCACACACTTCTACAGCGCGTTACCCCTGCGGTGCCTAATTGCGTCTACATTAGGACACCTAACTCTTTTTTGGGAGAAGAAAATTTCAAATCCCTTCCCAGTCGTACAAATTTAGGTTTTCCATTATTTGTCTTAAATGACTGCAATGGAAGGCGGAATGGTTCCTTTGAGAATGACAAGGGAGAGGTCCTTCCTGATCCTTGTTCTTCTGGAGTGTATATTCTCGTCTATTCCTCCAACAAATTCAGGTGAATGGCGGGCTGGTTACACTGACAGAAAAAAATCTCTCAACACCAAAAAGTAATTGACGTAAACGAATAAAATTTCGTGATGCAGTAATTTACCAACAGCCTTACGTATTGTAGAAATTTATTTTATGAACTTCTTATGTGCTACCAGTTTCGGGATTATACTGATGCCATCTTCAGGCCCCATACGTCATAGTCGTAAAGACGCTATACACGGAAGGAGCCATATGACTGGATCCGTGAATCAAATCGTTATACAACAGCTCTTGGTGGCCAGTTCATAAAATCAATTTCTACAATACATACGGCTGTTGGTAAATTATTGCATCAAGAAATACATACCAGCCGTTGCCCCACAGTCCATAATGGATCAACGAAGAAGAATAAAATTTCGGGAACACATCTGCCTAAGTAACATAATTAAGCGATTAACAATGCAAGATCACAGCTTAGTTCAAACGCGAGAAAAGCCATTGCAAATGTGAAATGCTGGTACACCAGACTGTTGCGTGAAAGCATGCAAAGTGTATGCATCGATTTGTAGAGGTGTCGGATGTCAGTTTGTGGGATGGAGTTCGATGCTTGTGCACTTAGTCGGTCAATTTGTCGATGGCGCTGGAGCTGTCGTCCGATGATGTACCACACGCGTTCGATTGATCTGGTGATCGAGGAGGCCAAGGCAACATATCGATACTTTACAGACCATGTTGGGTCATGACAGCGTTATCCTGTTGGAAAACACCCCCTGGAATGATGTTCATGAATGGCAGCACAGTAGGTCGAATCACCAGACTGACGTACAGATTTGAAGTCCGTGTGCATGGAATTACCATGAGAGTGCTTCTGGCTTCATACGAATTCACACCCCAAACCATAACTCCAGGTACAGGACCAATGTATCCAACATACAGACAGATTGGTTGCAGGCCCTCAGTCGGTCCCTTCTAACCAACAAAACACACGGCCATCACTGGTACCGAGGCAGAATCAGGTTTCTTCAGAAAACACAACACGCCGCTATCTTTCCGCGCAATGAACTCTCGCTTGTAACCACTGAAGTCGCAAATGGCGGTGGTTTGGGGTCAGTGGGATGCTTGCTACAGGCCGTCTGGCTCGAAGCTGTCCTTGAAGTAAACGATTTGTAGCAGTTCGTTGTGTTACTGTAGAGCGAGCTGCTGCTAAAATTGCTGCTGCAGAAGCAGTACGATGCACCAGAGTCTCACACTGAATACGATGTTCTTCCCTCTCGATGGTACCAACTGGGCGTCCGGAGCTCGGTCTTCTTGCGACCGTAGATTCTCGTTACCACCGGTCAGCAACCATGAACAGTTGCTACCTTCCTTCCGAGTTTTCCTGGAATATCGTGGAAAGAACATCCAGTTTCTCGTAGCCCTATTACACAATCTAGTTCAAACTCAGTGAATTCTTGATAATGGTGTCTTTGTCGTCTTGAAGGCTTTGTTGACTAACATCAACTCACTACGGCCAGTATCAAGGGTAAGAAACGCTCACGACCGTTACAGCGTGTATTTAAACACACCTCATTCCAATCCTCATAGCGCCACTCTTATGCGGTTGGCAGGACATTGGAATAGACATCATCTTCGAGACGAAGGAACACGTCTACCAACCTTCGTTTATGTTGCACAACTCTTTCTTGGTGTTGAATTTTTTCCGTTAGTTTATTAAGAAACTCCAAATATTATCATTTAAAGTTGCTGGAAGAATTTAAGTAGTGGTCTGGACACATGCAATTGGATAATTTTAGCTATTGGGATGTATAGACTCAGCGTCGGAAAAAAATCTCAGCTGCCCTGCTCGAGAGTGAAGCGCCCTTCACGGAAGGTCAGTGGCTGGAGCGCTGGTTAACACACGTTACGTCACCGGACGCAAAGAAGAACAAGAAATAACCGTGAGGGCGCGAGATGTCAACGACCTAGATGGGTCAATTGGCGTTTATCTGGCAGTGGCTGTTTAATCAAATCACTTCTCCGCCCTGCGGCACGGGCTGTGCCGTGATGGCACCGCCATCTCTAGCCATCCGCCAACTATACTGCTGCGTAAATATGGTTTCTGCCGTATTAGCGATATGCTTCCCACCGACGACTACCAGAGTATAACGGAAGCATTGACATTTGTTCTGAGGAACATCTGCACATTGTGTTGGTTTTATTTCCTCAGTTTCCTTATTATCATTGAATAACGTGTAAGTTTAATCATTTTCGCATTAGCTTAAAAGGATCCGCTTTGCTTTTATCCCGATTTGGAAAAAGTTCAATTAAACACATCATTTGGTTAGCTTCTAAGTTATTCAAAGATTAGATTAGATTTACATTCATTCGAATTGATCCGTAGTGAGGAGGTCCTCCAGGATGTAGAACATGTCAGAAAAACAATATACATGACAAATATTTACAACTAAAACAAATAAGCTAAAGTACCTTCCACAGGTCCCAAGTGGAATGATCGTCACTTTTTTTTAATGAACACCATATGAAAGGATTATTTTACAACAATCATTTACTAAGATCGCATTAATGCATTGAATTTAAATTAATTTTTTATTTATGAGTTAATAAACATATAATAGAAATACTACAATACTTAATTACAATGAACACATTACTGCACTGAAATAGTGCAGAAGTTATATATATTCAATACCAATTGGTTCTATTGAGAAATTCATCAATGGAATGCAAGAAGTTGGCCACCAATAAATTCTTTAGGCTTTTCTTAAACTGAATTCCATGGTTGTTAAGCTTTTTATGGCTGCTGGCAAGTTATTGAAAATGTGTGTTCCTGAATAATGCACACCTTTTTGTACAAGAGTAAGTGACTTTAAATCATTGTGAAGTTTGTTCTTATTTCTAGTATTGATTCCATAAACTGAGCTGTTAGTTTGAAAAAGTGATATATTTTTAATGACAAATTTCATTAAGGAATAAATATATTGGGAAGCAGTAGTTAGTATCCCTAGTTCCCTAAACATGCCTCTGCAGGATGTTCTTGAGGTCACACCACATACAACTCTTATTTTACGTTTTTGTGCCCGGAAAACTTTAGTTGGCTTGATGAATTACCCCAAGAAATAATCACATATGACATTATGGAGTGAAAGTAAGCATAGTATTCCAGCTTTCTCATTTTTATATCGCCTATGTCTGACAGCATTCGCATTGCAAATAGAGATTTGTTTAGACGCTTCAGCAGTTCTTTGGTGTGCTCCCGACAGTTGGATTTATTATCAAGCTGTAATCCCCAGAATTCAACAATGTTTACTTCTTCTATCTGCTTGTCATCGTATATTAGGCATATACTCGTGGGACACCCCTTACAAGTTCTGAACTGCATGTAGTGTGTTTTTTCAAAGTTTAGTGGCAGAGAATTGGCTAGGAACCAGTGATTGATGTCTACAAATATTTTATTAGCCGATCTTTCTAAGACTGCACTTGATTTGCTATTTATTGCAATGTTTGTATCATTGTCAAACAAAATAAACTTGGCATCTGGTGATGTTACTGATGAAAGGTCATTGATATAAACAAGAAAATGTAAGGGCTCTAAGATGGAACCTTGTTGGACCCACATGTTATTTGTTCCCAGCTGGATGATGCCAGATAGCTTAATACATGTTTCTTTCCTTATAACAGCCTTTGTTTCCTGCCAGAGATATAAGATTTGAACCATTTTGCAGCATATCCTGTTACAACATAATATTCTAATTTACTTAAAAGGCTGTTGTGATTTATACAGTCAAATGCCTCCGACAGATCACAAAATATACAAGGTGCCTACATTTTTTTTGTCTAATGAATTAAGTACATTTTCACTGTAAGTGTATATTGTCTTCTAAATATCAGAAACCTTTAGAAATCAGAACTGCGACTTTGACAGTATGTTATTTGTGATAAGATGGTTATAAAGCCGATTGTACGTTACCTTTTCTAAAATTTTTGAGAATGCTGGCAAAATGTGAAATTGGACAGAAAGTATGTTGTCATAATCTACATTTGATGTTTAGATTTAGGGTGCAAAACCGAGTAAGATTTGTGGCGGCCCGGCACGTGAACATGCTACATACAGTTGTCCGTGCGAGAAACACCAATCTTTCAAATTAATTACTTAACATTGGAATGTTTTCTCTTGTGCTTTATTGATAGTCATATTGAGCGCTAATCTTAATGTACATTGGAGCCTTTTAAAGCTTTATGGCAAATTTGTTGAAATGAGGAGAAATCGTAGTATGAATAGTGACTTGCCTTTTTCTTTTCCGATTAATATTCACGCTTCCGTGAGGTTGTTTGGAAGCATTTTTTGCGAGAGCATACTCGAGCTATTAAGAAATTCTTTTGGAACGTTCATGCTTTCGTCTTGGACAGTGATGGATTTCAGCATAATTTCTTAAATCTTACTTTCTTAATCAAGAAATCCGTGTATCCTCATTCGTTTATTGAACAACGACATTTTCGTTGCTAAAATTGTTCGCCCACGAAACCATTTTCTGTTTACCTGGTTTCTCTCTGTAAGTGGATACACTTTTCGGTACTACACTGCACGGTTCGCCGGCGGAGAAGATCTTGTCGGAGTGTGAATCAATGCGATATGTTTCGTTTCCAGTTTGCATTCTCGATTATTCCAGAGTATTCCAGCACATTATACAACATTCGAAATCATTCATTAACTTTCCAGAGTATTCGTAAAAGCTCGAGAATATTGTAGAAAAATCTCTAATGTTTTTCGTTGATACCAGGTCGATATGAAAGAGAGAGAAGTTGTCCTGGTGGCCACCGCGATGTGATGACGACCACTTAAACACAGATATCCCCATAATCATAATACTGCACAACCACTATATCGCAGAACGGGAGAACCGAGTGTACCATCAGACATCAAAACCAAGGATTACATGTGGTTAATTTTTCAAGTATCGTCAACTTCAACCACAATTTGTATTTATAAATTACTGACCACACGGTGCTATACGTACCGAAATGAGCTGCAGGGTTCCGAGATACAGATGTTCGGCGTTCCCTTTAGAACGAAGAGTTTCTCCACAACAACCTAGAGAAAAAAGAAAGAAAAAAAAGATAACGTTATACGTTTGCACAGTCTTCATCATAAGAACGCGTTCGTAAAGAAAGGAATAGAAAATTGCTTTTACTGTTTCCTTCACTCTGAAGACTGGTTTGAGACAGCACTCTACACTTGTCTGTCCTGGGCAAGTGTCTCACATCTCGACACAAGTACTATAACATATACATATTTGAACCTGCTTGAAGAAATCAAACTGCAATCAAATGAAGCATCAGTACCTATTGTATAGATTGTAAGTAGGCTGTTTAGGTTTTTATGTTGGTAACGCCACGTAGCGCTCTATATGAAAATCACTGCCTGTGCTGTGTGAAGTCTGTGGCTGGTTTGCATTCTTGGAATTTTCGCTATTGTAGTGTTGGGCAGTTGGATGTGAACAACGCGTAGCGTTGCCCAGTTGGAGGTGAGCCGCGAGCACTGGTGGATATGGAGAGGGACATGGCAGAGTTTTGAGAGCGGACGATCTGGATGGGTGTCCATCAGAAAGAGTAAATGTGTAATACTGTATATCATGAACTGATATGTATATATGGTGACTTTTGAATATTATTAAGGTAAATAAATTGTTTGTTCTCTATCAAAATCTTTCATTTGCTAACTGTGCCAATCAGTAGTTAGTGCCTTCAGTAGTTAGAATCTTTTATTCAGCTGGCGGTATTGGCGCTCGCTGTATTGCAGTAGTTTGAGTAACGAAGATCTTTGGGAGGTCAGTGATTCATGAAAGGTATAGGTTATTCTTAGTAAGGGCCATTCTTTTGTAGGGATTATTAAAAGTCAGATTGCGTTGCGCTAAAAATATTGTGTGTCAGTTTACTGTTGATCAGAATAAGTAAAGAGAGTAATGTCTGAGTACGTTCAGGTCTGCTCAACTGTTTGAAAATCAAATAACGTAAGAGGTTTATCAGCAAAGTAATTCATTAATTTTTCTAAGGGGATGTTTCAAGATTAAAAGTTATTACAGCTATCTGAAAAGTCGAATGCATGGGCAAGAGTAAGAGTACAATCGACCAAGGTAAGAAGAGATTCATCGGTTAGAAATCGTGGAAGTAAGAGTTACAGTGGGATAACACAGCTTCATTATTTACAGCGAGACGTGTAGCTGTTACTCGTACATTTATCAGTCTGTTAACCACGATATTAAGTAATTCCAAATTTTAATATTCTAAATTCTCGTTTAACTAACTTTACTATACCCTACGTACAAAACTTGCTTCTGGGCGAGTAGTGACTGACGTCATCAGAGTCGGCCGCAGTGGCCGAGCGGTTCTAGGCGCTGTTGCTGAGCCATCTTGTACGTTTATACTCCGAACCAAAACGATGGCGGTTCGCGCAGCTCGAGACAAGGACGGGAATTGCATTGTCGTCGGTTCCAAGCGACAGTTGCGTTAAGCTCGTATTCGTGCTGTGCGCTTGAAGAAAGCGTGTGTACTCAAAATTGTATCTGTCGCTTTCTCATGCAGAATTTGTCGCTTACCACCACCACCTCCTCCACCACCACCACCACCACCACCACCACCACCACCACCACCACCACCACCACCAGCAGTGACGACTCGAAACAAATGGAATAAGAATTCACTAAATAAATCGCTACAATCACGTTTATTGCTCGCCTTGACGACGACATTCACAGCAGTGCGCTGAAAACACTACTGAACGCTCATTGGTGTGGAGAATGCGTGACGTAGATGCCCAGAAAAAGCCTACACTCGACCGTCATCGTTTGTGACTCCGACTTGTGGACAGGTTTATACAATGATCCTACCTTCTCCTTTTTTCTGACCCTTATCCCATGATCAGGATGTTAATCTGGGCTTCGCTATGTTAGTGGCAGAGGGTCGCCAAATGATCTTCCTGTCGCCACGTCGTTATCAGGAGAAACAAAACTGATATTCTACGGATCAGAGCGTGGAATGTCAGAGCCCTTAATCGAACTAGTAGGTCAGAAAATTTAAAAAGAGAAATGTATAGATTAAAGTTAGATGCAGTGGGAATTAGTGAAGTTCCGTCGCAGGATGAACGAGACATCCGGTCAGATGTATTAAACTAAAACCTTAAGTCCTCCCGCACAGGCCATGAAGGCCCAAAGGTACCGACTGGTCGCCGTGTCATCCTCAGTCAGCCCACAGGCGTCACTGGATGCAGAAATGGAGGGACATGTGGTCGTCACACCGCTCTCCCGGCCGTAGGTCAGTTTCCGAGACCGAAGCCGCTACTTCTCAGTCAAGTAGCTCCTCAGTTCGCCTCACAAGGGCTGAGTGCACCCCGCTTGCAAACAGCGCTCGACAGACCAGATGGTCTCCCATCCAAGTGATAGCCCAGCCCGACAGCTCTTAACTTCGGTGATCTGACGTTAACCGGTGTTACCACTGCGGCAAGGCTGATGGCCCGGTCAGGTGAATACAGGGCTATAAATACAAAATCAAATAATGATAATGCAGGAGGAGGCTTAATAATGAATTAAAAAAATAGGAACGCGGATAAGCTACTACGAACAGCATTGTGAACGAATTATTGTAACCAAGATAGACATGAAGCCCACAATTATCACAGTAGTACAAGTTTATATGCCAACTAGCTCCTCAGATGACGAAGGGATTGAAGAAATGTATGATGAGATAAAAGAAATTATTCAGACAGTGAAGGGAGACGAAAATTCAATAGTCGTGGGGGACTACAATTAGATAGTAGGAAAAGGAAGAGAAGAAAAAGAAGTAAGTGGACATTGGACATGGACTGGGATAAGGAATGAAAGAGGAAGCCGCCTGGTAGAATTCTGCACAGGGCATAACTTGATCATAGCTTGTAAGTAGGCTGTTTATGTTTTCTCTATGTAAGTAGGCTGTTTATGTTTTCTCTATGTAAGTAGGCTGTTTATGTTTTCTCTATGTAAGTAGGCTGTTTATGTTTTCTCTATGTAAGTAGGCTGTTTATGTTTTCTTATTGGCAACGTTACGTAGCGCTCAATATGAAAATCACTGGCTGTGCTGTGTGCAGTCTGTGGCTAGTTTGCATTGTTGTCTGCCATTGTAGTGTTGGGCAGCGGCAGCTGGCTGTGAACAGCGCGTAGCGTTGCGCAGTTGGAGGTGAGCCGCCAGCAGTGGTGGATGTGGGGAGAGAGATGGCGGAGATTTGCAATTTGTCATGAACTGATATATATATTATGACTTGTGATGATATTAAGGTAAATACATTGTTTGTTCTCTATTAATATCTTTCATTTGCTAACTATCCCTATCAGTAGTTAGTGCCTTCAGTAGTTTGAATCTTATATTTAGCTGGCAGTAGTGGCGCTCGCTGTATTGCAGTAGCTTGAGCAGCGAAGATTTTTGTGAGGTAAGTGATTTGTGAAAGGTATAGTTTAATGTTAGTCAGGGCCATTCTTTTGCAGGGATCTTTGATAGTCAGATTGCGTTGCGCTAAAAATATTTTGTGTCAGTTTAAGGACAGTCGTGCATAAATTGTTAAAAAGGGGATGTTGCACATGTCGACCCTTAGCCTAGGATACCTCACTGGAATCTTCTGATTTTTTCTTGTAGTTTGTGTATTTAGTGTAGCTTTTGTTTATTGCTAGCGCGTAATTGTAGAGAGAATCCCCTTTGTAGTTGTAGCCTTTCATTGTTGTACAGTAAAACAGTTGTGGCATGCATATAGATTTGCACCAAGTATTTCGCAGCTACGCTTGCAATTAACTAGATATTATTTTCAGTGCTATGTTAATGTGTTCTCCTATTTTTGCACTTCAAATTGTGCTTTTCTGTGTTATCGTGTGAAATATTGTGACAATTATGGCGTGTGAAAAACGTAACACTAGGCTCCAAAGTAAATTGAGAAATGATAGTGACGACGAGCGTAGCTTGCCAGCACCACTGGGTAATGAATTAACTAATGTTCAAAGTAGTAATTTGGTAATTGCGCATAGGGAAATGGAGCGGGCGGCAAACAATGGTGTAGACAGTGAAACAGGTAGTGAACAGGGAAGCGTTATCGATCGATTGGTCGGCAACAGCTCGCCTCAGGAATCGGGAATAACAGAACACAATATTGCAAATACTACAGATTCAGGTTTTGGGTTCTCACCGTTTTCTCAAATGAGTCAAGACACATTTTCCGCTTGTCAAAATGTGAATGTTGCCGGTGCAAATTCACTGCCGAAAAGCACTGAGGAACATGTTTCAGACACCAGTGCATTGTTATTACAATTAATGCAACAAATGGGACAAAAGCTTGAAAAGTTAGACACAATGGAACAAAATCAGAGACAAACACAGGAAAAGTTAGACACAGTGGAACAAAATCTTCAAAAGTTAGACACAATGGAACAACACCAGAGACAAACACAGCAACAGTTAGACGCAATGGGACAAAATCTTCAAAAGTTAGACACCACACTTGAACAAACACGTGAAGGTTTAACTAGTGAGTTACATAACATTGAATCGAAATGTCAAAAAGTCTGTAATGACATAAAACACAAATTTGTGAGCATTTTAAACCTATTTTTTCGCGGCATGAAAATGCATTACAGAATCACGAAGCAGCCATAAAAGAACTGCAAATTATTGTTCATGAAAATCATGAGACCTTGCAAGCTAAATTTGACTCAGTTGCATCTACCGATTCGGTTACGCAACTTGCAAAAACTCAGGAAAACTTTAAGGACACAGTAGATACTCTGAAACTTGGTTCAGAAAAACACACTGAAGAAATAAGTACACTATCGGAGAAAGTAGCCGAACTTTCGGATCAGGTCACTAATTTATCTACAAAGGTAGATGATGATCTGAATGACACAAGACCCGTAGCCTTCACTGACACAGAAGAGTATGAACAAATAAGAAAATTCAAACAAAATCAGAATCAAATTAATACACAACACCAAAGAGAAATCCGGGAAGTACAAGATCAGCTGACACAGGTAATACAAGAATTACGTATTTCAGAGGACACTCGCGCTCCAACACGGGAAGAGGGACTTAGAAACACGGAAAAGCCGCAAAATAATAACACAGGGCATTTCGGAAATTATGAAAGAAATTGGCAATGTGCACCGAATTTTGAGATGGAACGGCCGACACGACCTAACAATGACCAATATGCGACTCGCCGACATGACGATTTTGACTATAAGCTGTTCATTACTACACGTAAATTCAAAACATTTAAGAATTCTGGCAACGACATTCATCCACAAGCATGGCTCCATCAATTTTCTCATTGTTTTCCTCCCAACTGGTCATTGGAGCACAGATTAGAATTTATGTGTGGCTACTTAGAGAATGAACCAGCTGTGAGAATGCGATCGGTCATTCACGATTGCCACAGTGAAGGAGAATTTTACCATGCCTTCCTCTCAGCATATTGGTCGCAAGCTACACAAGACCGTGTAAAACATGGCATCATAATGATGAAACATTTCGAACAATCTGAATTCTCCAGTCTTGTGAAATATTTTGAAGACATGTTGCACAAGAATCAGTACCTGTCAAATCCATACAGACCCTCAGAACTCATCCGCATTTGCTTAATCAAATTACCTGAACATTTACGACATATTATTTTGGCAGGACGTTGCAAAGACGACATTGAAGCTTTTCAGGGACTGTTACAAGAACTGGAAAGTGACACTGACAATCGCGGAACGCAGGAGCACAACAATTACAGATCACATCAGTCGCAATTCCGCGATGAAAGAAATAATAACTGGACGCGACAAGGCTATTCTCACAACACAAATCGTGACCAAAATAGACACCACCCGTATGACAACCGTTGGCAGAGTAGTAATAACTACAGGGAAAGATCACCTCTCCGTGGTAATGACTATCACAGAGACAATAAGAGAAACAGACAATATGGGAACCAAAATAAATACTATCAAGGGAGACAGAATAACTTTAGACGCAACGGACCAGCGCGCAGTTACGATTCAGGGAGAAATTCTCCACCATGTGACCGACAAGAAAGAAACTATGGAATCTACCGACATGACGACAGACGATATGATCGTAACGACAGACCTGAATTGCATCAGAACTGGCGGGATTCAAACAGAGCAGGGCCCTCTCGTCACGGTGAATTTGTAGAAGTTAGGTCTCCAAATCCCAATAACGACGCGCGCCAACAAAGAGACAATAGGCAATGACTCACACCGCTGGCAGCAACAAAACGTACTTATGAAATTGATGACGGAGCTGCCGTAGCTAGTAATTACGTAAAAATGGAAGACATTAGGGACATCTTACTCCAGGAACACGACGTAAAACTTAACAACATTGCATATCCTGTGATTCACATTACTGTAAATGACGTAAAATTTACGGCAGTACTTGACTCTGGCAGTCCCATCTCAGTAATTAGTGAAACAGCCTTTAGCAAATGAAAGATATTAATAGAGAACAAACAATGTATTTACCTTAATATCATCACAAGTCATAATATATATATCAGTTCATGACAAATTGCAAATCTCCGCCATCTCTCTCCCCACATCCACCACTGCTGGCGGCTCACCTCCAACTGCGCAACGCTACGCGCTGTTCACAGCCAGCTGCCGCTGCCCAACACTACAATGGCAGACAACAATGCAAACTAGCCACAGACTGCACACAGCACAGCCAGTGATTTTCATATTGAGCGCTACGTAACGTTGCCAATAAGAAAACATAAACAGCCTACTTACATAGAGAAAACATAAACAGCCTACTTACATAGAGAAAACATAAACAGCCTACTTACAAGCTACCATTTGGTTTAAGAATCATGAAAGAAGGTTGTCTAAGTGGAAGATGCCTGGAGACATTGGAAGGTTTCAGATAGATTATATAATGCTAAAACAGAGATTTAGAACCAGATTTCAAATTGTTGGACATTTCCAGGGGCCGATGTAAACTCTGACCACAGTTTATTGGCTATGAACTGTAGACTAAAACTGAAGAAACTGCAAACGGTAGGAGTTGGGTTGGGTTGTTTTGGGGGAGGAGACCAGACAGCGAGGTCATCGGTCTCATCGGATTAGGGAAGGAAGGGGAAGGAAGTCGGCCGTGCCCTTTCAAAGGAACCATCCCGGCATTTGCCTGGAGCGATTTAGGGAAATAACGGAAAACCTAAATCAGGATGGCCGGACGCGGGATTGAACCGTCGTCCTCCCGAATGCGAGTCCAGTGCAAACGGTAGGAATTTAAGGAGATGGGACGTGGATAAATTGAAAGAACCAGAGGTTGTAGAGAGTTTCACGGAGAGCATTAGAAAACGATTGAGAAGAACAGGAGAAAGAAATGCAGTAGAAGAAGAATGGGTAGCTTTGAGAAATGAAATAGTGAAGGCAGCAGAGGATCAAGTAGGTAAAAAGACGAGGGCTAGTAGAAATTCTTGGGTAACAGGAAAGATATTAAGTATAACTGGTCAAAGGAGAAAATATAAAAATGCAGTAAATAAAGCAGGAGAAAAGAAGTACGAACGTCTCAAAAATGAGATCGACAAGAAGTGCAAAATGGCTAAGCGAGGAAGGCTAGAGGACAAATGTAAGGATATAGAAGCATATATCACTAGGGGTAAGATAGGAAAATTAAAGAGAGACTTGGAGAAAAGAGGACCACCTGTATTAATATCAAGAGCTCAGACGCAAAAGCAGTCCTAAGCAATGAAGGGAAAGCAGAAAGGTGGAAGGAGTACACAGAGGTTCTGTACAAGAGCGATGTACTTGAGGGTAATATTATGGAAATGGAAGAGGACATACATGAAGATGAAATGGGAGATACTATACTGCTTGAAGAATATGACAGAGCACTGAAAGACTTAATCGAAACAAGGTTCTGGGAGTAGGTAACATTCCGTTAGAACTACTGATACCTTGGGAGAGCCAGAAATGACAAAACTCTTCCATCTGGCGAGTAAGACAGGCGAAATACTCTTAGACTTTTAGAAGAATGTAATAATAGCAATCCCAAAGAAAGCAGTTGTTGACAGGTGTAAAAATTACCGAGCTATTAGTTTAAGAAGTCACGGCTGCAAAATATAACACGAATTCCTTACAGACGAATGGAAAAACTGGTAGAAGCCGACCTGGAGGAAAATTAGTTTGGATTCCGTAGAACTGTTGGAACACGTGAGGCAATACTGACCCTACGACTTATCGCAGAAGATAGATTAAGGGAAGGCAAACTTACGTTTCTAGGATTTGTAGACTTTGACATTCTGACTGGAATACTCTCTGTCAACTTCTGGGGGTGGCAGGGGTCAACTACAGAGAGCGAAAGGCTATTTACAATTTGAACAGAAACCAGATGGTAGTTATAAAGAGTCGAGGTGCACGAAAGGGAAGCAGTGGTTGAGAAGGGAGTGAGGCAGGGTTGTACGTATCCCTGATGTTATTCGATCTGTATACTGATCAAGCAGTAAAGGAAACAAAAGAAAAATTTGGAGTAGGAATTGGAATCCGTGGACAACAAATAAAAACTTTGAGGTTTGCCGACGACACTGTACTTCTGTAAGAGACAGCAAATTACTTGGAAGAGGACCTGAACGGAATGGACAGTGTCTTGAAAGAAGGCCATAAGATGAACATCAACAAAAGCAAAACGAGGATAGTGGAATGTAGTCGAATTAAATCAGGTAATGCTGGCTGAATTAGATTATGAAATGAGACACTTAAAGTAGTAGCTGAGTTTTGGTATTTGGGCAACAAAATAACTGATGATGTTCGAAGTAGATAGGATATAAAATGTAGACTGGCAATGGCAAGAAAAGCGTTTCTGAAGAAGAGAATTTTGTTAAAATCGAGTACAGATTTAAGTGTTAGAAAGTCTTTTCTGAAAGTATTTGCACGGAGTGTAGGCACGTATGGAAGTGAAACATGGACGACAAACAGAAGCTTTCGAAATGTGGTGATACAGAAGAATGCTGAAGATTAGATGAGTAGATCACGTAAGTAATGACGAGTTACTGAAGAGAATTGGGGAGAGGAGGAATTTATGGCACAACTTGAGTAGAAGAAGAGATCGGTAGGTAGGACACGTTCTGAGGCATTAACAATCACCAAAGTATTGGAGGGAAACGTGGACGGGAGGGAGGCCAAGAGATGAATACCATAAGCAGATGCAGAAGGATGTAGGTTGCAGTAGTTATTCGCAGATGAGGCGACTTGCACGGGATAGAGTAGCACGGAGAGCTGCTTCAAACCAGTCTTTGGACTGCAGACCACCACAACAACAATTCAACCCATAGAAACAGGAACACCAACATACAAAATAAAAACGCTACGAACTTACGCACCATCCTAACATATTTGCAAATGTTGGACGATAACTAAGCCTTATGGTATACAAGGGTCGGGGGGGGGGGGGGGGGGGACGACTGGGCCTCTTCACTTATCCGCCGGGTAGATTTGAGCCGGGCCCCGCGTGCCTCCCCGAATCTCTGACGCGGCGTTAGCGCGGCTGTCTAGGAAGATCACAGTGACCCTCCCTGCGGTAGGTATTCCATTAGATCCTCTCTCCATTGACAGTTCTAAAGCACGAGCTGTGATCTAGTTTATTTGGGACATAGAATACTGTATTACAAGTTCCAGTTGTCCCTTCCCAACAGCACAGTAACAATGGTCCGCGTGCAGCTGTTTGCGACAACATTGAGATGTTGTCAAGGAACGCGATTTGTAGGCCGGCTTAGGCGTCAGCCAGTGAACGGTAGCCGTGGCGTCGGAGCCCTTCACAATGAGAACGGGAGGGCAGGTCTCCACAGCCTGAGGAGCGCGCCGCCAGTCCGGAGTCGTCCCGTCAAGCCTCTCATAATCCCGCGTCCCGCGGCAGAGGCAGCGGCCCACACACGAAGAGCCCCAGAGAGCACAGGCCGCCGGATTAAAACCCCCACAAACAGGCTGCCGGCCACGTCAAGAGGCCGCCCCTGTACCGCGAGCATTACACCGGACCCTCTCTCCCTCCCTCTCCCCCCCCTCTCTCCCCCCCCCCCTCTCTCTCTCTCTCTCTCTCTCTCTCTCTCTCTCTCTCTCTCTCCGCTCCCCGTCAGCCTCCCGCTTCGGGGGACCCGTCTGCAGCTGTTAGCAGAGACGCTAGCCGCTTCCGGGTTTAGTGTCCACCTCTGAGCCGCGCCGGTTGTCAGCCGATATCCTGACAAGCATTTCAGGCGGACTTTTTCCTGCTCGGGCGTCAGTTCAGATAGTGCTTGTAGAGTCTCTGGTTGCGCGTTGTCCCTCGGTACTAATATCCTGAACAGAGTCACCCTATCCGTGCGGCAGAAATACGAGAGTGCAGTGAAGTGCTAAAGCTGTGACCACCCTTATGAGGGGACCACCAGAAGACTAGGAAAACAGTTAAATACAACTGAATATTTTGCTATCATAACACCAAAGGGATATCGAAAGGTGATCAAAGTTCATGGAGAATGTCAGCGACGGCAAAACACTTGTAGGAGCGACTGTAAGGAATGTATTTTTTTTTTTTTTTTTTTGGTCATCAGTCTACTGACTGGTTTGATGCGGCCCGCCACAAATTCCTTTCCTGTGCTAACCTCTTCATCTCAGAGTAGCACTTGCAACCTACGTCCTCAATTATTTGCTTGACGTATTCCAATCTCTGTCTTCCTCTACAGTTTTTGCCCTCTACAGCTCTGTAATACAACGGTAATAGAGGTTGATCGAATTCGAATCGCAGGCTATGCCGAGGGAATTATTTTAGGAAATGAGACACTGAAGGAAGTAGATGTGTTTCGATATTTGAGTAGCAAAAGAACTAACGATGGTCGAAGTAGAGAGGATACGAAATGGGTAACTGTAATTGCGCCGGCCGAAGTGGCCGAGCGGTTCTTGTCGCTACAGTCTAGAACCGCGCAACCGCTACGGTCAGCGGTTCGAATCCTGCCTCGGGCATGGATGTGTGTGATGTCCTTAGGTTAGTTAGGTTTAAGTAGTTCTAAGTTCTAGGGGACTGATGACCTCAGCTGTTAAGTCCCGTAGTGCTCAGAGCCATTTGAACTGTAATTGCAAACATTGTTCTTCTAACAAAAAACTTAAGTGTGAAGAAGTTCTTTCTGGTGGTGTGTGTCAGGAGTATAGCCTTGTGTGCAGGTGAAATGCTGACGATAAATAGTTAAGAAGAAAATAGAAGAGTGGGTAGATCTCATAGGTAATGAAAAAGGACTGGATCCAACTGGGTAGAGAAGAAATTTGCACTACAAATTGACATGGAGAAGGTGTAGGTTGATAAGAAACATCCTGAGGTAACAAATGTCCTTCAGAACAGGCCTCGGAAGACCCAGCGGTACCGACTGATCGCCATGTCATTCTCTGCTCATATGCGTCACTGGACGCGGGTATGGAGGGTCAATTCGTCGGCACACTGTTCTCCTGAGCATTGTCAGTTTTCGTAGCCGGAGCTGCTACTTCTAAGTCAAGTAGCTCCTCAATTGGCCCCACAAGGGCTCAGTGCACTCCATTTGCCAGCAGCGCTCGGCAGGCCTGGATGGTTTCCCATCCAAGTCCTAGCCAAGCCCGACGCCGCTTAACTTCGCTGGTCTGACAGGAGCAGGTGTTGCCACTGCAGCAAGACCGTCGGCTGAGGAAATAAGGTACCGTCAATTTTATAATGGGTGGAAGTGTGAGGGGGTATCAATTGTAGAGTGACACCAAGCCTCGATTAAAGAGGGAAAGTTTAATTGGTTGGGGGTTGGAGTAGGTATGTCGAGGTGAGGAGGCTCTTGAAGGACAGACCAATGTGCAGGGCTGCATCAAACTAGTCCCCAGACTAAAGACCACAACATCAAAGGGCTAAGCCATGCCTATGACCATACATCTAATCAAAAGTATCCAGACACTATCGACTTTATGAAGGCTTGAACTCTACTAGAAACATTTTCAGTTATGTATCTGAATGATCTGAATGTTTCTAGAAGACTGGCAGACCTTTCTTCCTCAAGAGCAGAAACCAGAGCAGGTAATGATGTTGAACACCGGCGTCTGAAGTAAAGTAAACGGCTAACTCATCCCAAAGGTGTTCCATTGCATTCAGGTGGGGATTCTAGACAGGCCACTGCATTACAGGAGAGGTATGGTTCACAGACCATTGCCTCACAGGCTCTACTTCATGACTGGGTCCATTACCATGACACAAGCAATCATTGTCTCCGAACTGTTCCTCTATTGCAGACAGCACAAAATGCTGCAAAATACATTCTATCCTTCCACATATAGCATTATCTTAAGCGCAAGAATGGGCTACATCTAACCACGGACAACGCCCCCATACCGTAGTACCACCAACTCCATACTTCACTGCTGCAGTTGCTCGAGCATTGTTCTCTATTCTTTTTAACTCTGTACGCACATTTATTGTGCTGGACTGCCGTCTGCATTCTGGAACTCACGAGTGATTCATTCTGCTGATTACATGCGACTTTTTTCGACCACCCTCTGCTCTGTTCGAGAGGCCCTTTCTGTCATATCTATATAGTTTTGGTTTAGCTGTGGTTGTTCCTTCATGTTTCGACTTTCACAGTCACGTCACCAACAATCGACTTGGTCAGCTTTACAACGGTTCAAACGTTCCTGATGTATACATTACTCAGGTGACGTCCAATGACTAGTCTAGATCGAAGTCACTAACTCTCCTGAGCGACAAATTTTGCTGTGGTCAGTTCCGCAGTACATAGGGGTATCTGGATACTTTCGATTAGGTAGTGTATACAGCACTGATTGTGTGGCAAATGGCATATCGACTTTAGCCAAGCATAAACTGGACGAGTTAGGAAGAGGGCTGGAAAGAAGTATCAGTATTGTTGCGCCATTTAACAATTCACACTGGTGTCTCAGTAACATTTGCTTACAGAGTTGTGGAAAAGCTCAAGCTGGAACATTACAAAATGACGGTACTTAACAGACAGGCACTGTTGCTGAACCTCAGTACTACAAAAGGCTGCTACAACTGTCCTATCATCAAAAACTAGTCGCAATGCAGCCTCAGACGTAAAGGGGGAGTGTGCCCTTACAATATCATGCATGAAATAACAGCAAATCTTTTGCTTGGTTGTTAGTTCTCTGAAAAAGGTTACAGTATATTGTTCACATACCTATGGGTAATGCAATTAGATCGATCCACTAATGCATCTTACAATAATTAATCTCTATTTCTCTCTTTTCACACCATTCAAACGCTTTCCATGGGTGAGGATGAGTTTTACGTCTCTAACAACCTGTCAGATCATTTATCTGTTCCGCTAATATCTTCACCACAGAGAAAGAGCATTTCAGGATCAGCCTCTCCATCCTGCTCAGACTGCAACAGCCAGTTATAATACTGATGTCAAACAACACTATGTTAATTGTTCAGTCGATGGATTATTTGCTGTTGTCTATACATAGTCCGTCAATACATCATATCTCTTGAGTTTGTGGTTGGCAGTTTAGTATCAGTATTTCATAGGCAGCGTACACACACGTTCCTCCTTGCTGTCGTGAGTGAAATCAACGGTTTATCCGAGCTGTGGAAAATAAGTGTATTCACCTTTCGACTCGAGGATGATAGTATCTCTGAAACAATGTACTAAAACAGACGTCTGATAGTGAGTGGAAGAATGTAGCCAATGGCGATCTTAATGTTACATCTAGAGTATACAGAGCAGCTGCCTCGATGTGAGCGGTATACCTAAGTGTGAAGCTGGCCGCTGTGGTAGAGCGGTTCTATGCGCCTCAGTCCGGAACCACACGGCTGCTACTGTCGCAGGTTCGAATCCAGCCTCGGACATGGATGTGTGTCATGTCCTTACGTTAGTTAGGTTTAAGTAGTTCTAAGTCTAGGCGACTGACGACCTCAGATGTTAAGTCCCATGGTGCTTAGAGCCATTTGAACTTAAGTGTCAAGATGCTTGAAAGCCGAACACAACTCGATAGTTATGCAGTTGTTGTCAGAATGAACCCGGGACTTAGAAAACCTTTGTATCAGTAATCAAACTCTTAAGTGAACAACGATGAGTAAGCGACTCTGAAACAGACTGGTGGCTACTGTACTGGTCTGGATAAAGCTACACCAGCGGCTAAGGTATCACTGTTGAGCCTTTCCTTGTTGGCCGATGGTCGCCTACTCTTGTCAGTCGATATTTTATGTCAACGTAATACCAATCATACTTTCGGTCTGTTGTTTCAGATATTAATATCGCTGCGTATGTTGACGATTACAAGAAGGCACTTAGTAATTTTAGACGACAAATTTCGCTCACTGCTTTTTGATCTTCAATTATTAACATGTATGCTATTCATAAATACTTGTAACTGACTAGAACTTGCCCCTCTCATATTTTAGGTGTAAATGCCAAATAATTTTCTTCTAGTTTCCCGGAATATTTTAGTCATTGGTAACATCTTTGCTGTTGGTTAGCCGCGGTATATGAATAGATGCATAGGGGTGAACCCCTGAGACTTCAACAAGCATTGCTCGGCTGTGTGCGGTCTCTATCTGGAAATCAGCAATTCAGATGTGCTGCTGTGAGTGAACATGTTCGAAAGCTACATTACACGAGCTACTACCGGGAGAACAAGCTGTTTAACAGTAAAACATGGCATTCGTCCGTAAACGCCTTCTGCCGGTACGCAGCGGGTGGCGGAAGCGCATGGTACAGCGTAAACATTGTAATACGGTGTTGATATAGTCATTCTAAGCATATACGGATTAAAAAACACCAAATTCGTCGCAACGCCACCTTTGACCCAAAAACTGCCTCAGTACCAATTTCTGCTGGCTGTTTATCGATTTAGATACGTTTTCTGTGTACGGACTAATTTAGGATACTTTTCTAATGAGGTCTCTGCGTCTTACATTGCGTTACTACGAACTGCTGAATACATTTTTCCGCACACTTTTGTTTGGTCATACTATATTTTATTAAGAATACTAACATCCTTAGTAGGTGCCTTTTTAGTAAACCACTGTGCCCTGTATGTGACACTGTTTCATTTATGCCAGCACAAACGACTGAGTTATTCCGGCGTAGAACACCCCATTGTAGTATCAAAATCACTGAAGCAGTAATATCTTATCCGTAAACATGACATCACTTCGGAAGAAAAGTGTAAGGGGCTTAAAACTAATCATAATATCTTATTTCCTGAGTTCTCATTTGCTCTGTTATACCACCAAAAACATAGAAAGTAACCAGTCACTGAAATTTACATATATTAATCACGACATGTTGGGAGCATTTCGGTGGCTTACGAATAATGTGGCGATCGTGCCCGTTTGACAAAAAACTACCCTTCAAATCAAACAAGCTAAGGTTAAACAACGTTCAATAACCAGAGATTAATCAACCCGACAAACATTAAGAGGACAGACGGACTAGTGCACGCTGTAATTACGGTATACTGGATGTTTGTTTTAACTGGAGTTAATTATATACGTCAAAAACAACGCATCATACAGAAAAAAATGTTCTTGTCAAGTGTTGAATAATCGTAAGTGGGACATATGTCTGTGCTGCAACTGGCTACCTCAGAACCATCCCTCCTGTGTGGCGGTGTCAGCTTTGTATTTTCAAATGGGAACAGCCCACCCCCCCCCCCCCCCCCCTCTCCCATTTTTATTGCGTATTCGGATTTTACGCCAAAAAATACGTATAGTTTATTAAACGGTTGTTTTCAGTTCATGGTAGATGACACTGTAACCGACAAATGCCAAGTGTGCCTGTTTTTCCAATTAAGAACCGACGCTTTAGACCCTCTTTTCATTTACGATGTAAGTGTAAACCTTTACGTCCTAACGGCTGATATTGGTCTTTAAACGTCACTTGATGTACTGAATGTGATTGCACAATACAAGTAATGCGGTAGACATTGAAATTTCTGGCAAATAAGCTACCTGTGTCGTAACGTAGTTTTCTGATCCCTACGTGGTTGATTGTGGTGAGTCCTCAAACCACCGGAATGATTGAGTTCGGTGGCCGCCCTCCAATGCCGCCATGATGATGTCTGATCCCAGTGTGTGTTTCCATCCAACCGCCATAATTCTCGCACTGGCCACTGTGCGGCTGCCGGCGGAATACAAACCATTACAATAAGGTACGATGCCCATAAAGTAGTAGTGAAAGGCGCACCGGTCATGAAAACTCGGTAAATCAATTATTCCAATGGTGAGAGGCAAAGGGACTGACAGATGTAAGCAACCCGATGGAACGAAAAACATATTAGATCCACGTTGTTGTTCCTGGATTACGCTAAACGTAATTTCTGACCAGACATTGAAGCGGCTAACCACATTGTAATGTACAATGAAATGCGTAACATTAAATTTTGAACATAAGATAATTTTGAACATAATGAAATGGAGAATCAAATGCATCGGTTATTAACTGAAAAAACAGGCACACTTGATATTTGTCGATTGCAACGACATCTACCACTAATAAAAAACAATGGTTTGAGTAAACCGTACGTATTTTTTGGCGTAGAACAGGAATATGCAATAAAAATGGGGGTCCCCATTTGAAAATACACAGCTGACCCCGATTATGTTGTATAAATGTTCCGTGGAATTCACGTCGGGCGATCTCGGTGGCTAAATCATTCACTCGAACTGTTCAGCATGTTCTTCCAACCAATCGTGAACAACTGTGGCCTGGTAACATGGTGCATTGTCATCCATAAGAATTCCATCGTTGTCTGGAAACAGGAAGTCCTTGAATAGCTGCAGATTGTTTCCAAGCAGCCGAACATAACCATTTCCAGTCAACGATCGGTTCTGTTGGACCAGAGGACCCAGTTCATTCCACGTTAACACAACCTACACCGCTACGCTTGCACAGTGCCTTGCTAATGACTTGGGTCCATGACTTTGTAGGATCTGCACCACATTCGAACCCTAGCATCAGCTCTTACCAACTGAAATCGGGACTCATCTGAGCAGGCCATGGTTTTCCAGTTGGTTAGGGTCCAAACGATATGGTCACGAACCCAGAAGAGGCACTCCAGGCGATGTAGTGCCGTTAGTAAAGGCAGTCGCGTCGGTTGGCTGCTGCCATAGCCCATTAACGCCAAATTTCACCGCTCTGTTCTAACGGATAAGTTCCTTGTATGTCCCACATTGAATTCTGCGGTTATTTCACTCAGTGTTGCTTGTCTGTTAGCACTGACAACTCTACACAAGCGCCGCTGCCCTCGGTCGTTAAGTGAAGGCCATCGGCCACTGTGCTGTCCGTTGTCACTGTAATGCCTGAAGTATGGTATTCTCGGCAGAATCCTTGCACTGTGGATCCCCGAATACTGAATTTCTTAACCATTTCCGAAATGGAATGTCGCCTGTGTCTAGGTCCAACTACCGTTCAGTGTCTGTTAATTCTCGTGGTGCAACCACAATCACGTCGGAGATATGTTCACATTAATCACCAGGGTACAAATGACAGGTCCGCGAATGCACTGCCCTTTTATATCTTGTGTACGCGATACTACCGCCATCTGTATATGTGCACATCGCTATCCCATGACTTTTTGCTACTTCATTATAAATTGGGTCATCGGTCCTACGACACATTTTATTCCGCCTGTCGCGACTTCCTCTCCTGTGTCAGCCCCCTCGTTTATAAGTGGCGCTTATACATAACTTCTTGTATATATACCAATCTCTGATACCGCTACAGTTTATCCTCTACAGCGTGCTCTAGTACCATGTAAGTTATTTGCTGATGTCTTACCACAAGTACAGTCACCCTGTCTTCATCTTGTCAGTGCTTTCCACACGTTTCTTCACTCGCCGATTCTGCAGAGATCCGTTTTATCAGTCCACCCAATTTATAACATCCTTCCGTAGTGGCACGTCTCAAACGCTTCGGTTCTCATCTTTTCGAGTACTACCACAATCCATGATTGTCATCCATTGAATGTTGTACTCCAAACGTGCTCTTTCTGAAATTTCTTCCTCAAATTAAAGCCAATGTTTGATACTGTCAGACTTCTTTTGCTCAGGAAAGCTCTTTTGTTTCAGTTCTAGTCTGCTTTTTATGTCCTTTTTGCGTCGTCCGTCATCCGTTTCTTTGCTTCGAAAGTGGGAGAATTACTTCGTATACTTTGTGGTTCCCAAGTTTGATGGCAAGTTTCTCATAAATCTCATTTTTGCAGTTCATCATTACTGTCATCTTCCTTCTATTTACCCAGAACCATTGTAAGAAGGATGTCATAATTCGCTCTTACGGACATTTTTTAACAATCGATTTGTATGATATTGTAACGTTAACCTTATTTTCTACACTTTGATAGGTCTGTTAGCCTCTGCTCACACTAGGAAAGATGTTGCGTAAACTCTCTACTTTGTTGTCTGATGGCGGACACGTAGTGTAGCCTTTTTCCCCATCCTTGTCTCTCAACGGTAACGAGAGGTTAGCTTCAAACTTCTTCCTTCAGCTAGAGAGAATCTTTTTCCTGCACTTCTATGGAAGATTGGCATCCCGGTTTTCCTTCCTTTTGCTGACTCTTTACAGCCGTTAGGTAGCTTGCTCAAACAGAACCAGTGAATCACATGCCGTGATGGGGTAGCAGTTCTGATAAAATTTCGATTTCTGGTCTCAGCGGCCTCTACAAGCAGAATGGGAGAAAGAACGGCCTTACGTTTAGGGAGGCAGAGAAGTGGCCATTTCAAGACCATTTTGTGCCAGTCGTTGGTGTTTGAATACCGTGTGCTGAGAGCACCACTCATTTAGGGGTGTGTCGATGCGGTATGGGATAAAATTAGTCTATGTTGATGGAATCGGCTGTGCAGTTCTAGGCGCTTCAGTCTGGAACCGCGTGACCGCTACGGTCGCAGGTTCGAATCCTGCCTCGGGCATGGATGTGTGTGATGTCCTTAGGTTTAAGTAGTTCCAAGTTCTAGGAGACTGATGACCTCAGAAGTTAAGTCCCATACTGCTCAGAGCCATTTGAACCATTTTTTGATGGAATCAGCACCAATAGCTGCCTCTTTTTGCAACGAATCATTATGTTAATTTTGTGTGTGAAATTTTGATGAGAATTCCAATAATGCTGTTTGTAGGTCGAGGGCTTATTCTTTGGGCCATACTGCACCCTCACTGCTAATGTCAGGTGTCAGTGTTGTCTCCGTGCTCAGCTGTAGCTCTTTCTTCACCTTCAGTTTATCGGTTAAGTTTATTTCATTCCTCTTCCAAATATATTCGAGTGGATCACTATAGCCGTGTATTACCATTCTATAAACCGTTTACCCCAAGTGTGCGGCTTCAGTGCCCATCAGAAAGTCCAGACATGGGTGAATTCCTATGGGACTAAACTGCTGAGGTCATCGGTCCCTAAACTTACACACTACTTAAACTAACTTATGCTAAGAACAACAAACACACACACACACGCACACACACACACACACACACACACACACACACACACACACACACACACGCCCGAGTGAGGACTCGAACCTCCGGCGGGAGGGGCCGCGCAATCCGTGACATGTGACATGACGCCTCAAACCGCGCGGCCACTCTGCGTGGCGAGTGTCCATCAGACCCTTAATCTATTTCTCACTTGCTGCTTGTTCATAATTCATTCCATTTACAGTAACGACAAAGCGTGTGATGATATTTCTGAAGGCGTGTGCTTTACTTGAGGCAGAAGGCGCTGCTGTCCCTTTTGTCCTCGTCTGCCCCTTCTTCTTAGCTCTCCCTTCCATAGATTGTGTGATACGTTCCACCAGATCCTCTGAACTATTTTATGATCGGTAATGGATGCACAGAGGACATGGCTCCTTCACTTTTTACTATTTCCTTTGATTCAATTCCCGTCGTTACTTCCAGCATGTTACTGAATTCAGTACGGCATGTGCACATGCGTTTCCTGCAGTCGTGTGTAAAGGAGCGCTCCGTTTTCCAAGCATTAATTTGTTAGCCACTCTTCCTAATTTGTTTTTTTGTTCCACTAGATGAGAAATAAATATTATGCTACTGCTTATTTCTCTCCTCTTCAATTCAGAAAATTTCCCCTCTGTTCATTCTCAGTGGTCCATTGAACGTGCGAGAGTGTGAGTAAAATTTACCTTTTCTCTCCCATATGCGGAGTGCGGGCTTTTCATATCACACATCCCGCGCACCGAATTCCGTTTAATACGGTGTCTGTTAGGGGCACTCCCACGGGATTCTGCTGTAGATCCGTCGCGGATCAATTAGGTATAGAGTAGCGGCTACGACACATGTTCATTCATGCAACCCCAATTAATTTTCAGAGACAAGTGCATGTGCTCAATAAATTTTTCGTTCCATTCAGTATTCGTGTAATTCTTCCTCACTTTAATGAGGATAGCAATGTTATCAGCAAATCTTATCTTTGATAAAGCATACAGATATGTAGCTTTCCACTCAGTGGTGCACTGTCTCATACTTTCACTGGATTCCCGAGGAATTCCATCCTGCAAACTATATTTCATTCCTGCCATTCCAACAACAATGTACAGATTGAACAGATGGAAGAAAGATTGCAACCCCGTTTAACACTATTCCCTCTTCGTCTTGCATTCTTATTTTTCCACTTTGCTTCTTCAATATATAATAAATTACACATCTTTCCCTAAAGCTTGTACCTGTTTTCCTGAGAATTTCGAACATCTTGTACCATTTTACACTTTCGATCGGTTTTTTTCATGTCCACAGATCCAATGAACTTGTGTTAATCTCCCGTAGGTCTTGCTTCCATCATCAGTTGCAACGTCAGAACTGCCTCTCCAGTTGCTTTGCCTTTCCAAAGTGATTGTCATCTAACAGATTTTCTAATTACTTTTCCACTGTTATATGTATAATATTATTATCAGAAACTTGTATACATGAGCTTTAAAGCTGATTGTGCAATAGTTCTCGCGCCCATCTGCACTTATCATTTTCGGAAGGTATTTTTTCCTAAATTTTTGGTGGTATTTCTTCAGATTAGCTACTTGATTGAGAAGTAGCTGCACCGATCACGATAACTGACAACGGCCGGGAGAGCGGGTGCTGACCACATGCCCCTCCGTATCCGCACCCGCTGACACCTAATGGCTGCGGATGACACGGCGGCCGGTCGGCACCGTTGGACCTTCAAGACTTGTACGGACGGTGTTGGTTTGTTTTGTTTTTATTTCTCCAGATTTTATAAAAAACTTGAACAGTCGTTTGGTTGCCATTTTCCATGATTATTTAATAATTTCAGATGCAATGTCATTTATTCCTTCTGCCTTATTTAATCTCAGGTCTTCGAAGGCACTTTTAAATTCTAATACTGGCTCCCCTACAAAGTCCATATCGAATGCCACATCGACTTCGTCATTAGACAGTTATTCAGAAATGGGAAAGCAGTTGGAAGAGCAGTGGAACCCAGCGGACAGTGTCTTGAAAGGGCGATATAAGAGAAACATCAACGAAACGAAAACGAAGGTAATGGAATGTAGTCGAATTAAATCAGGCATTGCTAAGTAAATCAGATTAGGAAATCAGAAACTAGAAACAGTATATGAGGTTTGCTGTTTGGCCAGCAAAATAAATGTCGAAGGCTGAAGCAGAGAGGATGCAAAATGCGGACTGACAAAAATCAAGAAAAGCATTTATGAAAAAGAGCAATTTATTAACACTAAAATTATTTTAAAAGTTAGGGAGTCTTCTCTGAAGGTACTTGTCTGTAGTGTATGGGAGTGAAACGTGGACGATAAGCAGTTCTGACAAGAAGGGATCAGAAGCTTCTGAAGCGTGGTGTTACAGAAGAATGCTGAAGTTTAAATGGGTAGATTGGATAACTGACTAAGAGGTACTGAATCGAGGAGATGCGGGAAAGGGGGGAGAGGGATTAGTATTTAAGGTCCTGTCGATACAATGAGGTCATTAGAGACAGAGTAATGCCTCGGATTATGGAAGGATGGGGAAGAATAACGGCCCTGCCCTTTTTCAAAGGAACCATCCCAGCATATCCCTGGAGCGATTTAGGAGAATAACTGAAAATTTAATCTGGGTGGCCAGATGGGGTTTGAACCGTCGTCCACTAGAACGTGAGTCCAGTGTACTAACCGCTGCGCCACCTCTCTCTGTGTACTGAATCTAAATGAGGAGAAAAGAAATTTTTGGCACGACCTGACTGAAAGAAAGAAAGAAAGAATCGGTTGATGAGACACATCGTGAGGCATCAAGGAATCGTTGATTTGGTTCCAATGGCTCTGAGCACTTTGGGACTTAACTTCTGAGGTCATCAGTCCCCCAGAACTTAGAACTAATTAAACCTAACTAACCTAAGGACACCACACACATCCATGCCCGAGGCAGGATTCGAACCTGCGAACGTAGCAGTCGCACGGTTCCAGACTGAAGCGCCTAGAACCATTCGGCCACCTCGGTCGGCCGTTGATTTGATCGTGTGTGTGTGTGTGTGTGTGTGTGTGTGTGTGTGTGTGTGTGTGTCGGGGAGAGGGGGGGGAGGTTAAAATTGTACAGGTATTCAGGACCTGAATACAGTAAGAAATTTGTCCTATACTTTGACTAAAAGAAGATTTCGGTTGCTAGGACACAATCTGGGGTTTCAAGGAATCGTCAATTTAGTATCAGAGGGAAGTATTGGGGGTGGGGGGTGGGGTGGGGGGGGGGAGGATAGAAAATGCTGAGAGGGAGAGCACCAAAAGCAGTCTATAACTATATAGACTGCTTTGATGCTCTCCCTCTCACCAGTTTTTATCCTCCCCCACCCCCCAATACATCCCTCTGATACTAAATTGACGATTCCTTGAAACCTCAGATTGTGCCCTAGCAACCGAAATCTTCTTTTAGTCAAAGTATAGGACAAAAAATAAATGTATTACTTGCAGCATTAAAAAGTTATTGTAGTGGTCTTCACTAATGTATCTCATGAACTACTAATGGAGCACACACTTTAAATATTTGTGCGGATGCAAACGTTTCCAACTATCCTTTGAAATACACAATGAAGAGCCCACGGGATGAAAGGGTGTAACTTTCACAGAGTTGAGCGCGCAACGTTGAATAGATCGCGTCTTCGACAGCTATACGCGAAAGCCGAACTGCGGAATAATGTAGCAGCAGAGGCGGAGAAAAAGCCAGGGACAGTGAAGGATCGCGGCTAGATGGGAGCGGCGATACGCCGCCACCAAGATTAACGAGCAGCGCTTTATGTCGCCTCCAGGACACACGCCCTCAGACTCGGGCCTGCAGGGAGGCTGGAGCGGAAGCGAGGCCGCCCTACTAAAACTCGCCTTCCTCTCCATCCATCTTGCAGCGGTCCCCTGATCGATCAGTATTAATTGCCGCCGGCAGTAATGCAGTGCCCAGATTTAATCGTCTTCTAACGAACTTCCCGCTACCGGCCGATTCTAAGGTTCGCGAGAACTTCTGGCGCTTCGGAAGATGTAAGATGACGCTGCACCAATATATCGACGAGGAACAGTGTTTGTGAAGGCTTCTCTCAGCTTGATCGAACGAGATAATGTTATTAATGATGATGCTGAACTTTGTCAAGGGCACAATACAAGAATTTGGAAAGTCATTTCAGCTCTGCTCTCTAAGTTGTAACTGGATGACAATAGATTAAAAAAAAGAAAAGAAAAGATCAGGGTTTGGTGAAATAACTGAAATTGCCAGGTTTGCAGAATATATTGTTCTACTGATGAAAAACTAAGTAACGAAAAGTGAAAGATTTAACTCATTATATAGTAATTCTGTGGGATAGCAAACAACTTGCAAGAGCAGTTGAACGTAATGGATGGTGTGTTGAAAAGAGGATACAGAATGAAAAAGCAAAATAAGGATAATGGGATGTTGTCGAAAGAAATCAGGTGGTGTTGAAGAGCAAGATTAATGAATGAGACATTAAAAACAGTACACGAGAATTACTTTTTTGACAGCGAAGTAACTGGTGATAGTCAGGTAAGGAATATAAAAATGCCGAGTGGCAATAACAAGAAAAGACTTTTTGAAAAAGAGGAACTGATTAACATCTAATATAAATTTAAGTGTTGAAAGGCTTTTCCGAAGACATTTGCATCGACTGCATCGTTATACAGAAGTGAAACGTGGACGATAAAGAGTTCAAGCAAGAAGAGAATATCTTTGGAAATGTGCTGCTACAAATCAGAAGACAGAGTGGCACATGAGGAGCTACTGAATCTAATTGGAGGAAAAAGATATTTGTGACAAACTTTGACTAAAAGAAGGAATCGATTGATGTGACACATCCTAGGGCATCAAAAAACTGCCAGTTATGTAATACGTGGAATATATATATATATATATATATATATATATATATATATATATATATATATATATAGAGCTAGACAAACCTAACCGTACAATAAGGAGATTTAAACGGGTGTAGGTTGCAACAGTTATGACAAGATGAAGATGCATGCACAGGATTGATTAGAATGGAGAGCTGCATCAAAAGCTTTTGTCACCTTCCTTTCACGAATACGAGCCCATTGCCTTAACTCTTCTGCAGTTGTCCTTGTGTCAGAACTAGAAGAAATATTTAAGTTACATTGCACTTAATTCTGTTTAACGAACCAACAAGAGAAGCATGGCCTTGAGGAAATAGCAACAGACTACATACAAGTAGTGGGAGAAGATGTGAGAACATTAAGTGACGGGATAAAACACGAGATCAGTTGGTCTAGGAAACTAAAGAAACCTAGAAAGCTTTCTTCAGGTTATGTAACCTTCTACGATGTGTTGTCATTGTGAGATAACTGATGAAGAGTCGATAACTAAGCTGTCTGAACGAAGGATTAACTAGGACAGGCCAAGGAAAAATAACAAAAAATGACAAAATATTTGCTGAAGCATTCACTACTGTATATGTAGGGTAGTTAATTAAAAGCGTGCGTTTATCAGGTGTACATATACAGATTGACAATTATTGGACTGTATGAAATAAAATCGTCATAAGTTCTGAACGGTTTTCGTTACGACTTTAAACTGCACGTAGGCAGTTAGATTTTTTAGTGTGAATATCTTTAGGAAGAGCAACTTCGTTAACACTGCCAAACACCTTACAATTTGGAGACAATTTCGCGGCAAACCACGCACACTGAAGCATTTTCTCTAAAGTTGGAGTTTTCGCATTGTTACGGATTGATTCTTTCCCGAAAAATGTGACGAACAGTTTCTGTTTGTCTCCAAGAAGTCAGGGCAAATTTGGTCCTAGAGTAGAACAAGACGGAAACCAATTAATGGAACGGCATTAGAATGTGTACACAACAGCCACAAGATGTGGATAACTGACAAAATAAACCTGTCATCAGTTTTTGGGCAAAATTTTGCTACATTACGTGAAAATGGAACCGTTCTGTATATTATTGAATCATGGGGTCTGCAAAACGATCCCTCATTCGATGAAATCGAAATACTGACGTGTCCTTTAAGAAGTAGTTCGGCCAAAGTGCATATCGATGTGTCAACCCTGTAACGTATAATTTTATAGACGGGTGAAGAATTATATTTCGAGGGTTACAGAAGTGCCATCGCACAGCAAAGAGAAATCGCAAATAGAAGCGCTGCAGTTAAAATACAGGCCTTGATCGTTAATCAACTCGTGCAGTCTGATATCTTTACTCTATAAACAACTGAATTTCTTTTCGTAATCCATCGTACTTACTGCACTGCATCAAATTAAGTCTAACATTGCACGAAATTTTAGAGGGTTTGCAGAGGTAAAAATGCACTGCGCAAACTTTACATATAGTTGACTTTCGCGGATACATTGCAGGGACCGAAATGTAGATAATATACTGAAATTTTATTTAAAATTGCGAGGAGAACGATATCTCATTTCGTTCCGGAGTAATTGGGTTTTATATCCGGCGGACGGTAGCGCGCTACGCTTTCATGCACGCCATTGCGCATTGCGAATCATGTGGCCGTAACAGGCTTTATATTTCATAAAGATTCAATATATCCTAACGAGTTTTTTTTTTTTTGCAAATGATGATAATCAATGAGACGCATGTTGTATGATAGACGCTGGAAACTTTGTTATTCACAAAGATATTGAAGTAACTCGTCCACAGCAGGGAGGGGTCGGCAACTCAGGACAGTTAGAAGCGTCCATAGCACTGTAGGAAATCACAAGCGGTGCGTGTATACATGTCGAGAGCTCCTGGGTGACGGCGTATACAAGTATACAGCACCAAAAGGCTTACAACATTGGCGAGGCCGCTTTTTCTAAAGATTTTCGCTCCCAAAAATCTGACTGTAGCATACGTGCCTTCGTAAATTTTTCGTGCTGTTCTGAATATTTATGCTTTGAATATTTTTATGCGTGGTACGATCCAAGGTAATGCAATGGTTCTCTTTAAGTATAAAAGCAAAAATTAAGCCAAAAACTGAATACTAGAATTTGTAAGTTTTTTCATTTTCAGTTACTGTTAATTACGTGAGATTATAAAATTTGTGATATAAAACGTATTTGTGATAAGACTTGAAATGGTTATTGCTTTTGTCCATATTTGCATTGTATTTCACCGTATCACAATAAATATTGAAATCACATATTCTTACAACAACAACAGAAAAAAAACATACGGATGGATTTGCAAGCGGGTTGCCAGCACTAGAAACTGTGCTCTTAGCCTCTGCGGTATCGACTTCAGCCGCGCTAGTGTACTGATGAAGTCGCGTCGAAACTTTACCCGTAATTTTATCGGGAACTAATGAGGGTTGGCACCTAAGCCAAAATAAGCGACCTTTTATTTTTACCCCCCTTTTAGGCTGCCAAGTTCGGCTGTGTGTGAGAGCGACCTGTCGTGTTTGTCCACGTGGTTCTCGCTCGGTGCGCTGCCCACACTTTGCAGCGAGTCGGCAGAGCGAAACACGTGCTTTGGCGATTTGCATTTTTCCCGCGAACCGCCTCCGCTGCCGGAGCCTTCATTCAGGCAGGGCGGCACGGCTGGATTTGCCCACAGAGCCGGCCGGCTGCGTCGTAACAGCCAGCAGGCGAGGCGCGCACAGTAGCCGCGGCTGCGTGGGGGAACAGGCCGGTGCTCTGTGGCAGGCGACGCTCTGCGGTTTGCCGGCCCGTGTTGTTAGGGCAGGCAGAGGCAGATGGCAGGCCCGTGCTGCCGCTATAAGGGCCGCCAGAGGCACAGTGTGCAGCGGTAGGGAGCCCTGAACTGTTTCCAAACTCCGAGCAGTCGCCAACTTCGCTGTACAAATTTCAGGTTCTGAAAATTACGTCAAAGGTCTACTTTCATTTCATAGTAAAATACTTTGAGACCGCCGTCCAGAGAGAAACGCTTCTTCTACTGTTTCCCTTCACTTGCACGTTTCTGGCGGTTTTTTACTGTCAGCAATGGGTTCTTTTATGTCCAAATGTGCTATTTGCTGCAACACATGCAGTGGCGTCACACTTATCCTTGTAACCACAAATATATGAGAGGGACTCAGAAGAAACACGCTTCCCTTTCCTGTGACTGAAGCGCCAATAGTGAGATCATTCCCCACCTTTCGTTCTTTCTTTCTTTCTTTCGCTTACGCCATAGTCCTGCAGGGATCGCAGGGTCGGCGTGGTTAGAACGAATTTGTCAAGGTTAGTTTGAGGGGTGGCCGGATGCCCTTCCTGCTGCCAACCCGTACCCCCAGGGATGGAATCAGTGTACCCCAGCTGTCTCAGTCTAGTGTAAATCGGGAAAGAGTGCGCGTGACGCGTGTAACTGAGGCGGAACGTGAGGACCAGCGCGGTATTCACCTAGCGGGATGTGGAAAACCACCTAGAAACCACATCCAGGCTGGCCGGCACACCAGCCCTCGTCGTTAATCCGCCGGGCGGATTCGAACCAGGGCCGGCGCGTGTACCCGAGTCCAGGAAGCAGCGCGTTAGCGCGCTCGGCTACCCTGGCGGGTTTGAGATCGTTCCCCACCAACCCCCACAAATTGTTACTTCCAGCTATTTGTACGAGTTGACTGGTTCCAACTGTAATTCACTGATACTGTAGTGATAGGACATTGTGTTTTGGGGCTTGTGAATTGCAGTACACTACATTTTTTTGAATTTTTAAAGCTAGTTGCCCATATTTACATTAATATGAAATCATACCAAGGCCTGACTGGATATTTGTGTATCTTTCTTCAGCCGGGCGGTCTTAGGCGTCTTGTCACGGTCCGCGCGGCTTCCCCCGTCGGAGGTTCGAGTCCTCCCTCGGGCATGGGTGTGAGTGTTGTCCATAGCTTAAGTTAGTTTAGGTTAATTAAGTAGTGTGTAAGCTTAGGAACTGAGGACCTAAGCAGTTTCGTCCCATCAGATCTTACCACAAATTTACAAATCTTTCTTCAGACGGAACTTCATTACACATTGAGTGAAGAAAATCGCAACACCAAAAAATAATGTATAGTTGTGAAATTCCCGGAACACATTTATCTAGGTAACATATTTTAGTGATTAACGTTATCAGATCAAACGTTAATCTAAGCGTAAGATAAGCCATTGCAAATGTGAAATGCTGATATATTAACAACCTGTGTTACAGTTTGAATGCAAGCATGCACCTTGCATGCATTGTGTCGTACGCGTTCTGGATGACAGTTTTTGTTTTGGAGTTCCGTGCCCGTTGGCCTTGGTCTCTCAATATAAAGACGATCAGTGCTATTTACGGATGACGCTGCAGTTGTCGTCCGATAATGCCCAATATATGCTCCATTGGAGACAGATCTGGTGTTCGAGGAGGTCAAGTTAACGTGTCGACACTCTGTAGAGCATGTTGGGTTAGTAGGCGGCGTTATCCTGTTGGAAAACACCCCAGTGAATGCTGTTCATCAATAGCAGCACAATAGGCAGACTCACCAGACTGACGTACAGTTGTGCAGTCAGGGTGCGTGGGACGGTTATGAGAGTGCTCCTCCTGTCATACGAAATCGCACCCCAGACCATAACTTCATGTGTAGTTCCAGTGTGTCTAGTAAGGTCCAGTGTGTCTAGTACGGGGACAGGTTGGTTGCACGCCTTTTATTGACTTCCTCTTAGCCAACACAGGCCATCACTAGCGCCGAAGCAGGACCAGCTTTCCTCCACCATGACCTCCCATAAGTCTAGCTTGACACCACTGACGCCGCATATGGGGGTCTGTGGAATGTACTCTACAGGGCGTCTGACTCGGAGCTGTCCGTGAAGGAACCGGTTTGTAACAGTTCGTTGTGTCACTGTGGAGCCAACTGCTGCTCAGATTGATGCTGCAGAAGCAGTACAATGCGCCAGAGCCGTACACCGAACGTGATGGTCTTTCCTCTCGGTTGTGTCACGTGGCTGTCGGGAGCCCGTTCTTCTTGCGACCGTACATTCCTATGAAGTCTCCCTGCAATATCGCAGGAGGAACATCCAGATTACCGTAGCCCTATTACCGACCTCGTTCAAATTCAGTGAGGTGTTAAGATTGACGTGTTTGTTGGCAAGAGGGGACACTTACTTCCTCCTGGAGTCTGGACACAGGTTTCTTTTTTTATTCATTACAGAGTCATCACGAATTTATAAAAATAATTGTCTGTGACCCTACTAAACTGGAGATTTTACATTGCGAACCATTACAGAACCGCGCCAAAATAGTATCTTCAATCTGTCACTGCCCTCTTACACTCGTTACTGAGCTGCGGATAGGCACCGGTCCAACACCCTGAGGGAAAGATACCTAGCAAAACATGCTCATGGGATAATTATCAATCTTTTGAAACGCAATAAGTTTTATGTACTTCTTCTCAAATTTAGTTTCCGAACGACGACACGTTTCCAAACCAACCGAATCAGTTATATCAGAAGGGTCAGTTACATAAACATCTCTCCTTTTGCGTAAAATTCTTGTGGACACCCGTGAGCGAAGCCTTGTATGGAAATGAGAGTGTGAAATCTTATGGGACTTAGCAGCTAAGGTCATCAGTCCCTAAGCTTACACACTACTTAACCTAAATTATCCTAAGGACAACCACACACACACACCCATGCCCGAGGGAGGACTCGAACCTCCGCCGCGATACGCCGCACAGTCCATGACTGCAGCCCCTCAGACCGCTCGGCTAATCCCGCGCGACTGTATGGAAATGAAATGTGGACGATAGATATACATCTACATTTATACTCTGCAAGCCACCCAACGGTGTGTGGCGGAGGGCACTTTACGTGCCACTGCATTACCTCCCTTTCCTGTTCCAGTCGCGTGTGGTTCGCCGGAAGAACGACTGCCGGAAAGCCTCCGTGCGCGCTCGAATCTCTCTAATTTTACGTTCGTGATCTCCTCGGGATGTATAAGTAGGGGGAAACAATATATTCGATACCTCATCCAGAAACGCACCCTCTCGAAACCTGGACAGCAAGCTACACCGCGATGCAGAGCGCCTCTCTTGCAGAGTCTGCCCTTGAGTTTGCTAAACATCTCCGTAACGCTATCACGCTTACCAAATAACCCTGTGACGAAACGCGCCGCTCTTCTTTCGATCTTCTCTATCTTCTCTGTCATCCCGACCTGGTACGCATCCCACACTGATGAGCAATACTCAAGTATAGGTTGAACGAGTGTCCTGTAAACCACCTCCTTTGTTGATGGACTACATTTTCTAAGGACTCACCCAATGAATCTGAATCTGGCACCCGCCTTACCAACAAGTAATTTTATGTGATCATTCCACTTCAAATCGTTCCGTACGCATACTCCCAGATATTTTACAGAAGTAACTGCTACCAGTGTTTGTTCCGCTATCATATAATCATACAATAAAGGATTCTTCTTTCTACGTATTCGCAATACATTACATTTGTCTATGTTAAGGGTCAGTTGCCACTCCCTGCACCAAGTGCCTATCCGCTGCAGATCTTCCTGCATTTCGCTCTAATTTTCTGATGCTGCAACTTCTCTGTATACTACAGCATCATCCGCGAAAAGCCGCATGGAACTTCCGACACTATCTAATAAGTCATTTATATATATTGTGAAAAATGTCATGTGAGACAATAAGGAAGTACAAGATTGCCCGCCCGGTTAGCCGTGCGGTCTAACGCACTGCTTTCCGGGCGGGAAGGCGTGCCGGTCCCCGGCACGAATCCGCCAGGCGGATTAGTGTCGACGTCCTGTGTGCCGGCCAGTCTGTGGATCGTTTTTAAGGCGGTTTTCCATCAGCCTCGGCGAATGCTAGCTGGTTCTCCTCATTCCGCCTCAGTTACGCTATGTCGGCGATTGCTGCGCAAACACTTTCTCCATGTACTCGTACACCATAATGACTCCACCACGCAAACATTGGGGTTACAGTCGTCTGGCGTGAGACGTTTCCGGAGGGTGAGGGGGGGGGGGGGGTTGTCCACTGGGGGTCGAACCGCACAATAACCCTGGGTTCGGTGTGGGGTGGCGGTAGGGTGAGTGGACTGCTGTAGACAGTTGTGGGGTTGTGTACCACTGCGAGCTACGGCGGGGACGAAGCCTGTCCATCGTTTCTATGTCCCCAGTTCCGTAGAATACAATACAAGTTCAAGATTTGAAATGTGGTGTTACATAAGACTGCTTAAGAATTGATAGAGAGATTGGATAACTGATGAGGTAGTGAATCGAACTGGGGAGAATTTTTGACACAACTCGAGTAACAGATAGGTGATTGTGAAATACCTGAACTGGCAGGTGCTCAAGAATAGGCATCAGCAGTCCTGTGAACACCTACTTGAAAGGTTTCAAGAACCAGCACTGAGTGAGGAGTTTGTCAATGGACTGCAGTCGCCTGTTTTTCGTTACTGTAACGACCTTGAAGGCGAGATCGGACTGATCGCAGCTCACCAGAGGAATTTGGGCGACCATTCCTGTCGCTTGGAATGGGGAGAGAGGCCCTGCTGCAGGGCACATTCAAGGGTATCTTCTACCATGCACTTCACGGTGGTGTGCAGGGTATAGGCCTACATTTAGAGCTTAATTTATGACGAAATAAAAGGAGGACAATAAATGGGAACAACTGTCAAAAGCTTATCGTTGTCCCTAAGGCTGTTTTGCTGGAGCGATTTTATGCTCAAAATTAACTATCTGTACTTATTGTGGGTGCGTGTAAAGCAGCAGCCACCTATATTGCGGGTGAGTCAGTGACGTCATGATCAACTGACTGTGCTGAGTGTGGAATTAGAAATCGTGAGTATGCTGTGAAATGCGCGTGCTGAGAAACAGGGCACTGTCGTCATCTACTAAGAACTGAAGTCATTATTCTCGCCCGATTCTCTGCTATTATTGCAGTGGATCTGATGCTTAACAACTGGTGTAATGGGAAGTACCCTCTGCCATGCAATTCACAGAGGTTTGTAGAGCCTACATGCAGAAGCAGGTATCCCTAATACACAATATTGGAGTGAAGTAGCTGACCAATCATCATCCAAGGGGAAGGGTCAGCTAAGTCGGAGCAATTGATTCCATAAAAGCTGTTTCACACACTCAGTGATTTACCACTTACCAACATGATGGAACAATGTGCTAACACAAGTTCTGATTTCATTTGAAAAACAGCAACGACAACCGCCTGTGACTGACCTAGATGTCAAGCTACAGTCGAGACTGTGGGACACAGCCTCATTACCACGAACAGTGAAAGCGAAACCGGTGAGGACCTAGATGGAAACAATGTTAGTTTGTTTCTCTGCGTGAAGAGGATAGTCCAGCATTAATCTGTGTCGCTAAGTTCCACTGTAAATACGCACTATTATCTTTAAACATTAAACCGATTATATGAGACGCCATAAAAAAAGACATCTTTCGTTGTGATGATCGAAGGACTGGTTCTACCGGATACACACGTAGAATTCGAACGAAATTGAAATCACCAACCTATCCGTCGAATCTAGTCCCTGTGATTTCTTCCTCCTCTGTAAAATAATGTAGCTAAAAGTAAAGCGTTTCCTAGGCAGAGAAGTGCTGAAATAAAACTCGCTGGATTATGTGCAGTAATATTGATGTTTTCAAAACTGTTTCCCTCGGGGACTAAAAAAATGCATTACACCACCACTC
Organism: Schistocerca serialis cubense; assembly: GCF_023864345.2. Classification (NCBI taxonomy): domain Eukaryota; kingdom Metazoa; phylum Arthropoda; class Insecta; order Orthoptera; family Acrididae; genus Schistocerca; species Schistocerca serialis. The sequence continues at coordinate 553,032,340 of NC_064638.1, read as the reverse complement.
TGAAGCACTGTAACTAAATACACACATAAATTAAATGCAAAAGATCTAACTAAGTAATACTGATTTTACTCGACGAAGGGGCATAAAGAGCATCCATTGTTGTCGCACTCTGTGGTAGCTAACGTCTCGTGTCTTACAGAGGATACTGATACCACATTCATTATACAGTTTAGAGTTTAGAGTAAACGAGAAGCGAAGGAAAGTCCTTAAATCCACACACACACACACACACACACACACACACACACACATATATATATATATATATATATATATATATATATATATATATAGGGGTGGGAGGGGGCAGCTGAAAAATAAAATTAGTCGACGAATTTCGTCTCGGGAAGACTAACAACACTTACGTTTATCTTTAGACGTAGCAAAAGTGGCTTCGAGCAATTCAGACTTAACTGTGGCGAAGCTGCTGTTGGGGGTATGCACAGTGCGCGTGGTACTTAGCTACTGTTACAGCTCTTTTAGGTTGGATGTTTTGGCGAATCCATAATTCAGTCCACTTCTCACACAAACTGGCTTGTTTCTTTTTAGAGCTGGGTAAACAGGTTTTTGGAGTTATCGATGAGAGGAGAAAGAGAGCCTGACGAGGTGATTGTGAGAGTACATGGAACACCTGTGCAAAGCTGGGGCAATACGTGTGGATCACCAGAGTGGAAAACATATAGGCGTAGTTGATGATCGACAGAAAGTACAGGTGCATTTTTCGAGCTTCACGTCTTTGGTGTCAAGATAACCTCTGTAACAGTGAGAAATTGGGTGAAATGAAAGAAGAAAGGTAATTGTATAAAATCCCGTCAACGATGTCGTCATTAGAGATGGATCACAAATTCTGGCTGGAGAAGGATGAGGCAGGAAGCCCACATTTGACTATTCAAAGGCGCCACACCTTCGTGTGAAAGTGACGTGTGTGACAAGCCATGCCCCATTCGACATTTATCAGCTACCACCTCTCATGATGAACAGCATCTTGATCAACTCATCCATGATGATTGGTGGATACCAACTGAGCAATTGTGTGCACAGCTGAATGTTGGCTGTAATGTATTACACAAGATATTATGGTTCAAAAATGGTTCAAATGGCTCTGAGCACTATGGAACTTCTCAGGTCATCAGTCCCCCAGAACTTAGAACTACTTAAACCTAACTAACCTAAGGACATCACACACATCATTGCCCGAGGCAGGATTCGAACCTGCGACCGTAGCGGTCGCGCGGTTCCAGACTGTAGCGCCTAGAACCACTCGGCCACTCCGGCCGGCCAAGATATTATGCAAACTTGGTTATGCCGATTTGTGTACGTTACAGGATGCGCAGATCATTACAAGAGGCAAATATAAATAAACAAATGCAAGTTTGCCGAGACCTGCTGGACCAATACTACACTGAAGGTAACAATTTTGTGAATGCCATCATCACCGGAAATGGGATGTGTTATCGCCATTACAAATCGGAATCCGACAGAGTGGCGACATGAAAATTCTCCAACGAAGAAGAAATTGAAGACACTGCCATCTGCAGGGAAAGTGATGTGCATAAGCCTCTGAGATATGCACGATGTGGTCCGCTCGGGATGTCTTAGAGCATAATGCAACTGTCAGTTCACAATGCTGAAAGACACTGGCTGTGCTGAAAGTGCAGGTTACTACAGTAACGCCAGACTCTACAACAGTTTGAAACCATGGATCTCAGTGTCAAATTTTGCTGGACTTTCCTACCACACCCACCGTAATTACAGAGCTGAGTTATCACCTTCGGATCTCTAACTCTTTGGGGCTATGAAAGATGGACTATATGGTAAATGCATTCTAAGGCAAAAAATGACGTACCACGAAAGAATTGTCCTAGGGGAAGGAAATTGATGGATCTGATATACCTGTAGAAACAAACAAACAAATACGAGTGGTGTTTTTTAAGAAAGGTCTATTTGAACATAAGTACACAACGAAAGGTTACTTCAAAAAAGTAAATTTATTTTCAGAAAGTACATACTTCAATCTATTTTTCGACATAGTTGCCAAGTTTGTTCAAACCCGTATCATACCTCTCAACCAATTTTAAAATACCCTCTTCGTAAAAACTTGCCGCCTGCTCTGATAACCAAGCGTTCACTGCCGTTTTCACGTCTTCTTCATAACTGTAACGTTTGTCACTGAGGTGTTGTTTGAGATGGAGGAACAGATGGTAATCGCTCGGCGCAAGGTCAGGACTGTAGGGTGGGTGGTCTAAAACTTCCCAGCCAAAACTGTCCAATAAATCGCGGGTCTGACCTACGGTGTGAGGTCTTGCAGTATCATGGAGAAGGACAATTCCCTTTGTCAGCATGCCGCAGCTTATGTGTTGAATCGCTCTGCATAGATTTCTCAGCGTTTGGCAGCATGCTTCTGCATTGATGTTTTTCCACGAAGTCGACCAACAAAACACCATGCCTATCACAAAACAGCGACGCCATGATTTTGCGCTGGGACACAGTCTATTTGGCCTTCAGCTTTACAGGCGAGTGTGTGTGTCTCTATTCCATGCTCTGTTGCCTCGATTCGGGCGTGATAAGCGAAACCCACGTTTCGTCTCCAGTTACAATCTGACTCAAGAAGCTGTCACCTTCTTCATGATAACGAGTCAAAAACTCCATCGCACACTCAAATCTTTGGTTTTTGTGGTCCTCTGTTAGGAGTTTTGGGACCCAACGAGAGCAGTTTCCTAAACTTTAGGTGTTCAGAAACAATGTTGTAAAGCACTAATCTCGACACGTCAGGAAATTCGTTTGAGAGACCTGTTATTGTGAAGCGACTGTTCTCACGAAACCTCGCTTCAACTCAAACCACCAAATCGTCTGCAATCAAAGAAGGGCGGCCGGAGCAGTCCTCATCACGGACGTTGTCACGGCCATCTTTGAATTCTCGTACTCACTTACTCACTTTGCTTTCACTCGTAACAGTATCACCGTACACTTCGCAAATCTGTCGATGAATTTCTGCAGCAGACAGGTTCCTTGCTGACAAAAACCGTATCACTGAGCGAACCTCACACGCGGCGGGCGAGTCGATAGTCTTAAAGATTTTGAAAGCACAGAACAGAACCGCACAGGTTAGCTACAGAGCTGAAACTGAGCACAGTTGTTCCCGAAGCATGCCGGTACACGAGGCACGCGCTCGTTGCGGTATGCGCGACAACTACTAGTGGCTACAACAAAACAGACCTTACTTAAAAAACACGTTTCGTAATTAGAATGTCAGAAAAATTGCGTGGTTTATTCAAGAAGACGAGCTTCCCAAACTGAGCAAGTCAATAATGCGTTGGTCCACTACTGGTCCTTAAGCCAGCATTTATTCGGCTTGTCTGTGATTGAGAGTTATTGGTAGAGCTGTTGGATGTGCTGCTGAGGGACGTGGTGCCAAATTATGTGGAACTGACCCATTAGATCGTCGAAGTCACTAGCTAGTTGGAGGGCTCTGTCCATAATGCTCCAAACATTCTCAAATGGGGAGACATCCGGCAATCTTGCTGGTCAATGTAGGGTTTGTGAAGCACATAGACAAGCAGTAAAAAATCTGGCTGTATGCAGGCAGGCATTATCTTGCTCACGAGCACGCCCAACACCTTTATCAATCAGTACCAAGCCCAATAAATGCTTGCCTAAGAATCACAGGCGGACCAACGCGTTATTGGCTTGCCCAATTTGGGAAGCTCTTTCTTTTGAATAAACCGTACTGTTTTCCTTAAACTGTAATCAATTGTTTGTTTGTACATGTACATTACACCTAACGATTTCCGTCCCATTTGGATAATTTCTTCATGGTCCCTAGCTTTTTTCTTTCTTTCTTAGTGTGTACTTTCCAGACTCAGATGACACTGACAGATCTAATGGCTAGCAGGAACTCGTTCAAACTATTGACGAGCGCAGCACGAAGGCTCTCGTTCATCATTGTCAAAAGTGTATAAAGAATGATAGTGGCCGTGTGAAGAAATGATAGTACGTAGCTTAAACCTTGCTCTATTTAACAGTGTTACTGTGAACTCCGTGTTAGTTGTAGTTTCCGTGAAAATTGACGACACTAGCTTTGGATAGACCTCCAGTATTACTAAGATGGAAAGACGGATGCTGCTGCTCGAGCTTTTGCTTCCTTTTCGGAGAATGAAAGAATGCGTGTGAAGCTGTGGAAGCGGTTTGTGTAGCAACCGGATTGTGCAAGGGACGGTGGCCGGCGCGGAGAGGAGTGGAGAAGAGCGGAAGTGCATTGTTGTCCGCCACAATGAACGCGCCTCGCAGGGAAGCGACGTGGAGCGCCGCCCCACACCTGACAATTACCTGCCTCCAGCTCCAGCACCTGCGCCGACAGAGGGAGAGGCCCACAGGCACCGTCGCTGCAGAATCCCTTTTTATTCCTTCTCTCTCCCGGCATTTATCAGAGCCAACCTGTCTGTAATACAATGTTACCTGTCAGTCCACTGTCAGATGCTATTATGCCCTCCGAAACCGTTATGTTATCGTCAGCTTACGAGTCGCGTGTTTACCAACTTACGTACCATATTTCAGTTCTTTCTGTGAACCTAGTGCCGACTAAAGTCGCAATTACGCGATAGTATACGACCTTTCTTTCGCTCTTTATCGTGGCTGCGTGGATTAGTGCCAAACTACAAATCAAAAAAGCTCAACTGTCAATAGCTTTTTATTTTCATTTAGTTCGCAGCTCGTGGTCTAGTGGCTAGAGTAGCTACCTCTGGATCATGGGGTCCCGGGATCGATTCCCGGTCGGGTTGGGGATTTCCTCTGCCCGGGGACTGGGTGTCGGTGTTGTCCTCATCATTCCATCATCATTCGTGAAAGTGGCTGTGTACAGATTAGGAATTTGTGCGGGCGCTGATGACCGCGCAGTTGAGTGCTCCACAAACCAAAAATCATCATCACCATCATCATCATCATCATCATCATCATCATCATCATCATCATCATATTTTTCATTTAATGAACTGTCTGGCAAAGTTCATAAAAGGCGCATACGCTGATCAGCCAGAACATTATGGCCACCGATTTGCTATCAGTATAAACCCGTCCAGACGATAGCAGAGTCACCTGGTGAGGAGTCACTGCTGAAGCCATTGCAGCGCGTCCTGCGTTTCGTCTCCTGACTTGACCAAAAGAACGACGTCGTCGGCGTATACGCGGCACTGGAAAGATGTGGTCCGTAGTTGGACGCCTTCAAGACGTGTAGTGCTAGGTCAAGAGCGACTGCAAATAAGATGGCTGAAAGGTGGCAACCTTGCCACACTGTGCGCTGGTTCGTGAAAGGTTCTGAATTAACACCGTTCACCAAGACTCTCGAGCTCGGGCCATTAGTCAACCTCATGATCGTGTCCACAAACATGAGGGGGATTTCCATCCGTTTCATGACCCCTCGTAGGAACACGTGCTCCACACGGTCGAAAGCGTGATCGAAGTCCACCGCCAGGAGGGCTCCTCGTAATCGGCATACCGACATTTTGACCACATCGTGTGAACGTTCAGCGTAAAGCCGGTTTGACGCAGCAGAGCCACCATTTACGCTTTCAATCGTACGAACGTTGACACCGTTGACATTGTCGCCATGTGAGTCAACCTCCCGTGAACAATTCTCATCTCGCAGTTGGGTAACGTTGAGCTTCCATGGGCCCTACTGCGCCATGTCTCCTGCCGCGGCAGAGCGAGGGTGCAGATGTGTGACATATACACCCTGTCTAGTCGACTAGCTGAGCAGCTTGAAAAGTACGTATACCGCGGCTGTCGCCATGCGTCATTTCTCAAGTGTCATGCAGTGCAAGATGCTGGACCAGCGTCTGTAATGCCGGGCAAGGAACGAAGTGTGGTCGTTGGTCCTCGGGCCGCAGGACGCAGTTGAAGTCGCTGCCGACAATATAATTCTCCTGACGTCCTCGAAATAGCGGTGACACTTCCGCTGGGTAAAATGTTCGTGTCTCTTGGTCGATCCAGACGGTGCGTAAACATTCACCAAGTGGGCATCCCCTACAGTCAGGGCAGCACCATGGGTCGATTGTTAGTATTCCACTATTCTTTCTCGTAACAGTATGACTTTGTCACCGCTAGCGTCGTAACCTATTAAACGATAAACGTCATAACCATAAAACTCAACCGGGGCATCGTTTCGTACCTACTGCAGAAAAACTATGTCGACGCCCGCTTCCCCCAGCGTATCTTGCAGCAATTGTATCTTAACTGAGGTGCGAATATCATTGATGCTAACTGTACAAATACGGTAGACGTGTGACATCATATTGATTGTACACTGGTAGGAACTCACGCATCTAGTGATCGGCTGTCGACGGAGCATTCTTCCTGGACCGGGACCACACGACACGGCCTCACTGGCCGCCTTGGACGAGGTTCCCTCCCTACTCGTTGTCGGTGGGAGCCACTGACTGAACGTCGACGTCCCGCATCTCATCAGTTTGTTCCACTTCTTGTGAATGAGTTGGTGAGGAGTCTCGCTGTTGACGGTCGTTCATCTGCAGGTGGGACTTCATCCTGTTGCGTATCTGCATGCATCGTGTCTCTTTGAGGTGGCGCCTTCTCCACGGTTTTTAGCAACGACACTGTGGGTGTGACGAAATCCTGGCCTGGCATCGGAAACGAATCATAATCGTTCCCACGGTCCTGTTCGTCTCTTCGATTGTAGTGTTCGTCTTGTGTGGACAGCCGCCTCTCCTTTCGCTTCTTCGACCGCTGTTTCCGTGGTGGAGCTTCCACGTCTACTGAGGATGCTGCTCAATGCGACCCTCTTGCGGATCCGCTTCCATATCTGAAGACGGGTTCGACTGGAGCGTGCGTGGTTGGACAGTGGCTCCGCATCTGTTGTGGGGCGTCTGGCTGGTGGTGTGACAAGGTCATTGGCGCCGTCAGTGACGTGGGATTTGGGCGATATTAGCAGGGTCTGCGGGCAACGGCTTGTCATGCGCGTCTCCCACGTCGTTCCGTAGCGCTTACACGTATGTAATAGGCAGCGACGTCATCCGCTGTGGCGGTTGCTGAGTGTCCCGAGGTAGCTGTACTAAACGTCGCTGAAGACAGTCAGTTCGGACATGGCCTTCCTGCCCGCAGCCAGAGCAGGTTTTCGGTGGACCATCGTATATAACGATGGGTCGACAGCCACCTATTGTCACATAAGATGGTACGTGCTTCTGGAATTCTTATTTTGCGCACTCCGTTCAATACGGGATACGTCTTGAAGCTGATCCGTTTCTCCGCAGCATGATTAAGGACGATGCAGTAGGGGCGAAGTGCTACGATAACCAAGTCTGCAGGAACTTCGAACGGATGTTCGAATACGCATACCGTTTTCGCTCCGAAACCGGCACGATCAACAGAAACCACACCCACGTTCCCGTCGGCGTGGCAAAAGCGGTAACCGTCGGCGGATCGACGAATGAGTCTGTCGCACGCTGCCTCGTTTATGAGTTTTACATATACGACGCTGGCCACTATTGACAGGTGAATTCCTATCAGCTCCTGCGGATCTAGTTTCACAACTTCGCGCATGAAACTTTCGATTTTGTGTGCTTTTGGTCTTGTGTATTGTGCGTCGAACGTGAACTTGATGGTCGCCTTCCTGTAAAAAAGTGCCATCGTGATCTTTAGTAATCAATGTACGGCTATGCGAAGCCTAATGGATGTGAACAAAGCTCGCGCTAAACGGGGCGCGGCCGGTGTACTAAGCACGTCCGAGCTGCTACAACGCCGAAGGCGGATTGTCCGTTAGACCGCGCGGCTAGCCGGGCGGGCTGGTGTGGGATGATACACGTTGCTCTGTACATTCCTATGTGCTGCACGATGTGACAGTGTTGCCAGCACCACGTTTTCATACCTGTGTTTTTAAAATGCATTCGATTTGATTGTTCTATATAAACTTTTGTCTTGAATCTAGATGACGAATCGCATGGCGACTGCCAACTGCGGCATTTGTTCTTCATCCTGTGTATTACAGGGCAAAGAAGGCTAAAGCGAAAGTCTGAGAAGCATTCGAAGATATAACACTCTCCCCTACTACACTGCAACATCCGCGTATACAAGCAGATTCCCTGATAAACCTATGAGCGCTTTCTCTTTCCATTCCGTGGAAAATAAAAATAGACGGAAAGTACGGAAAAGGGTTTGCTCATTGATGCCAAGCGTTATTATTGGTAAGTTACTGGAGAACGAAAATCTTCTCTATAAAGACGAACATGGATTCCGTGAACAGAGAGATTGCGAAACATAGCTCGCTCTGTTCGCTTCGGAAGGCATTCAACACAGCTCTGCACTATTGTTTCGTAAACCAAATACGACTTAGCGTGCATCAGAGCATAATGGTGGATTTAGGACTGTATAAGACGTGATGAAAGGAGAAAATATAAAAATGCAGTAAGTGAAACAGGCAAAAAGGAATACAAACGTCTCAAAAATGAGATCGACAGGAAGTGCAAAATGGCTAAGCAGGGATGGCTAGAGGACAAATGTAAGGATGTAGAGGCCTATCTCACTAGGGGTAAGATAGATACCGCCTACAGGAAAATTAAAGAGACCTTTGGAGATAAGAGAACGACTTGTATGAATATCAAGAGCTCAGATGGAAACCCAGTTCTAAGCAAAGAAGGGAAAGCAGAAAGGTGGAAGGAGTATATAGAGGGTCTATACAAGGGCGATGTACTTGAGGACAATATTATGGAAATGGAAGAGGATGTAGATGAAGATGAAATGGGAGATACGATACTGCGTGATGAGTTTGACAGAGCACTGAAAGACCTGAGTCGAAACAAGGCCCCCGGAGTAGACAATATTCCATTGGAACTACTGACGGCCGTGGGAGAGCCAGTCCTGACAAAACTCTACCATCTGGTGAGCAAGATGTATGAAACAGGCGAAATACCCTCAGACTTCAAGAAGAATATAATAATTCCAATCCCAAAGAAAGCAGGTGTTGACAGATGTGAAAATTACCGAACTATCAGCTTAATAAGTCACAGCTGCAAAATACTAACACGAATTCTTTACAGACGAATGGAAAAACTAGTAGAAGCCAACCTCGGGGAAGATCAGTTTGGATTCCGTAGAAACACTGGAACACGTGAGGCAATACTGACCTTACGACTTATCTTAGAAGAAAGATTAAGGAAAGGCAAACCTACGTTTCTAGCATTTGTAGACTTAGAGAAAGCTTTTGACAATGTTGACTGGAATACTCTCTTTCAAATTCTAAAGGTGGCAGGGGTAAAATACAGGGAGCGAAAGGCTATTTACAATTTGTACAGAAACCAGATGGCAGTTATAAGAGTCGAGGGACATGAAAGGGAAGCAGTGGTTGGGAAGGGAGTGAGACAGGGTTGTAGCCTCTCCCCGATGTTGTTCAATCTGTATATTGAGCAAGCAGTAAAGGAAACAAAAGAAAAATTCGGAGTAGGTATTAAAATTCATGGAGAAGAAGTAAAAACTTTGAGGTTCGCCGATGACATTGTAATTCTGTCAGAGACAGCAAAGGACTTGGAAGAGCAGTTGAATGGAATGGACAGTGTCTTGAAAGGAGGATATAAGATGAACATCAACAAAAGCAAAACAAGGATAATGGAATGTAGTCTAATTAAGACGGGTGATGCTGAGGGAATTAGATTAGGAAATGAGGCACTTAAAGTAGTAAAGGAGTTTTGCTATTTGGGGAGCAAAGTAACTGATGATGGTCGAAGTAGAGAGGATATAAAATGTAGGCTGGCAATGGCAAGGAAAGCGTTTCTGAAGAAGAGAAATTTGTTAACATCCAGTATTGATTTAAGTGTCAGGAAGTCATTTCTGAAAGTATTCGTATGGAGTGTAGCCATGTATGGAAGTGAAACATGGACGATAAATAGTTTGGACAAGAAGAGAATAGAAGCTTTCGAAATGTGGTGCTACAGAAGAATGCTGAAGATTAGATGGGTAGATCACATAACTAATGAGGAAGTATTGAATAGGATTGGGGAGAAGAGAAGTTTGTGGCTCAACTTGACCAGAAGAAGGGATCGGTTGGTAGGACATGTTCTGAGGCATCAAGGGATCACCAATTTAGTATTGGAGGGCAGCGTGGAGGGTAAAAATCGTAGAGGGAGACCAAGAGATGAATACACTAAGCAGATTCAGAAGGATGTAGGTTGCAGTAGGTACGGGGAGATGAAAAAGCTTGCACAGGAGAGAGTAGCATGGAGAGCTGCATCAAACCAGTCTTAGGACTGAAGACCACAACAACAACAAGACGTGGTACACAATACATCATTATTAACAGGTGTAATACATCTTACAGATGTAATTTCTAGCGTCCCACAAGAGAATGTTACAGTTTAGCGTATGTACAAATTATCTAGTGCATACAGCTGGAAGTCACACCCATGAACCATGGACCTTGCTGTTGGTGGGGAGGCTTGCGAGCCTCAGCGTTACAGATGGCCGTACCGTAGGTGCAACCACAACGGAGGGGTATCTGTTGAGAGGCCAGACAAACGTGTGGTTCCTGAAGAGGGGCAGCAGCCTTTTCAATAGTTGTAGGGGCAACAGTCTGGATTATCGACTGATAAGGCCTTGTAACATTAACCAAAACGGCCTTGCTGTGCTGGTATTGCGAACGGCTGAAAGCAAGGGGAAACTACAGCCGTAACTTTGCCCCAGGGTATGCAACTTTACTGTAGGGTTAAATGATGATGGCGTCTCTTGGGTAAAATATTCTGCAGGTATAATAGTCCCCCATTCGGATCTCCGGGCGGGAACTACTCGAGAGGACGTCGTTATCAAGAGAAAGAAAACTGGCGTTCTACGGATCGAAGCGTGGAAGATCAGATACCTTAATCAGGCAGGTAGGTTAGAAAATGTAAAGAGGGAAATGGATAGGTTAAAGTTAGATATGGTGGGAATTAGTGAAGCTCGGTGGCAGGAGGAACAAGACTTCTGGTCAGGTGAATTCAGGGTTATATATATATAAAATCAAATAGGGGTAATACAGGAGTAGGTTTAATAATGAATAAAAAAAATAAAAGCGCGGGTAAGCTACTAGGAACAGCATAGTGAAAGCATTATTGTAGCCAAGACAGACCCGAAACCAACGTTTACCACAGTTGTACAAGTTTATATGCCAGCTAGTTCCGCAGACAACGAAGAGATTGAAGAAATGTATGATGAGATAAAAGAAATTATTCAGATACTGAAAGGAGACAAAAATTTAATAGTCATGGGGGGCTGGAATTCGATTGTAGGAAAAGGAAAAGTAGTAGGTGAATATGGAATGGGGGTAAGGAATGAAAGAAGCAGCCCGGTAGAATTTTACACAGAGCATAACTTAATCATAGCTAATACTTGGTTCAAGAATCACGAAGGAAGTTTGTATACATGGAAGCGGCCTGGAGATATTGGAAGGTTTCAGATAGATTATAGGTATAACGGTAAGACAGAGATTTAGGAATCAGGTTTTAAATTTAAGACATTTCCAGGGGAAGATGTGGACTCTGACCACAATCTATTGGTTATGAACTGTAGATTAAAACTGAAGAAACTACAAAAAGGTGGGAATTGAAGGAGATGGGACCTGGATAAACTGAAAGAACCAGAGGTTGTATAGAGTTTCAGGGAGAGCATAAGGGAACAATTGACAGGAATGGGGGAAAGAAATACAGTAGAAGAAGAATGGGTAGCTTTGAGGGATGAAGTAGTGAAGGCAGCAGAGGATCACGTGGATAAAAAGACGAGGGCTAGTAGAAATCCTTGGGTAACAGAAGAGATACTGAATTTAATTGATGAAAGGAGAAAATACAAAAATGCAGTAAGTGAAGCAGGCAAAAAGTAATACAAACGTCTCAAAAATGAGATCGACAGGAAGTGCAAAATGGCTAAGCAGGTATGGCTAGAGGACAAGTGTAAGGATGTAGAGGCTTATATCCCTTGGGGTAAGGTAGATACTCCCTACAGGAAAATTAAAGAGACCTTTGGAGAAAAGAGAACCTCTTGTATGAATATCAAGAGCTCAGATGGAAAACCAGTTCTAAGCAAAGAAAGGAAAGCAGAAAGGTGGAAGGAATATATACAGGGTCTATACAAGACGATATACTTGAGGACAATATTATGGAAATAGAAGAGGACGTAGATGAAGATGAAATGGGAGATATGATACTGCGTTAAGAGTTTGACAGAGCACTGAAAGATCTAAGTCGAAACAAGGCCCCGGGAGTAGACAATATTCCATTAGAACTTGTGATAGCCTTGGGAGAGCCAGCCATGAGAAAACTCTTCCTTCTGGCAAGTACGACAGGCAAAATACCCTTAGACTTCAAGAAGAATGTAATAATAGCAATCCCAAAGAAGACAGGTTTTGAAAGATGTGAAAATTACCGAACTATCAGTTTAATAAGCCACGGCTGCAAATTCGAACACGAATTCCTTACAGACGAATGGAAAAACTGGTAGAAGCCGACCTCGGGGAAGATCGGTTTGGATTCCGTAGAAATGTTGGAACACGTGAGGCAATACTGCCTCTACGACTTATCTTAGAAGATAGATTAAGGAAAGGCAAACATATGTTTCTACGATTTTTAGACTTAGAGAAAGCTTTTGACAATGTTGACTAGAATACTCTCTTTCAAATTCTGAAGGTGGCAGAGGTCAAATACGGGGAGCGAGAGGCTGTTTACAACTTGTACAGAAACCAGATGGTAGTTATAAGAGTCGATGGGCATGAAAGGGAAGCAGTGGTTGGAAAGAGAGTGAGACAGGGTTGTAGCCTATCCCCGATGTTATTCAATCTGTATATTGAGGAAGCAGTAAAGAAAACAAAAGAAAAATTTGGAGTAGGAATTAAAATCCATGGAGAAGAAATAAAAACTTTTAGGTTTGCCGATGACGTTGTAATTCTGACACAGACAGCAAAGGACCTGGAAGAGCAGTTGTACGGAATGGGCAGTGTTTTCAACAAAAGCAAAACAAGAATAATGGATTGCACTCGAATTAAATCGGGTGAAAAATGGCTCTGAGCACTATGGGACTCAACTGCTGAGGTCATTAGCCCCCTAGAACTTAGAACTACTTAAACCGAACTAACCTAAGGACATTACAAACATCCATGCCCGAGGCAGGATTCGAACCTGCGACCGTAGCGGTCTTGCGGTTCCAGACTGCAGCGCCTTTAACCGCACGGCCACTTCGGCCGGCTAAATCGGGTGATACTGAGGGAATTAGATTAGGAAATGAGACACTTTAAGTAGTAAATGAGTTTGGTCAAAGTAGAGAGGATATAAAATGTAGACTGGCAATGTCAAGGAAAGCGTTTCTGAAGAAGAGAAATTTGTTAACATCGAGTATAGTTTGAAGTGTCAGGAAGTCTTTGCTAAAAGTATTTGTATGGAGTGTAGCCATGTATTGAAGTGAAACATGGACGATAAATAGTTTGGACAGGAAGAGAACAGAAGCTTTCGAAATGTGGTGCTACAGAATAACGCTGAAGATTAGATGGGTAGATCAGATAACTAATGAAGAGCTACTGACTAGAATTGGAGAGAAGAGAAATTTTGTGCACAACTTGACTAGAAGAAGGGATCGGTTGGTAGGACATGTTCTGAGGCATCAAGGGGTTACCAATTTGATATTGGAGGTTAGCTTGGAGGGTAAAAATCATTGAGGAAGATCAAGAGATGAGTACACTAATCAGATTCAGAAGTATGTAAGTTGCATTAGGTACTGGGAGAAGCTTGCACAGGATAGAGTAGCGAGAAGAGTTGCGTCAAACCAGTTGGTTGGTTGGTTGGTTTGGGGAAGGAGACCAGACAGCGTGGTCATCGGTCTCATCGGATTCGGGAAGGATGGGGAAGGAAGTCGGCCGTGCCCTTTCAGAGGAACCATCCCGGCATTTGCCTGGAGTGATTTAGGGAAATCACGGAAAACCTAAATCTGGATGGCCGGACGCGGGATTGAACCGTCGTCCTCCCGAATGCGAGTCCAGTGTCTAACCACTGCGCCACCTCGCTCGGTATATCAAACCAGTCTCTGGACTGAAGACAACAAGAACAGCAACAACATCTGGAAGCAAATTAGCTTTTTGCAGACTTTGGTGTGGCCTACAGGACCAAAGTAATTCCAGAACACTGAAGAGAAATGCAGGAAGACCTGAAAGTAACCAAATTTAACGTAACGAGTTAGTTTGCGTGGCCGACCTCCGCAGCAAGCACATAAATATTTGTTTTGTAAATAAAACACGTAATGAATTCATAATATATCCGTCTCTGAAAACACGGTTTTAGAACAAATATCTATAGCTACTGACTGAATAATAATAGTGCACCGTAAAAATAAAGGTAAACATGGTGAACAGTGTGAAAAAAAAAGTTCGGAAAATAAAAACGTGTTATGTTTCGAAAATGAAGCGGTATTGCGACCTCCAGACCTGACGAGACGAAACGCAGATGCTAAGAAACTATATATTTAAAAAAATGGTTCAAATGGCTCTAAGCAATATGGGACTTAACATATGAGGTCACCAGTCCCCTAGACTTAGAACTACTTAAACCTAGGACCTCACACACATATCCATGCCCGAGGTAGGATTCGAACCTGCGACCGTAGCAACCGCGTGATTCCGAACTGAAGCGCCTAGAACCGCTCGGCCACCGCGGCCGGCTATATTTAGAATCAGTTAACTATGACTTTAAATCAAAACTCCTTGCAGACATGTTATCTAACGTTAGATCATCGCTCATTCTTTGCTGCTGACATTAACTTTATCCGCAGCAGCGATCATTTGTTTGTTTGTTGATTGCTCAACTTAATAATTAAAGTTTCCTACCACGGACTTTTCTGAATTCCAACAGATCTAAACTGCTAACATTAAAGTCAATACACATCAAATAAACTAGCTTGGTGAATGGACTTTTCCGTATAACAAACTTGCACTGCCCATCAACATTTCCATAGTTATTTGTTGGTACAGTAGCTACTGATAAATAGTATTTAATCTGTTTGTGTGCCTCACTTACTTTTACTTATTTTGTATGTGACTGAAGTGTGCTTGTGTTACATGTGTGTGTTCTCAATCAATCATTTTTAAAGACAGATATTATTTAACAGATAGTTAGACATATTAGTTCAGGGTAGAAGCGGTCTGCACATTAGTTGGATTAAATGGACGGAGTGCGACGTTTTGATCACGACAGTCCGCGAGATATTTTGCTGAATGTCTTGCTACAGAACCTTTACGTGTTACTTGCAGTAAGACACTTTCAAATTTTACAAGCTAATTGACAAGTTGGAGGAATGTATCAGCTGTGTATTTCGCTGTGGGACACTGTGCGTATCGCTATATACTGATAACACGTAGCCAAGATACAGTGCCTGCAACTTTTCATACACAGTCTTATTTGAATCGCAATACTAACAAGAAGTTAGGACTGTTTTAGGAAGACACTGTCAATTAGCTCCGATACACAATTGACTAAAACACATGAGGCTATACTGGCCTTTACGCATGGTCACATCTAGCCGGTACAATCCCACCTATGCCTAGGTCAGTGGCTTCTTATCGTATCGACCTTCACCGCAGCGCCGAGTCGAGTCGATACTCGGTTTTACCCTGTCGGATGCCACCTGCTGGGTCGTTCACCTGTCGCGTTATCGCCCGGCGCGCAGCTATTATGGAGGGCCTCCTTTCCTGTCCGTGAGGGGGCGTGTGCTACGTGGCTCTTCCTTCCTCGGCGCCCGTTGTCCAGGGACATGGCAGGCGCGGTAAATTACTAGCTGCCAACCAGTTTCTGCCTCATCCGTCGCAATATTTCCTGTCCGCTTATTGTTGTGCAAACCACCACTGAATTATCTTTGGTATCTGGCAAGCTGGATGATAGTGTATTGCGAAAGCCACTGTGATTAAAGCTTACACATATGGCGCACAATAAAAACGATCGACATCATGCATTCATAATGTCATATTACCTCTGACCTTGACAAGTTGACCTCAGCACATGTATGAAAGGAATCGGGTAAAGGCGAGGGTGATGTGAACTACATTCGTCGATTCCTCTCTAAGTGTAACTGCTAATAATATTGTGAATTGTGATACACGTGACGCAGTACATCATTCTGCTAACATGGCGGAAGGTCAGCTTTTATCTTCCCATAAACGTACTCGTGATTAGAATCGAGCATTTATGCTGTTGGATGAAGGCAAGAAATGACGTCCGCCGTGATCTGGTAAAATGAATCCACTCAGCATTTCCCTGAAATAATTGGATGGATTGCACGGAAACTTATACACTTATATCAGGATGTAGGAGCACGCCGTATCGTTTTCGCTTTACAAGAAAAAAAAAAAAAAATCAGATTTCATTCGGGATTACATCGGGATGACGTCAACATCTTGCCACGATATTTCTGTCGACAACAATTTAGTCATCTGGATGAACGCCCTTCGTTGACATTATCGCCTTTTGTCGAATATTGCTCCATCTAAGGCGCACAGGCACACGCGTAACAATAATATTGCATGCGCACGTTCTCCAAATTGCGGGCCCGCAGAGTTAAAATTTAGCTGTCAAAATATTAAACAACATAGTTTTTATGAGTCACCAGTCTTCAGACTGATTCGATGCAGCCCGTTACGAATTCCTCTCTAGAGCCAATCTCTTCATCTTACGGCAGCACTTGCATCCCATATCCTCAGTTAGTTCTTGGATGTATTCCAAATTCTGTATTGCCCTCGCTTTTAACCTCTACGGCTCCCTTTAGTACCATGGAAGTTATTCTACGGTGTTTCAACACATTTCCTATCATTCTGTCTCTTCTTCTTGTCAGTGTTTTGCATACGTTCCTTTAGTTGTCGATTCTGGAGACAATCATCCCATTATTTTATCGCATCAGACCCTCTAATTTTCTTACATACCTGTGTAGTATTGCAGCTGAAACGCTTCGATTCTCTTCTTTTCCGCTATTTCCACACTTCATTATCCACTGCCATACAACACCGTGCTCCAAACGTACAGTCTAAGAATTTTCTTCCTCAGATCAAGACCAATGTTTGATACCAAAAAACTTCTCTCAGCCTGGACCGTCCTCTTTGCCTGTGCTAAACCGATTTTTGCGTGTTCCCTGCTTTGCCCGTCATGTGTCATTTTGCTTCCAAGGTAGAAGAGACATTATGAGTAAGTGTAACAAAATTGTCACTTGACGCGTCAAATTCTATCTTTCTGAAGACGTAAAGGAAACCACCAGGTCGCAGGACATATCAAGTTGAAAGCCAACTTCACGATTAATAAGATCTGCAGAACGTACTTTCACAGATTCCTTACTAATTGAATCCCAGAAGGATCTCTCCGTGACCAAATTTTCCATGGCAGAATAATCCATTGAATCCAAAATGAGATTTTCACTCTGCAGCGGAGTGTGCGCTGATATGAAACTTCCTGGCAGATTAAAACTGTGTGCCCGACCGAGACTCGAACTCGGGACCTTTGCCTTTCGCGGGCAAGTGCTCTACCATCTGAGCTACCGAAGCACGACTCACGCCCGGTACTCACAGCTTTTCATATCAGCGCACACTCCGCTGCAGAGTGAAAATCTCACTCTGGAAACATCCCCCAGGCTGTGGCTAAGCCATGTCTCCGCAATATCCTTTCTTTCAGGAGTGCTAGTTCTGCAAGGTTCGCAGGAGAGCTTCTGTAAAGTTTGGAAGGTAGGAGACGAGATACTGGCAGAAGTAAAGCTGTGAGTACCGGGAGCGAGTCGTGCTTCGGTAGCTCAGATGGTAGAGCACTTGCCCGCGAAAGGCAAAGGTCCCGAGTTCGAGTCTCGGTCGGGCACACAGTTTTAATCTGCCAGGAAGTTTCAATCCATTGAATGTCTTGTGGATATACAATGCTGCGGAATAATCCGTAGAATGTGCTGTGGATGTACAATGCACTGCTAGGCTTACTAGACTAATGCCATCCTGATCGTATTATAATGGTTCACATGCAAATTACAGGGCGCGACGCTTAAACCCGTAAAAATTTCAATTTGAATTTCCCGCCATGTTGCAGTTCCGATGTAGGTCACTATTGGTTTTCTTGAAAGCCTTAGGTATGTAGTAAACACTCAGAACCTCAAAATGGCCGAGGTGTCACCGACAAGAGCAGAGTACAACCGAAGAGCCGCGATTATGGAAAGTCTTCGCGCTGGGCATTCGCCCATTGAAATAGTTCGACTGTTCTGATACCCGAGACCAACTGTTTACGATATAGTGGCCATATATAACGCTTTGGAGAAGTCTGGGGAAGGTTCCACTAACCCGGTGAGGAAGCCTCATTCCAGGAAACGTGTGTCACGAACAGCGGCAGTCATTGAAAAGGCTCAGCAGCTGGTTTCGAAGGACCCGGGGCAATCGGTGAGAAAATTGGGGTCAGTATTGAATGTCAGCGAGCGAAAAATGTGTCGGACGGCATAGAAGGACCTAATACGAGCCATTTAGTCCAAAACTAGTTCTCGGATAAAGTTTGACATGTTCTGGTCAAAATGTCACCTCTCTACGCACCGCTATCGAAGCTGCATTCGCGAATATGGACAGCGCTGTTTTAAAGAGTGCGTGCGATCGCGTCAGGACAAGATTGGATGAGCTCATTGCTGTGGAATGGGGTTACATCGACTAATGTTACTCCTAAAAGATACCACTACTTATATGTAAAAGAATTTTCGTTTTAATTTGTATTTTGTTTTAATAGATTAGCTTTAAAGAAAGTTTCATTTGCCCCGATTTAAGCACCGCACCCTGTACACTATCATTTGTAATACATGATTAATGTGAATATCTGAAATGTCCTACTAGACGTACGAGGCTGTCCACGATACGAATAGCGAAGGCGGGCGATCGGGAACGAGAAACTGTGGAGCAGCACAACGAGGCAAAAAACAACCCACAAGCCTGACTAGTACGCCGTGACGAACGCCGCACATGGACAGCTGAGTTCAATTTTAATATCAGAGTGGATGGCAACAGTAATGTTGATTATGTTGTAAAGATATGAAAATGTCTCGAAGCGTTCAACATCCAAAAGATTGCGTCCTGTCTTGAAAATGATCTTGTTCGTGGTTGATGTCATCTATTAATCACATTTTATGCGTGGTTACGGTTGTACATGTCGTTATGAGATGACAAATTTCATTCTATAACGAATAGAAAGTGGCTGTTACAGGCGGAGCTTGATAAAATGCTATCATTGTCGTTCTGTGATGGATAACTTTATGATGTTTAAAATTCTTAAGATGGTCGTTATACACTGAAACTGGTCATCTTGTAAATAGCATACGATCCCCTATGCAAATAAAATTCTGATGAATAGACCAAAGGTGTCAAAGGAGTTACCTGCACTGAAAGTTAATAAACTTCGATACCATATCCGTGGAACTGAGATGTCCTTCATTTATGCGACAAAGTAATGTAGCATCTGTTACATAAAATGACAGAGTCTTGAAACAGCATAGACTTGAGTATTTACTTCAAAATTCAGACGAAAAATTTCACTTTTTCCGAGTCGGGTGAGCGAGACAGTAAGATGGAGTTTTGATATTCGTCACACATAAATTCAGGGATAAAAAACATAACATGAACTGATACCAGAAAATAAGCCAAAATTGAATCGCAGCCCTGAATATGTGAAAGAAGGGATTATACCATGTTCTTATTAATATGATTTCACAGTCCGTATGACTCATTTCTATTGTTTAAATAAAACAACCATGAGGTTTATGTTTCTCGTTATGGCTTAGCTCATATTATCAGTGAGTCACTGGAAACGAATCACTAGCTCATTTAACAGTTGTGGGGTAATGAACCATCCAATGCCTAACTGAAGACATCAGTGACCTGAACTGACAAAATGAAAGTATGCGAAGTGTACAGGTAACTTCTCGTTTATCTAAGAACGTCATTGCTGCACATATCGTAATTCACTACTCGCAGATTTAGTGCCATAGGTGCAGTTCGATCATAATGACAATTATTTTCTTAACATAAGAAAATGATTTAAGTAACTTTACAATTCATCTCCTGCAACACCTGAAGTACTATAAATGTCAAGTCATTTTGGGACCTGTAATTGGCAGTTCCTAGTCTATATCGTCTGCAGAAAGTGAGAGAACAATTAGGACCGTTTAAAGAAACTCGGTTCTGTAGCATCCTAACTAAACCTTTACATTTGGTCACACAACTGTGCAGCGTACTGTCTAAGTTGTTAGGCTTTGCGTGATGGCCACCCCTTGAAATGTGAACAAGGGGAAAGTAAGCTAAAAAGACAGAAAATAACAAGTCATAAAAGTTTTTATTAATAAATACACTAGTCGGAAACGCCGAATTTATTTCAGTGGCGGAGTGTAGGCTGTGTTGGTTACATGTGCGCCAATTAAGAACAGGGTTGGGACGAAACCTACCTTTAGCAGATATTGCTCTACGAACTGATCCATACAAACATGAGTCACGGGCAAACTCAAAACACCATGTTGTCGCCGACAACGGGAGAAATATTATGCCGACATTTAGGCGTGACAGTTTTAGATTGGGAGAGGATGGGTATTTTGAGCTACGATTACGTAAGAATGGCTCTGAGCACTATGGGACTTAACATCTAAGGTCATCAGTCCCGTAGAACTTAGAACTACTTAAACCTAACTAACCTAAGGACATCACACACATCCATGCCCGAGGCAGGATTCGAACCTGCGACCGTAGCAGTCGCGCGGCTCCGGACTGAAGCGCCTAGAACCGCAAGACCACCGCAGCCGGCGATTACGTAAGATACGGGCCTGAACTACTATGCTTACGGCACTGCTAACCTAGCCAAACACCTGCTTTGTAGGCTTTACCGAGGATTTGTGTCCTGCGCTCTGTTTTGTTGTGCGTAGCTCGTTGATTTCTTCTCTTATTTTGAAATGAATGAAGAACTCAGTCCTGGTCCATGACGGTGTTGGGCTATGACCGTCACAACACCTGAAAAAACCAGCCACCCCTATGACTATTATGTCAGTCCTGCTGTCGCAGGTGAACAAACCACGGGCGTAGACTGCCAGCACTGCGATAAGCTGCTCCACTCCTTTCTCCTCTGGCGTATCCGTTTGTTTATGCTCGACCCCGGCTGCTGTATTATTAGTCGACCACAATATTATTGCACGTGGGAGTGATGTCGCTTCGGTCGCCCTATCATGAGGTTTTATCGTGATGCTTCATGAGAATACGCTGAAATACTCGGAAGTACAGTCTGTGATCAAAAGTATCTGTACGCCTTGCTGAAAATGACTTACAAGTTCTTGGCGCCCTCCATCGGTAATACTGGAATTCAGTATGATATTGACCCACCCTTAGCCTTGATGATAGCTTCCACTCTCACAGCAATAAGTTCAGTCGGGTGCTGGCAGGTTTCCTGGGGAATGGCAGTCGATTCTTCATGGAGTGTAGCACTGAGGAGAGGTATCGATGTCGGTCCGGGAGGCCTGGCAGCAAGTTGGAGTTCCAAAACATCCCAAAGGTCTTCTATAGGATTCAGGTCAGGACTTTGTGCAGGCCAGTCCATTACAGGGATGTTACTGTGGTGGAACCACTCCACCATAGGCCGTGCGTTATGAACAGGTGCTCGATCTTGTTGAAAGATGCAATCGCCATCCCTGAATTGCTCTTCAACAGTGGGAAGCAAGAAGGTGCTCAAAACATCAGTGTAGACCTGTGCTGTGATAATGCCACGCAAAACGACAAGGGGTGCAAGCACCCTCCATGAAAAACGCGACCACACCATAACACCACCGCCTCCGAATTTTACTGTTGGCACTACACACGCTGGCAGATGACGTTCACCCTGCCATCGGATCGCCACATTGTGTACCGTGATTCGTCACTCCATACAACATTTTTCCATTGTTCAATCGTCGAATGTTTACGCTCATTACACCAAGCGAGTAGTCGTTTGGCATTTACCGGCGTGATGTGTGGCTTA
This sequence comes from Schistocerca serialis cubense, assembly GCF_023864345.2. Taxonomy (NCBI): domain Eukaryota; kingdom Metazoa; phylum Arthropoda; class Insecta; order Orthoptera; family Acrididae; genus Schistocerca; species Schistocerca serialis. Next base: position 553,010,354 of record NC_064638.1, on the reverse strand, counting down.
TGAGCAGCCTGTCGACCATGAAATCGAAGTTTCCTCACCTCGAGACTAACTGTCACAGTACTTCCAGTGGATCCTGATGCAGGTTGGAATTCCTGTGTGATGGTCTGGGTAGATGTATGCCTTTTGCACATTATGACCCTCTTCAGCCGTCGGAAGTCTCTGTCAGTCAACAGACAACGTCGGCCTGTACGCTTTTGTGCTGTACGTGTCCCTTTGCGTTTTCACTTCACTATCACTTTGGAAACATTGGCCCTAGGGATGTTTAGGAGTGTGGAAATCTCGCGTAGAGACGTATGACACATATGACACCCAATCACCTGCCCACGTTCGAATTCCGTGAGTTCCGCGGAGCGCTCCATTCTGCTCTGTTACGATGTCTAATGACTACTGAGGTCACTGATATGGAGTATCTGGCAGTGGGTGGCAGTAAAATGCACCTAATGTGACAAACGTATCTTTTTGGGGGTGTCCTGATACTTTTGATCACATAGTGTATATGGAGAACTGTCTTGAAATTATCCACAATCCAATTCTTTTTCCTTTGCGTTGTGCTTAGTTACCACCGTACCTGTTTCTGCAAACGTCACCGCATATTTCCGATAACGGCCACGGCAGGACAAGTGCAATAATATCGAGGTCGGGTAGTACAGTGTCTGCATTATATATGTAACTCAATGTTTGTAAACTTGCCGGCGCTATCAATGAAAGCTAAACTGTCCCAAACGTAATTGCGACCATGTGACCTGGCGCAGTGATAACTATTTGACAAGACGTGACTCGTGTTCAAGAGGACAGCAGTACGATCTCACAGGTGTAGGTTTTCTGTGATTTCCCTAAACCACCGAGATGGTGTCTTTGAAAAGGATCGGCCGATTTCTTTCCCCGGTTCGAACGTGTTCTCCATCTCTAATAATCTCGTTTTAATCCAAATTTTCATTCCTTCTTCTTCCGACGTAATGACTTGTCCCAGTGATCGAGGCGCTAGCTCGCCTGCAGAAGGTACACCATTCAAAGTTTCGCCAGTCCACGGAGATTCAGATTTTCCGTGGTTACCCGATATCGAATAAGAAGAGTATTAGAATGTTCCATTTGAACAGGACACGGCCCATTTCCTTGCCTGTCCTTGTCCTAACCAAACTTAAGTCTTCTCCCTAATGACGGGGTCGGAACAGTTGTGCCGAGTGACTCTTCTGCGGAGAGACACTTACAGCATTCAGGCACATTAAGAATTGCTATGCTTTGCTATGCTATGCTATGGGACACTTAAGGTAGTAAAGGAGTTTTGCTATTTGGGAAGCAAAATAACTGATGATGGTCGAAGTAGAGAGGATATAAAATGTAGACTGGCAATGGCGAGGAAAGCGTTTCTGAAGAAGAGAAATTTGTTAACATCGAGTATAGATTTAAGTGTCAGGAGGTCATTTCTGAAAGCATTTGTATGGAGTGTAGCCATGTATGGAAGTGAAACATGGACGATAAATAGTTTAGACAAGAAGAGAATAGAAGCTTTCGAAATGTGGTGCTACAGAAGAATGCTGAAGATTAGATGGGTAGATCAATAACTAATGAGGAGGTGTTGAATAGGATTGGGGAGAAGAGAAGTTTGTGGCACAACTTGACCAGAAGAAGGGATCGGTTGGTAGGACATGTTCTGAGGCATCAAGGGATCACCAATTTAGTACTGGAAGGCAGCGTGGAGGGTAAAAATCGTAGAGGGAGACCAAGAGATGAATACACTAAGCAGATTCAGAAGGATGTAGGTAGCAGTAGGTACTGGGAGATGAAGAAGCTTGCACAGGATAGGGTAGCGTGGAGAGCTGCATCAAACCAGTCTCAGGACTGAAGACCACAACAACAACATGCTTTCTAGCAGTGTGGCACAGGATGCTGTACTCTACGACGTGAGTTACTAGAGATTAGTTAGACAAAAATACGTAAACGACGAGAGAAACGCATGTTTGACCATAAAAAGCAGATGCTAGCCAGACCTGCAGGTTTCACTGTCGTAGTTGGCGACGAGTGGCACCGTGGCAGCGTCCTCAGTACGTTGCAAGCGTAAGTCTTGGTCAGAACGGTGTTCTGTGTAGCTGTCAGTGCATTATGTTGGACCTGAGGGAATTCGAACGTGAACGAGGTAATTGTTTGGTACGGCGGATGCTTCCGTAATCAAGGAAGGTGATGTATTTGATATTTCAAGGGCACCGTATCGAAGACTTACACTGCGTAAGGGCAACAGGAAAAACACCATCAACACAGCCAAAACGTGGACAAAAATGTATACTGCGTGATCGTGACTGATTGCCATTGAAGAAAATGTGAGTTGCAAAAGTCAGCGCAGAACTGAACGTCGCACTCAAGAACCCCGTCAGCACCAAAATAACTCGAAGGGAGCTATACAAGGTGGTCAGAAACAATGTGAAAAGTTTGTAACAGTATTACAGGAAAGATTGCACTGAGAAATAACTGTTAAGAAAAAGAATTCAATACGTTGCGCCTCTTTAGAGTTAATTGGCACTTAGTTTAGCCAATCAGGCTGTTGCGCGCCGACATTTAAGCGATCTGTCAGAAACGGTGTCAATGAACGTGTTCTTCGTTTGGTTTCCGTACATTTAACAAGAGAGCGACACAAAGATTGGACGTACGGTATTAGTGAGGATCGAACCAGAGCCAAAGACTGAGCAGTCTCGTCCCCTGTCATCTACGGTATGAGCAAAACTGACACTTATTGTATCTGGCTGGCAGCTTGAATTTGCGCGCGCAACGGGCTGATTGACTAACCTCAGTGTTAATTAACTCAGAAACAGTGCATCGTTTCCAAATTTTTCTTAATGTTTATTTCTCAGCATACCCTACCTTGCAACACCCTTACAAGATTTTCAGACTGTTTCTGACCATCCTGTGCAAGCAGAGAACTGCATAGGGACCTTACATTTCAAACCCACTCATCAAGGTTGCAAAAGTGACAGGAAAACTTGGACTACGAAGCGATGGAAGAAAGTCACTTGCTCGAACGAGTCTTGTTTTACATTGTTTCCAACTTCTGGCACCGTTTACCTCCCAAGAGTGAAACATGGCGGGGTTGCGGTGATTATTTGGACAGTCACATCGTGGTTATGCCATTGGCCCCATGCTTACTATGGAAGTTCGCATTACTGCCAAGGATTATGTGACCATTTTGACTGGTGAGGTCTTTCCCACAGTACAATATTCGTTCCCCATTTGTGGTGATGTCTTCCAAGATCACAGGGCACCAGCTGACACAGCTCGCATCGCCCAAGACTGGTTTTGTGAAAATGAGGATGAATTATCGTATCTTCCCTGGGCAGCACAGTCACCAGATCTCAGTATTATGGAGCCTTTGTGGTCTGTCCACCTCCATCGTTGCTACCTGAACTTAACACTATTTTGCAGTAAGAATGGTGTAAGATCCTACTGAAAAAAAAAAGTCATCGATAAAGCGTAAGGGTCCAGATTTCTCGGCCTATTTTCAGAGAATAAAGGAGCTTCAAAATTAAGGGTCTCGAAAATTGCGAGGAATTGTACGAGGGCAATTCAAAAAGTAACAGAAAACTATCAGTATTAATGATACATGCTCGTGAAAATGACCAAAAATTTGAAGAAACATTTCTTAGTCTATAGGAAAGAGAATTTCATGCTGATTTCAAAAATGTATAGTTTACGGGCACCATCATTTTCCGTTCGTTCTAAAATTGCGGTTGAACGTAATGTTGCACAGGAACCACGCCCATCTGTCAGTTTGAAGTGCCTCAGAATACGTGATGCATTATTTTGTTCTTCCGTTTTATCCGTCGTTAGTTACGGATCGTTAACGCAGGTGCGTTCTAGAAGGCACTGACTCTCGGAACCAAAGTACAGGCATCTCTACAAGGATATGGTTCGAATGTAAACAAAGATCCGAGAATATGTGATTTCGGAATTTCATATGCGTGTGGTTTTGTAGTTATTGTGTGTTGTTTTGTTTTGTGGGTGTGTTTCCTGTGCTATAAATGCCGAGAGTAAAGAAATTTAGTCAAACACAGCATAATAAATCACGTCAGTTGCTTCAAAAGTCACCTGCGGAAACTGTGTCTACAGGCAGTACTTTAGACGCAAACTTTCGCTTCCTGAATGTAATAAGAACAAGCCTAGTAGTACTGTGAGCAGCAATAACGACGGAAATATTATTGTGAACCTAAATATGCTGTCAAGACTTTTGAAAAGCGCTGTGAAATGTAAGTACTGCAATTGTGAAGATACCATTGACGTTTCTGAGGACATTTAAGCAAGGAAGGGTCTTTCAAGTCGGTTAGTGATTGCCTGTAACTAGTGTAAGATGCACAGTGATACTATGAAATCGCCAGTAACTGACAGTCGACATTACGGTGTAAATATTCAGTTTGATTATGCAACGCGATGTATTGGAAGGGGAAGGAGAGCTGCCCAGAGTTTTTGTGCAGTGATGGATTTGCCTCCACCTCCACTGAGGTTTGACAGATACAGTCAATACGTAATACTTTATGTGGTGTAAGTGAACATTCAATGAAAAAAGCAGCAGAAGAAGCAATAGCCTTGTCCGAGAATACAGACATTGTGGCAGCATTTGATGGATTTGGCAGAAGAGAGGTCATACTTCCCTGAATGGGGTTGTAACTGCCACATTTATTGAAACTGGCAGGATACTAGCTTATGAATGTCTAACAAAGCGCTGCCAGGGTTATTCAAGTAACTGTATTGGCACCCATGTTTGTGTAAAGAACTTTGATGGCCTAAGTGGAAATTATGGACACGAAAGGAGTTCTAAACATTTTTAGAAGATCAGAGGTCAGTGGTGGTGTGAGATATGTAGGCTACCTTGGGGATGGAGACTGTAAAGGACGCACTACTGTTGTTAATGACAGACCATACGGGGACACTCTGATAGAAAAGCTTGAATGTGTTGGGCATGTACAAAAAAGAGTGGGAGTTCGGCTAAGAAAATTATGTAAAGACAGAGTGTCAACAGATGAAACCCCACAGCATGGTTTGTGTCCAAGAGGGAAGATTCGTGGCGCAATTACTGGTTGAGCAATGCTACAGGCATACAATATACCCACAAGCATTCCTTACCACTTGCTGTAATGGAGGCAGTTAGGCCTACTGTATATAAAGGGATCTGGCAAATAAAAATCTACTTAGGAAATGTATGCATGGTCTCTCTCAGAATGCAAATTAAAGCTTCAACAGCTGTATATGGGAGAGAATACCCAAAACTGTATTTGTTGGGTTGACAGTGCTGAAGATTGGTGTCATGGATGCAATAATAACATTCAATGTTTGTGCAATTTCAAGGATCAATGTTATGAAGAAATTGAACATCCAGACGGGAAGGAATATGGCTTAAGCTCTAACTGCAATTGATAAGCGGAGGGTAATCGAAGCAGAGACAGCTGCAGAATCTGCTATCAAGGAGCCAAGGATAAAGAAAAGAATGAAGAGAAATAGTGTTGAGGATAAGGAAACAGGAGGACAACTGGAGTATGCAGCTGGAATGTTCTAAACGAACATAGTGTAAGTTAATAAATGTGTAAATCTTTTTTTGCTATTTACCGAAAACTTGAATTTTCATCGTTCAGGTACACTTTTCTCCTAAACGACTGAAGTTAAACTAGCAAAAATTGGTACAGATATTTAGAATGGTCTCCTCTACCTCCCTTGCCCACTATTTCCTGAAAAATTTATAACATGATGGTGATATTTGAACTACATTTTTAAATATTGTTGTTGTAGTAAAATAATTTGTCTTGAAATAGTGTTCCGTTTTTTATACTAATATATTGTTGTCAGTACCAAAATATAATAATATCTTAATGATTTTTTGGGAAATGCTTTGACTTATGACCCTAATTGTGTGTAAGAATTTTGAGCTATCTCTCATTTATAGATCAGTTGCACTATGAGGGTGAAGATAGTGATAAAACTGCAACCCGTTGAGGGGCGTGTCCCCTTAAATGCAGTTAACATGTCACGCGTGTGAAAGTCCCGGGAAGTGAAAAATGCATGATTTGAGAAAGTTCCGGCATATGCCGACAGATGGCATGACAATCTGAATAGGAAATTTAGTCCTTAGCTCTGTGTGCACTGTAGAAGAACAGCTAGCAGTAATACGATTTTAGTGGTAGGAGGAAGACAGACCTCGACAGATCCATAGAAGGGTTTTGGAAAGGTACGGAGATAGCTGCTTTAGTGAGAGAAAAGTGTGCGAGTGGGTAGATGCCTTTAAAAGTGGACGTACGTTAGTCACATATGAGCAACTCTCTGATCGTCCCAGCACGAACTGACGAGAATGCTGGACGCGCTGACGCCATGATTCGTGTGTACTCGGCGAAGCGACAAATCAGAGGAAGAAATGTCGGGTACGGCCATGCTGCCATACATTCCCAGAGTGACGGACAGAATCGGCCGTATATTTCGCAAACAAGGTGTAAAGGCGATTTTGAAACCGTCAAAGAAGATCAAAGAGTGTCTTAGATCGGCAAAGGAGAAAAGGTATCCACTTGCATTGTCGAAAATGTATCGCATACCATACACAAGTGGAAAAGTTTATGTCGGAATGACTGGACGATCCATCAATACCAGGATCAAAGAACATAAGCGACATTGCAGGTTGGTGCAGGTGGAGAAATCGGCCGCGGCAGAGCACGCAATGTGTGAGACCAACCATGTTGTAAAATTCGCCGACACGCAAGTTCTGGCTGTAGAGAAACACTATCACACCCTGTTGTTCAGAGAGGCGATAGATATACAAAAACACGGGAATAGATTCAACAAGAAATAAGAAGGCCTTAAGGTAAACGGATCTTGGCTTCCCTTGCTGTAGCCAACGACCGTCTCAGGTAGCAAGACGAGAACCGCAGCGGAAACGACCACGGAGAAGCCCTCGCTCGTTGGTGCGCCAGGTACATGTAGTCTGCGGCCACGAGCTCGGCTCCAGTTCACCACCGGCAATGGAGGGTGAAGCTTTGACAACGCCAGCCACTCGTGCTGGCGAAACGTCAGTACAATCATTAGACGAACGTCGGCCGAAGAGTTCGACACAGAAGCTAACAGGCAGTTTGTCAACAAGAGGCCGCGAAAGCCTTAACAATTTTGTATTTGTCTATTTAATTGAAATTAAATACCGTTCCTCTGGTCCTCGGCCTCCTAAGGCCTTCCTTTCCTTTGACATGGTCCTTGAAATTGTTGCTGTATTCCTCAATCTGCTGAGTTAAGCTTTCCACTCCCTCTTCCTCTGCGATATCAGCATTCCTCCTCCAGTCAGTCAGTATGTATCCAGCTACTCTTCTTAAAAATCGCAGCTCCGATGCTTGTGTTCTCTGTTCGTTTCGTTTTGTTAAGGGGAGGTTCCTTTATTACTTTAGTTTTGAGAGATTCGTTGATTGTTCCATTAATATGACTCTGGCTTTCTACCTTCTTTTGTATGTTTATTTCTATCATTCATGACAATAGTAAGGTGCGCCGAATTCCTATGTTGCTGTCGCAGTCATCGGAAGACATCCCTCTGGACATAAGAAAATTAGTGTGGTATCAGCATGACTGATGTTCTTTCCATTCCGCACATGTAATGACAGAGTATTGGAATGCTCGCGAGAAACGCAAAATGGTCTACACACACACACACACACACACACACACACACACACACTCAAAATATATCTGTTCTCGTATCTGTGGTGGGTATTAAAACAAGATGTCTTTCAGGAAACACCGGCAAGAAGTGCCTTATAACGCAGGCCTGTGCTGCTGTTAACTCCAGATGAAATTGAAAGCGCAGTGTTGTTTCTACAGAATCAATTTATAGCATGTAGCAATGCTAGAGGTCAACGTGTTGAGCACAAGGTGTGACAGCAGTGGTAATGAACGCGCGAACCATACTGGAGCTATGTGCCTGATTACATTTTGTATAATAGGGCTGATGTTTGTGAAACCTCTTTTCCTGATCGCTGGGCAGTGTTTTGCGGAGCTGTTATCTTGATATTCTTTGATCATATTCCAAGCTATGTCGTTAAAGTTCATTTAGAAGCTTCCTTCAAATGTCCCAGAAAAAGTATACAGTTCCATTAGAAAAACAGTCAATATCGTAATTCGGAAACTATAAACGACAAGAATTACTTGCGAACCTCAGGAAATTCAGCATATTCTTCACTATAACTTGGCAAAAGCCGCACCTCGATATATTTGTTTATTCTGGATATATTTGCCGTGGACTGCCTTAGCTCTCTCACCCTGTATTACTATATGAAATTCATTTTGCACGTATACAGGTTGAACGCTAATAAAACCGACAGAGTGCATTCCTGGCTGTAAATGGAGAAAGAACGGTCCTATGAATGTGCGTCCGGAAATGGACGATGTGGGTGCAACCGCAACATACCGTCCCGGATCACAGTATAGATCTGCATCGCATTCACGTCACAACCGATGTTCAAAGTTGCCTTCGTGGAATGCAATGCATGCGTTCGCACGTCGCATTATGGGTTGTCGCAATCTTTCGCATGTTCCGGCCTCTCTCCGAATATTGTCACAGGCGTCGTGAACACGCTGTTGAAGAATGTGCAGAGTAGGAACTGGTGCAGCATACACATCGCTTTTCAGTTGCTCCCAGAGTGATCCAGTGATCTAGCAGTCGTGTTACAGGGTCAGTGCGTCCTTTCCAACGTGCGGGGAAGACATTGTTGAGGTGTCGAGGAACTGTAATGCAGAGGTGGGGTGGTACTCAGTCACGCAGAAACCTTATAACCTGTCGTATTGCCAAAGGCACATTCTCAAGCAGCTCAGGCAGATTATTTAGCAGGAAGTCAAGGTACTTTCCTTTGTCGAGGCGTTGTGAAGTGATAACTGGTTCAAGTATACCGTAAATGTAATGGTCTGGTGCAAAAGCCATCGACAAAATCCTTCCTGCAGTGGGAAATCCGCTGCTGATAACCCTTACACTCGTTGCAGGTGATACGGATAGTACAATTGTCACGCAGGACACACAAAATCGTACTTTGGCTTACACCATGTTAGCTGGCCATTTGCCTGGAGTTTGTACTAGGGTTAGTTTTAATATCCTGTAGAACTCGGTGCTCCAAATCTGGTGTACGAACAGTCCGCCGCCCCCCTGCACGTTCATCTGTCTGAAAGGACCATGTGCCAAAAGGGCTTTAAATGTTGTGTGATGTGGTTGGTGTCTGTGAGGGCACTTGTTTTTGTACAGCAGTGCTGTCTCTCGACCGTTTCTACCTGAGTGGTCGTACACAAACACCATTTCGGTTTGTTCCCGACATGAATATCAGATACGAGGGTGAGTCAAATGAAAACCCTAAATTTGTAATAACAAAATTTCGCTTCGTTATCCTGTAAGTTAGTAAGCGTGCTACAAACAGCGCGCAGAATGGCCTGTAGGTGGCAGCATAGTGCAGATGCACACATACCGTCGCAGTATCAGTATAAAGATGGCCGCCCCACTTGCACTTGCACCAGGGAAGAACAGGGTCCTGTTATTCGGCTTTTGCGTAGTGAAGGTGAGAAACCTATTGAAATTCATCGACGAATGAAGGTTCAGTACGGTGATGCATGTTTGTCACAGCAGCAAGTCTCAGAATGGAGTAGGAAGTTCGCAAATGGTGTGACTTCAGTGGAAGATGCTCCTCGTACAACGAGTTGTGACTCCACAGAACATTGCAGCAGTTGAAGCCATAGTGAAGGAAAACCGCCGAGTGACACTGAATGTGACTGCAGCATGTTTACAGATTAGTCATAGGTCACTTCCACCAACCGGAAACGAAGAGAGCGAGCAAGGAATGGCGCCATTTCTCATCAGCAAAACCAAAGAAATTTCGAACGGAACCATTAGCAGGGAAGGTTATGCTGACTCTCTTTTGGGACGAAATAGGCGTCAGTATGGAGCATTAGATGCCTAGAGGCACCACTATCATCACTGCATCACACACAGATCTCCTAAAAAATCGTCTGCGGCCTGCAATCAAATCAAAGTGACGTGGATTGCTGTCGGCAGCCTTCAACACACAACGAACACACGGCACGTAATCAGAGGAACTTTAATTCGTTAGCGCCGTCTACCACGGCAACGACGCATTTCCGGACACTTGTTCAAAGGACCTTCGTTCCTCCATTGCCAGTCGGAACCGTCTCTGCAGTTTGTCGGCTTTATTGACGTTCACTCTGTATATACAGGGTGAGTCGTGTAAGACGTAACGCCCCCTTTATTCCGGGGCCGATTGCACGTATCGGCATGCGGTTTTCGGCGAATCATAGCGGACTATGGGGCACATACGTTGGTACATGCACAATAATCACAACGTTTATATTGACCGAGATAATGAGGCACGTACATGTTTTTTAAATGGGACGCTGTACTTTTTTTACCATCATTCGAACGCTCTGGAAACGACGCGTATAATGATGTAACGCATGTTGCTATTGTGATTCAAACTTTGCTTAAAAGAGGGCGTAGCTTAGGCAGTGCATGCTGCATAGAGCACGGCAACTCGGCCTGCGGCTCGCGCGAGGCGTGTTTACAGTCTGCAGCCGCTTCCGACCGCCTCGACCTTCAATCGTACAATATTTCCCAGCGTCTTTTAAGCGAAGTTTTAATCACAATAGGAACATGCGTTACATCACTATACGCGTCTTTTCCAGAGCGTTCGAATGATGGTAAAAGAAGTATAGCGTCCCATTTAAGAAAACATGTACTTGCCTCTTTATCTCGGTCAATATAAACGTTGTGATTATTGTGCATGTACCAAAGTATGTGCCCCATAGTCGGCTATGATTCGCCGAACGCCGCTTGTCGATACATGCAATCGCCCCTGGAATAATGGGGGTGTTACGTCTTACGCGACTCACCCTGTATATTATATTTTGTAACTACGTACACTGTTATTAAAATTGTATTCTTCTCTGGTACTTTAAAAGGTTGTGTGTTCGGGAGGGGTGGGATCAGGGCAGAGGCAACAAGAAACTATGATTCCCCTCCCCGTTTTCTTCTCTCCGTCCCCCCCCCCTCCCCCTCCCTTTACACAGAGCCTAATACCGGATCGTCTGACGTCGCTGTCGCGATGTTAGACCATACTCTTCTTATTCCTCCTTTCTTTGTTCGGACTTTGTGTGTGCCTCAGCAGGGCTGCAGAGTCCCGGACGTCGGCTCGACACCCTATAGTCGTCGTGGCGAGCCATGTCGGCCGCCTGCTGGTAACTTCGAAGAATCGACCAGCAGCGAGACACTCTGCTGAGCGCCAACGCCTTGCAGGCGGCTCGGCTCCTGGGCCTGCCACGAGCCCGTGAATGACTCACGTGGAAATGGCCATTGGTCACGCGAGCGGCGTGAACCGAGTAGCGACCTACTCACCCAAAGGCAAATCTCTGCGCTCCAGCGATTTCGTGACTGTTCCCATTCACGCCTCTTCCGTCGCGCTTGTATTCGTGATACAACCAGACAGCCGCAAGGAAAAAAGACTTCTTGTGTGGGCGTTAAATTGCTTGGGAAATGCACCTGGTGTCTCACGATTGTGAAGATTTTACTGTCAATCAGCTGACGTTCTTCTGGTGTGCTATTATATCAGCACTTCTGCATCAGTATTTTCCACTTTGTTAAGGAAAATAATAGACTAGAGCGGCGCTGTTGTAAAAATTTAATCGAGTTTGAGAACAGACGGATTACTGAAAGCAGAAAACCATTCTAGAGAGGGTGATCTACTGATGTTGCAGAGGTAGTACTATGGACCAAAACCAGAAAAAAGTCCAACAACCATGGGACCTAAGATGCATACCTTAAGTGCCATTATCACATGTTCATCTTCAATATTGTGAAACACATCTCTTCTACAGAACAAGTGGCTGATAGCTCTTAAGTTATGCACTTTAGAGCCCATGGTCACTAGACTTTTTTTGTTTCGGTCCATACTACCGTACTGTATGTTAACCGTGAGCCTAGAAACGACGGAGAGGTTCCGTTCCCACCGCAGCCGCAGTGGTCCACAACCCCACGATGACTACCACAGTCCACTTCACCCCTCTGCCTCCCCACACCGAATCCGGGTTATTGCGCGGTTCGTCCGCCCCCCCCCCCCCCCCCCCCCAGGGGATGTCTCACACCAGACGAGTGTAACCCCTATGTTTGCGAGGCAGAGTAATGGTGGTGTACGCGTACGTGGAGAACTTGTTTGCGCTGCAATCGCCGACATAGTGTAGCTGAGGCGGAATAAGGGGAACCAGCCCGCATTCGCCGTGGTAGATGAAAAACCGCCTAAAAACCATCCACAGACTGGCCGACTCACCGGACCTCGACCCAAGTCCACCGGGCGGATTCGTGCCGGGGACCAGGCGCTCCTTCCCACCTGGAAAGCCGTGCGTTAGACCGCATGGCCAACCGGGTTGGCTGGTCCATACTATTAGTCGACCACACCATTATTTCTCCTGGGAGTGAGGGCGTTTCGGCCGGCTCATCGAAAATTTTTATCATGATATTTCAGGAAGACACGCCGAATCACTTGATAGTACAGTGTGCAGCAAGTCAAAGTGTCCCGGACGAGTGGATACAACTGGACGTGAATGTGTGGCAGCGTTAACGGAGGAGGAGAAGACCTATAGTTACTTCCAACAGCACGGAGCAAAACGTTTAACTTTCCGTCGATGGCGAAGTCCTTAGAAATTAAGGACTAATGCCTCATCTTAATTCAACATTGCTCAAACAGACCCCAGTATAGATGGTGTAGACATGTTCGTGAAGGCATAGTATTAAACCTCGAAATGCGACGTGCAATATCGATAAACTAAATTTTAACTGTGTCGGAAGGGAAGGAATAAAGATTCGCGTTTGTAATCCCATCGCCGAAGAGGTCAATCTCTGATTGTTAAATGGATGGGGAGGGATACTGACCGTGTCTTTTTCAAAGTAAGCATTGCACCTTTACAGTTTCGTTGGTTTCTGTAAATTGCCCAGAGACCGACTGACCTTTTTAACCGCGACGCTCTCGAATGAGACTAAACTACCAGCCACTGTGTTACTTAGCTTGGTTTTAAAAAATGTGTGGTACCCGCAAGGTATTCGGTCTGCAATGCTTTAATTTCAGTGAAGTAATTAATTTGCGAGGAGAAGAGGACCAAAGAAAGTAAGATTGTGCTGTTGCGCTGCCTTTAATTAGATAACTTCATAATGTCTAAGTCCCTTTGTAGTAAAGTAGGAAGCGTTATTAATTTCCTAAATATGTTGTCATTTACGGCATCAATTCCTCTTCTAAATTTACTGTGGTGTTTCTATCTGGGAGGAGACTGAGCAGTGGAACGTGTTACTTTTACACATAAACAAGAACGATCTGTCACACTACTACACTTTAAAACACAGTTTATATATAATTCCTGTCACACAGTCTCATACGGAACCTACATCTGCTTTCTTTTATATACTGTATATGATAAGATACTGTCATCCCCCTTCCCTTCTGTGTGAGAGGATGAATGAGCAAATGTATTTCTAGTTGCATGCTGGATGGTAGCAGACAAGCCTGTCTGCTAGAGAACAGTAGGACCAACGTCGGGACAGGTAGCTACGCTTTCTAAAAGCAAAGAGGTTTCTATCCTTATTATGGTCCTGTCCGTCCCTTGTCATGTTGGTATAGGAAGCTGCCTCTCTGGTCACTTCCGTTTTGTATACGGAAGCACCCTTGGTAGGAGCCCAGGTCAGTCTGTCCGCGGCGAGCGTATAAAGTAGTGAGATCTCCGGCTAAGCGCGTGTCTGCTAAGTCCGTCGGACAATGGATTTCTTAAGTTCAGCCTAACTGAAAATTTAATCACCTTTATTTCAGGTTTAGCTCTAAAATATCTAATGTTATCTTAAATTGCAACACAGTGTAATTCGAGTGTGAAGTTCAGAATATATTCCGGTAGTTGCTTTGTCACTACTTTGTGAGTAAAGTGGAACCACGTGTTGATCAGTAACTCTAACTAGCATCATCAATCTTCAATGTGAATGTGCGTGAGATTATAACGTCTCGTCTTGACAATATTTTTCAATATAGCAACTTTTCTTTATGTTCAACACACGTGGGGTGTACTTTGTGAGACCAGTACCACGTGCTTACACAATTGTTTGACCCATCAGGTTAATAGTAAGACGATAGTAACCAGTTTGAGGTTTTACTTTTGTAAATTGCTTTTCGATCTAATTTATTTTAATTATTAAAATTATTGCGGAGTTACACTCTTTGTGTAAACCAAGTTGACCACGTGAAGCATGTGGTGTAATCATCAAAGTAGCCCGCAACTATTCTTTTTGGGAAGATTTCACAGAGAGTTAGTATGAATTTAGTATACCAGTGTGTGGTAATTACATGACGGACAGGATTGCGCTACGAACGTAACTTCTTTGCGTGAAAATTGAATCGGTTGGTTGTGGTTAAATTCCTCTTGCATATGTTTCAACGTTCTTCGTGTGTTATTTTATGAATGCAGTGTTGTATGCAGTCTCCCAATCTTGGCTCCATATTTGATGTGTTCTGTAAGATTACAATCTCACATTTTCACAATCCTAAATAAGGCACCAGTTTAGTTATGAATCAAGTTTAATATGCTGAAATTTCAATGATCAATGTTAAAATAAATTTCCAAATATAAACTGATTTATTTCTTTTTATTTAAATTCTCTTTTTTATATTTATATCACCGGTTATCGTATGACTATTAAAAGATTATAATTAATGTTAGTCTTGTTGGGAAATTGGTGAGCTAGACTGGATACCTGGTGAAACAGTTGCGCAGTAATGCAAGGTTAACTTCCCCAGACAGCTCACAGCTTTTAACCCGCTTTTACTGTCTATCAGCACCGCTTTCATAGCAAATTAAAGTAACAACATTACACTTGGCGACCCTGTTCTGTGATTCCGCTAGACTCTGGAATCTCTGAAACGTTAGATTGTGAGCGTGTTATAATCTTAATTTTTTTTTCTCTGCAGCGCTCAAACAACTTCTGCGTTGTTTCTCAGCAGACTTTTAAATGATTCACGGCGTTGTTGAGCGACGTTGTGTTGTTTGTCTTGTTGTTTTGTCTTCTATATTTGTGTGTTTTATATGTGTGTGTGTTTTTTTTCTCGCTTGTAAATCGCACTGTTTCGATCAAAGATAAAAATTTGTTTTGCGTGTGAAAAAGTGCTTACTAGGTTGGGTACCTTTCGTGTGACCGTCGTAATTTTTGGGGGATACATTTATTGTGATTAGTGTGTTGCGTACTGGGTATAAATTGAACTAATGCAGACACGTAACCAAGCTAAAAGTAGGCGGTCCAACAACTTAAGCAACATGGACCAAGGGGATAATTTGATTTCGAATATTAACGCGTCGGACGGTTCCGAAAATGCATTGGGGAATACTTCAGAGGAAATGCAAAACAGGACGAATGGGGTCACATCAGAGCCAGAAATTAATTTGCCTCCAACTAACCAAATTGATTTGGCAGAACTCATGAAAGCCTTATTGCAACAAAATAAAGAAAACGCAGAGAAATCTGAAAAATCGATCCGAGAGCTAGGCGATCAAATGACGCAGAAATCTGAAAAATCGAGCCGAGACCTAGGCGATCAAATGACGCAAAAATCTGAAAAATCGATCCGCGAGCTAGGCGAACAAATAGGCGAAAAACTAATTCAGCAGACAAATAAAGTCGACAAGTCGATGCAGAGAGTGTCCGATGATATCTCACAAAGAATAAACAATCTGGCAAATGAAATAAAAAGCGATATTATGAAAGAATTAGGCCGTACATTTGAGCAAATCGATGACCGTCTGCAAGCCTTAGAACAGGGCAAGCAGTGTTGCGATGCAGAATCGAAAGAGAGCGAAGAACAGCTACTTAGGGATTTACAAGCACTGAGAGAAGAATGCCAAAGGGAACGCCAGCAGGTACTCTCGAGGGTCCAGGAGGCAGAAACGCATTGTCCCGCATCTGTTAGCAACACAGTAGCGGACAACAGTCAAGTGATTCACGCACTCGAACAGCAAGTAGACTGGGGCGGAGGATAACAGACAAATACATGATAAGATTGCGGCATTAGCGGACATCGTAGGCACGATGAAGGTGACAGAGAGCGATAACAATACTACACAGGTAGCGGTCGCAGAGACCGAAGAAGTGCGTTCGCTTCTTAGATTTCAGAAGGGACAGTTCGAAGTGAACAGGCGGCACAAAGCTGTAACAGGCGAATTACAAGAACGCGTGGCGCATCTGGAAAGCCGCATTGGGTGTGATTCCGAACTCACCAATAGCACTAAAAATAGCCGTACCAACAGTGCAGAGAGGGACTCCGGCCACGAGGGAGATTTTGACGACAGGGAAGAATGTATTTTGAGGGGCAGACATGAGAAAAATAGAAACATTCAAGGGCCTCGCCGGGAGGAAATGCGGGGATTTGATTTCAAACATTTCCTTACGGTGAGAAAGTTTGAGATATTTCGAAATTCACAAAAAGGAATACATCCACGAGCATGGCTCGACCAATTTGACTTCTGTCTTCCCCCCGA
The DNA here is from genome assembly GCF_023864345.2 of Schistocerca serialis cubense. NCBI lineage: Eukaryota > Metazoa > Arthropoda > Insecta > Orthoptera > Acrididae > Schistocerca > Schistocerca serialis. The sequence continues at coordinate 552,993,803 of NC_064638.1, read as the reverse complement.
TTGGGCAAGTTCACGCAAGATAGAATATATGTGTGGCTATTTGGAAGGCGAACCGGCGATTCGCATGAGGTCGGCAGCGCGTCACTGCAACTCCACTCAGGAGTTTCGACAAGCCTTTCTGTCCGCCTATTGGTCGGAAGCGGCACAAGATAGGGTCAAGCATGGCATAATTATGCTGCCAAATTTGAACCAGTCTGGTTTCGGCAGCCCAGCACGCCTATTCGACCACATGCTGCAGGTAAATCAATTTCTATACGACCCATACGGGCCTGCGGAACTAATTAGGATATGCATCACCAAATTGCCGATGCACTTGCGCCACGTCATTCTTGTGGGATGATGCAAAGAGGATGTGGAAACGTTTAAGACACTTCTCCAAGAGTTGGAATATAATACAGCAGAATGCCCCCCTAATCAGGCACAAAGTTATTATGGGGCACAGCAGTGCGATCGCAGTCGCGGCCGTAGTACTAATCAACGGCGTGACTGGTCGTCACGACGCGAGCGGAACAATAATCGGGACCGGCCGTATAGAAACTGCTGTAACAGCCCCGAACACAGGTGGAACAACGGAAATGATCGAGGACGTGGACAAGATCGTGAACGCTACAGGTACGGCAACCAGAATCGATACTACGATGAATACTGTGGGAATAGGACTGCAGGTGGAGCACCTCATGATGTCGAAATTCGGCCGGCTAACCCTAGACATAATCCAGCAAATGGAAATGAACAAAACCGGCAATGACAAACGATCAGCGCAGAAGGCGCCCAATCGGAATAAATGAGCGACGTGGCAAATGAGTAGAAAGGACAGTGGGGAGTAGAGAGGACGGGGAAGAGAAACAATTGATTAGTTTACATTTGTGATAAATGCATTTTGAATAATATGTTGGTGAAAATGATGATAAAGATGTTTCTATGTGATCGATTGAAGTGATGTTTTTAATTTTTTTTTCTTTCCTTGTACAATTAGGATTTAAGTTGGTTCTAATGTGAAGATAAAAGGTTTCTTTGTGAACGAGTGAAATGCTGTTTATGTTTTTTTGTGTAAATTGAAAAGAGTCACTCCTGAGAGAAGCAAGATCTGTGTTGAATTAATGCAAAACTCAGGGGAATATCCAATCTGTGGGTATTATGGGTCTGGCAAACCCAGGTCCCCAGCTGTTAGCAGCCATGTTTCCGATTTTCTGCTTTCAGTGCTACTATCTATCTATTACTATTCTATGTCTGTCAGTATAAATGAGGATCTCTTACTATAGTATGCGTGCTGTATGAATATTTTAAGATAGGAGAACTCTGAGAAAGGAATGAGTAAGTTTAGAATCTTGAAAACAGGATGCGATAATATGATTTTTTAACCATTGGCTTCCCAATATGCGATGATATGTTAATATTGATGATATATGTCTTTTTTGTTCTTTATAGCTGAGTATGTAAAGTGCTGTCTGTGGATTTCGTCAGTATATTGATTCCCTTCAAGGTGAAAGAAGAATTGTGGTTTGTGTAATTTACGTGGCCCTGAAATAATATTATGGCAGTCAAATACGAGCAGTTTTACAGCAAATGGAGAATGGAACGGAAATATGGATCCTTTTTGTAGTCTTGACTGATGTTGAGGCAGAGCCTGAAAAATTATTCTGCTTTAATACCTGTCCTAGAAAAGCGACGTTTATGTGTTTTGCTGATGCTGTGAGCATTACAGCTTACTGTTTTCGCTGGTGCGGGATGCACTGCAGCCTATATGATTTGTACTGAGGAAATTTCCCTCTTGAAGGTAGAGGAAGATTAAATAATTTTGATTATGGGACCGAAGGAAAGCTTGGTTTAATGTAATAAGGATGGAGCAAAACATTTGTCATTTAAACTACAGTAGGATTCGGATCTTTTGTGTCTGTTGTAAGTTCAATATGTTAAGATGAAACTGTTTTACAGAATAGAGGTGACCACAATTTTGCCATTCATGAGAAACGAATCCACAATGACCACTACAGGCGAAATAACTGATTTGGAAGCGAAAGGTAACTTAAAGAAGGAACGAAATGGGTAAGAAAATGTAGTATAACCTGTATAATGAAAATATTTTTACCCTTCTCAGAGTCATGTGTGTGATTAATTCTTGTGATAACGTAATTTTAGATGAAATTGTCTTACTGTTTTATGTGTGAATATATGTGTATGATAAATGTATAATTGCGAGTCTCTTATCAGGTGTGTCAACTGGTATAAATGTTTTGGCTTGTAAATAACCATTGTTATTTTTACTGTGTATGTTTAAGGAAAGTTTCTCCATATTTATCATGCGACAAGACATATGCGGCGAGTGTCAGGAAGAGGACGAATTAGAACAATGTTGTCGTGGTATAAACACTGTGTTGAAGTAGCATTGAAGTAGCTTGTTGGATTAACTAGTAGTGGATTGAAGTAGAATTTTGAGTAATACATGTTTATGGGTAGTTAGTTTGTAGTATAGACAACAGGTGTGCGTGTGTGTGTGTGTGTGTGTGTGTGTGTGTGTGTGTGTGTGTGTGTGTGTGTGTGTGTGTGTAAATAATATGTGAGCCCTATGCTGTCCTGACCTATACTTGCACAAGGCATAATCCTATTCATTTTAGTGAATTAATAAGTAGCATTTGATTTCTTAAAACGCAAGTGAACCACATTAGTGATGTGGATTTAGATATTATATTGTCAGTTCATTTAATTTTTATTTTTATAATGTCAAGTCATTTCACTTTTATTTTCTATATTGTCAAATCATTTAACTTTTATTTTTATATTGGCAATTCATCTAACTTTTTTTAAAATTAAGTCTCACTTTCGTTCTTAAAAATTGTGAAAGACAATACTAAGTGGTATTATGTATGACATTTTGTAATCACATAACTATGATAAACAATTTCTGTGAATGCAGTTGAGAACGTGAAAGCGAACCGTCTAAACTCTTAGGAGACAGCGGGAGCAGCGAGGAGGAGGACTAGGTTTTAACAGGTGGGTTTCCCAGCAGTACACACTGTCAACCGGGCCACTTCGGGAGCGCGGTCGACCACAAAAGAAGGGTACGGGACAAACACTTTCCTTTGCACCCGGAGCTAATGGCCGGCCGCACCAGTGCGACCCTCCGTGGAGGCGATGACCTGAGATGGCCGAGCGGTCCACCGCGCGGAAATCCATCTACTGGCAACGCACCACACGCACGCGACCGTGACGAGACGGCCGCGGTGAGACGACAAAAGACAGGGGATAAAGGGGTGTGGAGCCTTTTGACAGGTACTGTCCAGAGAAACTTGCAGACGTCAACGACGCCTATCGACATTTCCTGACGGATGCCCACTGTCAAGCGACAGTAAATCATAGTTCGATGTTCTCTGGTAACTAAGGGTGGCACAAAGAAGAGCCATTAAGTGTCATCATTGCCAAGGAATATCCACCTGGCGTGTCAAACGAGGATACCGCACGAATTTGACAACACAAACAAGGAACCAAATCGAGATGTACGTGACACGGGCCACCAAGAGAAACTTCATGAGAGGGCAGAGATGGTGGGATTGTACGCAACAGATGGACAAAAATCCCTACTGACAGCTGCGGCGACGAACCCCCCCTCCCCTTATATGGTGCCGCGGGACAGTGGAACTACTGAGTGTGTCAGTGAACAGTGATTATACGGTTCTTAGTTCAATGCATATACGTGTGTTTCTGTCAGAGAAACTTTAACTCGTGTGTTTTGCAGGGGTTCGATTTATTGGTGTTTATTAGACTGACTCTTGTATTTTGCAGGTGTTCTATTTATTGTTTTTTTTTAGACCTTGACTCTTGTATTTTGCAGGTGTTTTATTTATTGTTTTTTTTTTTAGAAATTGACTATTGTACTTTCTGAGCTGTTTTATTGATCAATGTTTGTTCTTGTGTGATGTTTTAGATTTGTGATATTCTGTTTCGTAAATTCATTCCTGTGGCATTGCTTCGTTTATCAGTCAGATAGCTATTCATACTCATTGGACTGTGATCGATTAGCCTTTGCATGGGGCATATTTATAGTGAGGAACCTCTTAAGGGTAACAATCACATAATTAATTGTAGTTTCAGTATAATGACACAGTGATCATTGTTTGCTAACTAACCGAATTATAGTAGAGTCACTGAATTAGTGCCACAAAGTTATTTTAATTCTACAAATTATTAGTTTTATAAGATATAGAATTTTTTTGTTATAACCACTTTCTAAAACATATTTCTCTCTTATTATCATTTTCTTTGGCATTTGCGGATTGTGCGTTGTAATGTTCTGCTTTATAATACTGATGTTATATTCATGTTTTTTTAAATTGCTGTGGCACCTTTGCTATTTTCATAAATTTTACTTGTTAATAAACAGTCATAAATTTTCCTGTGATCAGTTGGCTCTTGCAATGAGCAAATACTGGTGAACTCCATAAGGGTAACAACCAGAAATTGTTTTCATATTAATGACACAGGGACCATTGTTTTTACTTGCTGACCGAATTAGGTCAACACTATCTTTTAAATAGGTGTCACAGACTGTTTTTTTCTCTTTGAAATTGGTAGATTCTAAACATGTGTTGAAATTATTGTGTTTTAGCAAGTAACTGGAGACCTTTTGCTTTTCTTTACATTTTGGTTTAAGTTGGGTGTGAGAAGCCTGTTTGGGAATGTCCTAGCATGGCCAGAAAATTCCCTGCACAGTCTTTTCCCGGAGTGTTGGGGTTATGAAAGGTCTCTGTTGGATTCCTTTCATGTTAATTTCTTAAATATGTTGTCATTTACGGCATAAATTCCTCTTCTAAATTTACTGTGGTGTTTCTATCTGGGAGGAGACTGAGCAGTGGAACGTGTTACTTTTACACATAAACAAGAACGATCTGTCACACTACTACACTTTAAAACACAGTTTATATGTAATTCATGTCACACAGTCTCATACGGAACCTACATCTGCTTTCTTTTATATACTGTATATGATAAGATACTGTCATCCCCCTTCCCTTCTGTGTGAGAGGATGAATGAGCAAATGTATTTGTAGTTGCATGCTGGATGGTAGCAGACAAGCCTGTCTGCTAGAGAACAGTAGGACCAACGTCGGAACAGGTAGCTATGCTTTCTAAAAGCAAAGAGGTTTCTATCCTTATTATGGTCCTGTCCGTCCCTTGTCATGTTGGTATAGGAAGCTGCCTCTCTGGTCACTTCCGTTTTGTATACGGAAGCACCCTTGGTAGGAGCCCAGGTCAGTCTGTCCGCGGCGAGCGTCTGAAGTGGTAAGATCTCCGGCTAAGCGCGTGTCTGCTAAGTCCGCCGGACAATGGATTTCTTAAGTTCATTGTAACTGAAAATTTAATCACCTTTATTTCAGGTTTAGCTCTAAAATATCTAATGTTATCTTAAATTGCAACGCAGTGTAATTCGAGTGTGAAGTTCAGAATATATTCCGGTAGTTGCTTTGTCACTACTTTGTGAGTAAAGTGGAATCACGTGTTGATCAGTAACTCTAACTAGCATCATCAATCTTCAATGTGAATGTGCGTGAGATTATAACGTCTCGTCTTGACAATATTTTTCAATATAGCAACTTTTCTTTATGTTCAACCCACGTAGGGTGTACTTTGTGAGACCAGTACCACGTGCTTATACAATTGTTTGACCCATCAGGTTAATAGTAAGACGATAGTAACCAGTTCGAGGTTTTACTTTTGTAAATTGCTTTTCGATCTAATTTATTTTAATTATTAAAATTATTGTGGAGTTACACTCTTTGTGTAAACCAAGTTGACCACGTGAAGCATGTGGTGTAATCATCAAAGTAGCCCTCAGCTATTCTTTTCGGGAAGATTTCACAGAGAGTTAGTATGAATTTAGTATACCAGTGTGTGGTAATTACGTGACGGACAGGACTGCGCTACGAACGTAACTTCTTTGGGTGAAAATTGAATCGGTTGGTTGTGGTTAATTTCCTCTTGCATATGCTCCAACGTTCTTCGTGTGTTATTTTATGAATGCAGTGTTGTATGCAGTTTCCCAATCTTGGCTCCAAACTTGATGTGTTCTGTAAGATTACAATCTCACATTTTCACAATCCTAAATAAGGCACCAGTTTAGTTATGAATCAAGTTTAATATGCTGAAATTTCAATGATCAATGTTAAAATAAATTTCCAAATATAAACTGATTTATTTCTTTTTATTTAAATTCTCTTTTTTATATTTATATCACCGGTTATCGTATGACTATTAAAAGATTATAATTAATGTTAGTCTTGTTGGGAAATTGGTGAGCTAGACCGGATACCTGGTGAAACAGTTGCGCAGTAATGCGAGGTTAACTTCCCCAGACAGCTCACAGCTTTTAACCCGCTTTTATTGTCTATCAGCACCGCTTTCATAGCAAATTAAAGTAACAACATTACAAGGTGCTATAAGAGGTGATCCAGAAATCCAGTGACAAAGTTTCGAAAATCCTTTAGAGGTCTTTTCTAGATATTTTGGTGTGAAGGACCAATATTTTCCTTTTTCTCGTTACAGAATAATCATGTAATTATGTTTCTTTCGTGAACTACCTCTCTTTCTGCGAATGCATCTTCACAACAGCGAAAACCTCTATAATACGCAGTCATTAAATGTGTAACAACAAACGCAAATAACCCTTTAACCGGTGTGCTTGTAGCGTATAGATCACAGAGCGCCTCATTTTACTGGACTGCTTTTATTTTAGGACCAGAGGGTGGCAGCTTATTCGCCCACAGATTTACCGTGTATTTTAATCTACAATCAATTGTGAATTGTCGAACTTGTTCCATGAAATTCTACAGTGCCGTTTTTAATGTGTTGTCTAGGTGACTGACTCATCCATGTCTTTGGTAAGTTATCAGCCAGACACATATTGCTGTGAATCTCTTTTAGTTTTTGTCTAGTCTTCGTCGTGTTTTAATGGACAATTTTCGCAAGTCTCCCAATTTGTAGCGTTGTTACCGTGTCGTGAGCTAGTGCGATGGGCGGATGATAATTGGTGATACTGGGAGAAAGAGAGTGCGATATAATCTCAGTTTGCCTTCTAGTTCTTTTATCGGATTTTCGACATTTTAACCACATCCGTTTCAGTTGATGTTCTTATGGGCGCTGATAACGTCGATGTTGTGCGCCTCTAACCCTCCAAACCGCAACTCAAAACACAAAGGAATGCAAGAACACTCAGACTAAACACGCACACTTTTGTCACGTTGTGTCCGTTCTGTTGTCAGTCACCCGGTTTACATAGGGCTCCCAAAACCGGGTTTCGCAAGCCGATTTCCCAATACCACTTCTGGGTGGTCATGTAAACACTTAAAAATCGATTTTGAAATCCGCTTCTAGTGGCCGGTTTTCCAATTCTGCAATCGATTTTCGTTCCCGTGTAAACGCGTAAGAGAGTTTGAAACGTGCCTGGGTTATCACGTTAAGTCTTGTTCTCAAATTATTCGGCTACTATGGATGGAGCGGCTTATTGTGCTGACTAAAACGGAAACCGGAACAGCTGTTTTCCAGACTTATTTAACTGACATACCAAGTCCATTTCAGAGCTTAAAATGTAAACACGACGGAGAAAAACGGTTTTCGACATTCGTTTTTCGTCTTTCGGGAGATGTGTCATCTGTAAACGCAGTGTGTGTGTGTGTGTGTGTGTGTGTGTGTGTGTGTGTGTGTCTGTGTGTGTGTACAATACATTACGTAAGGCAGAACTGTTCCCGTATAGGTATTGCTGTCGACCGCCATGATTGCTACAGGGTGTACAGCGATAGATCATGGACTGCATTACATGCTGATGTACTATGATGTGCTGCCGTCGCTGCGGGAAGACTTAGGTATAGCGTCGTTGTGCCACTCGTCCACTACATTCGGCAAACCTATACAAGAGATGCGTGTGCGCCAATTCTTCATCAGCGAACTTTCCATATTGTTGTATATTATTGTGAACGTACAACTAAAACTAGTTGAAGAACAAAACTGAGCAGCACTAAATGAGAACATGAGGGTGAAGAGAGAAGTGGAAATTACTGTTGTCAACAGTACAGTTCAAAATGGCTCTGAGCACCATGGGACTTAACATCTGTGGTCATCAGTCCCCTAGAACTTAGAACTACTTAAACCTAACTAACCTAAGGAGATCACACACATCCATGCCCGAGGCAGTATTCGAACCTGCGATCGTAGCAGTCCCGCGGTTCCGGACTGAGCGCCTGGAACCGCTAGACCACCGCGGCCGGCAACAGTACAGTACCGTGAATGATTGGAGCACGGTTGTTTCCAAACAAGACATAGGGCGCATAACGTCTCTTGTGCAAGTGTCTTTAGGGCAATACAGATGCAAAGACAATGGTACGAAAGTAAAAGAAATGCACTTACTCTGAAATGAACTACCGGAGACCAAGGCCCCTTCATACCAAAATAATCAGAAAATTTCCGTGAATAACCTCCGAAATTTTTTCGATGGATTCCGAGTTCACCGTATAGAAATCGAACTTTGCCGAATTGCGAATGTAATAATGAACTGCAATTTTTTTTTCTATCATTTATTTTGGCTTTTGGTTTCATGATCATACAACCGACCATAGTTCAAATACATCAGTAACAACTGTCAGTTTTGATTATTACCAATGAACAAATTTCAATGCAGTTATAGGAAGAGAAGGATAATTTTTATGATATTGGTAGCAATGTATACACAAAGCTTATCGACGTGCAAAATTTAATTTAAAGTCAGCTACAACGAAAGGTGTTTTATTTTAACTAAATAATTGTGTACAAATACACTTCACTTTGTGTCCGATTTGTCTTTCGATTTATTGGGCAACTGGGGTCCGTCCTTCAGGCAACGGAATTCTTCGTTTTGCTCCGCCCCTCGGAGTGGTCGTCTCGCCTGTGGCCTTGTGTTGCTGGTCTCCTCCTCTCTTCAAAAATGGTTCAAATGGCTCTGAGCACTATGGGACTTAACAGCTGTGGTCATCAGTCCCCTAGAACTTAGAACTACTTAAACCTAACTAACCTAAAGACATCACACAGATCCATGCCCGAGGCAGGATTCGAACCTGCGACCGTAGCAGTCGCGCGGTTCCGGACTGCGCGCCTAGAACCGCGAGACCACCGCGGCCGGCTTCTCCTCCTCTCTGCCGTACTCGTAGGATACAGATTTTGAAGCGGCTGTTTATATGGACAGTCCTAATTCCTTGAGAACAGTGTATACACTCTAACGTCTGTTGCTATCAAGAGTGGTAATGCAGTGGTGACCTTTGTACTCCACTTGTATTGTATTGTATGTTAACCGGGTGCCTAGAAGCGACGGAGAGGCTCCGTCCCCGCCGCAGCCGCAGTGGTCCACAACTCCACGACGGCTACCGCAGTCCACTTCACCCCTCCGCCGCCCAACACCGAACCCAGGGTTATTGTGCGGTTCGCCCCCCCCCCCCCCCCCCAGGTAACGTCTCACACCAAACGAGTGTAAGCTCTATGTTTGCGTGGTAGAGTAATGGTGGTATACGCGTACGTGGAGAACTTGTTTGCGGAGCAATCGCCGACATGGTGTAGCTGAGGCGGAATAAGGGGAACCAGCCCGCATTCGCCGTGGCAGATGGAAAACCGCCTAAAAACCATCCACAGACTGGCCGGCTCACCGGACCTCGACACACGTCCGCCGGGTAGATTCGTGCTGGGGACCAGGCGCTTCTTCTCATTCCGGAATTTGTACCCCATAGTACTCAGATGATATAGTGTCCCATCTTCCATGTCCGTCTTTTCGGGATATCCTAATATTATATGGTTCATGTCTCCTTTTTCTGCACAAGTACAAAAAGGGTTGTCGATCAGTCCTAAACGATGAAAATGTTTCTTAGAACGACTGTGACCGAGTTTCATTCGTGTAATGGTTGCATACATCCTTCTTGACAACGGGTGCTTCATATACCAATGCGTTGAGGCATGACAGTGTATAGCTCTGTAATGTTTCCCTTCGTCATTGTTTCGGCTGCTCCATTCCTCATCCCACCTCATCTGCATCGTCCTTTTAAGCCGCTGTATGAAGTCAGTGTGGAATACCTTTGGACACTTGGCGTCTCGAAGCTGCGCCGTTTTCAGCCAGCTGTCGACCTATTCGTTGCCGCGAATGCCACTGTAATCTTTGATTCAGTTTTGGTGATTTTGCAGCCTACTGACTCGCTTAAAATTTCATAAACGACTGGGTTGTTGTATAACTGTGTGAAATGGTTTTCGATGACTGCTGCTTGAGACTCATTTAAGATAATAGTTTTCCAATGACAGCAGTTTCCTCTGTACGTAAGTTCTTCTAAAATAGCTACTAGGTCTAACGACATAACAGTGGTGCAGAAACACAAAGCATTACTGCGAGTTCCTCCCGAGGTAGGTCATAATACTGAAGAGTAACGTTGGCGCGCAGTTTCGGCACAAGATCAGTGATGCTGTGATATTACAGGCTGGAGCTGGTCGCTGACGGTAGACTTCAGGCCCTCCGGGTGAGCCTACCCACTGCCACTCCACAGCACAGCAGAGAGCGCTGTGCGTCAGGGCCGGCACGTGCTCAGTCGCTGTGAAGCGAGCACCCCTCGGCCTCTGCCGTCGGCAGCCACCGTGAATCTGATGTGTAAGCTGGCAGCCTACGCTCCAGCAGGAGAGTATCGCAGTTGGACGATCGTAAGGAATTTGCAGAAAATCGTGCACAAAATTTCCACCTCAGAATGTTAAATTCAAATACCTTTCAGCCGTCTAAATTTCCAGACTGATATTTTATTCAGCAATCAATTTCGGGGATGTACTACGCCATCATCACCGCCCTCTGACCAACGTGTAGGAAGATTACCACTTGTGATGCAGTAAGAACGGGTACCAGGATTCAATGGCTGGTATCTGTAAATTTTTGAGACAGCGATCTCTTCAATCATCACCTGCCGACCAGATGGTCCCGCAATCTCTATAAAGATGGACATACAGAGAAATATCCACTTCGTGTAATGAATGGCAGCTTCCCTTGAATGTTGTGAAATGTAAGATAGTACCTACAAAAAAGATTAATAACAGCGTAGTGCGTCATTAAAAGATTAGTGCTGAACATCTTGACCGTCTGGCCCGCCCAGACACACGACCTGAAGGTAGTGGAATATCTTTGGGATGACTCAGGACGTCCACTTGGCTCCAGGCCCCAATGTCCAACGCCTTGCCTTCTCTGGTTTCAGGTCTTCAGAAATAATGGATTGCCGTTACTCCACAGGCACTGAGACACCTCGTTCAAAGGCGAATGGTGGACATCCAACATATTAATGTCCAATAATATGAGGTTCATTCAAATTAAACCTGGTCAGTGCGTCTACCTTTGCCTTACACATAAGGTGGCACAACGTAACTGTGGGTATGGTGGTGACATCTAGTGGTAGAGAGACTGACGCGTGCGCACCGTTTGATGTTGCATAGCGCCAGTGTGGTTTCACGCCGAAGAGAAGGTGGTCACACAAGTTATCGTCCACCACCGAACACGCAGACGAGAAAGCAGGAACAACGAGGATTGATTCGATTTTTCGATTGTTGGCGGCGGAGGTAGTTGCAGGCCGTGAAATGTATCGTCGGATGAGAGATGAGATCCTTAGGCGAGCCATCAAGTCGAAACGCCGAGGCATGTTGCCCAGTGGCGTTATCCTCCTGCACGATAATGCCCACCCGCACGCGGCCAATGCGGTGAAGACGACTCTGCAGCAGTTTCGGTGGGTAGCGCTGGAACATTGATCGTACAGCCACGACTTTTCACAGTGTGGATTTCATGTGTTTGCACCGCTAACACAAGATATTCGTGAACATCGATTCGCAACGGACGACAAAGTGTGTTACTGGGTCCAGGCCTGGATCCGACTGCAGCCTACTCGCTTCTTCAAGGATAGAATCGACCGGCTAGTGTCGCAATGGGATAAATGTGCTAACAGTTTTGGCGACTATTTTTGAGTATGTGTACTGTATATAACTACATTTTTGAGTTAGTAAAATCCTTAGCGTTACTTTACACTAGTGACCGGGTTTCATTTGAATGGCCGTTATATGTGCCCTGATACTGTTGATCAGGTAGAGCGTGTATAATGCATTGGTTGTCTTCTGGTGTAGCTTTGTGTCTGCAGGGCTGCAAGATAAACTGACGGTAATGCGAGAATTGCAAGGGCTCGTTGTTTTGAATGTCGAAGTCCTGAGAACTCTAGATTCCTCAGGGAGTGTGAAAAAGAAATTAGCGTCATGCTTAAAATATGACTGTCACAGTACAACTAGGCCGCGCGGGATTAGCCGAGCGGTCTCAGTCGCTGCAGGCATGGACTGTGCGGCTGGTCCCGGCGGAGGTTCGAGTCCTCCCTCAGGCATGGGTGTGTGTGTTTGTCCTTAAGATAATTTAGGTTAAGTAGTGTGTAAGCTTAGGGACTGATGACCTTAGCAGTTAAGTCCCATAAGATTTAAAAAAATAAAAAAATAAAAAAAGTACAACTAAGAAATCTAAATGCAGTGTATCGTAAAATGAGTTAGTTGCATCAAAACCGAACTCTAGTCCTATAAATCCTGTATGAAATTTTTACTTAGCATTGCGATACGCTGTTTCCTGACTGTGTTTTGGATGCAACCCTACTAGATAGCCGCCTCACCGTATCAGTTGCCGTCAGAATCACAAAACTGGGTGCTGTACCACTTACAACACGTCACAGTTACAAATTCAACACTGGTCGGTGGTTAACGAGGTACTTGTTAGATATTTCTCTCTTTCCCGTGTCGAGCATGACACGAACGTACACTGCAGCGGTTCCTGTCACGCAATGTGCTCGTCTCACGAAGTACGCTTCCGTCTGGTGCAATTAGGAAATCCAGCGCATTGAATCGCCAACAGCAAACAAACGCTGTTGTGCACGAAACTACACGTAGAATCACTGTGAGTGTACCATGGGTAATTTAGTGGTTATGCCAATTTGCGAAACAGATGAGATGCAAAGTATTTTCTTTTGTATCTGGCCACGTCATCATACATTTCATCATGGATTGTTAGTCACAGCACACACAATTCTGGGAATGCCTGCAATGCTGTGCTTTCTTCGTCTGAGAAAACAGGAAGAAGTCTCTGTATGCCTATCACTATCTTTCACTTTCTATATACGACTTCCTTATTGTTTCTTCCCAAAGCCACTGCCTTTTCATTTTCATATTCTGTTTTGCTTTCTGTTTGTCCCTTGTTTCATTTCTTTCCATGCAAATCACAAGCTCCACATACAGGTGACGAAACCAATGCACTGACGAGAAGTCGTAAAGAAATGTCATTATTTATTTTTGTTCGTACCTCGTTACTCGGCCGCTATGCGCGCCACTCTGTTTAACATTCATGAGGACACTGCTTCACTCCGCACCCGGGGCTGCTCCTCCATTCCTCCCTTTGTGTGCCCTTAATAAACAAACATAGAAATAACGCGGAGAGAAGATTGCCCTAAGTAAAGAACGCACGAGAAAATGCATAACCTGACAGACGTACCTTGTTTGTGAGGTGTACGCTGAACCACACGCAACAGTGAGATGCGTCAAGTATTGTGTATATCCGACTGCATCTCTAACTATAGTCCAAATGTTTGAATTACGTGCATACCTTACGTCTTTCCCAAAATGGTACCAGGAGGCGGCCATAATATTTTCATGAAAACCTTCCAGTTCATTTAACAGTAGTTCTGTGCTGTCCTTCGGTTAGTTAGGCTTAAGTAGTTCTAAGTTCTAGGGGACTGATGACCTTAGATGTTAAGTCCCATAGTGCTCAGAGCCATTTGAACCGTTTTTGAACAGTAGTTCATAAGATATCATCCTTAGAGTTTTTTTAAAGATTTTAAACAGTAGTATACACAAAAAGAAAATAGGCCCTTTAAAAATAATAGTTCAGTAACACAAACTTCAAGTGAAAAATCCTACAAGGCACATTTGAAACTGTCGGCCGGTGTGGCCGTGCGGTTCTAAGCGCTTCAGTCTGGAACCGCGTGACCGCTACGGTCGCAGGTTCGAATCCTGCTTCGGGCATGGATGTGTGTGATGCCTTAGGTTAGTTAGGTTTAAGTAGTTCTAAGTTCTAAGGGACTGATGACCACAGATGTTAAGTTCAAAATGGCTCTGAGCACTATGGGACTCAACTGCTGTGGTCATCAGTCCCCTAGAACTTAGAACTACTTAAACCTAACTAACCTAAGGACATCACATACATCCATGCCCGAGGCAGGATTCGAACCTGCGACCGTAGCAGTCGCACGGTTCCGGACTGCGCGCCTAGAACCGCGAGACCACCGCGGCCGGCAGATGTTAAGTCCCATAGTGCTCAGAGCCATTTGAACCGTATTTGACACTGCAGTGTATCTTGCATTTCAGAGAGAGGATATATTCTACAACAGGAATAAAACGTTAAGGTTCAAATTTATTGTAAGGAAGGAAGGTTTATGAAATTTTTGAATGGACTGGATAAATAGCATAAAAATGTGATGGTAGAAACTGACATTGATCGAAATTATAAGAAAGTAGAAGAGAGATACGTAATGATCTAGCAAGTAAGATAATACAAAGAACGACGGTGTAAGGGAATAGACTTGGGTGCACGTTGAAAGTTTTCTTCAGCTAATGAGGCCAAAGAATGTGTAATATTACTGTCTAATTCAGGAAGAAGTTTCTGAACCTGTATGCACCGATGCAGCCTTGTACTCTGGGTAAGTGAAATAAAATCCACGAGAAAATCTGGGATTGAGAAACTTTAAACATTGAAAACAACAACTAGAGTCTCTGCCTGTTTTTGGCAGTATGTGAAAACAAGAACAGAAACGAAACACTTTCTCGACATTCCACAACATGACATTATCGAAGGAGGGACAGGAAATTTCAATTACCCATTAGAGATTAGATTAGATTCAGGTTTACTTCCATAGACCCAAAAAATAGATGATTCTTGTGGATGTGGAATATGTCAGAAAGTATAACATAAAAACATAAAACATTTGAATATAATACTTACTACCCTGATCATTTGTCAGATTGTCAAAATAGGTGAATAGAGTGTGGTAAACTGGAACAGCTAATATTTATAGAATTAACACGCTGTCGGAATGAAACATTGTTATGCACTATTAATAAATTTATCACACACAAAATACTTAATCTTGACTGTTGTGGCCAAGTGCTCTCAAAAGTGAACTCTATCAGACATTTTTACTTAAGCTGGCTTAACAGTCTCCGTTAAGATATTCATCTATAGAGTAGAAGGAGTTGCCTATCAAAACATCTTCCAAACCATGTTTAAACTGTGCTTTATTTGAAACCAAGTTTCTCATGGTTGCTGGAAATTTATCGAAAATGTGTGTTCCTGAATACTGAACCGCTTTTTGGACCAAGGTAAGTGATTTTAGTTCTTTATGTAGATTGTACTTATTCCTAGCATTGATACTACGTATTGAGCTATTGGTTGGAAATAGAGATATATTACTTGCAACAAATTTCATTAAGAAATAAATATACTGAGAAGCAGTGGTTAGATATAAAGTTCCTTGAACAGGTTTCTACATGTTTTCTTGAATTTGCACCACAAATGATTCTTATCACACGCTTTTGCATCCTAAAGACTTTTGCTCGGTTTGATGAGTTACCCCACAATGTAATCCCGTATGACATAATAAAATGAAAGAAAGCAAAAAATGCAAGTTTTTTATATTTATATCTCCTACATCCGACATCATTCTCATTGCAAATACAGACTTGTTTAGGTGTTGAAGCAAATCAGTGGTATGCCCTTCCCAACTGAATTCATTATCGAGTTGTAATCCCAGAAATTTAACACTGTCAACATCTTCGATTTGCATGTCTTTATATGTTATACACATGCTGGAAGGGAATCTCTTACAGGTTCCGAACTGCATATAGCAGATCTTCTCAAAGTTTAGTGATGGTGAATTTGTCTTCAAACAATTTATTAACATCAGTGAAAATTTGATTAGCAACTATTTCTAAATCTGTACTTGACTTGCTACTTGGTGCAATGTTTGTATCATCTGCAAACAAAATAGACTTAGCATCTGGGAATGTAAGAGACGAGAGGTCATTAATGCACGCTAGATAAAGCAATTGACCTAAGATGGAACCTTGAGGAACACCACATGTAATTAATTCCCAATCAGATGAAGACAGACTACTTACTACACAGGTATTTTCGCAGTATTGCCGGTGACACCATAATATTCTGATTTACTCAAGAGAATGCTGTGGTTCACACAGTTTTGACAGGTCACAGAAAATGCCCATAGCATATAATTTATTATCTAATGAATTAAATATGTTCTTACTGTAGGTGTAAATACCTGTCTCTATATCAGAACCCTTAACAAATCCGAACTGTGACTTGGACAGTATATTATTTGCAGTCAGATGCTTAAGGAGACGCTTGAGCACCTTTTCAAATATTTTTGAGAAAGCCGGCAAAAATGAAATTGGTCGACGGTTTGATGGTATCTTAGGCTTAACTTCAGCATATTTTAGCCATTCTGGAAAAGTTCTGCTGATAAGATTGATTACACAAATAACTTACGATAGAACTCAACTCGCATCAGCACTCTTTGATTAACATCGTTGATATGTTATCATACTTGGAATTTAAGGATTTTATGATAGATACCGCTTCTTTGGGAGACGCTAGTCTCATTTCCGTTTTTTTTTTAAGTTATTTTTAAAGACTGGTCTTTAGATATTCCATTGCACTGTTAGTTGTCACTAACAGAAATGAAGTAGTAGTTTAAGAGGTTTGCAACATTACATGCACTTGTTACCAAAGTCTGATTTATGTTTAGAGATATCTGTTGCCCATCCTTTTTGGCCCCACCTGTCTCTGTCTTCACTATATTCTACACAGTTTTTATTTTGTTGCCTGATGTAATTATCTTTTTCTTATAATATACCTGCTTCGATTGAAGTATTGTTTGTAAAGCATTACAATTCTAACATCAGAGCTGTTACCAGATAGTAGATACTGTCTCCTTTTTGTCCCATTTATGTCTTTATTCCTAGTGTAATCCAAGGTCTATTTTTTGACTTCTGTGTGATTTGAGTAACCTTTACGGGAAAACCATTTTCAAAAGTGGAGGTAACTTTATTAATGAATGCTTTGTATTCTTAGTTTGAATCAGAGGTATTGTAAAAATCTATCCAGTTCAGGACTTTGAGCGATTTCCCGAACTAACGTAGAATTCTCTGTTAAATACATATTGGTTTCTAGTACTTGCAGAATATCAGGAAAATGTTTCTCGTTTCCTCTTGAAGCATTCGTATTGTAGACGCACTGAACAACATTAAAATTTAAGTTCAGAATTCAGTCCCATATTAAGGAAATAAGCGTTTAGGGGAGAAGTGTTAACCCTCGTTACCGTCTTAGGCGATGTCCACAGCGGAGATGGTTTGCCTTTTTCTTCTTCCGTCCTGTATCAAGTGTGTACCTGCATCGTAAGGAGGCCAAAAAATTTGTGGTAAGTTCCTGTGGGACCAAACTGCTGAGGTCATCGGTCCCTAGGCTTACACACTGCCACTTAAACTAACTTACGTTAAGGACACACCCACGGCCAAGGGAGAACTCGAACCTCCGACGGGGCGAGCGGCGCGAACCGTGGCAAGGCGGCTTAGAACGCCCGGATACCGCGCGGCGCTGTGATAAGTATTTATACACGCAGTGTTATATTTGTATTGTTATGGATGAGGGAAATGACAACAAGAGGCCTGCTAGGACCTATTGGATCGTCGTCAACAGTGTCGTATGTGCATCACTCCATGAGACACTGGAATTTGATCCGGAGATTGGAAGGGTGACCAGTGATCGATGACCGGACGCCACCCTCTGTCCTCCAGCCGTGAAAATTTCTTTCACAACCAGCATTTGGAATACCTACATCAGGTCTACTGCGCCCCACAAGCATCCACGAAGAAGGGTCCATCTTCAAGGTGAGGTATAAAACACAAGAGGTACGAGGAAGAGATACTAGGAAGAACGTGTTACGAAGCGAGTAACTAAAAACGTTCGTTGTGATGAATACAAAGGATCTAGAACTGGCCTATGTATTTATATTAAATGAAATCACTTGAATCAAAAATAGTACAATCTTTTTAGTTTTTTTTAATGTTCTGTTTTAAAGTTCCTCTAAATACTTTTTTAAATCTGACGCCATTTTCGAATACGATATGCAGACGGTTCCAGAACTTACTTTATCAATCCTGATTATAACAGTTCGAAGTACATAAGATCACGAGCGTGAAATATGGACTCGTCTTCAAATCTTCTTTAAATTATGCTCTATAGCTTCGTTTCTTGTGTGACAGACGCTTTTAACATCACCAAAGACTGTTATTAAATAATTACTTTGCTGCGACTACTTTCGACGTAGCGTCGTCATTTTCTCGAGTTCATAGCTTAGCTGTTGAACGATTACAGTAAGTTACGGTCAGTATCATTTTAAACCACACGAGTAAACAAATCAGATGGTTCAAATGGCTCTGAGCACTATGGGACTTAACTGCTGTGGTCATCAGTCCCCTAGAACTTAGAACTACTTAAACCTAACTAACCTAAGGACATCACACACATCCATGCCCGAGGCAGGATTCGAACCTGCGACCGTAGCAGTTGCGCGGTTCCGGACTGAGCGCCTAGAACCGCGAGACCACCGCGGCCGGCACGAGTAAACAGAAGGGGTGGTAATGCAATAGCCCACATGCGTTGTCTAATACAGGGTGGCTCAGTTGCGAGCACTTGGAGCATTCGGATAGAGGGCAGTTCAGATCCCCGCATTGCCTTCTAGATTTGATCTTCCTATGCTTTCCCTAAATCACTTAGGGAAAATACAGGGTTTCTTCCTTTGAAAAGGAAGTGTTACCTTTCCTTCCTAATTCTTCGCGAAATCCGAGTCTATGCTCCGCCACTGATGACCTGGCAATCGGTAAGACATAAAGCGCTAACACTCCTTCTCATCGACGGCAGGGACTAAATTTGAGCCGTTTGGAGGTAGCTTATTAGAATGTGTGAGAGATCCATACATATTATAAAAATTGCGTATTATGTACGTATGTATCTATCTTCTGCATCTCCTCCTATACCATTGGACCGGTTTTAACCGAACTTTGTACACTTATGACTTACTGTCTGGAATGATTGACTGTGGGGATAAGGCGAATGTGGCTGGGGATGAAAAGGCAGTGTAATCCACTAAGCGAGATTGGCCATAATTAATTCATCCAGTGTTTGGGAATGAGAGCACCTAGTGAGTTAGAACAAACTTTTCACTTAATTTCAAAGCTTCACGAAACTTTCTCTCACTGCTAACCCCCACAAAATGACGAAAGGAGAAAAGTTTATCGCTTACTACATTTTCGCTGTTCGTGCAGTAAAACTGTCATAGGAAGCATAACGATTTGATCGATTCCTTCTTTACTATTAACTGTATTCGTAACATATTTGGGACCGTTTTGTCATACAACACTGAATGTACCAGCAAAATAATATAATTGTACGACACATAGTTGGGAAGGTACGACGTGATAAACACTGAGATGCGTGAAAAACTGCCTCATCTTGCGTGACGTTTTAATTTATTGCATCGTTACTACCAACTCCATTCGCAACACGCTTCGTAGTAATATCCACATATGCCGCTGAACGTGCTACAATATATGTCATTGTATGACACACAGCTCAGGAGATATGACGTGGTTAACACTGAGATATGTGAAAAACTGCCGCATTATACATGACGTTTTAATCTATTAATTATTTACTACTAACACTATTCACAACAAATTTTGCGGACGGTGGCTACGTATATAACTGGATGTACCTGAAAACTATATTATAGCACAGAACATAATTCAGGGGTTACGACGTCATGAACGTTGAGCTGCATGAAAATGAAACTGCAGGGCGAAATTTGCTAGAGGTACAGGTGAACTGTGTACAGATACGTATGATATATATTACAAGTACGTAAAATATATTTAAAATGTACGTTCGTGGGCAAAGGCACACGTAAGAATCTCATTCTAAGCCCATGGAACAATTTCAATCAAATTTGGTAAACATACTAATAACGATCTGGAAAGAAATACTGTGTCAGTAAGAACCAACAGCGTCCTAATGTGGTGAGCGTGATAACATGGATGGAAAGGGGGAGGAGGAGGTGGACAGACAGCGAGGGGGAAGGAGGAGATGGGTAGTGAGGGGGGGGGGGGGAGAATGAACAGAGAAAGGAAAGACAAAGTGACGGACAGAGACAGGGGGAGTAAGAAATATGCAGAGTGTGTGTGGAAGAAGAGATGAACAGATAAAGGAAAGAGGAGAGGACGGACAGGGAGAGGGGAGAGGAGGATATGGACAGAGAGAGGGTGAAGGATGAGGTAGACAGAAAGGGGGTAAATGATGAGAAGGACAGAGAGAGGGGGAGGATGGGACAGACTGATAAAAGATTGGAATAAACACTTATCCGGACAACGTCAGGTACTCAAATAGTAAAATCAAAAGAGACGTACAAATTAAACGATTAACTTTATTATTTCTTGCCGTATTTGAGTTCCTTCCGCTAGTGAAAGGTAATTCCTGGATAGCGTCTACACCTCGAAAAATACTGATAGGATGTACGAATTGCATCTGTCGTGTCTACATGTACATGTACATGTACATGTACATGTACATGTACATCTACATCTACATCTAGAAGTATACTCAGCAAATCACATTTAAGTGCCTGGTAGAGGGTTCATCGAACCACCTTCACAATTCTCTATTATTCCAATCCCGTATAGTGCGCGGAAAGAACGAACACTTATATCTTTCCATACGAACTCTGATTCAGCTTATTTTATCGTGGTGATCATTTCTCCCTATGTAGGTCGGTGTCAACAAAATATATTAGCATTCGCAGGAGAAATTTGGTGATTGGAATTTCGTGAGAAGATTCCGACGCAACGAAAAACGCCTTTCTTTCAATGATGTCCAGCCCACGTCCTGTATCATTTCTGTGACACTCTCTCCCATATTTCGAGACAATACAAAACGTGCTGCCCTTCTTTGAACTTTTTCAATGTACTCCGTCAGTCCTATCTGGTAAGGATCCCACACTGCACAGCAGTATTCTAAAAGAGGACGCACAAGGCTAGTGTAGGCAGTCTCCTTAGCAGATCTGTTACGCTTTCCAAGTGTTCTGCCAATAAAACGCAGTCTTTGGTTAGCCTTCCCCACAGTATTTTCTTTGTGTTTCTTCCTATTGTAGTTGTTCGTAATTGTAATACCTAAGTATTTAGTTGAATTTACGGCTTTTAGATTAGACTGATTTATCGAGTAACCGAAGTTTAACGAATTCCTTTTAGCACTCATGTGGATGACCTCACACTTTTCGTTATTTAGGGTCAACTGCCAGTTTTCGCACCATTCAAATATCTTTTCTAAAGCTTTCTGCAGTTTAACGTGATCTTCTGATTACTTTATTGGTCGATAAACGACAGTGTGATCTGTAAAAAATCTGAGACGGCTGCTTAGATTGTCTCCCATATCTTTTATATAGATAAGGAACAGCAAAGGGCCTATATTGGGGAACGCCAGAAATCACTTCT
This sequence comes from Schistocerca serialis cubense, assembly GCF_023864345.2. Taxonomy (NCBI): domain Eukaryota; kingdom Metazoa; phylum Arthropoda; class Insecta; order Orthoptera; family Acrididae; genus Schistocerca; species Schistocerca serialis. The sequence goes on along the minus strand of NC_064638.1, from coordinate 552,972,140 downwards.
GTTTTACTCGATGACTTTCCGCCAGTTACTACGGACTGTGACCTCTCTGACAGGAAATCACAAATATAGTCATATAACTGAGACGATATTCCATAAGCACGCAATTTCACTACAAGTCGGTTGTGTGGTACAGTGTCAAAACCCTTCCGGGAATCCAGAAATACGGAATCTATCTCAAATCCCTTGTCAGTAGCACTCAACACTTCATAAGAATAAAGAGCTAGTTGTGTTACACAGGAACGATGTTTTCTAAACCAATGCTGACTGTGTGTCAATAGTCAGTTTTCTTCGAGGTAATTCATAATGTTTGAACACAATACAGGGTTATTACAAATGATTGAAGCGATTTCACAGCTCTAAAATAACTTTATTATTTGAGATATTATCACAATGCTTTGCGCACACATACAAAAACTCAAAAAGTTTTTTTAGGCATTCACAAATGTTCGATATGTGCCCCTTTAGTGATTCGGCAGACATCAAGCCGATAATCAAGTTCCTTCCTCACTCAGCACAGCATGTCCCCATCAATGAGTTCGAAATCATTGTTGATGCGAACTCGCAGTTCTGGCACGTTTCTTGGTAGAGGAGGTTTAAACACTGAATCTTTCACATCACTATGCGTGAAACTTGCCCGCACGCGTTCAACCGTTTCTTCGCTCACTGCAGGCCGAACTGTTGATTTCCCCTCACAGAGGCATCCAGAAGCTTTAAACTGCGCATACCATCGCCGAATGGAGTTAGCAGTTGGTGGATCTTCGTTGAACTTCGTCCTGAAGTGTCGTTGCACTGTTATGACTGACTGATGTGAGTGCATTTCAAGCACGACATACGCTTTCTCGGCTCCTGTCGCCATTTTGTCTCACTGCGCTCTCGAGCGCTCTGGCGGCAGAAACCTGAAGTGCGGCTTCAGCCGAACAGAACTTTATGAGTTTTTCTACGTATCTGTAGTGTGTCGTGACCATATGTCAATGAATGGAGCTACAGTGAATTTATTAAATCGCTTCAATCATTTGTAATAGCCCTGTATATGTTCCAAAATCCTGCGGCATATCGACGTTAACGATATGGGCCTGTAATTTAATGGATTACTCGTACTACGGATCTTTCGTCGAGCGAGGGGTTGTATATGATTGTTAAGTATGGAGATAATGCATCAGAAAACTCCGAAAGGAATCTAATTGGTATACCGTCTGGACCAGAAGACTTGCTTTTATCAAGTGATTTAAGTTGCTTCACTACTCCGAGGATATTTACTTCTACGTTGGCAGCTGTTCTCGATTCGAATTCTGGAATATTTACTTCGTCTTCTTTTGCGAAGGCATTTCGGTAGCTGTGTTTAGTAACTCTGCTTTGGCACCACTGTCTTCGATAGTATCTATATTGCTATCGCGCAGAGAAGGCATTGATTGTTTCTTGCCGCTAACATACTTCACATACGAGCAGAATCTCTTTGGATTTTTTGCCAAGTTTCGAGACAAAGTTTTGTTGCGGAAACTGTTATAAACATGTCGCATTGAAGTCCGCGCTGAATTTTGAGCTTCTGTAAAAGATCGTCTATCTTGGGGATTTTACGTCTGTTTAAATTTGGCGTGTTTGTTTCGTTGTTTCTGCAACATTGTTCTAATCCGTTTTGTGTGCCAAGGAGCATCAGCTCCGTCGTTTGTTAATTTATTTCGTATCAATCTCTCAATTGCTGCCGATACTATTTCTTTGAATTTAAACCACATCTGATCTACATATATTATTATTAATTTGGAATGAGAGGAGATTGTCTCTCAGGAACGCGTCAAGTGAATTTTTATCTGCTTTTCTGAATAGGTACACTCTTTGACATAAAACTCGACCGGCGGCCGGCCGCTTCAGAGGCTAAGTCCGCGCCGATCGCGACATGGGACAATAAAACTGGCCAACTCGCTAATTCTCTAAGTCCGGTTATCTGCACAATCTGGCAACACTGCAGACTGCGGCACTTCCTAGAGGAAAACTAGTCCCATGATAGAGAAACACTAGGCTGGTTACGCCTGTGGTCTAGCGGTAGCGTGCGTTGTTTCTGTTCGTAATGTCAGTGGATCGAGAGCAGCTGGCATAAATTATTTTTATCGCCTCGTCTGTCTGAATGCTGAAGACGTGAATGTAATGGTAGCGCAGATTCAATCTATTTCGGTTTCTGACACACCGATATCAAAATTTTATCCAGTAACGATTTTGCGGCAGATTCCTGCAGACTGTCCTCTGGACGCCGTATGCGGCAAAGCTCCGGGATCCATTTGCTGGCTACCGGCAGCGGCCGTGGCGACAGCAGCGCGCTGCACTCCCCCGTTCTTTATCGAAAGCGCCTGCTCCCGCTCATCGCTTTTGATGATTTAAAACGCTTTATTATTAAATGTTGCTCCACAGAAAATTTCTACGATTTCCATTCACGCTCAAAGGCAACGGAGACAGACGCCCTGATTAGTAGGCGGGTATTATATTACATTAATCGGCAAGAGCTGAGTATGGCCCGAAATTAATTTTACAGACTGGGACGAAATTAAACCACCTCGCTACATTCGATGAATTTATAAATGCTTCATACCTCGTTTCTTTTCCTTTCAAACTCAATTATTTGTGCAACGTTTGGGCAATGTTCGGATGTTTTCGTCAAGCCGGGGTGAGCGTCTGTGGTGTAAAGTGTATTACAGTTCTTGTTTCATTCCTTATGGTAACTCTATGCGATAAACTGTGTGAATACCTTGCAATGCATGCTCTGTAGCAGTGCAGGAACACTGCACATTTGGAGTTCCATATATGGGTTCATGAAGTATTTAATGTTGATCGGAAGTGATACTTAAGGTCATCAGATTTAGACCAGAAAAATTTGTCGTTTTGGAGGTTTCAGAGAACGGAAAGGAATTGCTAACGCCGGTGTTAGAAAAAGTCTACAGTTAAATGCTGTTGCAAAAATTTAGAAGAGGGGAACTACACTCCTGGAAATGGAAAAAAGAACACATTGACACCGGTGTGTCAGACCCACCATACTTGCTCCGGACGCTGCGAGAGGGCTGTACAAGCAATGATCACGCGCACGGCACAGCGGACACACCAGGAACCGAGGTGTTGGCCGTCGAATGGCGCTAGCTGCGCAGCATTTGTGCACCGCCGCCGTCAGTGTCAGCCAGTTTGCCGTGGCATACGGAGCTCCATCGCCGTCTTTAACACTGGTAGCATGCCGCGACAGCGTGGACGTGAACCGTATGTGCAGTTGACGGACTTTGAGCGAGGGCGTATAGTGGGCATGCGGGAGGCCGGGTGGACGTACCGCCGAATTGCTCAACACGTGCGGCGTGAGGTCTCCACAGTACATCGATGTTGTCGCCAGTGGTCGGCGGAAGGTGCACGTGCCCGTCGACCTGGGACCGGACCGCAGCGACGCACGGATCCTACGCAGTGCCGTAGGGGACCGCACCGCCACTTCCCAGCAAATTAGGGACACTGTTGCTCCTGGGGTATCGGCGAGGACCATTCGCAACCGTCTCCATGAAGCTGGGCTACGGTCCCGCACACCGTTAGGCCGTCTTCCGCTCATGCCCCAACATCGTGCAGCCCGCCTCCAGTGGTGTCACGACAGGCGTGAATGGAGGGACGAATGGAGACGTGTCGTCTTCAGCGATGAGAGTCGCTTCTGCCTTGGTGCCAATGATGGTCGTATGCGTGTTTGGCGCCGTGCAGGTGAGCGCCACAATCAGGACTGCATACGACCGAGGCACACAGGGCCAACACCCGGCATCATGGTGTGAGGAGCGATCTCCTACACTGGCCGTACACCACTGGTGATCGTCGAGGGGACACTGAATAGTGCACGGTACATCCAAACCGTCATCGAACCCATCGTTCTACCATTCCTAGACCGGCAAGGGAACTTGCTGTTCCAACAGGACAATGCACGTCCGCATGTATCCCGTGCCACCCAACGTGCTCTAGAAGGTGTAAGTCAACTACCCTGGCCAGCAAGATCTCCGGATCTGTCCCCCATTGAGCATGTTTGGGACTGGATGAAGCGTCGTCTCACGCGGTCTGCACGTCCAGCACGAACGCTGGTCCAACTGAGGCGCCAGGTGGAAATGGCATGGCAAGCCGTTCCACAGGACTACATCCAGCATCTCTACGATCGTCTCCATGGGAGAATAGCAGCCTGCATTACTGCGAAAGGTGGATATACACTGTACTAGTGCCGACATTGTGCATGCTCTGTTGCCTGTGTCTATGTGCCTGTGGTTCTGTCAGTGTGATCATGTGATGTATCTGACCCCAGGAATGTGTCAATAAAGTTTCCCCTTCCTGGGACAATGAATTCACGGTGTTCTTATTTCAATTTCCAGGAGTGTATATTAATCAACATGTGCACTTCATAAACAACCTTCTGACATGTTAGACCTATATGACGAACAAAACTCAAATTTATATCGTTGACAGTCGCTTTGAATCTTTTAAGGATCTATTTTACAGTGAAGCACCTTGGCATTTGCAAAGCAGACATCCATGATATTAACTTAATTTACTAAGTCGAATCGGACGAATATTGATGTTTCAAGGCATTCTTCAGATTTCGTATAAAGAATTTTTACTAGCCGTTTGCAACTCCATTAATTAAAATGGAAAATAAAAGGTTGTAGTCAGCGGCTTCCACCGAAATTGGAACTGCTATGTCATACAGTACGACCACCGCAACGCACAAGGGAACCTCTTTTTTTTTAATTTTGCTTTTTTTCTTTTACTTTTTTTGACGATTAACCCTTTTCTTCTCTCTTATTTTAAAGCCCCTTAGGAAAATGGCAATAAAAAAGGAAACTAAGTGCCACCGCCACTTTTCATCCTATAACAAAAAAAAAAAAAAAATCTGGTCCACTTCAGGCGTTGGCTCCTGACTAAACCTACCCCAAGAGCTGCTATATACCAGGGGAAATATGGGAATTCAAGGTTAGGGCTACCATTACAAACAAAACAAAATCTTCCTTTTTCTGAATTTTATTTTGATTTTGATTTTTGTTTTGTTTATTTTTGTTGTGTAATTGATCAGACGCCTTCTGCGCCCCGCTGGTAATATGTTGAGTCACGTCTTCTCGAAATTGGTGTGTTCCGTTCAGTAGTTCAGAAATGTTCATTGGTTCAAACTGGAAACCTTCTTCACTCTTGGCTTAACACATTCCAGCTGCGAGGCGGGTCGTGGAAAGCACTCCCAAGGAAGTTCGAGAAAAATTGTCTGTATTTTGGGTGGCGGACAACGACATAATGACGGTCGTTGAGGTATGTCCAAAAATCGAGTACAGAGTCTACAGTTTGTCCAACTAGGTAGTGAATGGCATGTCCGCGAATCCAATTCACAGCATTGGTCTTTGTCCGAAGAAAATAGTCACGTCCCGGAACTAATAATGAAAGGGGAGTATTCCGATTCAGAATGTCCCGCGTTAGAAAAGCCACAATATGACGAATAACCTCTGAGCTAACGACTCACTGGCGACCACAGACGGACTATAGTCACTGCGATGTTGCCTGAGCCTCAAAACGCAACCTTAAAACACACAAACAGGTGTTACTTATGTGAAGAACGCCGTTCTTGGAGTCCAGAAATTAATTATACTTTCTAAGTGTCTCATCTTACAGTGGATTCTATCGTACGAGTCTTCGATGTGGAAAACGAATGTCAAGTGAATTTAGCGAGGTAACGCCGGCCTACACCCGGAAGTAAATGCACTATCAGAGTGTTGACAAATACTTGCTACGACGCTGCCATTTCTCGGTTCTCTTACGAGGCAGCTCTTCAGCGAAACGCTTGCCTTGATTCTCCGATACGGTCCTTCAGAGTGGAGACGCGCGCGCACGTTTGGTTTTTATGCGGCGTTCTCCCCTGATGGTTTCTGACGCCGCCTTGTGGGCTATGTCAACGTAGGGAAAGCAAAACGGGACATTCAATGTTTCTCATTCAACATAAAGCATGTGAGATAATTTTCCGTAACGTTCATAATCATCTAAAAATACAAACGAAGTAAAAATACATCTGAAGCTTATTCGAATTGAATATAATGTAAGATACCAAACGCTTTGCACCTCGATGTCGAATTTGTCCACGTGCAATCTTTTGCAGCATACAAAAAGAATGTCATGATTACCACGAGAATGAAGAAATATGTTGGTACGGATGGAAGCAAGAAGAGACACAGTCAACAAATATTCGATTCCTCATGGCATTCATTTCATTTGAGACGTAAGAAGAGTTAAAGCGGGATATTACTTTCGTTAACACGAAAGATATGCTGCACATAACCAGCACAGACCGAAGTGTAATCCACGGTCATGGTCCGAAATTAGCAGCTGTCTGCTACTGTGGCAAAGTCCGTTCTACACTTTCGATTCCGCAGCACCATTTTATCTGGTAACACTGTGTAGTTGCAGAGTTGTGCCAGCATGTCTGTCCTCACACTAACTTTATGTATATCACTTCTCCTGTAGCGTTGGTCACGAGGAGCAAAAGTAAATGAGTGTATTCTGCACGACGCAACATTCAGTATTCCCTTCTTTCATAGCCACTCTTCATGTGCATCGATACCAAATAGGAATGTGAAAACTCTTGCGAGTGAGAGAATGACAATAACAATCGTAACAAGAACAATCAAATAATAAATGATGTTTATTCCAACGCAGAACGAGAATGGCTTTAAATATAAAAATCTATATCTATATCCATATCTATTGATCTTTGAGTTGGCACAATGCAAATATATTCTTAGCATTTAGTTACTGAATTTAGTTCGGGATGTTTGCAGAGAAAAGGAAAAGTCGGTACTTCTCGCTAGTGTAATATAATGTGAACCAGCAACTACCCTTTCCTTAGAACACGACTCAAGCAGGTCCCCAAGTAGGTACCAAGGCACTGCTGCATTCTGTTCCCTGACATTGCTCTGATGACGGTTAATGCAGATAGTTCCGATTATGAAATACAAAACGTTTGCGGCCGGCCGAAGTGGCCGTGCGGTTAAAGGCGCTGCAGTCTGGAACCGCAAGACCGCTACGGTCGCAGGTTCGAATCCTGCCTCGGGCATGGATGTTTGTGATGTCCTTAGGTTAGTTAGGTTTAACTAGTTCTAAGTTCTAGGGGACTAATGACCTCAGCAGTTGAGTCCCATAGTGCTCAGAACCACCACAAAACGTTTGCAGGTTAGTTTCTAGGATAGTAACATTAAATTTGCGTTGTAGACGGCACATGAACGTGACGACTATCCATATTACTCATCAATATAAAAAGACAATATTATAGGAATTTAGCAGGATTACTCAACATGAATTCTGAAATTGGTTGACTGACCGCACAGGTGCTAAACGTCGTCAAGAGTATACGATGTCCTAATCGCATTAGGAATATGAAGATCGTCTTCGACAGCTCGCAAGTTTCACATTGCTATCTCCACCCTACTCCAGACAGCCCTCGGTGGAGTTGCACTAAGTTGCCGATGCAATGTAAGGCCTTCAAACCGACAACAGACCACATATTGAAAAATACAAGCGAGTTCTCTTGCAGCGTAAGCTTATTGTAACTAATCTAAAAATTATTGGACAGGAACATTGTCCTATTCAAAAAAAGCTGTCTAGCAGGTCCTCTAATCGCTCCTTGGTACAGTCGTTTGACTATTGAAAATGGTTCCAACAAGTCACCACTAGAAAACACTGCTCTGTAACGCAATAACTCAAGATGTAAAGTAATACCACGATACTACAAATATCAGGGAACACCTTATCACAGATAAGACTGTCCTTAAGGCTTGTAAGCTCACATTTATTACAATAAATGACATACCTGAAATGTTACCACTCTCATTATTACGTCAGACTGGTAATGCACTTAGTAAGTTCGTCGTATTCATGATTTCCTCTTCAAAGTAACATACCGTACTTATTATTTAACACAAAATGACATTAAAAATGTAAGTTATTCACGAGCAGCTAGTTGAGAATCTGTATGAACTTCAAATGACACGACGAACCGTCTCGTTCCGCATATGGATTCAAACCCAGCTCATGCAGACTAAGCAAAGATTTCGTTACTGACGGAAACTAACAGTCATTCCTGATTAAGCATACAGAGAGTGATATACCTCGATTTTAGGCAGTATCAGTTAGCAAATATCAACTTTAAATTGCATAACGCAAACATGTTTAACAGACGCGAATTCCTACCCATCATCTATTGTCCCTGTTAACGAACTACGAGAGATGTTAAATATTGCTTCTTCACAAGTAACTTACTTGAAATGCCGTGAGGTAAAGCTTTGTGTTGGACACGGATTCGAACCCAGAACCTAATCGGATTGCTATCGAAGCACAGTCAAATGTGACATATCGGATTTTCGCGGCAGTAGCTAGATGTTTTAACTGAAATGACGAGACGAAACATTAATTTTTTCCTTCCCAGGACTCCTACCCGGCACCTATCGCTGTTATATTCTAGAGAAAACGAACGTTAAATATGGGTTTGTTGCGCCAGCAGTGATATGTGAGCATGTTTGAACTAGAAATAATATGACGAAGAGTTCAGCGCTCACTGGGAATAGAGCCCCACACATATCGTTGTTGACTACACACAAAGAGACGTCAGCTACCGAATTTTTCTCCACCAGCTGCTCAGAATAACATCTTGAACTTACAGTCATCTCGCAAATAGTTCTGTGTCTCACTGGGAGTTAAAAACGTCAGCTATCGTTAGTGTTGACAACGAATGAAAATACATTAAAAATCAAAATTCTTATCCACCAGCAGATAGGTGTTCTCATGCTAGAGCTTGATAATACATAATTAAATCTTTAGTGCCGGGCCAGGATTCGATCCCATTCACGCGTAATATGTGGAGATGTTGAGGAATCTGCAGTTTTGAACAAACAACAAATTGTAGCCGAGCTGTATTGTCACGAAGGGATCAAATTCCGCGTTAAGGGCGGTCTGAGTTGCATTCCCAGTTCAGAACCAATCTTATCGACATACAGAAGCTCAGATAAAAGATGGAATAAGTGTCGTGTGACCATACATAGCGTTTGTTTCGTCACTTGAAATAAATAACTAGTATAAGAAAGGTTACTGGTGATAGAGTTTCTACATGTCGCCGCTCCAGACTTTATTGTGGTTCAACCTACCGTCTACATGGTAGAGAAGGAAAATCATCTTTAATGTGAATTTTCAGACCACACTGCCATTACACCTTCTTCACTTGGTGTAGCCAGGAGAGAATGGACTCTGTCTCTCCCTATCTAAAATCATTGACAGAAGTGGGAATCCAACCCAGACCATAGGTATAACAACCTACCATCCGTCCAACAGACCACGAAATCCTCTTCTCTCATTTTTCTATCGTAACGCCGTTGCGCCACACTGGATGAGAATTCTGACATACAGGCGTCCTGTAGTAATTTGCACCATGTTTAGTAAATTCATTTACTTGGTTGACCGAATCACCATGAACTAGCTGCCTCGGCTACCCAGTGCATACATTCCACTCTGTATTTTGTAATCACCGAAGTAAAATCACGTAACTGCCACCTACACACAACTGCCAACAGTGTAGGATGCAGAAGTTTAAATAGGAAGTGTTCCTTTCCACTTGAGCTATTCTATTGCGCTATCTGTTTGTAGAAAACGTCGTTCAGTAAAAAAAAAAAAAAAAAAAAGAAAAGGAAAGCTGTAACTGTTTGTCTCTCAGAAGTCAAGACCTGGCCATATGCATAATCTCACAGTGCTGTGGAATCCAAAAGTTCTGGAGGAATAGTTGTCGAGCTCTGGAGCTGTTGTAGCTACGTGTCAGCTAGTAGCGTAGATAAGATGTCGCGAGTTCGAATACATTCAGTGCTACATGTTTTAAAACGCAATTCTGCTGTCTGCTGAAGTTGTCAATCTAATGGAACTTTGAACATACTTCCCTTCACTTCTCAACCCAAAGTAGTCGCATGTGGAAAAAGGGCTAACTACTGTGACATTTTGTTCTGTTCAGGTTTAATAGACAGCAGGCAGCAGATGCATCTCGAAGATATGTAGGGAGAGCGCATCGTGCCATAATATGTCAGAAAAGTATTTTCTACATTAGCTGTCGTGTGGTAGTGAGATTTTATTCTTCTTCAAACTTTGTTTGACAGCTTTAAGTCAGAACAAGTTTTCTACATGCATGTAATCAATAAACTGCACGTGCATTGTCATACTGTCATAGATAACATCAGAGAATTCGCATATATCGTTGATGATTAATTTCTCTCTCATGTTTACTATTGTTTTAGCAACACTAAAGGAAACCTTACGAAAATTGTGCACTGTATTATAAGAAATGAAATAAAACTAACCACGATAACCTTACGACGAAAGTATGTTTTAATAAAACCGAGTATCTGTACACAAATGTGCCTCTATCGACACGAATTAGTAAAATACTACTCACTTAGATTTTGATTGGGTCTGTGTTTCATTGGTATGCTGTGTCGTACTCAAGAGGTATGCAAATGTGGCATTTCATAAATATAGTTACGTATTCCTAGAAACCCAAAATTCGCTTGTCAGCAGCGGAAAGAGGCGTTACCTGTTGTGCAGCATTGTAAGTTTTTCAACGTTGCACTATGAGCCGAAAGTATTTTCTTGCGATTTCCTTATTGATGTTTGATCCGACTCCTTGTAGCTCTTTCACAGAAGGGATAAAAACGTTGCAGTAAGTGAGACTGGAACTGCAAACCATAACAGACGCTTTTCCACAGGTCAGCACGTTACCACAGAGCTGGCGAAGAGGTACGGGTCTGAGCGTCCTCTTACGACGGCAATAGTGCCTAGAACTCGTAAACCGCTATTTAAAGGTCGAGATTAGTTGCGATTTCCACCTGCAACGACATTCCTGGGCTGAAAACCGTAAATTTACAATCTTTTGTTACCCTTCAAGCGATAATAACTCAGATTATTCAATGGAAATGACAGGTAAAATCAAGTGAACTTTGAGGCTTAATTCGTGCACACCAGGAAGTAACTCGTCGATCACAGAGTTGCCAAACATACGTTGCCTTGTTGCCAAATCTCAGTTACAGTACCAGCAGGAAGAAGACGAACCGATGTGATCCTACAGCGGGCTGGGAAGTGACCATAGCTGGTGTCTCCAAGTCGCGGCTGCTACGGCCTGGAATACGTAATGCGTCTGACTCGCTTACTGTAACTAGGTTTAGGGACTGGAGCGTAGTTACTAATAATACTCAGAACTGACTGCAAACTAAGCATCATAAATCAGTAACTCTCATTGTTGTTTTTATATTTCTTTAGTAAGTGTACTCAAAACTAAGAAACTCATTCACAGGCGTTTTCGTGCCTCGCCGATAGTCGAGCACAACAAACAAATAAAAATAAAAAAGAATGTGTGTGTGTGTGTGTGAGAGAGAGAGAGAGAGAGAGAGATAAAAAAGAATGAGAGAGAGTGTAAAAAATTGTTGTAAAGAAATTGAATCATGGTGTTTAAAGAAATCTTTCAGTGTAATGACACGTTCCACATCATTACGAAATGTCGTAGTCATGATCTATGGAACAAGAAGTAATCTAATGTAATGTAATCTAATCTAATCACATCATATTGATGACTAGCCATAAAGAGTCATGAATTACCGAAATTTTTGCCAATACCAGTAACCAAATCTAAACTTGAAAATAAAAGACGACAAGTTTTGTAATAAACCGTGACTCCTATTAAGACCCTTTCGTCCCTGTTATCTAACCACGAAAGATGTCTGATATACCTCCATTCTGAAGTAACAAAGTGTGCATGCATTTAAAGATGAAGTGCATGATGTGAAGTTCTGTGACGGAGATACAAACCCAACACGTAATCGGATTGTTAACTAAGAAAAATCAAATGTTACGTATCGGTTTCTCTTACGAGCCGCTAGGTGTCTGAATGTAAAATAAGGGTACAAACTTTTGTGCCTAAGAGACAATCGAACTGCACACCTACCGTGCATCTACGAACGTAGCTTAAGTATCAGTTTCTTACTCACGAACAGTAAGATGTGTGCGTGTTTGACCAGAAATAACGACACCTATTGCGATTGTTGGCAACACATGAACAGACATTAAAAATGCGCGTTAATTTTCACTAGCAGGCGGGTGTGCACTTGATAGAGCTGGAAATGAAATTATGAATATTTTTGTACTGGATCAGGATTCGGACCCACATATTTACATTTGGAGGAGACCTAGAGAAGACTGCAGTCTTGGGAAAAGGAACGAAATGATTGAACTATACTGTTCCGAGAGATTCAGATCCTGGAAAGAGGAGATACGAATGCGAATCACAGTCCAGCACCAAATTTTTCAACGTCTCTAGTTCAATCAAGCACAAGTAAACTAAGAGCCCCGTCCCTTTAAATGGCTATCGGTTCATCATATAAAATAAAATTTTCTAATGTAAGTAAGCTTACTGGCGACTGTATTTCTGTTTACCATGACTTCCGCCTATGTCATTTCCCAACGTAAACTGGCTCTGCCCAGTTGGTAATGAAGGAACGTGATGCTTAATGCTGATTCTGGATTATAACGTCTTTCTCTTGAGGTTACCAGAGGTAAAATAAATCTGTTTGTGCCTCTTAAAAGCAAATGCCTGAACTGACGAATTGCACCAGTGATAGTTCGTTCCACCAGACCATTGTGGCCACATTTCCCAGCCCCTGGAGTGTGCTGTAACAGATGATGTGCTTAGCTTACAAAATTAATCACGGTGGAAAAAATGCGAGTCTATTAAATGGTTAAGTAGAAGCGAGCTTCTGACGCAGAGATTATGCTATTCTCATGTCAACAGGATGTAAAGACTTTTCTAGGCATCATAGGCTGGATGTGAAACCATTTTGATTTTTCACAAATTCAGCAAACTTCTTAGTTCGAGAAAATCCACTGTGAAGTGTGAAGTTGCCGGATAATTCGATTATTACTGTTATTATTACTATCATTTTATTCATACCGCTGCTGGAACACATGTGCTTGAAGATCATTTAATGCCTTTTGGTTACTATAGAAGTAGTTTCCCAAGAACAGGTTCTTTCCATGTCTACGGAATCCTTTTCATGTTAATATGAAACATCAGCAATTACTCTTAGATTACATTAAAACTAAAGTAATTGACGAAGACGTTACTTGATGACAAAAACGCGCTGCCTTTCGTCATTTACTTGCACCTAGAAATGGCTATCGAGTACTGACAAACCAAAAGGCAAGAGATCTCACTGCCTTCCGATATACGTCGCTGTCAGTTCTTCCACATGATTTGGTCGACATGACCTGTTTCAAGTTGTGTATGACAGACAATGTTTTAGAAAATCTATTGTTTCCCTTTGAAATAAACAGAAGTATTTTCATTCTAAGCTGTCCAAGTACAAAATTTTCGCAATATTAGTTCAAATTTAATATTCGCTTCTATAATGGAGGAAAGTATTTCACAGTTGCAAAACTCGCATCCGAAACATTGACCTGACCATAAATTCTAGCTCAGAGTGACACCAGTTTAAATAACCTCATGTAGCGAAGACTGTTTGCCAGTGCTCTTTCTCACCGGAAAATACGCAATCCACTCATTTGGCTCCATAAGTACACTGTAACAGTAATTTCTGTCTGAAATTTGTCAGTAAGCTTTTGCCTTCCAATCGGCGAAATACGGCAAAGTGCGGCCGGTAAACAATTCACAAATCACGAGTTAGTGCCGATAAGACGATTTCTTTAAACGTTATCGAAGCTGAGGGAATTTAGTTTCTGCTTAAGTCGTCTTAAGCAGCAACGTTCACAGATATCTCAAATAGGAAAAAGCTCACTATCCAGGTACGAAGGTTGTGAAACAAACTTCCCACAGTTTGTGTCAGGTTGATCTTTTCGTCTGATAACACTGCTTAAGTATTTTGTCTAAGAGGTATCACAAGTAGTGTTCCTGTAGCTATGGGAATCATTGGTTGAAAACGAGTTTAACACCGATTGGTACAGTGCTGCTAAATATTCAAAATTATTATCAACCTAAGTCTGAGTTCATCCACAAACTGAGGCGTATTTATAATATTGAAGCTAGACTGTGTATCCTTGTCTTCCTTGAGTGGTCATTGGAAGGCGTTTACACACACGTATACAATACTATGAATACTTCGAACGCTATGGTTAACGTTGCTCTCATAAACTACTTTGGTTTTTTAATTCTTCTGGGTCTTCAGCGTTCAATATGTGTTGTAGATACAGTCTAAGACCAAAAAATTGACCGCCGAGTCGTTCACGTAAGGTGGACAATACAGTCGTGCTCCTCTCAGAATTCAATGTCTGGCAACATGCTCGGTCTGGCAACATGTAGACTGCGGCACTTCCCAGAGGAAGTCTTGACTCCAGTCTTAGTACATTACTCTTCACTACGACCGTAGTCTTGAGGTAAAACGCGAGACCAGCTAATATTATATAGTAGATTTGCTTGAATTACACTCATAGCTTCAGCACCGAGAGGAAAGGGGCGATAAAAATTTTGGCATATTAGCTGGTCCCGCGTTGTACCTCAAGACTACAGTCGTGTTCCAGCAGCGGTATGAATAAAATGATAGTAATAATAACAGTAATAATCGAATTATCCGGCAACTTCACACTTCACAGTGGATTTTCTCGAACTAAGAAGTTTGCTGAATTTGTGAAAAATCAAAATGGTTTCACATCCAGCCTATGATGCCTAGAAAAGTCTTTACATCCTGTTGACATGAGAATAGCATAATCTCTGCGTCAGAAGCTCGCTTCTACTTAACCATTTAATAGACTCGCATTTTTTCCACCGTGATTAATTTTGTAAGCTAAGCACATCATCTGTTACAGCACACTCCAGGGGCTGGGAAATGTGGCCACAATGGTCTGGTGGAACGAACTATCACAGGTGCAATTCGTCAGTTCAGGCATTTGCTTTTAAGAGGCACAAACAGATTTATTTTACCTCTGGTAACCTCAAGAGAAAGACGTTATAATCCAGAATCAGCATTAAGCATCACGTTCCTTCATTACCAACTGGGCAGAGCCAGTTTACGTTGGGAAATGACATAGGCGGAAGTCATGGTAAACAGAAATACAGTCGCCAGTAAGCTTACTTACATTAGAAAATTTTATTTTATATGATGAACCGATAGCCATTTAAAGGGACGGGGCTCTTAGTTTACTTGTGCTTGATTGAACTAGAGACGTTGAAAAATTTGGTGCTGGACTGTGATTCGCATTCGTATCTCCTCTTTCCAGGATCTGAATCTCTCGGAACAGTATAGTTCAATCATTTCGTTCCTTTTCCCAAGACTGCAGTCTTCTCTAGGTCTCCTCCAAATGTAAATATGTGGGTCCGAATCCTGATCCAGTACAAAAATATTCATAATTTCATTTCCAGCTCTATCAAGTGCACACCCGCCTGCTAGTGAAAATTAACGCGCATTTTTAATGTCCGTTCATGTGTTGCCAACAATCGCAATAGGTGTCGTTATTTCTGGTCAAACACGCACACATCTTACTGTTCGTGAGTAAGAAACTGATACTTAAGCTACGTTCGTAGATGCACGGTAGGTGTGCAGTTCGATTGTCTCTTAGGCACAAAAGTTTGTACCCTTATTTTACATTCAGACACCTAGCGGCTCGTAAGAAAAACCGATACGTAACATTTGATTTTTCTTAGTTAACAATCCGATTACGTGTTGGGTTTGTATCTCCGTCACAGAACTTCACATCATGCACTTCATCTTTAAATGCATGCACACTTTGTTACTTCAGAATGGAGGTATATCAGACATCTTTCGTGGTTAGATAACAGGGACGAAAGGGTCTTAATAGGAGTCACGGTTTATTACAAAACTTGTCGTCTTTTATTTTCAAGTTTAGATTTGGTTACTGGTATTGGCAAAAATTTCGGTAATTCATGACTCTTTATGGCTAGTCATCAATATGATGTGATTAGATTAGATTACATTACATTAGATTACTTCTTGTTCCATAGATCATGACTACGACATTTCGTAATGATGTGGAACGTGTCATTACACTGAAAGATTTCTTTAAACACCATGATTCAATTTCTTTACAACAATTTTTTACACTCTCTCTCATTCTTTTTTATCTCTCTCTCTCTCTCTCTCTCTCTCTCACACACACACACACACACACACACACACATTCTTTTTTATTTTTATTTGTTTGTTGTGCTCGACTATCGGCGAGGCACGAAAACGCCTGTGAATGAGTTTCTTAGTTTTGAGTACACTTACTAAAGAAATATAAAAACAACAATGAGAGTTACTGATTTATGATGCTTAGTTTGCAGTCAGTTCTGAGTATTATTAGTAACTACGCTCCAGTCCCTAAACCTAGTTACAGTAAGCGAGTCAGACGCATTACGTATTCCAGGCCGTAGCAGCCGCGACTTGGAGACACCAGCTATGGTCACTTCCCAGCCCGCTGTAGGATCACATCGGTTCGTCTTCTTCCTGCTGGTACTGTAACTGAGATTTGGCAACAAGGCAACGTATGTTTGGCAACTCTGTGATCGACGAGTTACTTCCTGGTGTGCACGAATTAAGCCTCAAAGTTCACTTGATTTTACCTGTCATTTCCATTGAATAATCTGAGTTATTATCGCTTGAAGGGTAACAAAAGATTGTAAATTTACGGTTTTCAGCCCAGGAATGTCGTTGCAGGTGGAAATCGCAACTAATCTCGACCTTTAAATAGCGGTTTACGAGTTCTAGGCACTATTGCCGTCGTAAGAGGACGCTCAGACCCGTACCTCTTCGCCAGCTCTGTGGTAACGTGCTGACCTGTGGAAAAGCGTCTGTTATGGTTTGCAGTTCCAGTCTCACTTACTGCAACGTTTTTATCCCTTCTGTGAAAGAGCTACAAGGAGTCGGATCAAACATTAATAAGGAAATCGCAAGAAAATACTTTCGGCTCATAGTGCAACGTTGAAAAACTTACAATGCTGCACAACAGGTAACGCCTCTTTCCGCTGCTGACAAGCGAATTTTGGGTTTCTAGGAATACGTAACTATATTTATGAAATGCCACATTTGCATACCTCTTGAGTACGACACAGCATACCAATGAAACACAGACCCAATCAAAATCTAAGTGAGTAGTATTTTACTAATTCGTGTCGATAGAGGCACATTTGTGTACAGATACTCGGTTTTATTAAAACATACTTTCGTCGTAAGGTTATCGTGGTTAGTTTTATTTCATTTCTTATAATACAGTGCACAATTTTCGTAAGGTTTCCTTTAGTGTTGCTAAAACAATAGTAAACATGAGAGAGAAATTAATCATCAACGATATATGCGAATTCTCTGATGTTATCTATGACAGTATGACAATGCACGTGCAGTTTATTGATTACATGCATGTAGAAAACTTGTTCTGACTTAAAGCTGTCAAACAAAGTTTGAAGAAGAATAAAATCTCACTACCACACGACAGCTAATGTAGAAAATACTTTTCTGACATATTATGGCACGATGCGCTCTCCCTACATATCTTCGAGATGCATCTGCTGCCTGCTGTCTATTAAACCTGAACAGAACAAAATGTCACAGTAGTTAGCCCTTTTTCCACATGCGACTACTTTGGGTTGAGAAGTGAAGGGAAGTATGTTCAAAGTTCCATTAGATTGACAACTTCAGCAGACAGCAGAATTGCGTTTTAAAACATGTAGCACTGAATGTATTCGAACTCGCGACATCTTATCTACGCTACTAGCTGACACGTAGCTACAACAGCTCCAGAGCTCGACAACTATTCCTCCAGAACTTTTGGATTCCACAGCACTGTGAGATTATGCATATGGCCAGGTCTTGACTTCTGAGAGACAAACAGTTACAGCTTTTCTTTTCTTTCTTTTTTTTTTTTTTTTTACTGAACGACGTTTTCTACAAACAGATAGCGCAATAGAATAGCTCAAGTGGAAAGGAACACTTCCTATTTAAACTTCTGCATCCTACACTGTTGGCAGTTGTGTGTAGGTGGCAGTTACGTGATTTTACTTCGGTGATTACAAAATACAGAGTGGAATGTATGCACTGGGTAGCCGAGGCAGCTAGTTCATGGTGGTTCGGTCAACCAAGTAAATGAATTTACTGAACATGGTGCAAATTACTACAGGACGCCTGTATGTCAGAATTCTCATCCAGTGTGGCGCAACGGCGTTACGATAGAAAAATGAGAGAAGAGGATTTCGTGGTCTGTTGGACGGATGGTAGGTTGTTATACCTATGGTCTGGGTTGGATTCCCACTTCTGTCAATGATTTTAGATAGGGAGAGACAGAGTCCATTCTCTCCTGGCTACACCAAGTGAAGAAGGTGTAATGGCAGTGTGGTCTGAAAATTCACATTAAAGATGATTTTCCTTCTCTACCATGTAGACGGTAGCTTGAACCACAATAAAGTCTGGAGCGGCGACATGTAGAAACTCTGTCACCAGTAACCTTTCTTATACTAGTTATTTATTTCAAGTGACGAAACAAACGCTATGTATGGTCACACGACACTTATTCCATCTTTTATCTGAGCTTCTGTATGTCGATAAGATTGGTTCTGAACTGGGAATGCAACTCAGACCGCCCTTAACGCGGAATTTGATCCCTTCGTGACAATACAGCTCGGCTACAATTTGTTGTTTGTTCAAAACTGCAGATTCCTCAACATCTCCACATATTACGCGTGAATGGGATCGAATCCTGGCCCGGCACTAAAGATTTAATTATGTATTATCAAGCTCTAGCATGAGAACACCTATCTGCTGGTGGATAAGAATTTTGATTTTTAATGTATTTTCATTCGTTGTCAACACTAACGATAGCTGACGTTTTTAACTCCCAGTGAGACACAGAACTATTTGCGAGATGACTGTAAGTTCAAGATGTTATTCTGAGCAGCTGGTGGAGAAAAATTCGGTAGCTGACGTCTCTTTGTGTGTAGTCAACAACGATATGTGTGGGGCTCTATTCCCAGTGAGCGCTGAACTCTTCGTCATATTATTTCTAGTTCAAACATGCTCACATATCACTGCTGGCGCAACAAACCCATATTTAACGTTCGTTTTCTCTAGAATATAACAGCGATAGGTGCCGGGTAGGAGTCCTGGGAAGGAAAAAATTAATGTTTCGTCTCGTCATTTCAGTTAAAACATCTAGCTACTGCCGCGAAAATCCGATATGTCACATTTGACTGTGCTTCGATAGCAATCCGATTAGGTTCTGGGTTCGAATCCGTGTCCAACACAAAGCTTTACCTCACGGCATTTCAAGTAAGTTACTTGTGAAGAAGCAATATTTAACATCTCTCGTAGTTCGTTAACAGGGACAATAGATGATGGGTAGGAATTCGCGTCTGTTAAACATGTTTGCGTTATGCAATTTAAAGTTGATATTTGCTAACTGATACTGCCTAAAATCGAGGTATATCACTCTCTGTATGCTTAATCAGGAATGACTGTTAGTTTCCGTCAGTAACGAAATCTTTGCTTAGTCTGCATGAGCTGGGTTTGAATCCATATGCGGAACGAGACGGTTCGTCGTGTCATTTGAAGTTCATACAGATTCTCAACTAGCTGCTCGTGAATAACTTACATTTTTAATGTCATTTTGTGTTAAATAATAAGTACGGTATGTTACTTTGAAGAGGAAATCATGAATACGACGAACTTACTAAGTGCATTACCAGTCTGACGTAATAATGAGAGTGGTAACATTTCAGGTATGTCATTTATTGTAATAAATGTGAGCTTACAAGCCTTAAGGACAGTCTTATCTGTGATAAGGTGTTCCCTGATATTTGTAGTATCGTGGTATTACTTTACATCTTGAGTTATTGCGTTACAGAGCAGTGTTTTCTAGTGGTGACTTGTTGGAACCATTTTCAATAGTCAAACGACTGTACCAAGGAGCGATTAGAGGACCTGCTAGACAGCTTTTTTTGAATAGGACAATGTTCCTGTCCAATAATTTTTAGATTAGTTACAATAAGCTTACGCTGCAAGAGAACTCGCTTGTATTTTTCAATATGTGGTCTGTTGTCGGTTTGAAGGCCTTACATTGCATCGGCAACTTAGTGCAACTCCACCGAGGGCTGTCTGGAGTAGGGTGGAGATAGCAATGTGAAACTTGCGAGCTGTCGAAGACGATCTTCATATTCCTAATGCGATTAGGACATCGTATACTCTTGACGACGTTTAGCACCTGTGC
This sequence comes from Schistocerca serialis cubense, assembly GCF_023864345.2. NCBI lineage: Eukaryota > Metazoa > Arthropoda > Insecta > Orthoptera > Acrididae > Schistocerca > Schistocerca serialis. Next base: position 552,951,890 of record NC_064638.1, on the reverse strand, counting down.
GGTCAGTCAACCAATTTCAGAATTCATGTTGAGTAATCCTGCTAAATTCCTATAATATTGTCTTTTTATATTGATGAGTAATATGGATAGTCGTCACGTTCATGTGCCGTCTACAACGCAAATTTAATGTTACTATCCTAGAAACTAACCTGCAAACGTTTTGTATTTCATAATCGGAACTATCTGCATTAACCGTCATCAGAGCAATGTCAGGGAACAGAATGCAGCAGTGCCTTGGTACCTACTTGGGGACCTGCTTGAGTCGTGTTCTAAGGAAAGGGTAGTTGCTGGTTCACATTATATTACACTAGCGAGAAGTACCGACTTTTCCTTTTCTCTGCAAACATCCCGAACTAAATTCAGTAACTAAATGCTAAGAATATATTTGCATTGTGCCAACTCAAAGATCAATAGATATGGATATAGATATAGATTTTTATATTTAAAGCCATTCTCGTTCTGCGTTGGAATAAACATCATTTATTATTTGATTGTTCTTGTTACGATTGTTATTGTCATTCTCTCACTCGCAAGAGTTTTCACATTCCTATTTGGTATCGATGCACATGAAGAGTGGCTATGAAAGAAGGGAATACTGAATGTTGCGTCGTGCAGAATACACTCATTTACTTTTGCTCCTCGTGACCAACGCTACAGGAGAAGTGATATACATAAAGTTAGTGTGAGGACAGACATGCTGGCACAACTCTGCAACTACACAGTGTTACCAGATAAAATGGTGCTGCGGAATCGAAAGTGTAGAACGGACTTTGCCACAGTAGCAGACAGCTGCTAATTTCGGACCATGACCGTGGATTACACTTCGGTCTGTGCTGGTTATGTGCAGCATATCTTTCGTGTTAACGAAAGTAATATCCCGCTTTAACTCTTCTTACGTCTCAAATGAAATGAATGCCATGAGGAATCGAATATTTGTTGACTGTGTCTCTTCTTGCTTCCATCCGTACCAACATATTTCTTCATTCTCGTGGTAATCATGACATTCTTTTTGTATGCTGCAAAAGATTGCACGTGGACAAATTCGACATCGAGGTGCAAAGCGTTTGGTATCTTACATTATATTCAATTCGAATAAGCTTCAGATGTATTTTTACTTCGTTTGTATTTTTAGATGATTATGAACGTTACGGAAAATTATCTCACATGCTTTATGTTGAATGAGAAACATTGAATGACCCGTTTTGCTTTCCCTACGTTGACATAGCCCACAAGGCGGCGTCAGAAACCATCAGGGGAGAACGCCGCATAAAAACCAAACGTGCGCGCGCGTCTCCACTCTGAAGGACCGTATCGGAGAATCAAGGCAAGCGTTTCGCTGAAGAGCTGCCTCGTAAGAGAACCGAGAAACGGCAGCGTCGTAGCAAGTATTTGTCAACACTCTGATAGTGCATTTACTTCCGGGTGTAGGCCGGCGTTACCTCGCTAAATTCACTTGACATTCGTTTTCCACATCGAAGACTCGTACGATAGAATCCACTGTAAGATGAGACACTTAGAAAGTATAATTAATTTCTGGACTCCAAGAACGGCGTTCTTCACATAAGTAACACCTGTTTGTGTGTTTTGAGGTTGCGTTTTGAGGCTCAGGCAACATCGCAGTGACTATAGTCCGTCTGTGGTCGCCAGTGAGTCGTTAGCTCAGAGGTTATTCGTCATATTGTGGCTTTTCTAATGCGGGACATTCTGAATCGGAATACTCCCCTTTCATTATTAGTTCCGGGACGTGACTATTTTCTTCGGACAAAGACCAATGCTGTGAATTGGATTCGCGGACATGCCATTCACTACCTAGTTGGACAAACTGTAGACTCTGTACTCGATTTTTGGACATACCTCAACGACCGTCATTATGTCGTTGTCCGCCACCCAAAATACAGACAATTTTTCTCGAACTTCCTTGGGAGTGCTTTCCACGACCCGCCTCGCAGCTGGAATGTGTTAAGCCAAGAGTGAAGAAGGTTTCCAGTTTGAACCAATGAACATTTCTGAACTACTGAACGGAACACACCAATTTCGAGAAGACGTGACTCAACATATTACCAGCGGGGCGCAGAAGGCGTCTGATCAATTACACAACAAAAATAAACAAAACAAAAATCAAAATCAAAATAAAATTCAGAAAAAGGAAGATTTTGTTTTGTTTGTAATGGTAGCCCTAACCTTGAATTCCCATATTTCCCCTGGTATATAGCAGCTCTTGGGGTAGGTTTAGTCAGGAGCCAACGCCTGAAGTGGACCAGATTTTTTTTTTTTTTTTGTTATAGGATGAAAAGTGGCGGTGGCACTTAGTTTCCTTTTTTATTGCCATTTTCCTAAGGGGCTTTAAAATAAGAGAGAAGAAAAGGGTTAATCGTCAAAAAAAGTAAAAGAAAAAAAGCAAAATTAAAAAAAAAGAGGTTCCCTTGTGCGTTGCGGTGGTCGTACTGTATGACATAGCAGTTCCAATTTCGGTGGAAGCCGCTGACTACAACCTTTTATTTTCCATTTTAATTAATGGAGTTGCAAACGGCTAGTAAAAATTCTTTATACGAAATCTGAAGAATGCCTTGAAACATCAATATTCGTCCGATTCGACTTAGTAAATTAAGTTAATATCATGGATGTCTGCTTTGCAAATGCCAAGGTGCTTCACTGTGAAATAGATCCTGAAAAGATTCAAAGCGACTGTCAACGATATAAATTTGAGTTTTGTTCGTCATATAGGTCTAACATGTCAGAAGGTTGTTTATGAAGTGCACATGTTGATTAATATAGTTCCCCTCTTCTAAATTTTTGCAACAGCATTTAACTGTAGACTTTTTCTAACACCGGCGTTAGCAATTCCTTTCCGTTCTCTGAAACCTCCAAAACGACAAATTTTTCTGGTCTAAATCTGATGACCTTAAGTATCACTTCCGATCAACATTAAATACTTCATGAACCCATATATGGAACTCCAAATGTGCAGTGTTCCTGCACTGCTACAGAGCATGCATTGCAAGGTATTCACACAGTTTATCGCATAGAGTTACCATAAGGAATGAAACAAGAACTGTACCACAGACGCTCACCCCGGCTTGACGAAAACATCCGAACATTGACCAAACGTTGCACAAATAATTGAGTTTGAAAGGAAAAGAAACGAGGTATGAAGCATTTATATATTCATCGAATGTAGCGAGGTGGTTTAATTTCGTCCCAGTCTATAAAATTAATTTCGGGCCATACTCAGCTCTTGCCGATTAATGTAATATAATACCCGCCTACTAATCAGGGCGTCTGTCTCCGTTGCCTTTGAGCGTGAATGGAAATCGTAGAAATTTTCTGTGGAGCAACATTTAATAATAAAGCGTTTTAAATCATCAAAAGCGATGAGCGGGAGCAGGCGCTTTCGATAAAGAACGGGGGAGTGCAGCGCCGCTGCTGTCGCCACGGCCGCTGCCGGTAGCCAGCAAATGGATCCCGGAGCTTTGCCGCATACGGCGTCCAGAGGAGGACAGTCTGCAGGAATCTGCCGCAAAATCGTTACTGGATAAAATTTTGATATCGGTGTGTCAGAAAGCGAAATAGATTGAATCTGCGCTACCATTACATTCACGTCTTCAGCATTCAGACAGAAGAGGCGATAAAAATAATTTATGCCAGCTGCTCTCGATCCACTGACATTACGAACAGAAACTACGCACCCTACCGCTAGACCACAGGCGTAATCAGCCTAGTGTTTCTCTATCATGGGACAAGTTTTCCTCCAGGCAGTGCCGCAGTCTGCAGTGTTGCCAGATTGTGCAGATAACCGGACTTAAAGAATTACCGAGTTTGCCAGTTTTATTGTCCCATGTCGCAATCTGCGCGGACTTAGCCTCTGAAGCGGCCGGCCGCCGGTCGAGTTTTATGTCAAAGAGTGTACATTTCTCGCTTATTTTTTGCAGGATTTGGGAGTTACAATATTCAATGTCGCTACGACAACCCTGTGTTCACTAATCCCTGTATCGGTTTTGATGCTCGTTATTAACTCAGGATTATTTGTTGCTAAGAGTTCAAGTGTGTCAATACCTGCATAAAGAGAGGTTAATTTAAGAATTAGAGAATCTAGTATTTTAGTATTTACAAAAAAAAAAGGAAAATAGTTACCTTTCTTGAATACAGATAGTTGTCTGTAGTCGTGGTACACATTACAATTCCCGTGCCACCGTGCCGTAGCAAATCTCTAGAGCTACCAAAATAAAACGGCGCAGGCCATTGATAAATGGGGTATCGTGCGATAATTCGTTTTCTACTTTTGAAGCTGAACAACGTTCCAACACCCATTTTGAGTTGCTGGCATTGTACTGTATCAATACACCATCATAAAACACAGTGGTTCGGTGGCCAGGTGCGTATATTGTGGCCGAGTAAGTCTGAATGACGCACAATGAAATGGCGGAACATCTTTTAATGAAGAATCGAGAATCACAAGAAAAATCGAGCACCTGATGCTCAGACACTGGCATATCACAATCCGGCGTAAAAAGTGAAAATCACTCATGGGTCAGTTTCCAATGTACTGCACGGCAGCCGGCCGCTGTGGTCTCGCGGTTCTAGGCGCTCTGTCCGGAGCCGCGCGACTGCTACGGTCGCAGGTCCGAATCCTGCCTCGGGCGTCGATGTGTGTGATGTCGTTAGGTTAGTTAGGTTTAAGTAGTTCGAAGTTCTAGGGGACTGATGACCACAGATGTTAAGTCCCATAGCCATTTGAACCATTTACTGCACGGCATTTTGAACATGACAAAAGTTGTCGCTCGCTGGGTTCCACGATACTCACACCTATTCAAGAAGCCCGCCGAACCAAGACAGCAGCGGAAATGTTGCAGCTGTGTTAGGCCACTCCAGACGACTTCTTGAGCCCTCTAATTATTATGGACAAGTACTGGTTACAAGCGGTCAAGTCACATTAACGCGACTACCGCTTGTGTGAGACAAAGCGTGTCAGGGAGACGCGGAGAAAATGCAATCGTCGTCGTAATGCGGAAACGGATCGATTTATTTGACACTCAGAACGGTACTATCATTAGCTTTCGGGCGAAGGGTGGATGCATTTCCGAAATGGCTCAGTTTGGAAACGGTTCCCGTGCCGCCGCAAGGTAAAGTGTCGCTGTCGACAGTCGACGCCGTGAACTTAGAACTACTTGAACCTAACTAACCAAAGGACATCACACACATCCATACCCGAGGCAGGATTCGAACATGCGACCGTAGCGTCACGCGGTTCCGGACTGAAGCGCCTAGAACGACTCGGCCACAGCGGGCGGCGGTATATGGTGTTGCTAAGTGTTTTATTGGGACTGCCATGGTGTTACGGTAAGAGACTGTTCCTTGTGCCCGTAAGGGGAAAACCGGCACAGGAACATACTATGTGAAATCTTATGGGACTTAACTGCTAAGGTCATCAGTCCCTATGCTTACACACTACTTAACCTAAATTAACCTAAGGACAAACACACACACCCATGCCCGAGGGAGGACTCGAACCTCCGCCGGGACCAGCCGCACAGTCCATGACTGCAGCGCCACAGACCGCTCGGCTTATCCCGCACGGCAGGAACATACTACCTTATTCACTGTCGAGGTTACGGAAGGCTCTAAAGTCGAAGCGTTGCAGGCAGCCGTAGGAGAGGGTGTTCTCGCTGCACAACGCCCCAGCTGATTCTGTACAGGCGCAGTCTCACAGGCTGCTTCTTTGCGCTAAGGAATTTTGGGACTTTCACAACAGCCCTTCCCGTTTACAATGAAATTTACTGTCGAACTGAAATTGAATGCCAGTGGGGGGAATCAAACACGTAACCACAACTTCGAGTTCTGATTCGGGGCAAGGTCTTTATATGTCACGAAGTTTAAAACTCAGTGCGCACCCCGCTATAGAGTGAAAGTTTCACTAGAATTTTTACGGTGTCAGTTATGTGGTGAATCAGACTAGCATCGAGTGAAACATTGCACGTAGTTTTAAACATTGTGAACTTTATTAAGTCAATCGTAGTCATAAGCAGTTGCAATCGATGTCTTTATTAATTATTTATTCATTGCCGTTGCTAGTTCCGAGTCATTTATGGATTATCTTCAGACGTAGCCCGTAGAAAGTTTATAAGATGAGCCAGAAATGGGTCTAAACTGGTAGTGAGGAAGAGTGCTAGCAGTTATTTGTAACTACAGTAGAAACCTTTTCATTGGCTTAGCTGTGTGTGTATATGTACCTAATGCAAAAGTGTGGTGTGACAAAATAATATTATGACCAATTCTTCAACAGCGTTTTGATCAACCTCTGGTGAAGCAATAAATACAGCAGCGATTCTGCACATCATGGATTTGATAAGCCCTTGATAGGTTTATGGCAGTACGAGGCACCAGGTGTCTATGCACAGAATTCGAAATTCCGGTAAATTACCATCCTGTGGCTTGTGGGCATCGGCTTGGTCCCCTACAGCGTCCCAGGTAGTTCCCTCCATCGCCTTCGGAAAAGGTTCGGCAGAGCATGGTTGCAGATTATACCCAATACATGCACATGAACACCACCACTGGGCTCTCTTTCCCCAACCTAATTTATTCCTTGAAACAATCCTCACTACGTTTTAATTAAGGATGCAGAAATCTATGTACAGTATTGTAGATCAAGGTCGCGACTTCTCTGGAAAACCCAGAAAATCGACGATCGGGAAACTGAATTTACTTCAAAAGTCACGGAAGCCCACAGATAATTTTGAAAGACTCAGGAAATTGCAGAACAATAAGGGGTAGTTAAACTGTTCGCTGAAGGAAAGAAAAGGTCAGAGTAATTTTGTTGCAAATAGCTCTGAGATTCTGCTTCGGAAACTGTCGGTTGTAGAATCGCATAAGAGGCGCTCTTCGACATCGGGAATCTTCATTTTTGTCTGTAGTTTCTCGGGGTCCAGGACTGTTATACATCGCATATTTGCGAGTGCACCGGAATGTAACGTTGACATTCGAATTTGTTACGTAGCTGTGAATTCGTCAGTCAAACGAAAGTAAATGTGTGGTTCCAATTTTATAATAAAAATTGGTGTGGATCCATATTTATAGGGGGATTATTTGTGGGTGCTACGAAAATTTAAATTTCGATACCTTTTTCACTAATTTCAATTCCAACTAGAATTTCGCCGATTTTTTCACACTACCATGCTTAAAGACAAAAATGAGCAACAGTGTGAAAAGCGTTCGGTTTGAAACATGATGCACCGTTGTTGTCTCTTGATATTATTTTCCAGTGTTAGAGGCTTTCCTGGTTGAATTTCTGATATACTTGACATTATGACACAATGACGTCGAATGCCTCTGGATGATGAGCGACGGTGACGAAAGAATTCCCAGAGACGGCAAGACCTGCTACAAGTTACGTAATAGTAGGTAAAAAAGTAAATTGTAGCTTAACTTGGAATAAGTGACGCAGCAGTTAAAAAAAATTCATTTACGGCCATGAAAACTAGTAAAGTAAAATTTGCCTTAACATAAAAAAACAACAGGTATAGGAAAATTTTAAATTTCAGCCTGGAAAAACCTGGAAACCCCAGGGAAATCATATGATGAAAGAAATTCGTGACTCTGTAAACGTTCCACAAGGTTCTAAAATTATTTATCAAACGTTGTTCTTTTTCAGTTTTAATCCATTGAAAAGTGTACTGCCGTCAAGACTATCGTCGCAAAGCCCAGTGTAAGGATTCCATGACGTTACACGTGAATCATTACAGCCGAAACCACTGAGTCGAATGCTATCCACTGAACATTACTTTCAAAAGCTGAATTGTATCGGCACCTTCTGGTCACATTGTCTTCTTTTACGTCAGATTCATTCTTTGCCAGCTGTGTTTCTCTGGAAAGCACGTGACGGTCTTGTCAAAGCATGGTTCACGACTGCCTTTTTTTGTTCTTTCTAGTACAGGAGTCATGCAGCTTAGAAGATCCAAGCACCTTTACTGTGAGGAGGAGAATGACACGTAGTTTTGACTGGAAGAATCATCCGTGTTTCCTGCAGCCGTCATGAACAGCTCAGGCTGACGCCAAGTGTCCACAAGTTGTCAGCTTTCTCGAAACGGATACAAGGAATGGAGAACAGACGAACAAAGTCGGCGCGATTGTACATTAACATCCCGTCGTTAGGTTGTTCAACACGCAATTGTACGACAGCCTAATATTGTTCACTCTGGAACTGTGTAACCGTGTCGCTGGCGTAGAATCAACAGTGATGCTTTTGCAGAAGGACTAATTGTCGAGAACCAGCCCCTCTCTTGCATTTCACAAGTTCATTATTATCTGAGGTATTTTCTAGAAAGTATATGCCAGTGACTATTCCTTGTTCGAAAATGCACAGTGTCCAAAGGTATCTGATGTAGCCTATTTAGAAGTCACTCCTAGCAACTTAATTTTCATATGCAGCACATTCATGACCAAATTACTCAGTCTCATTCCTGGTACACGGTTATGTAACTGATAACACCATAGATCATAAACTCCTTCCTCAACCTCCGACACTGCGACACCCTCACTTCACCAAAAGTCAAATAGTCCGTATTAGCAACCTTTATCGTAATTGAAGCATCGCGTGCTGCAAAGATCTACAGCGTCACGTTCACCACAGCATCTTGTCACCCACAAGCTCACTAGGGAGGCTCCAAGTCTACGAGGTGCAACTTGCTAGCATCAACACTTGTCCACAGTTAATCCTGTATACAGGCTGATTCCGCTGCCCCTACCGATGTCGTTTTATACAACCCGTAGTGTTATAGCACGCCTTTAAAAACCAAAAGCGAGATTTTCATATTCACTCGTTCGCTACGAGCAAACTAGAGAAAAATTGAGCAATACCTTTTTGTAGGAAATTTGATGCAGTTAAATTTTATACGGGGACACGTTTTCGTTGAAGGCCACAGTTTCCTAGTTATTTAAGAAAAACGTAGAGAAGTGACGTCTAAACGCACCTCTATCCGTACAATCATTCTTCATCATTCAGGATTTCTAGTATTTCGTTCGTGGTATTCCCTCCTAGCGTCGTACAAAATTGGCCACTACAAGAACTATTCCCGATATTGGACCTTTCTTTGGTCTCTATTTATTGGGCTATTACGCAACCAGCATAGTGTCCGTGAGGGTAATGAAATAAAAACGCCTTTGTGAACGTTACGCTAAAACTAACTGCGCTGACAATTAGATCCGGATTTAACCCTACCGTTGTTTTGTGGTCAGAAAGGCTGACGAATACAACGGTGTAGTTCTTTTATACTGTTAAAATTCATAAAACTGTTAGGTAAAACTTACACCAAAGTAAGTGTCAGTTTGTAAGTTCTCGGGTATAATTAGGCCAGTCACTGAAGACCAGGAAGGATCGAACGTGGTTAATAATTCTTGCAGTCACGAATTTTTGTAAGTGGCAGAACGGAGTGGCATGAACAACATACTAGAAACCTTAACCGATTAGGCTCAATGGCGAATGGAGGTGTGTTTGAGGGTCACATTGTAATTAGCCTGTTTGGGTGTTTGTATGTTGGCAGCGTGATCTTTCTTTCTTTGTCTGAGCCTTGTCCCGCAGTTACGCAGGGACGGCCATGCTTAATCGGATGTGGCATGTTAAGTTTACGGGGTGGCCGGTGCCCTTCCTGCCGCCACCCCGTACCCCCCGCGGGAAGGAATTAGTGTTCCCCAGCTGTCTGTGTCTAATGTAAGTCATGGAAGAGTGCGAATGTGTTGCAAATGTCTGCGAGTCGTGTAACTGAGGAGGAACGTGGGAACCAGCCCTATATTCACCTAGGGGGATGTGGAAAACCGCCTAAAAACCACATCCAGGCTAGCCAGCACACCAGCCCTACATCGTTAATCCGCCGGGCGGATTCGATCCGGGGCCGGCGCGATGTTGGCAGCGTGATAAGACTGCATTAATAACTCTGACAGCGCTGTGTGCCGTCTGTAAGAGGCTCTGTGTGGCTGGTCGGACTCGCAGTTGGAGGTGAACAGCCAGCAGTGGTGGAGGTTGGAAGCTTATACTTAACAGAGATGGAGGTTAAAGGTCTGAAGTGTTAGCGCGAGTGGACGGTCTGGACGTGTCCGTCATAGAGATTTAAAATTGTTGATGATTATGTAACTTTTTGGAGCTGGATGTCACGGGCGATTATATAATTTTTTGAACTGGATGTCACATTATTAAGGTAAAATTTGCTAAATATATTGTTTGCTCTGCAACAAAATCTTTCCTTTGCTAACCACATGCCTATTAGTAGTTAGAGCCTACAATAGCTAGAATCTTTTATTTAACTGACTGTATTGGTGGTTGCTGTATCGCTGTAATTCGTGTAATGAAGATTTCCTGTGAGGTAAGTGTCTTATGAAATGTATAGGTTATTGTTAGGATTTCTTCTAATTCAGGGCCATTCTTTTGTGTCAATTATTTGAGCAGTCAGAGTGCGTTAACGTTGTATATTGTGGGTAATAAATGAATAAGTTTGAGTTGTATTTGTCAGGAATAATTCTGTAGGTCAGAAATGAAATGATAAAGACAAGCAAAGAGACAATACGTTAAATTTCACTCTGCAGTCAAAGTAAAAAAGTTTTTATTTAGAAGTTTCAACTTTCGTGAGTTTTTCTTTAATGACTAGAAGACTACGGCCGCTGTCGTAAACACCTTCCAGTACAAAATTTAATTACTGTACATTAAATTTCTTACAAATAGGTCCCGTTCGTTTTTTTCATAGAACTAATAGCTTGTGTGTAGAGAGAGAGGAAATAGGAAAATGTCGTGCGTGGCTTATAAAAACCAAACGTAACATTCGTGGCATTAAACGATATCGGCAGAGGCAGCAGAATCACCTTGTGTACTATCTGCTAACGTCGAAGCCAACTCAGTCACGTTGGTGGTTGTTACTCGCCTCATTGTTTCCTGAAGTCTTTTCTTCGTCTGAATATCGTTCTTTAACTTTCCGCAGACCTGCTTTCTATATTTATCTAGATGTTTCTATTGGAACGGGTTCGCCGGTGCCAACAACAATAGACTAGTAATAATTCACGTCAGCGTGCTGTGGTATTCTCTCGGGAGCCCTAAGCACGACCTTGCTAAAATTCAGTTAATTATTCCAAAACTGTTCATCATCTTGGCATGTATGCAACATTTTATAAACACCATGTGCTAAGTAAGAGACCAGTCACAAAGGAAAGCCAAATGAACTTGTTATTTGGTAGCCGGCCGAAGTGGCCGCGCGGTTCTGGCGCTGCAGTCTGGAACCGCGAGACCGCTACGGTCGCAGGTTCGAGTCCTGCCTCGGGCATGGATGTGTGTGATGTCCTTAGGTTAGTTAGGTTTAACTAGTTCTAAGTTCTAGGGGACTAATGACCTCAGCAGTTGAGTCCCATAGTGCTCAGAGCCATTTGAACCATTTGTTATTTGCTCAACTCACACACGCCCTGTTTTTGGTTGCTACTACCCCGAACACAGCGCATACTGGCCTCTACGAGTACGTAACGAGAGAACTATTAAAACCAAATGGTTCAAATGGCTCTGAGCACTATGGGACTTAACATCTGAGGTCATCCGTCCCCTAGAGGCAGGATTCGAACCAGCGACCGTAGCGGTCGCGCGGTTCCAGACTGAAGCGCCTATAAACACTCGCCCACATAGGCCGGCAGGAAACTATTACTACATTGTTTCTACGTCAAAGCCTTAGAAGTATCTATATTCCCTTTCTTACTAATCTTCTGTAATTAATTTTACACTTACTGAAAGAGCCACAGTAACAACAGACGCAGGTGAAGGCACCATGATAGAGAAAATGCGAAGTGGCTTTCATTGGACGGGCAGCAGTCGTGTTGTTTGGGCTGTCAACGCCCCGAATACCACGAGCATGAGGACGGCACAGCGATCTGGCGGCCCGAATGTTTCATGACACGGCCATTTGGGCGTGACTGACGCCATTTTTCCCTGTCCATTACCTATGCGTGCCGTTATCTGTCGGAAAGGACGCGTGAGTGCAAAACATACTCTCTTTACGAAGAAATACGGCGTGTGAACAAGGGAACGTGAGAGAGAAGCTACACCTTTCTCGGATCATTCGGTCAAAATGGTAACTAGTGTTTGAAAGACGTTATCGTTGCCTGTGACTGGAAAAAGTATTTATTCATAAAAACCAGTATTAAATTTCGGTCGTTTAGCCATTTTCTAGTGGAATCAGTGCAAATGTTGTGCTTCATACCATCATCACATTAATAAGCTGCGTATTTAATGTTACCATAGCTGTCGTCTATGAATGCGCGTAACTTATAATATTATTTATACAACAGATGAAAACAATGGTAACATTGGTTCAAATGGCTCTGAGCACTATGGGACTCAACTGCTGTGGTCATAAGTCCCCTAGAACTTAGAACTACTTAAACCTAACTAACCTAAGGACAGCACACAACACCCAGCCATCACGAGGCAGAGAAAATCCCTGACCCCGCCGGGAATCGAACCCGGGAACCCGGGAGTGGGAAGCGAGAACGCTACCGCACGACCACGAGATGCGGGCAATGGTAACAATAAATTATGAGCTTATGGATGACATGATTACGTATACGTCTGAAACTTTTAATATCTTACTTATGCATCAACACAAAATTTTCCCCCTATTTCATTTGAAAGTGAAATTGCAATCACTGATTTTGTAAATATATAATTTAAGTATAAAGGGCTACGACGATATATTTCATAGAGTTTTATGACTCTTGTGGTGTCACCGCCAGACACCACACTTGCTAGGTGGTAGTTTTAAATCGGCCGCGGTCCATTAGTACATGACGGACCCGCGTGTCGCCACTGTGTGATCGCAGACCGAGCGCCACCACAAGGCAGGTCTCGAGATACGGACTAGCACTCGCCCCAGTTATACGGACGACTTAGCTAGCGACTACACGGACGAAGCCTCGCTCATTTGCAGAGCAGATAGATAGAATAGCCTTCAGCTAAGTCAATGGCTACGACCTAGCAAGGCGCCATTAGTAACATTGCATGTATCTATGGAGTCTCACTTGTATCGTCAATAGCGATGTACCAAGGATGGATTAAAGTTAAGTATTCCAGCAACTACGTACTTTTCTTTATAGCATTCATTACGTATCCTGTTTCAGACCTCACGCCATCCAGCTTTAGCTTAGCGCGTGCCTTTCGGCTTCCTCTCATTGTGTCTAGGTTGTCTTGTCTAGACACAACAACTCTAAAGTTCAGTCAACGAAAATTAAAATAGACTATAACTAGTTGATATGATACTAGGTGTGTTATGTTCATCTTTTTCTTTACGTCTTCTTTTTATTATTTTGGTCAATACCGTGTTCTGAATCATCTCGCTACCTAAGAGATCCTCCAGTTATTTGTAAACTCTTTCAGCCGTAGTAATTTGTTACAGCCTCAAATGATTCAAATGGCTCTAACCACAATGGGACTTAACATCTGAGGTCATCAGTCCCCTAGACTTAGAACTACTTGAACCTAACTAACCTAAGGACGTCACACACATCCATGTCCGAGACAGGATTCGAACCTGCGACCGTAGCAACTGCGTGGTTCCGGACTGAAGCGCCTAGAACCGCTCGGTCACAGCGGCTGGGTTTGTCTCAGGCATCGCTATCAAAAATCTATGCTGGAAACCTCAGACCTCAGTCTCCTCACGTTCCAGATCGTTCTGCATATGTCCGACAACTGAATTTGATGTGAGACTGTGTATCCTGAGGATGCACATAGCTTATTGAGACCGGGAGTTTCCACTGCGTTCTGAATTTCTAGGTCATTATTTTCACAAATCGTTGCTGAATCTTCCGCCTCCACACGAAGGCAAGATGAACTCACCTTGGCAGTAAAAGACTGCTTTTAGATCAGAAATGTACTTCTTTTTGGCTTAGTTCTCCGCCCCCCTCTCTTCCCGCCCTCACCCCCCTTCCGCCCCACCCCCTCAGATCAGTACAATCGTCCCACGACTTTACGGGGAATAGATTCGGTCCCAGGGTTGTGGTACATCTACATTTACTGTCCGTCTACAAATTCCTTCGTAACTTGTCTATAACTAGAGCAGTGGTTAAGGTCCATTCATGAAGGAAACGTCCCAGCACTTCAGTGGACTATTTTTTACAACAGTGGACTTCAAATATATTCGGAATTCCTACTACTCTTCTGTGTTTACACTTTATTATGTTTCGCACTTGTGTGTTTGCATCATTAAGAAAACGCCAAAAAGAGAGAAGGAAAGTTCACCTGAAAGGATCGTGTTTTTGTAGCTGAAAAGTGTCTTCGGATAGCGGTCGGTAACTGTACTACTGCTACGTCACGTGTGGGTCAAAATGAAAAGATTTAACGAGTTAACAGGACGAAATTTTCGAAGGATAAAATTAATGGGTATTTGTTCAAAAACAGCCATCGTACCTAGCCTACGTAACCAATACTGAGTGGGAATGTAAAAGAGGAAGACGTCACAACAGCAAAAACTGGTGAACATTACGTAATTTAAATACATGTTCTACAGAAAAAGGAAAGAGAAGGGTTTCAAATCAATTCACCTATCTCGATTTAAAATAAATTGTCTGATCAAAATTATCCGGCAACCCCATATGTAACGCAGAATTGACCATTAGATATCACGAGACATGAAAATGAAGGCAGGGTGTAATTTAGAAATTTGTGTTAAGGAAGGCCTTATGGGACTAAACTGCTGAGGTCATCGGCCCCTAAGCCTGCACACTACTTAATCTAACTTTAACTAACTTACACTATGGACAACACACACAAACGCGCGCGCGCGCGCGCGCGCTCGCGCACGCACGCACGCACGCACGCACGCACGTGCCCCAGGGAGGACTCGAACCTCCGACGGGGGAAGCCGCACGGACCGTGACAGGGCGTATTGTGGTGTCAGAGGAGATTCAGTGATAGCAAAATGGATCAATCATGGGAGCTCTGTGACGTCAAACGTGGACTATTCACTCGATGTCACCTGAGTAACAAATCCATCAGCGACATTTCAACCCTTCTAAACCTGCCCAAGTCGGCTCTTGGTGATATGTTGTGAAGTGGACACGCGAAGGAGCAATCGCAGCTTCGACTGAGGCATTGCGGAGGGTGGCTGAGAGAAGTCTCATTGAATCAGAGGAATGAATCGCTTGTGAGTTTCAAGGAGCTACCAGCAGTCCAGCTAGCACGACGACTGTGCGAAGGGACTCCAGAAGAATGCGGTACAATGACCGAGCAGCTCTTCATGGGCCACACATTTCTGCGGTGAATGCTAATCAGCTGTGGAGGTAGTGCAAAGAGACACAGGGCAGTAGATGATTGGAAACGAGTGATCTTGAGAGACGAATCATTCTCCACCCGGTGACAGTCCGAAGAAAGGGTTTGGGTTTGACGGATGCCTGGAGAACGTTACCAGCCATCATGTGTGGTGCCAACAGTGAAGTGTGGAGGAGGTGGCGTTATCACATGTGGCCATCTTTCGTGGTTAGGATGTTATGGCTTTATTGCTCTTTAGAGAACATAACCGCGGAAGGATATGAACAGAATTTACAGCATTGCGTAATGCGTACAGTAGAGGAACATTTCGGAGACAATCAGCATGGTAAAGCACCTTGTCATTGTTGTGTCTAGACAAGACAGCCTAGACACAATGAGAGGAAGCCGAAAGGCACGCGCTAAGCTAAAGCAGGATGGCGTGAGGTCTGAAACAGGATACGTAATGAATGCTATAAAGAAAAGTACGTAGCTTCTGGAATACTTAACTTTAATCCATCCTTTTGGTACATCTGGAGATTGTGGCGATACAAGTGAGACTCCATAGATACATGCAATGTTACTAATGGCGCCTTGCTAGGTCGTAGCCATGGACTTAGCTGAAGGCTATTCTATCTATCTGCTCGGCAAAGGAGCGAGGCTTCGTCCGGGTAGTCGCTAGCTAAGTCGTCCGTACAACTGGGGCGAGTGCTAGTCCGTATCTCGAGACCTGCCTTGTGGTGGCGCTCGGTCTGCGATCCCTGACAGTGGCGACACGCGGGTCCGACATGTACTAGTGGACCGCGGCCGATTTAAAACTACCACCTAGCAAGTGTGGTGTCTGGCGGTGACACCACAGTCATAAAGCAGCATCTGTGAGACAATGGTTTAGAGATAGTAACGGCGCGACCTGCTCTCGATGGAGCACCGTTGAAATGAGCTAGAACGTCGATTTCGCTCCCCACACTTGTTCCGGCCTAATGACAAGCGCCGGCACGAAGGTGAGGAACGCAAGAGCAGAGAGGGCTGTGAGACAACGTCAGCCAATAGCACGCTGACTAGGACGTCACCACGACAGGAGCGGCCGGCCTCTAGAAGAAGACAATGTAAGCGCCGCTCCTGCCAGCCTCGGCCGGATAGTAGAAGATGCGGACAGTAGAAGACGGGCACTATTGCAGCTGGATTTAGAAGAGAGGCACAAGGACACCCGTCGTTAGTGATCCATATCCATTACTTGCATGGACATTGTACATAGCGAAGGGCATTGATTATTTACAAGTCGCCCATCGCTTGCGACAACTCGTAAATACAAAGTTAGGTGTTGTCAGTTTATTTTATTGTAATAAAAATCATTATTGTGATTTGCTCGAACTGTTATATAGCAATACAAGAAAGCAGGATCCTTTAGGCACCCTATAAGAGACGAGTGGGCAGGACCCCTCAATACCAGAGTCCAGCATCGTTACCCCCTCTGATTTCGGCTCTTGAGGAAAACCTGGCTGCAATTTCTCCACTAACATATTCAGACTCTGCAGTGAAAGTGTCCCCAACAGAGTTCAAGCCGTCATACGGCGAAGGGTGGAGATACCTCATATTTACGTCCACTAAACACTTCATTTGTGTGGCCATGTTGTCCGTAGTTGCTTTTCAATTCTTGAGGGTGTTATTGTTCTGTCGTTGCAACTACAGAAATACATGTTGTTTTCACTAGACGCATTTCGCTTTATTTAGGTAAAGCACCATCGAGGGATGGTAATAAAGTTATTTACATTTTGATTTGCTTTAAAAATGGTTCAAATGGCTCTAAGCACTATAGAACGTAACATCTGACGTCATCAGTCCACTAGAAATTAGAACTACTTAAACCTAACTAACCTAAGGACGTTACACGCATCCATGCCCGAGGCAGGATTCGAACCTGCGACCGTAGCGGTCGCACGATTCCAGACTGCAGCGCCTAGAACCGCTCGGCCACACCGGCCGGCGACTGGCATTAAGATCGAAAAAATCTTCGTTATCAATATGTTGGTATGTACTTACGGTGATTCCCGCTAGATTTATCACTTGCATCGGGAAATGCCGTCTGCTAGCATATCGTTGATGTTTTTCTTCTTTAGACACTGGTAGTTTTCGTCTAAATTTTAGTTGTTCTGCAGCGCCATGCATTTCTTATGTTTTTCACAAAACACTTTTGCGCACATCATTGTTTACTGTTTGTTGTTGTACTTCTGAGTGTGTGACGTGATGTGCTGAGCTGTGCCCACATCACATACTTAAAAGTATAGTAACAAACAGTAAACAGTGGTGTGGAAACAGTGTGGTGTGAAAAACACAAGAAATGCATAGTGCTACAGAACAACTAAAAATTAGACCAGAACTACCAGTGTCTAAAGAAGGAAAACATCAACGATGTGCTAGCAGATGGCATTTCCCGATGCTAACGATAAATCTAGCAGGAATCACCGTAAGTACAAAACAACATATTGATAATGAACAGTTTTCGATCTTAAAGCAAATCAGAGTGTAAATAACTTGATTACAGACCGCTGATGGCGCTTTACTTCAATAAAGCGAAACGCATTTGGTGAAAAAGAACACGCATTCTTGTAGTTGCAACAACAGAACAAAAACAGCTTCAAGTAACAGTAACATGGTGTCCGGATACTTTTGATCAGACAGTATTTGTGGTGACCGGAAAAACGTTAGTATAACATTTACTGCCAGCTTTTCGAGTGCACGGGATGAGACCTTGTAGTAGCATATGCAAGCCCTAAAAAGGCGCTTTTAGTGTGTTCATATTTGTGTGAAGAACGAAACCGTTCGTGGCGCCTGCAAGGTGACCTACGGCAAGGCTAGAGTTAACCGTCACTGCCTTCCTAATAACAGTAAACCGAATTTATGCTTATTAAAAAGGTAAGCACCTTAAAACTACATTGGCCACGACGTTATAAAACCTGGGAACGGACCACTACTTCAGTCAGGTTATACATATTCATGGCAGGCCGAGGCGCGGCTGTGGTCAGTAACGCTCCACTTTTCACCCATCTCGTCTTCCGGAGCGTCATAATTAGGGGCAGTCTGCCGTAATAAGAGCGGAGCGCGGCGTCCCGTTACGACGACGCTGGCCGGCCGGCCGCTGGCCTGATGTATTCCGCTACGAAGGAGCAACGGACGGAGACGGGGGCGCCAGCAAGTGTCGTCGGCAGCACTGAACCGCCACACACAAACTACAGCCCGATTAAAATTACTTGACAGTTGACACTTCACGCAATGGAGCTGATTTACTCCAATCAGCGTGCTCAACGTCACGCCAGAGCTGTTTGTAGTTCCCGAAGTGTCTCAACAATTGGTCAGTTCACTTTCAACTTCTCTGGAATTCTTTCTTGATCAGTTCATACATGGCATTAACCAAACATTATTGGACTCTTCTGCAAAAAAAGCGACTCAGTCACATACACTACTGGCCATTAAAATTGCTACACCAAGAACAAATGCAGATGATAAACGGGTATTCATTGGACAAATATATTATACTAGAACTGACATATGATTACATTTCACCCAATTTAGGTTCATAGACCCTGAGAAATCAGTACCCAGAACAACCACCTCTGGCGGTAATAATGGCCTTGATACGCCGGGCCATTGAGTCAAACAAAGCTTCGATGGCGTGTACAGGTACAGCTGCCCATGCAGCTTCAACACGATACCATAGTTCATCAAGAGTAGTGACTGGCGTATTGTGACGAGCCAGTTGCTCGGCCACCATTGACCAGACGTTTTCAATTGGTGAGAGATCTGGAGAATGTGCTGGCCAGGGCAGCAGTCGAGCATTTTCTGTATCCAGGAAGGCCCGTACAGGACCTGCAACATGCGATCGTGCATTATCCTGCTTAAATGCAGGGTTTCACAGAGATCGAATGAAGGGTAGAGCCACGGGTCGTAACACATCTGCAATGTAACGTCCACTGTTTAAAGTGCCGTCAATGGGAATAAGAGGTGACCGAGACGTGTAACCAATGGCACCCCATACCTTCACGCCGGGTGATACGCCAGTATGGCGATGACGAATGTGCGCTTCCAATGTGTGTTCACCGCGATGTCGCCAAACACGGATGCGACCATCATGATGCTGCAAACAGAACCTGGATTCATCCGAAAAAATGACTTTTTGCCATTCGTGCACCCAGGTTCGTCGTTGAGTACACAATCGCAGGCGCTCCTGTCTGTGATACAGCGTCAAGGGTAACCGCAGCCATGGTCTCCGAGCTGATAGTTCGTGCTGCTGAAAAGGCCGTCGAACTGTTCGTGCAGATGGTTGTTGTCTTGCAAACGTCCCCATCTGTTGACTCAGGGATCGAGACGTGGCTGCACGATCCGTTACAGCCACGCGGATAAGGTGCCTGTTATCTCGACTGCTAGTGATACGAGGCCGTTGGGATCCAGCACGGCGTTCCGTACTACCCTCCTGAACCCACCGCTTCCATATTCTGCTAACAGTCACTGGATCTCGACCAATGCGGGCAGCAATGTCGCGATACGATAAACCGCAATCGCGATAGGCTCCAATCCGACCTTTATCAAAGTCGGAAACGTGAAGGTACGCATTTCTCCTCCTTACACAGGGCATCACTAGGCAACGGCGGTCAACTGCTGTTTGAGTGTGAGAAATCGGTTGGAAACTTTCCTCACGTCAGCACGTTGTAGGTGTCGCCAACAACGCCAACCTTGTGTGAATGCTCTGAGAAGCCAATCATATGCATATCACTGCATCTTCTTGCTGTCGGTTAAATTTCGCGTCTGTAGCACGTCATCTTCGTGGTGTAGCAATTTTAATGTCCAGTAGTGTATACAGTTACCATAGAGGGTGACAATTATTGCATTATATGAAATAAAAGCGTAGCAACTTCTGAACGGTTTGCGTTAAAACATTCAAACTGCACGCTTGGCTGCGGGACATGATGCGAATTAGTATCCGCATGCGCATTTGGTTTAGAGAGGAAGCCCACTTTCATTTGGTTGGGTTCGTCAATAAGGAAAACTGGCGCATTTGGGAGACTGAGAATCCGTATTTCGCGATCGAGAAGTTTCTTCACCCTCGATGGATGGCTGTATGGTATCACGGAATAATCGGTGGGACATTCCTTAAAGGCACGGTGACTATCGAATCGTACGTGAACGTTTTGGAAGATGATTTCATCCCCATTATCCTGTTACCCTGATTTCGAGAAGATGTGATTCATGCAAGACGGAGCTCGACCTCATCGAAACAGGAGAGTATTTGATGTCGTGGAGGAGCACTTTGGGTACCACAGAATGCGGTCCTCAGAGGCCACTGGTACGGGCCTCGACTGACCGCCATATTCTCCAGGTTCTGAAAACATGTGATTCCTTTTTGTGGGGCTATATTGAAGACAAGTTATACAGTAATAACCCAAAAACCAATGCTGAGCCGAAAACAGCCACTTAGGAGGTCGTCGACAGCATCGATGTTCCGACACTGCGGTAGGTCCTGCATCATTTTGCTATTCGACTTCGCCACATCATCGTCAATGATGCAGGCTTATCGAACATATCATAACCTAAATCCGAATACCTGTAGTGATGTTTACATGTTGAATGAAGTGTGTGCACTCCGTAGTTTATAATTAATTTACGTTTTTTTCATATTTGTCACCGTGTAATCACAGAAATCGGCTTACATTTAGGCAAGCTTCTCACGACAATGCGTGAAGCCGAATTTTCTGAGGCTGCAACTCATCGTGGTAACTGGTTCATGACTCACTAATATAACTACTTCCCACAGTCGTGGTGTACCACAGTGGTTAGTGGACTAAGCTGACATGTAGAAGTGGGAAGGCATGTGCCCGAATTTCCAGCACTTAAAGCATTACATAGGGAGAGGGATGTATGGTTTAACGTCACAGCCGTAAACCATCACCTTGACCTTGTCAGGCAGTGAATCACCCTCAAAGGCCAAGATGAAGGCATCAGTAGCAACCCTGTTGTCTCTGGGTCTCCTGTAAACATGCTGCATAAAATAAACACCCCGCTGTTCTAAATTAGCGCGGAGCTAGTCGTCAGACTGACGGAAACAGGAATATCATCCAACTTGTCACATGCGAATAACACTTGGAACTGGGCTGGGGATGCTATCTGAATCAAGATTGCGTCGTTGCGCATCATGGACAGCGGTGTCACTTCTCCAAATTTATCCTCAAGGTGTTCAACGAAAAACTGAGGCTTCGTAGGTAGAATGGAGTCCCCATCAGTTCTGCTACAGACTGAAAACCGAGGCGAATATGGCTCTCTTCGTTCTGTAGCCCTACGTTCCTCCCATGGTGTAGCGAGAGAAGGAAACGATTTTGGGTCATACCTGTCGGCACTGTACTCGATCTTGCCCTTCTTTGAGGCTGCTGGCGCCGTACGGTCACCAGCAAGGGTCATCCGCCCTCTTGCCACCCACTCCGATTAGGGGCTCTCCCCACAGGCGCCACCCAGCCACAGCAAAGTCCACCTGGCACGATACCTGTTGCTGGGAGTCCTGGTGCCCCAGGAAGACAGGCATCTACTCCTTGGCATACGTGGGGAGTTCACAGCTCAGGCATCAGGAGTGCGATCCCTGTGTTGTCAGGGGGCTACCACCAAATGGGTACATGACGGCTCCACCACAACGGACTGGCTACCGTGTTGGATATTGGGGGCAGAGAAATCCAATATTATCGTGGGGGCGAAAGAGGACAGGAGACAACGGAAGAAGATGACATACCCTGGAAAGAATCCTCGCCCAAATAGTTTAATTGCATGTGGAGAGGCAAAGCCATGACAAATAGAGATCTAATCTAAGGGCTCTATGGATAGCTCGTGCACCACGTAAGGCGTCCTTCCCCATATGGCCCGCACTTCTGTAGAATTTGGAAAGTGTCAGATCAAACCATAAAATGGGACCTGAACATACAGGGCCGAAAAGTGTGAGACTTCTTTTAGTCGCCTCTTACTACAGGCAGAAACACCTCGGGCCTATTCTAGTCCCCAGACCTGCAGGGGGAGTTGTCATTAGAACGCTGTGTTGTTTCCTGGAGGCAGAGAGCAAGTGGACGCTGCGATTCCAAGAGCAGCCATAGTTCCTCCTCGTTGAATGTAAGGTCGCGAACGTTCCATTGGAGGAGAGTCATGACGTTGAAATGGGAGAAGGGAAAAATGGAGGTGTGTCATCTCGGCGGCTGCCGACTGCCAGCCTTCGAAGTCTCACTGTTTATTTTCATTTAGCGTGTGGAATCTACAGAGTAAAATTGCACACATACTATTAATTAATATAATAAACGAATTACAAATATATTATTAAATGATTGATTGCAAACAACAATATGCGACAGATTAGGGAGACAGCCACTGCAGCTATTACAAGTCCACATCTAAGCAGGTCACCCACTGAACAGCACGTGGAGTAGCATTCATGATATCCCTCCATTCTCCTTCAAAGCTCCTCTCAGGACATTCGAAGATCAGGTGAGGGATTGTTTGTTGTTCTGCACCACAGTCGCATCGTGGGTCATCAGTGAGTTTCCATTTGTGGAGAATGGCCTTACACCTGCCGTGGTCAGTCCTCACACGATTAAGTCTGCACCAAGATCTTCTGGGCATTTACATTCCTTCCACCGGTATCGGAGGATCAGAATCAGTGATGAGAGGATGGTGATTATTCAGCGACCAGTATTGCCTCCATTCTCTTGCTATGTCGTACCTTTCTGGGAATTTGAGGACTTCGTCTTCCCATATAGGTTTCCTGGATTTTAGGGGAAGTCTCACTGTTACAGGGAACACATGCTGGAGGATCCTGCTCCATGAGATCTATAGACCATTCTCCCTTGGTCGATCTGCAGAGTCCAGGGCAGAAAAGTGGTTAGCGGTGCACACGAAGGACACAGAGGTCAGCTGAATGAGTGCATCACGAGGTGACACTGTTGAAGAGGATCTCTGAGTCAGCGAAGGAGAAGACCGTTCTTTTTTTTTCCCTTGGGTCCTTGGGGTTGACAGATGACGATTCAGATGTATGTTGACTGGAAGGAAGTACAAAGTGTTCGTGGGAATATACCTTCTGTTCTTTCTGGCCTGCTGGTTGTGTAGTAGGTGATTTCGCCATGTGAGGCGAAAATTTGATGGCTTTTTGCACAGCTGGAGGAGAAGGAGACGGGCACGCTACCCTAACACTGGACGATTTTACAACTGCAGAGCCGGAGCATGATGTAGCAAGAACGGTACTTTATATGCCGGATGGTAAAACGCGGAGTTCCCTACTAGCCAACAACTTGTGAAAGACAGGCTAAGGCACTTTTTCCTTCACCCGAATCTCATCGAGATACATTGGAAAAGCTCAGGAGAAGGCTGCAAAGTCGCCATTGCAGTTGGTACGGTGGGGAGAAGGAAGCAGATAGTCGCCCTCGTAAGCGTCTCTGGCACAGGTGACACATCTGTCCGGGTGTCGGCTGGACATTCGAATGTGGTTGTAACGATGACACTGGTAGCAGCGCATCTGAGTCGGAATGTACGGTCCGACTGTGATAACTTCATAGACTGTTTTGATATTTGATGGAAGCATTACTCTATCAAACGTGAGATAAATAATGTGCGTGGGCACTAAGGATGCATCTATCTTATTCATCACCCGATGGACTACAATGACGCCCTAATCAGAGAGTTAGGTTATGATTTTTGCCTCGGTCATACCATAGAGCAGCCTAGTGTAAATAACACCACGCGAAGAACTCAGTGTTACATGAGCTTCGACACGAACAGGATAGCTGCGAAGGAGCGACGCTGCAAGCAGTTGTTGTGATTGAGTATCACAATTAGTTTCCAAAAGCGAATTGCCATTGCGTAAATGAAAGCAGGATTTCCCAGGACCAGCAACTGCATCAACACGTTTCTGAATAATAAACGGATTAATCGTAGCAAAGGACTGCCAGTCTTCAGCACAGGAAACCATGAGGAACCGAGGTGCATCCGGGAGGGTCTTTGAATCGTTAACCTCATTCCGTTTATGTTTAGTAGACGTAGACTGAGAAGAAGATGTTTGGCTCATTGCGAGAGAATCCTCCATGATTGCCAGTGTCTCTGACGGTGCGCTCCTTCCAATTGGGAGTCCCCATCAGAGGCACGCTCACCCGCCTTAGGTGCTTGTTAACACCTCAGGTCACATATGACAGAGGGACCAATTGGCAATTTGGGAAGGTAACAACTCAGGCAGTCACCCCTCCCTGGGCCAGGGGATACACGCGAGCCCTACCTGTCGATCCAGCTGGGAATTGGGCGTTACCGAGTACCCGTTACGCGTCAGACGCGTAGGCTAGCTTTCAGGAGCGCACAGGGCGGAAGAAGAGGAACCTCAAACCCCGAAGCGGAGAAAGGAGAGGAGAAGGGGAACGAAGAAACACAAAAAAAACAAAAAACGAAAAAACAGTGGAGGGACTGTTCTGATGTCAGGCTAGAAAATGCACAACACATTCCCAAAAATATGCCATACATGTTCCCCGAGGCAGGGGAGCAGGAGAACAGACATGGAGAACGTAAGGCAAATGATGCTACAAAGGCTGGGGCCACGTGGGAGCCAAGCACAAACTCGCCAAAAAGTGGTGAGCCCCCTTGAGGTTTGGTAGATGATGAATGCAATGTATGTTCAAAAATCAAAAGATATTTTTATGAGATATAATTACAGTTTAACAAGTTTCAAATTTTTTATTTTAGTTTCGCTGTGAAACCTTACTTATTGAGGAAATTCAAGATTCTAGCTTAACGGGAAGTACTGTACTGGTTTTGATGAGTGAGTTTGAGAGTATCAAGATATGTAACATAAACGACAGAACCTTCTGATCGAACTGACTTAAGTGCTTAAATATTTCACACCGCCAAGGGACCATAGCCTTTAGTATGTGACATAAATTTGAATTTGATACGCCAATCTGTTCCAGAGAAAAAAGGGTCTTAAAAGACGGACACACAAATAAAATGACAAAAATATTTTTTCGTATGATCTAATTACAAATTGTTTGTACTGTTCTCGGGTCTCCAGCCGGGTGCAGTCGTTTTCAAACCACGATATTTCGACAGCGTTCCTTGCCGCCATCTTCAGGCGATACCTGCAGACTGAGCGTCTCCGCTGAATCTCCTCCCCTTTATACTCTGATCGCTCCCCAAAACCTTCCCCCGCGTCATGCCGCACGTGGCACTGCGTGGAGTGTTGGTGGGGAGGGGCGGGCTGCTGGCTGCTGGATGTAAACTGTGGACCATCAGACGTCCTGTGGCCTTCGTCGGGCGCGGAGTCGCTTTGGGTCTGCGCTGTGCTTTTAGTTGGCTGAGTGCTGGGTCCCAGGCTTTGTTGAGGTTGAACCCGGCGTCTCGGCCCATCAGCTACACGTATTTCAATCGTCTCCTTCAGAACACAGTCCCAAAACGACGAGGCCTGCCGTAAAACTTCCGTTTCCGCGTACTCCATAGTATCTCCAGTATCCATGTAATGTTCCGCAACCGCAAATTTGGTAGGCTGCTTCAGTTCAGTGTGCCTTCTATGTTCCTGGCATCTTTCTTCGATTATCCGTACAGTTTGCCCGACGTATGGCTTACCGTATTTACACGGAATTCGGTAAACACCCGGTTTGCGGAGCCCCAGGTCATCTTTTACTGTACCTACCAGGGCACGTGTTTTCGGAGGTGGGCGGAAGACACATTTGATGTTACACCGAGGCAGAATTCTGCCGATTTAGTTGGATACTTTGCCGGCGTAAGGCAGGTACGCCATTGTGTTCTCGTCCTCTTCGTTCTCTCTCTGCTGGGCTTGTGCATTCTGCCTGGAAGCACGTCGAATTTACTCTCCTTATATCCGTTCTTCTTGAAAATATCCTTAAGCTGGTCAAGTTCTCCTTGTAGGCTTTCCTCATCCGATAATGCGCGGGCCCTGTGTACCAGTGTTCGCAGTACACCCTCACGCTGTGAAGGATGATGGCAGCTGGTAGCGTGGAGATACAGATCAGTGTGGGTTTCTTTCCTGTACACATTGTGTCACAAGGTGCTATCGGATTTGCGCTTGACTAGGACGTCCAGAAACGGGAGTTCACCATTCTCTTCCACCTCCATGGAGAATCTGATGTTAGGATGCACAGAATTCAGATGTTGGAGAAACTCTTGAAGCTTTTTTTTCCTCTTCCATGTGGCCATATCTAATTAACAATTTTCGTTTTTTTCCCTGTATTTGTACAGTGAATCCTTCCTTCTTGCCAAATTTCATGATGCTAGATCAACGGGAAGCAGCCTATAAGTTTCGACGAGTGAGTTTTGTAGTATTAGAAAGCGACTGGTAGGCACTGCAGTTGCTGCAGACTGGTGCGGCTGCCGCGACCGGTCGCTCCAGCGAGCTGCAGTGTGCAGAGGCCGGTCGCCGCCCTCCGGCTGGTCGCGCCAGGGGAGAGGCCCACGCGGAGCCAGAGAAGCCGCCGGCGTGCCGCTGAATGGAATGGAGCGCTGGAGCCGCGCCAGGGCGACGCACGCACCTGGCTGGCTGGCCGGCGTCTGCAGCGCGGCGCGGCGCAGCGTGGCCTCGCGCTCTGCTCAGGAATGCGCGCCAAAGCGGCGGCCAAACCGCGCTTGGCACCCTCTCCGGCAGTACGTCACCGCGCAGCCGTTCCCACGGGGCTATCGCCACCGCATGTTATTCCGCACTGTGTGCCTGCTGGCTACGCGCGCGCAATCACTTACGACTTAATCGTTATGAGGTAGGATTTACAACGGTGCGAATGGCTACGCTGTTTATTGTCTCTGACAGGCACGGAGCCACATACCAGCACACGAAAGGCAATATCGTAAACTGTCCCTTCCCTTTGCCGAAGAAGAATGTAGTAAGTCATTGCCCACGTAACCCAGACGAAGTAGAACGCAAGCGGCACCGCTTCTAGATGTAATTACACAGTTGGTTGGTTGGTTTTGGCATTTGATGGGGGCTAAACATCGACGTCATCAGTCCCCTGTTCCGAACAGACATACTTGTTAAAGGCCTATACAGTAAAAGCGTAACCTCTGCACCCGAAGGGAGGAAACACCAAGGGGTACAGAGCTAAAATGAACACCGCAATAACACAAAATAGAGGACACTTAAACGGAGCAGAGGAAATAGTTGACTAGAGTAAAATAGACTACAGTGGTTGATGGATCAGGGAAAAGGTTAACCGCCGGCCGGGGCGGCCGTGCTGTTCTAGGCGCTACAGCCTGGAACTGAGCGACCGCTACGGTCGCAGGTTCGAATCCTGCCTCGGGCATGGATGTGTGTGATGTCCTTAGGTTAGTTTGGTTTAATTAGTTGTAAGTTCTAGGCGACTGATGACCTCAGAAGTTAAGTCGTATAGTGCTCAGAACCATTTGAACCATTTTTGAAAAGGTAGCTCACTGACCGTGAGGCCATTTTCTAGGATGGCCTACGGCTGTGTGTCTGAGAAGGACTCAATGTTATCTACTGAGGCTCTAATATGTGTACCATAGGGGTCTGTATCTACCCTGTCGAAAGTCAAAATAACGCTGGGCGCACCTTATACCATTTGGCATAAATGCAAATTCTCTATATGCTTGTCTAAACTGTTCAATTAATTCTTCCAAGTTGGGTTTGTAAAACCAAAGTTCTTCAAGAACAATTACTGCCGCTGAATAATTAATTTTATTGCCATAAAATGTTAGAGCAAGATCGTCGATACGCTGCTGATAGGTAGGTACCAGGAAGGCCAGGCGCAGGTCGTCAGGATAATTACGGATGTGCTCCCAATTTGAATAAAAAAACTCCAACGCAGACATGAGCTGTAACAATAAGCTTTATTTAGAACGTGACCGTTCCCTTCCGTTTACAAAACGTCATATACACTCTATTACGTACAATATATGTTACATATTTTACTTCAGATTGAACGACATCATTCTTAGCAGGTTCGTCTCCTGCAATTTCTACACCAATATAAAATGGATTAATGCCTTGAAATAACTTATTCTTACATTTACACTGGTTTTCTAAATCTACCCATGACTTGACCTTTCCAATTTCTGCGCTACATTCTGGTTTGGAATAAGTAACAAATTTAAAGGCATTACGCCTACCATATTTCCTCCATGGTACTCCGGATGACCTGTCCGGTTTCAAACTAAACGGTCCAAGTTTATTGGTACAAGCTAATCTAACTTTTTCTAACGCACCTTGGTCCTCAAATATTTTCTTGTTAGCCCTATCATCTAATGTCAGTCGCTCCACTCTTACGTTAATCCGATAAACATACGTAATAATTTTGTTAATAATAACAGCATCATACTTGTTAGCAAAGAACTTAAATTCATCTGTTATATCATAATGTTTAAATGTGGAAAAGTTGTGTGCATTCTCATCATATTTGTCCGTCGCTCCCATCTTTCCATATTCAAACCTAACACCGTCCGGTTGTGTATACTCTGTACGCCACCTACACATACGACCAAAATACGGTCTAGTCACAGTGTTCCGTCGGCGAATCCATCGCCTCGGACGTGCACGGCGATACCGACGGGTCATCTTCATCCGACGATATGCATACAACGTCCTCTTCGGCCTCAACGTCCGACGCGTCCGACGCCATCTCCTCCTTAACATTCAAACAATGCACTATATGGCAATCGGCATGTACTACATGGAGTCTCGATATTAATGCTTCATCACCTACATTGAACTCGTTTGACACAAATATGACAAGTCCACGATGTTTAATAGTCAATCCCGGCTTATTCTTAACGTTCACAGTAACGGGACGCCCTTCAACAATTCTTTTCAATATAGATGCATATGGACGCCAACGCAGCCAATCGAATTCTTCAAATAATATTACATGATGAATGCGGCTATCGTACCCACCAAATCCGAATTCGGAACAAAATGGCAAGTACATATGTTGCTTCCGGGAAATAACTTTCGCAATAAGGGTGGATTTGCCAATGTTTGTATCTCCATAAAGATACAACTGCTTTTTACGTACCACCTTGGACCGAAAGGCCTCATTATACCAGCGGACCACGCGGCCCGCCCAGCCATTATAAGTAAGATGGCACTCCGTTAAACAACGTGCAACGCACTTCTTGGCCTGAAATGATTCAAAATACTTCTCAATAAATCGCACACGTGACCAATTATTTACAAGAAAAGGGTCAGTATAATCAATGTACTGCGTACGTTCAGCCCATCGGCGTATACGAACATTAAAGGAGAAGGCCGATTCATTACAGTTCGTTATAGGAACGGCATCAGCTTTTGTTATATATATTAATGCATTTTTTCTACTTTTACATTTCTGTACATCAAAAACACCATCTATAGAACCAAACATAAATTCTATACCGGACCGTACTTCAACCAACAATTTAGTCTCCGCTAATTTCAAATATGCATGTATGTGGGTCCTGTTACCTTTAGCGAAGAGTTCTTCTGCAACACAATATTCCAAAATGTTCCAAATAGACAAGACAGTGTCGATGAAGTGCTGCTTACCACCAACAGACCCTGAGTCTACTGTATGAAAATCACTGACTGTGCTGTATGCAGTCTGTGGCTGGTTGGCATTGTTGAAATATTTGCTATTGTAGTGTTGGGCAGTTGGATGTGAACAGCGCGTAGCGTTGCGCAGTTGGAGGTGAGACGCCAGCAGTGGTGGATGTAGGGAGAGAGATGGCAGAATTTTGAGAGCGGAAGATCTGGACGTGTGTCCGTCAGAAAGAGTAAATTTGTAATACTGGATATCATGAACTGATATATATATATATGATTACTTTTGAATATTATTAAGGTAAATACATTGTTTGTCCTCTATCAAAATCTTTCATATGCCTATCAGTAGTTAGTGCATTCAGTAGTTAGAATCTTTTATTTAGCTGGCAGTAGTGGCGCTCGCTGTATTGCAGTAGTTCGAGTAACGAAGATTTTTGTGAGGTAAGTGATTCATGAAAGGTATAGGTTATTGTTTGTCAGGGCCACTCTTTTGTAGGGATTTTTGAAAGTCAGATTGTGTTGCGCTAAAAATATTGTGTGTCAGTTTAGTGTTGATCAGAATAAGAAAAGAGAATAATGTCTCAGTACGTTCAGTTTTGCTCAACTGTATGAAAATCAAATAACGTAGAGGTTCATCAGCACAGTAATTCATTAATTTTTCTAAGGAGACGTTTCAACACTCAACTACAAACGAAGAACCTCTAACTGGAAAGCGTTGATAGAGGTACCAACACAAATTGTCACCATAAAAGACACTATTTTGGTATCCACGTCACAATTAAAAGTCGCTGGAGTGGGTGATCATGTGAGAGCGCCCACACTAGAGTGAGTGATAAAACCCAGCTGCACGGATATAACGCAAAACTGAGTCAGCTATAGAGGCATCGTCACCTAGAATGAAAGGAAGTGCACCTGGTAAATTAATGGACTGCCGCAAGGGGGCTAAAAGGGGGCAGTCCATCAGAAGATGGACCACTGTCAGCCCTGCATGACAGCAACACTGGGGTGGGTGCTGACGGCGAAGGAGATAGCTGTGGGTCAACCGCGTATGTCCAAT
The DNA here is from genome assembly GCF_023864345.2 of Schistocerca serialis cubense. Classification (NCBI taxonomy): domain Eukaryota; kingdom Metazoa; phylum Arthropoda; class Insecta; order Orthoptera; family Acrididae; genus Schistocerca; species Schistocerca serialis. The sequence continues at coordinate 552,921,041 of NC_064638.1, read as the reverse complement.
TCGGAGACGGCAGAGAACAACTGAGTCCCTACGGGTGCTCCCCAAGGATAAGTTCCATACAATTACACAGTTGACTATGAGAATACACTCTAAGAGAAAAAAATTTAAAAAAAACCGACTCAACAATAAGGAATAATCCAAACAGGGCGGATATCGGTAGATGTGATGTGCATGTTTGGACAAACAATATGTGCATGTATAGACAAACAACAGAAAAAAATGGCTCTGAGCACTATGCGACTTAACTGCTGAGGTCATCAGTCGCCTAGAACTTAGAACTAATTAAACCTAACTAACCTAAAGACATCACACACATCCATGCCCGAGGCAGGATTCGAACCTGCGACTGGAGCGATCGCTCGGCTCCAGACTGTAGCACCCAGAACCGCACGGCCACTCCGGCCGGCAAACAACAGAAAAACTGAATGCCTCATTAGAGAGGAAGAACTTCACAAACTTAAAAAGTCAGTAACGCATTGGTCCCCTCTGGCCCTTATGGAAGTAGTTATTCGACCTGGCATTGATTGTTATAGTTGTTGGATGTGCTTCTGAGGGATATCGAGCCAGATCCTGCCCGACTGGACCGTTAGAGCGTCAGAACCAGAGCTGGATTGCGGGCCTTGCCCATAACGCCTCGAATGTTCTCAGTTGAGAAGACATCCGGCGACCTCCCTGGCCAAGGTAGGGTTCGGCAGGTACGATGGCAAGCAGTAGAAACTCTCGCCGTGTGCATGCTGGCATTATTTTTATGAACTCGAATGGTTCAAATGGCTCTGAGCACTATGAGACAAAACATCTGAGGTCATCAGTCCCCTAGACGTAGAAATACTTAACCCTAACTAACTTATGGACATCACACAAATCCATGCCCGAAGTAGCATTCGAGCTTGCGACCGTAGCAGCAGCGCGGTTCCGGATTGAAGCGCCTAGAACCGCTCGCCCACAGCGGCCGGCTTTTCTGAACTGTAGGCCCTGGTTGCCATGCCATGATGAAACAAAATGTGATGTAGAATATCGTCGAAGCACTGCTGTGCTTCGGGTGCCGCTCATGAGAACCAAAGGGGTTCTGATATGAGTGTCAATTAGCGCATCGCTAGTTCCTGCTACTAATAAGGCGAGTACACCGTTCGCTTGTTACATATTTTTGCGAGCTTTAAACAGGAGCGCTTATTTTCAGTTAACTGGGTAGTTACTAGTTTATCTTTGTAATTTCTTGCGTGTTTGTGTGCTTACTAGTCACAACCTTTTGTTTGAATAACAGTGTACTGTACAGTATCGATGTTGCTATCGACCCTCGTATCATACAGGCTTTTGTTGGTTTGGTTAGAACAGCTCATTGTCAGATTAAAACTGTGTGCCCGACCGAGACTCGAACTCGGGACCTTTGCCTTTCACGGGCAAGTGCTCTACCAACTGAGCTACCGAAGCACGACTCACGCCCGGTACTCACAGCTTTACTTCTGCCAGTACCTCGTCTCCTACCTTCCAAACTTTACAGAAGCTCTCCTGCGAGCTGCGAAAGGCAAAGGTCCCGAGTTCGAGTCTTGGTTGGGCACACAGTTTTAATCTGCCAGGAAGTTTCATATCAGAGCACACTCCGCTGCAGAGTGAAAATCTCATTCCAGCTCATTGTCGGTTAGACTGTCAGTGAGAGGGCACTTCGATTTCCCACTGCTAATAAGGCGAGTACATCGTTCGTTTGTTGCATGTGTTTATGAGCTTCAAACAACAGCGACTGCAGTAATGGATACGAACTGTAATTCTTGTGTACAGATGCGAGGTGAGCAGGCGACCCTTCGCTCACTGCTCCAGGCTGCTTTGGCTTCCGTCACACAGCTTGAGGCTGCTGCAAAGGGGCGTCACTGTGGGGGATCGGACGCGGGGACGCGAAGGACGTCGAGCACGTCCCACGTGTCCTCCGATCGGTCCAGTGCTGTGACCGCCCCGGGTACTGCCTGCACTGAGGTTGACCCCTCACCCTTGGTCGAGTGGGAGATCATTCCAAAGTCTGGCAGGCAGTGAAAAACTTTCCGAAGGGCCGATCCTAGGGCCTCCCCCATTCGTTTGACGAACAGGTTTCGCGCGTTATTTGTGGCTGACAATGTCCCTGAGCCAGATGCAGCCACCCTGTTCCAGAGGAAGCTTCTCGGCCCGCAATGTCTGGGCATTCACAGAAGGTGGGTTTTCTGGTAGTTTGGATCTCCAACGGTAGCCGCGTAATGGGGCCCCTTAGGAACATGGCTGCCAAGTAGGGGAAGAAAGCCAGTGTGCACTCCGTGTGCATTCCGGGGGGAGTCATTCCGGATGTGGAAAGGGTGCTTCCGGATGCCATGAAGAGTACAGAGTGCAGCCAACTGCAGGGTGTGGCTCATGTCGGTACCACTGACGCGTGTCGCTTTGGATCGGAGCAGATTCTGTCTGGTTTCGGGCGGCTAGCGGAAATGGTAAAGACTGCCAGTCTTGCTTCCGAGATTAAGGTGGAGCTCATCGTCTGCAACATCGTCGATAGAACCGACTGTGGTCCTTTGGTGCAGAGCCAACTGGAGGGTCTGAATCAGAGGCTCAGGCGGTTCTGTGACCGTGTAGGCTGCAGCTGCCTTGACTTGCGCCATCTGGTGGCGGGTCTCCGCGTTCCACCTGATAGGTCATGAGTCTACTACACACAGGAGGCGGCTACACGGGTAGCGGGGGCTGTGTGGAAAGGACTGGGCGGTTTTTTAGGTTAGAGGGTCTCAGGGAACCACAGAAGGGGCGTGCGTCAGAAAGTGGGCACGTAAAACACAGTAAGGTAGTTGTAGAAACGATTGGTATTGTAGTTGTAAATTGTCGTAGCTGTGTTGGGAAAGAACCAGAGCTCCAAGCTCTAATACAAACCACTTAAGCTCAAATAGTTGTAGATACAGAGAGCTGACTAAAGCCGGAAATAAGTTCAGCCGAAATTTTTTCACACGATCTGACAGTGTTCAGAAAGGATAGATTAAATACAGTTGGTGGTGGAGTATTTATTACTGTCAGAGACAGTTTGCCTTGTAGCGAAATTGACGTAGATACTTTGTGTGAAATAGTATGGGTAGAGGTTATACCTGACAATCGGAATAGTCAGTGGTGACTTGAATCTACCCTCGATATGCTGGGAAAATTATACGTTTAAAGCCGGCGGCAGGCATAAAACGTCATCCGAAATTGTACTGAATGCTTTCTCAGAAAATTAGTTTGGGCAATTGGCTCATGAGCCCACTCAAAGCGTAAATGTTTGCAAAAGCATACTTGACCTTTTAGCAACAAATAATCCTGGACAAATAGTGAGTATTGTGACGAATACAGGGATTAGCGACCACAAGGCAATTGCTTCTAGGCTGAATACCGTAACATACACAACCATCAAAAAGAAACGCCAAGTATATAAATTTAAAAAACTGATAAAATGCTCTTATCGCCTTTTTAAGAGACAGTCTTCACTCCTTCCGATCTGATCATCTAAATGTAGAAAAGTTGCAGAATGTTTTCAGAGAGATAGTATCGACAGTACTTGAGAGATATATACCACATAAGTTAATAAGTGATGGTACTGATCCCCATGGTACACAAAACAGGTCAGATCGTTGTTGCAGAAGCAATGAAAAAAGCATGCCAAATTTAAAAGAACGCAAAATCCACAAGATTGATAAAATTTTACAGAAGTTCGAAATTGGCGCGTACTTTAATGCGAGATGCTTTTAATAATTTCCACAACGGAATTCTGCCTCGGAATCCGGCAGAAAACCCAAAGAGATTCTGGTCATACAAAAAGCACACCAGTGGCAAGACTCAATCTATACCTTCACTGCGCGGTAACAACGGTGAAGTCACTGTTGACAGTGCCACCAAAGCAGAGTTATTAAACACGGTTTTTCGAAACTCCTTTACCAAAAAAGATAACGTAAAAATTCCTAAATTCCATCAAGAACAACAGCCAAGATGAGAAACATAGAAGTACATATCCTCGGAGTAGCGAAGCAGCTTAAATCACTTAATAAGGGCAAGGCCTCCGGTCCAGATTGTATGCCAGTCAGGTTTCTCTCAGAGTATGCTGATACAATAGCTCCATATTTAGCAGTTATATACAACCACTCGCTCACAGAAAGATCTGTACCTAATTAATGGAAAATTGCTCAAGTCACACCAATACCCAAAAAGGGGAGTAGGAGTAATCCGCTGAATTACAGGCCTATATCACTAACGTCGATCTGCAGTAGGGTTTTAGAACATATACTGTATTCGAACATTATGAAATACCTCGAAGAAAACGATTTATTGACACACAGTCAGCACGGTTTCAGAAAATATCGTTCTCGTGAAACACAACTAGCTCTTTATACTCGTGAAGTAATAAGTGCTATCGACAGGGGATCTCAAACTGATTACATATTTTTAGATTTCCAGAAAGCTTTCGACACCGTTCCTCACTAGCGTCTTCTAACGAAACTGCGTGCCTACGGAGTATCGCCTCAGTTGTGCGACTGTACTCGTGGTTTCCTGTCAGAAAGGTCACAGTTCGTAGTAATAGACGGAAAGTCATCGAGTAAAACAGAAGTAATATCCGGCATTCCTCAAGGAAGCGTTATAGGCCCTCTATTGTTCCTCATCTATATTAATAACATAGGAGACAATCTGAGTAGCCGTCTTAGATTGTTTGCAGATGATGCTGTCATTTACTGTCTTGTAATTCATCAGATGATCAAAACGACTTGCAAAGTGATTTAGATAAGATTCTGCATGGTGCGAAAAGTGGGAATTGGCCCTGATTAAGGAAAATTGTGAAGTTATTCACATGAGTACTAAAAGAAATCATCTAAATTTCGATTACGCGATAAGTCAAGTAAATCTGAAGGCTGTAAATTCAACTAAATAATAAGGGATTACAATTACAAATAATCTAAATTGGAACGATCACATGGATAATATTGTGGGTAGAGCAAAACAAAGACTGCTATTCATTGGCAGAACACTTAGAAGGTGTAACAGGTCTACTAAAGAGACTGCTTACTCTACGCTTGTCTGCCGTATTCTGGAGTATTGCTACGCGGTGTGGGATCCACATCAGGTGGGACTGACGGATGACATGGAAAATGTACAAAGAAGGGCAGCTCGTTTTGTATTATCGCGAAATAGGAGAGGCAGTGTCACAGACATGATACGTGAATTGGAGTGGCAGTCATTAAAACAAAGACGTTTTTCGTTGCGACGGGATCTTCTAACGAAATTTCAATCACCAGTTTTCTCCTCAGATTGCGAAAACGTTCTATTGGCACCCACCTACATAGGGAGAAATGATCATCACGATAAAATAAGAGAAATCAGAGCTCGCACAGAAAAATTTAAGTGCTCGTTTTTCCCGCGTGCCGTTCGAAACTGGAACAGTGGAGAAACAGCTTGAAGGTGGTTCATTGAACCCTCTGCCAGGCACTTTATTGTGAATAGCAGAGCAATCAGGTAGATGTATGAAAAGAAATGGCGTCCCAGATCATCACTCCTGCTTGCCAGGCCGTATAGTGGGTGATGAACAGATTGGTATCCCATCGCTGTCGCCGGCCGCGGTGGCCGTGCGGTTCTGGCGCTGCAGTCCGGAACCGCGGGACTGCTACGGTCACAGGTTCGAATCCTGCCTCGGGCATGGGTGTGTGTGATGTCCTTAGGTTAGTTAGGTTTAAGTAGTTCTAAGTTCTAGGGGACTTATGACCTAAAATGTTGAGTCCCATAGTGCTCAGAGCCATTTGAACCATTTGAACCCATCGCTGTCCGAGGCGTCTCCAGACACGTCTTCGGCCTGTAATCTCATCGACTGGAGTAGAATTATTTTCATTTTGGAGCACCGCTTCAAGTTTTGCCCCGATGACCATTGAAGACGAGTCTGGGGCTGGGATACCAATCCGAATGTCAGAAGGCATGCAATCTGACAACCAGGGGTGATGGTCTGTGGTGCCACTTCTTTTCATACGCGGCACACTTAAAGCACCGCAACATGTCGAAAATATTCTACACCCAGTTTTGTTCCCTTCATGGCAGGTCATCGAATGTGTCTCCGCAGCAGAAGGTGTCTCGATGTTGATTTAGCAACGTGGTCGGTAACTATTGCAGTCATCATCCAAATTCGGCCCTAGTTCAGTACAAATGTGTCGCCTGGTCAGATGAATTTTAGTCACCAGAATTCTTTTGGGTATGTGACACACTGAGGAAATCATTTACAACAGAGGCCGAGACGTCTGAGAAGCATTTTACTGATTGTGCGAACGGCCGCGAAAGCCTACGCTTACGATTAAGTTTCTTGTCATACCAATTCGATGGATGTGTCCAGATACAGCGCCATCCAGGCAAACGGCTGCCCTAAGGATGTACCACGCCACAGATGCTGGTCTTGGTTCGGTCTTATGCTATGCGTGACGTTCACCTTGGCTTCTATAGGATCTGCGATGGTAAGCAGAGACTTTATGCCAGCTGTGGACGATATGAATATTTTTGCAGGCCGTCTTTATTCTTGATGTCTTTCCCGACGACGATACAAGCTTCCGTAAGAACAATTGTCCGCTTCACCAAGCCAGAATCGTGCTACAGTGGTTTCGAGTAGCATGATAGTCAGCCCACATTGATGTCTTAGTTTTGAGTAGCCACGAAATTCGCATGATCTGAACCCGATGTAACACATGTAGAAAGCTACAGTGCACTAGCCCCACGTCCACAAACCAGCGGCCAGTAATTTACGGAAACTGGGTGACCTGTGCGTAGACATCTGGCGCAACAAACCTCCTGAAACCCACGAAGGACTTGTCGAATCCAAGTAACGCAGAATCTCTGCCCTAAGGCTTTCCAATGGCGGACAAATTCGACGTTAAGCAGATGGTCATAATGTTTTGGTCGATTAGTGCTAGATCCCAGTTGTAGAAGATCATTATTTTGCTTGTCGTTCAGTCAGATGTCCAAACGATGAAAGATGCCAACGGATATTCCTATTACTTAAATTCTAGTCGCAAATTACTCAAATTTATGCAGACAGCACGGTAATTCAGTCTCCCGAACACAAGACGAACACTATCAGAACAACATTTAGGTTTTCTGTTAACTTAGTATAGAAGGACATTGAAATGAATGACTGCATGTCGATTAATATTTAACTACAGCAACCGAGGGTTTAAATCGGTTTGGTGATACTCGAGCTACTCAAGCTGCCGAATAATGGCAGGTCAGAGTAGTTCTAAACACTCATCGGGGATGTTACATAGCGGTCTATCAGTATCGCTTCGACTTACAAATTTGACTGGATCATTCATTTTAAGACATGCTACTTCAAATACACGAATGGACGGATACCTCTGAAAGAACCAAGGGATCAAAGAACACGCATGATAACATATCGCCATTTTGAAGCACAAGGGGCGTTCAATAAGTAATGCAGCACTTTTTTTCTGAAAGCAGGTTGGTTTACTTCAGGCTTCTCATACACCATATTGTTCCCCACTCTTCTGGCTACAGAACCCTTTTTTTCAATATTATCTCCGTTCATTGCCACGGCCTTACGCCACCTTACTGGGACGGCCTGTACGCCCGCACGGTACCACTCGACTGGTCGAGTTTGGAGCGTCTGTGCGGCTGGTCCCGGCGGGAGCTCGAGTCCTCTCTCGGGCATGGGTGTGTGTGTTTGTCCTTAATTTAGGTTAAGTAGTGTGTAAGCTTAGGGATCGATGACATTAGCAGTTAAGTCCCACAGGATTTCACACACATTTGAACATTTTAGACTTTGGAGCCAACGTCTTGATTCATCAATGAGCTTCTTATCATCAAAGAACTGCTTCCCACGGAGTGCATGTTTCATTGGGCCAAACGAATGGAAGTCTGAAGGTGCGAACTCCGGGCTGTTGGTCGTATGAGTAAGGACAAAATTAAAATGGCTCTAAGCAGTATGGGACTTAACATCTGAGGTCATCAGTCCCCTAGAACTTAGAACAGGGCAGCACACACATCCATGACCGAGGCCGGATTCGAACCTGCGACCGTAGCAGCAGCGCGGTATCGGACTGAAGCGCCTAGAACCGCTCGGTCGCAGCGGCCGGCTGAGTAAGGACAGTTCAATGAGATTTAGTGAGCTCCTCTCGATCGCCCACTCTTGTCAGACGCTCAGTTTAGCAGCGAGGTATTTGACTGTCACCTTAAATAATAATGCGCGCCCTTTCCATCACTGCAGGTCTCTCAGCTGTGTGCGGCCGGCTGGCGAGCAGGAGATCGGACAGGTTTGCGCAACCTTGCTGCGATGATAACACGCCTTGCTCAACGACTCACCGTGCTTTTGATGACTTCCAAGCCTCCGTACACATTCTTCGAAAACATATGAATATTTGCTATTGTCTGATTTTCCGGCAAAGGAAACTCAGTAACAGCTTTCTGCCTGGAACACACCTCCGTTACAGACGCAACTTCGAAGCCACCACCTATCCGATCTTCATGAAACTATAGGGACTTAAGGATTAATATTTCACGATGACCCACAAAAAACTCCTCATTTTTTTCCAACCGAAACTGACCGAGAAAGAAAACATGAGTTGCATTACTTATTGAACGCCCCTCCTGCCTCTGTAGAAACACCCGGTATTAAATACCTCATCGTAGGGAGGAAACGCCGTTTTATGCGGTGTCTTTCTGCCTCGTCGAAATGAAACTCCCGGCATTTAAGAAACAGTTAAAATCCATCCCCGCTTCGACTCCTTCCTGCAAATGCCAAGGTCTCTGGTACTTACAGACAGCTGGCCGCTATTCAGCCTTGACTCGGAAACTGCAAACTTGAACTTTGATTGAAATGTTTCCAGGTTAAATCTAATAAGCGGTTTTCAAGTCTCCTGTGGATTACCGCTGCAGTGAGCACTGTGGTTTCGTACACTTACATAGAAAACAAGAAAACGAAAAATTTATGTAAGGCTGCTAATTTTAAATACCGACCGGTTGATAGCATTTTAACACTATATGGCCAGATGAAACCCTTGCCCATAACCCAGATATGTCCGTTTGACGGGTTATGCCGTAAACCTGCAAATGCTTACACAAACGATACTATGCAGTAGTGAAAAAGACAAAATAAAACGATATCCTGATTCAAGCAACAGCAACCAGTGTAGTGGATTGCTGTCATTCACAAGAAATTGTATGACGTTGTAACGCTTATCTTCTTACTTTCTCTTTGTGATAAAACTATGGAGAGGGTAAATGTCCCACAATCGCCTCTGACAAGCGGATGCTCGGATCTTTTAAAGTTCCTATATTCGTCCTCCTAAAACTCAAATCAAACGTGAGTAAAATTTGTATTTGATATCTAAGTTAGTAAGAGTGCGCTTGCCAAAATCCGTGAGCAGTCACTACCTGCAATTACTCTTCTGCCACTTGTTAATCATACTGTCTACTTTCATGGTCAGACACTAAAAACAGTGTTACGATGGTGACTAAGGCAGCAATCAGCACGAGAAGACGGAATGTTCTCAGGAGTTCAACAAAGCTGAAAAATCCATTTTAAACAAAATATTTTTTGCGACTGACATAATAGTCTACCTCAGCGAACTACGGATGGTCCACAGTACGTTTGGTGGTTGGACTCCACACACTGAAGCAACTACAAGACGCTTATTGAGAGTTAATGAGTTGCCCAGAAGACAACAGCCTCCTAAACGACTTTATATGGAAAACAAATTGCTGCATCTCCTGGAACTATACACATCCAAAAAAGTTTTGCATCACCTCGTTTCCGAGAGTTCCGGAACCTGTACAAAAACGGGAATAGAGATCAACATAAATATCACTTCTGTCCTTTTTATTGCTCATGAAAACCACACGTTGCATGTTGTACCACTATACAGAGGGACCTTCAGAGGTGGTGGTCCAGACTGCTGTACACACCGGTACCTCTAATACCCAGTAGTACGTCCTCTTGCACTGATGCATGCCTGTATTCGTCGTGGCTATACTATCCACAAGTTCATCAAGGAACTGTTGGTCCAGATTTTCCCACTCTTCAACAGAGATTCGGCGTAGATTCCTCGTAGTGAATGGTGGGTGACGTCGTCCATAAACAGCCCTTTTCAGGCGTTTTAGATAGTGTTCATGTCTGGAGAACATGCTGGTCACTCGAGTCGAGCGATGTCGTTATCCTGAAGGAAGTCATTAACAAAATGTGCACGATGGGGGCGCGAATTGTCGTCCTTGAAGACGAATGCCTCGCCAATTTGCTGCCGATATGGTTGGACTGTCGGTCGGAGGATGTAATTCACGTATCTTACAGCCGTTAAGGCACCTTCCATGACCACCAGCGACGTACATCGGCCCCACATATGCCACCCAAAACAGCAGACCACCTCCACCTTGCTGCACTCGCTGAACAGTGCGTCTAAGGCGTTCAGCCTGCCCAGGTTGTCTCCAAACACGTCTCCGACGATTGTCTGGTTATAGGCATATGCGACACTCATCGGGGAAGAGAACATGATGCCAATCCTGAGCGGTCCATTCATAATGTTGTTAGGCCCATGTGTACCGCGCTGCCTGGTGTCGTGGTTGCAAAGATGGACCTCTCCATGGACGTCTGGAGTGAAGTTGCACTTCATGCAGCTTATTGAGCACAGTGAGTCGTAACACGACGTCCTGTGGCTGTACGAAAAGCATTACTCCACATGGTGGCGTTACTGTTACGATTCCTCCGAGCCATAATCCGTCGGTAGTGGTCATCTGCTACAGTAGTAGCCCTTGGGCGGCCCGAGTGCGGCACGTCATCGACAGTTCCTGTCTCTCTGTATCCCCTCCATGTCCGAAGAACATCGCTTTGTTTCACGCCGAGACGCCTGGACACTTCCCTTTGAGCCGTGCGTAGCTCATGTTAGTGCCATCTATTATTTAACATCTTGTTTTTACCGTACGGCAGCCTCGTCATTTTAATTTCCATTACTGGTGTCACTGAATTGCTGTCTTGCCTGCCCGTGAGTGGCAGCAGCAGCCTGTATCGATATTAGCCCTGCCGCGTTATCTTTGCTGGATGGCTATTACTTTCCGGTCGTCGTGTGTCGTGAAGTGAGATCGCACCTGGCAGTCGTTGAGTTGGAGAAGGACCAGCAGGCAGTCAGGACGCAGCACCAGTGCAGTCGGGCACAGCCAGTACCAGTGAGGACGACCGTTGCTTGATCGTTCGGTCGGTCGTCTCATCGACGACGTGTATTTGGGTCTGTTCCTTCACGTGCAGAGATGTCGGTTGTGCTCCCTCTGCATTGTTGGGCCTGAGCCAGTGTCTCTGGGTCGTCGTCCGTCCGAAGGAAGTCAGTGAGTGGGAGACGCACCAGCAATGCAGTCGCGACGGAGCAGCTGTCGCGGACGGACGAACAGTCCAGTCGGTCGGTTGGCGTGGAGCAGCAAGCAAGCCTCCGTCGCGCGGAGTCGGGCTGGAGCCGCTGGCGGCGTACACGTGCGTTTGGAGTGTGAGATGCTGCTTGTGAGTGCTACGAAGTTCGTCGCTCGCCAATCTTGGACATAAAAGTTTAGTCCTTACTATCGAACCTCAACTGTTTACATTTCTTCGTTTGATCCTGGTTGTCGTTTTTGGGACATTCCCATGAGCAACAACGTGTGTGTATTTAAGTTGGCTAAGATTCCAGCCGTCTTCCTGTCGAATTGAACTTAATTTATTCCCTGTTATTGAAGTTCACCAGCGGTATCTTCTGTCTTGTAGCCCTTGACGTTCCGGTTACCTGCCCTGATCGTTGACGTAATTTCAGGCAGTTTATTTTCCTCGTCGTGTTGTTGCTGTTCAGCGTGGCGTGTAGTTCGACAGCTGAGATGTTGTTGGTCGTTGTGGGCGCCAATATTCTGTGTGTCGTTGTATTGAAATCTTGTGGTCGTTTAGCTGGTTGCGTGGAGAGGAAGTGATTTGGTTGATTGGTCGGTCGGCTGTCTGTCGGTTGGGTTGCCTCCAGATTAAGAAATTGTTGGACAGGCTGCCTGTCTCACCTAAATGGGCGTTAGTGTCACAATCCCAGACCGACCCTTGGCAACTTCTGAGCGCTGTTCCGTGTCTGTTACATAGTAACTTCCCTGTAGTTTTAGTTATTTGGCTGATGTGTGGCATTCAGCTGAGTTTTTATATATCCTGAATTAATGTTCCTCTCTTGCCTTTTAGGCATAAGATTGTTATTCCTTATGTGGGGCTGTTAGCCGAATTTTACATAAAATCTTTTAAGGCATTAAGCCGAAAAATTATTGTGTTGATGTGTGGCCTTCAGCCGAGTATTAGTATCTCTCAAATTAATGTTCTTGTCTTGCCCTTAAGGCATAAGATTGTGATGCTTTTGTATGGTCTTTACCGAATTTTGCATTCAGTGTTTTAAGATAAGGCCTTCTGCCTTTTGATTGAAACTCTTCTCATTGCTTAATATGCGACCTCCAGCCAAGTCCCACTAAAATTAAATTTCTAAGGCCTTCAGCCGATTAGACTGAAGATTTAGAAAATATTCTTGGGTGAAACCTCCAGAAGGACCTTGTATTTCAACTTTTGCTTAGGCCTTGTTTCTTCCAGTTTAAGTGTAGCTTTCAGCGGATATAAAGTTAATCAAGGAGGTCGATTAAAGTTCTGAGTGTTTTGCAATCTTGTTGTAATATTGAGTGTGAATGCAACTGACATCAACCTATTTTGACCCCTTTCCACAACCTAACCCACTCTGGCCTGCTAGCCCAGGCACTTCACCCTTGTTGAGCGCCCTTCCTGGCACAAAGTAACAATGCGAACGCGATCGAACCGCGGTATGAACCGTCTAGTCATGGTTGAACTGCAGACAACACGAGCCGTGTACCTCCTTCCTGATGGAATGACTGGAACTGATCGGCTGTCTGACACTCTCCGTCTAGTAGGCGCTGCTCATGCATGGTTGTTTACATTTTTGGGCGGGTTTAGTGACATCTCTGAACAGTCAAAGGGACTGAGCCTGTAATACAGTATCGACAGTCAACGTCTATCTTCAGGAGTTCTAGAAACTGGGATGTTCCAAAACTTTTTTATGTGTGTATTATCCTTTGGGAAGCAATGTACTTGTTGACGGAAAACTATCATTCAGAATTGATTCGTTTACTCTTACATTACAATTGTTCAAATGGTTCTGAGCACTATGGGACTTAACATCTATGGTCATCAGTCCCCTAGAACTTAGAACTACTTAAACCTAACTAACCTAAGGACATCACACAACACCCAGTCATCACGAGGCAGAGAAAACACATTACAATGCCTGACCAAAATATGAAGCACACAGAAGATATGGTCGGACGTCAGGTAACTTCGTACGCGTACACACTATTAGCGGGTATGTGAAAAAAAATGGTTAAAATGCTCTAAGCAGTATGGGACTTAACATCTGAGGTCATCAGTACCCTAGACTTAGAACTACTTAACCCTAACTAACCTGGGGACATCACACACATCCATGCCCGAGGCAGGATTCGAACCTGCGACCGTAGCAGCAGCGCGGTTCCAAACTGAGGCGCCTAAAACCGCTCGGCCACTGCGGCCGGAGGGTACGTGAAAGATTAGTGTTCCAGTTACCTGTGACATGTAGAACGGTCCCAGACTGCTTTGGCGCTTTTCGTGTTTAGCATTGTTACCGGGTCTGCTATAGTGTATAACGGACATGAATAGCGTCGCTTGTTGAGTGATCACTGTGAAGGACATGGAGACGCCACGTATTCGAGTGAGACAGCATTATCAGCGCCTGATAGTATGAAAGGGGCATCATGGTGAGTTTACATTTGTCTGGCTGGGTGAATCGTGGTGTATCCAGATTTTTGAAGCATTCGAATGTGACAGTGGCCGAATGTGTGACTGCATGGAAACGTATGGGGAGGTGCACTCGTTGTCAAGTGGCCGGTTGACCACGCCTGACCACCACAAGAGAAGATCGCCGTATCTACATCTTCATCTACATCTACACATACACTCCGCAAGCACTCGTATGATACGTGCTAGTCACTTCCTTTCCTGCACCACTCTTATACAGGGCGAAGAAAATGCGACTGCTTATACTCCTCCGTTCGAGCCCTAATTTCTCTTATTTTGCTCGCGGGATCTTGCGCGAAATGTACGTTGGTGGCAGTAGAATCATTTGCAGTCATCTTCTAATGCCGGCTCTCTATTTTTTCTCGATAGTGTTCCGTGAAAGAGAAAGAAGTAGTCTTCCCTACATTAATTCCCATTTGAGATGCCCCACGGTGTAGCAGCGTGGTTATGGCGCCTTGACACGGTTAGCGTGGCTCCCCCACGTCGCAGGTTCGAGTCCTCCCTCGGGCATGGATGTGTGTGTTGTTCCTAGAGTAAGTAAGCTTAAGTTAGATTACGTAGTGTGTAGGGACCGATGATGTCAGCAGTTTGGTCCCATAGGAACTTACCACAAAAATTTCTAAATTTCCCCATTTGAGCTTACGAAGCATCTCCGTAATACTCGCGTACTGAACAAACGTACTGGTAACAAATTTAGTAGCCTGTCTCTGAATTGCTTCGATGTCTTCCTTTAATTGGACCTGGAGTCATTTTCGAACATGCGAGTAGTACGCAAGAATTGGTCGCATAATGTACTACACGCCGTTTCCTTTATGGATCAACCACAATTCCCTGAAATTCTCCCAGTAAACCAAAGTCTACCATTCGGCTTCCCTACTACCGTCTTTACATCCACGTTCCCCGCCATATCACTTTGCAACGCTACGCCAGAAATTTAATCGCTCTGACTGTGTCAAAAAGCAACTTTCTAATGATGTACTCGAATATAACTAGACTGTTTTTCAATCTTATCCACATTAACTTACTTTTTTTTTTGCACTTATAGCAAGCTGTCATTCATCACATAATACTAATAAGGTAGGCAAACTGATTTCCCAAAAGACTTGAATTAGCGAAGAATTAAACTTTTAATCTTTGTCACATGAAAACAACTCCGAGTAAGAGTGCTACGAATTACTCTCGAGGGACCACAGATAGCCAACCGCGCGACGCTTGTTTACAGCGAAGCACGGGACAGAATGCTCGCGGGGAGGCTTATGTTGTCCCGTTTGCCTGTTCGTCATATCATAGTTGTAAACCTCGAAGAGTGAGGGTGTCCAGAACTAACCTTATAGAAGTCAATCGGAAACAGTTCTTTTTCGCCATTAGGCTGCCGCGAACCTCGAGGATACATGTAATGATTTTTCATCGTTAATCGCCCGAATAAAATATGTTTTGTGAAAGAATACAGTGATCTTCCGAAAGTAACATATGACTTGTATTGTATGTAGTTTGTAGTACTTGGCTTTTCTGCTTATGCCGTAGTACCTAGTTATTGTTTGTTGTGTCATATCTTTCAGATGCATAATCTGAATAATGGGGTGTGTACACCCTTCGGCCAGCGCTGAAATATTAAGTGAGAGCCTGTCACAGTAGACGGCAATCGGGAAGCTACCGACGCTGCGTTTTGGTTTGTAAAAGTGTTGCAAGACAGATGTATTATCAATGCACAACCGGAAGCAGGCAGTTCTCTTTCTTGGCGTTCCAGATTGACAGGAGCGGCTAACGTCGAGCGATTTTTGGAGCTGACGAACGAAATGACTTTTGTTGATACTGAAGAACTATACCACGAAGGCGAAGCAGAAGGTGATTCAGTGGAAGATATCACGACTAGTGAATTTCAAACTGCTCATAACACTTTGGAAATGTCCATATCGCAGGCAATCTGTGCTTCATCTGTTCCCGATGAGTAGTACGAACCGGTTACTAAACGACTGAACCACGGCGCTATATCCCTCGAAGTAAAAGTAAGGCGGTAGCGCTAGCCGGGAATAGTCCAAACTGGAACATACAAACCCTGCAAAAGAATGGAGTAACAACAGCCCTGAAAAGAAAGAAGGACCTAAAACTGTGGGAAAATGATATCTTTAAAGCAGGGACAAGATACGACAAATACCAGGCTATAAATAAGTGGACATACGACCGATTTGTCGAATCTCGTCGTCCTAACGAGACTGTCTATAGATGACGAGGGTCAACCGACTTGCACGGTAAAAGTAATACCGCCAAACTGGATACCTGTGTGGCAGTCGTACGATGTTTATTTCTATCGCCAGGTTAAAAACTTTGTTTCGAAGCTTCAGAATTGCAGTGTGCTTCTGGAAACCCAGCGGGAATTGCACAACCGCACGGATGCACTAACTATTCACGACATACACTCCTGGAAATTGAAATAAGAACACCGTGAATTCATTGTCCCAGGAAGGGGAAACTTTATTGACACATTCCTGGGGTCAGATACATCACATGATCACACTGACAGAACCACAGGCACATAGACACAGGCAACAGAGCATGCACAATGTCGGCACTAGTACAGTGTATATCCACCTTTCGCAGCAATGCAGGCTGCTATTCTCCCATGGAGACGATCGTAGAGATGCTGGATGTAGTCCTGTGGAACGGCTTGCCATGTCATTTCCACCTGGCGCCTCAGTTGGACCAGCGTTCGTGCTGGACGTGCAGACCGCGTGAGACGACGCTTCATCCAGTCCCAAACATGCTCAATGGGGGACAGATCCGGAGATCTTGCTGGCCAGGGTAGTTGACTTACACCTTCTAGAGCACATTGGGTGGCACGGGATACATGCGGACGTGCATTGTCCTGTTGGAACAGCAAGTTCCCTTGCCGGTCTAGGAATGGTAGAACGATGGGTTCGATGACGGTTTGGATGTACCGTGCACTATTCAGTGTCCCCTCGACGATCACCAGTGGTGTACGGCCAATGTAGGAGATCGCTCCCCACACCATGATGCCGGGTGTTGGCCCTGTGTGCCTCGGTCGTATGCAGTCCTGATTGTGGCGCTCACCTGCACGGCGCCAAACACGCATACGACCATCATTGGCATCAAGGCAGAAGCGACTGTCATCGCTGAAGACGACACGTCTCCATTCGTCCCTCCATTCACGCCTGTCGCGACACCACTGGAGGCGGGCTGCACGATGTTGGGGCGTGAGCGGAAGACGGCCTAACGGTGTGCGGGACCGTAGCCCAGCTTCATGGAGACGGTTGCGAATGGTCCTCGCCGATACCCCAGGAGCAACAGTGTCCCTAATTTGCTGGGAAGTGGCGGTGCGGTCCCCTACGGCACTGCGTAGGATCCTACGGTCTTGGCGTGCATCCGTGCGTCGCTGCGGTCCGGTCCCAGGTCGACGGGCACGTGCACCTTCCGCCGACCACTGGCGACAACATCGATGTACTGTGGAGACCTCACGCCCCACGTGTTGAGCAATTCGACGGTACGTCCACCCGGCCTCCCTCATGCCCATTATACGCCCTCGCTCAAAGTCCGTCAACTGCACATACGGTTCACGTCCACGCTGTCGCGGCATGCTACCAGTGTTAAAGACTGCGATGGAGCTCCGTATGCCACGGCAAACTGGCTGACACTGACGGCGGCGGTGCACAAATGCGGCGCAGCTAGCGCCATTCGACGGCCAACACCGCGGTTCCTGGTGTGTCCGCTGTGCCGTGCGTGTGATCATTGCTTGTACAGCCCTCTCGCAGTGTCCGGAGCAAGTATGGTGGGTCTGACACACCGGTGTCAATGTGTTCTTTTTTCCATTTCCAGGAGTGTAGTTCATGACCAACTTTCACCACCAATTTTTCAGGCAATGATATGGTATGCGTTTTACACATCAAAATTAATTCCCAAGAAACACGTATTTTTAAATGTAATCCAAGTTTGTTTCACGCCGACTCTTCGGAAGGAACAGTGTAGCTGTCGAAAGATTGCATTCTTTAGATGGTCTTGGTGCCTCGAACGTTTATGTGACAAGTGCCGTCCATCTAGTTGTTCGAAGAAAAGTGAGGACACGTAACAGTGTGCCTGGAAGAGCTATTGTAAAGTGACCAGGAGTAACATTTTAGTTGTTTACTATCCCATGAGGTTTGAGAAATTTACTTGCCCATCTTTTTATCATTCCTTATTGATTTACTTACCTTATTAACCCTCCTATTCCTATCAGTTGAGATATGGAAAAAATACAAACGAGAAACATAACATCCGCTGGGTTACCTCTAGATTCGAACCCGGGTTCTCCGCTTCCCCGCCAGTTCCCTTAGCAGTTGCGCTGCCGGCGCTGTCGGCCGAAGGCGTTTACCATGTGGGTACATCAGCGGCAATTGTAAAAGTTTCTTTCTTTGATTTCTGGGGAAGTATGCATTTGTGGACCCTATATCTGATGATGGAAAGTGCTCTGTTTACAATTATCAATCGATCCTGCCAATTTTGAGTCCATTGCTCGTCATAACATTTAGGGGTGTTGAGCCAAAATATCTTAAGAGTCCTTCATTTTAGGTTGTGCACAAGCGACCTGCCAAATCTGAGCCGAATCGGTTGGTCGTGTCTGTGGCCTTCCCCTTGTAAGCCATTTTGCATCCTCCTACAGTCACTCAATTCTGAAACCTGCCCGCCCTCAAAACATCATCAGCAAACAGCGGCAGATTGCTGATCATCATGTCCGTCAGATTGCTTATGAGTACAAGGGCTGTCCTATCACATTGCCCTGGGGCACTCCTTATAACAATATTTGTTTATTGGTCATTTAAATTTTTCATAATTTTTTTGCTTTAAAATTTTCCCAGATTGGTACTATTCTTTCTGTATATGTAAAGTAAAGTGTACTATACTGGAGGTTGAAGTTCTTTGTATTGTATGTGAATAACGTAAGTAAAATACTATGTAAGTTGTTTATTACGTTAAATAACTTTCTGATGACAAAGAATATGATAAATACGTAACTATTGCTCTGCTGATTCGTTACAGGCGGCAGCTGCGCCGAGCACATCGTAACCCCTCCACATCTCCGCCTGTCATTCGAGTACAAGTAATGGACTCTGTGCAACATTCAGTATCCTCACGCACAACTAGTCGGACACTAGCAGCAGCCAGACTAAGGAAATACTGTCCCGTGCGTAGACTGCTGTTAACATCACAACACAATCGGTTGCCTTTGGAGATGGACATTGGCCACGAAGCATCCATTGCTGATCAATGGCACTGCTTTGTGTCCAGCGACGTACCACTGTTCTGTACTACCATGGAGGTCGATCATCAGCGAGTATGCCGGCGACCTGGGGAGAGGCTCATTCGTCCCATGTTTTGGGGGAGACGCAGTTTTGTTACTCACGGCCTGGCGGGGTGGGAAGCCGCTAGGTATGACTTCACGGTCACGGGTGGTAATGACTGAGGCAACTCTGACGGTACAATGATACATCACATATTCCTATGGCCAGAAATATCACCAGATCTCTCCGCGACAAAATGTGTTGGTGCAGCTTGGACATCAACTCCGACCAGTTCCAGTATCTTCAGTGTCGAGATCAGTTACAACAGCTGTGGCCCAGCTTGCCTCACGAGACACCGTTGCCAACGAAATCAGTACATGCATCCAGATCAGATGGGTGCAACGACATACTGATAAATATCGAGATCGGTGGCAGGTGGATACCTCTACCCAAGATAGCTAAATTTCATACCCAGCAACATATGTAATATACACCAAACGCAAAATCATAGTGACGCCTATTTTTTATTGCTAAATTTTTCGAATTTCGAGCTCTGCCTTACTTCCAAATAAATATTACAGTAACAATGACCATTAACAAAATGATGGGTACACCATCATGAACCTGACATATAACGCTGCCATCGCCGATCTGACGAAAGGTGCCAAACACTTGTCGGCCTCCCCTTCTGAACAAACGGATGAACTTTCCAAGCACTTTGGACAACAACTGATCATTGCACATCGGCCACGATATCCTGCATGGGCTCTAGCACTGGTCGTCGTCTATTATCACGTATTGCAACAACAGATACAAGAGGCACCTTGTATTCGTTTCATTTTCCAGTTCACTGGTGGACAGCAAAAACCAGTGAGCAGTCGTATCAACCAGAATCACCTCCTCGTTATGCACTACACCTTCCGCTCCAAATTAGAGGACTTTTTCTCACTATCAAAAGGAAGAGAGGTGGTTAGTGTCGTAGGAACACCGCCATAACACTCTGAAACATGGAAGGGCGTTACACGCGTGAACGATAATTTCTCAGGCAGATGAGTAACAGTGCACGTTGATACATATCGATGAAAGATTAGGCATAAGTGGAAAACTAATATGAGACCATGCCTGTTTCTACCAACAGGCCTCCGTTCAGGCAAATGGTGGGGGTATTCTCATGTGGGGGTACCTGCACGGAATTATGTTCCTGAGTCACCTCTGCTTTTCTGTGCACTGTTCACGTATCTACTGTCGACAAGAGCATATGTTCTTTCGCCTACGGCACGGAGAGGATGACTTACGGCGCCTACGAAACAACACAGCACCCAAAACGCTCCTGAATGCTGTCAGAAAGTGTTGGCAACGCTCCACGGACGCAAGGGAGCTACTGTGCTCTCGCCGCCTTGCAGGTCAGTTGCCATCAATCAAGCAGACGACATATGGGACACTATCGAGTACGATGTGAGTTGTCCTCAGTGGCTGAGTGTTAATCCATCAGGAAGTTTCCTCTGCTCATTCGTCGTTTCGTGGAGGCCATACCGGGACATAGTGCTGTTGTAAACAGTTTGTAGATGTACGCTGCACGGTAATGCGACGACGGAAAGGGATAGTGTTACATCATGAAGCACCAGCTTGACATGTCTCAAAATTGCGGAGATGTACATTACATCACAAGCATCAGTATGAGGTGTGACCCCCGTGTATTCGTTGTGGTATGGCAGCAAACATTCTCCAGATGCTAAGCTGACGAATTTCTTCCCATGCCTGAAACATGTGCCGCGTCAGTTCATGAGATTTACCGGCTGAAGGCTGGTATGAATGAATACATCTTCCATCTCATTCCAGATATACTTTTTGAGTAACAAACCAGAGGGCAGGACGGTCTTGTCAAGGATACGGACATTCCTTAAGATGTTTCTGATGTCGATTGCAGTGTGGGGTTTTGCATTATCCTATTGAAATATAGGATTCGTATCCTGGTCATGAAAGGTATAACAACAGGGATTATCATCCTTGACACATACTTTCGATAATTCAATCTCTCTTCAGCAATTACCGACTCAGTTCCGTCATTGCATCCATTGACTCCCCACATCATGATTCCAGGTATTTGAACAGTATAGAAGGCAAAAATTGGTGCCTCCTGTGGAATTTTACCGGGTCGTCTAGTAAATACCGTCTATTTCTCTGTATTTAATGTTCTATATTTAATGTAAAATACATGTCCAGTTTATACAACCGTAATGTACGCCACCTTTTCCCGGAACGCCATATTTCTGTAATACATCACTGTACTGCAGCATCTTTGACAGTCCTCTGCATTGTAACCACTCTGTACCATATTTGTATTCGAATGTTATAAATAAGTCAAAACACTTGGTGCGCGTTGGTGCGTATCTGCGAAAACACAAACAACACTGCAAATATGATTCGCCAGAAAGAATCTGCAAAAACATTATATGCGAACATTTCACGTAAATTCTGTTTTGCACGAGTGTGTTGCGTAACCATCATTATAAGACTTTCGTAACTGTGAATTACTGTTTATCCTAAGACAACTCAACTGTCAGCCAACGCAACACATGTTTCGATGAAAACTTGGAAGCCTTATGAGGATGTTTGTTTGTTTGGTTTTTTTTTTGTTTTTTTTTTTTTTTTTTTTTTTTGTAGTTTCAAATTGGTAACGGTACTTTTCCAGTAAATTACGCCAAAACTAATTTAATTTGCACCTAGTTGCTGGTGCACACCATCAAAAATCTGCATCAGATAACAGCCACGGTCTACAATCAAGCTTTTATTTGACAAAATTGCATTAAGTCTACGGACAGGTCACTGAGTGTCCCAGTGGAATCCGGTTCCACACCATGGGAGTGTCTGTTGTCTTTGGTACGAGGATCCTATGTCTCATTGTCAAAGATTTGACAATTCCTGAAGTCTGGAAGACGCCAATAAGCTAGACGTGTAAGTCCTCTGAGGATGCTATGTGGGGATCTCCGCCTGAAAATTTCCAGTAACATTAGCCACAGCAGTCATCGTGTACTCATACCATTCTTCACATGTGGAATAGGCCTTTTCCTATACTGAAAGCAACTTTGCATAGGGAAGATGTTTTAATCACGTTTGGAGTTACCACAGTATCAATTTGGCAGCCTTTCAGTCAACGTGTTCATGAGGCAGCGCTTCCCGTCAGTGTACACTATCGGATCAAATGCATCCAGACACCTATTAGTGGACATAAATATGGGATGTGTCCACCCTCCTCCTTTATGAGCTGTGCTGGACCCAATTTCAATGAGATGTCTATAATAGAATGGCAGCCCATTCTTCTTCAGAGAAGGTTATAATTTTCGACTATAGGGTCTAGAGCGAAGACGACGTTCTAACTCATCGCAAAGATTTTCCATTGGATTCAGAGCGGGAGTGTGGGCACACGAGTCCCTTTTGAGACTGTGACTGTCCAGAAACCATTGCTTAACATTGTCCATTGTCATGATGATACAATCAACGTCTCCGAACTCTTTCTATACAGCACGCAATAAACAATGATTGAAAATGTCTTCATATCATTCCGCATTTATTTTTTGTTAAGCACAATAAGAGGACCACACACTAAGCACGAACAGCACCTCAGCACCGTAGCACCATCTCCTCGGTACTTCACTGTTGGCACTACATAGGATGGCAGGTAAGGTAAAATTGGTGGTAAGGTCTTATGGGACCAAACTTCTGAGGTCATCTGTCCCAAATTTTACGCACTACTTAATCTAACTTAAACTAAATTAGGCTAAGGACAACACACACACACACACACACACACACACACACATGCCCGAGGGCTCGAACCTCCGACGGGGGGGAGCCGCATGGACCATGACAAGGCAGGTAAGGTTTTCCAGCCATTCAGCAAACACAAAGCCTTCCATCGCACTGCCACAAGGTGTATAGTGATTCATCAAATCACTCGCTTACAGGCACCATTGTTCAGCTGCGTTGCTCATTACACCACCTAAATGTGGCTTATCAGGAGCTGCTCGATCACTGTTCCCCATTCTGTTTTGCTCCCTATGCACAGTCATTACGCTAGCTGGACTGCTGGTAGCAGAGTGAAACTCGCGATTCCCTTCAGCTGATTTCGCGCCATTTTCTACAGCCACCTCTCGTAATGCTCAACGGTTCCTGTCCGTCATTAAATGAGATCTTGCTGGTCTCGGTTTGGCTGTGGTTGTTCCTTCGTGTCTCCAGTTCGCAGTCACGTCAAAAGTAGACCTAGCCAACTTTAGAAAGAATGATATGTCCCTGATTGATTTGTTAGGTGAATCCAATGGCTGGTCACGTCTGAAGTCACCGAGCTCTGCAGACCGACCCATTCTACTGTTGATGCCGCTCTACTAACAAAACAATACTCCAGTCCTCTTATTATACTGGCGGGTCGTTTTACGTGACTTCTAGTGCTGAACTGCGCTTTACCTGTGGTTTTCCAGATGCTTTTGATCATACAGTGCAAGTTGGTGCCTCTAATCCAGTTGACGGTTAATGTAGACACCGATCGAAAAGGATCTACCTGAACCGGACATTTGAATTCCGTCAGTAGAACAAGGTTGTGTATTGCAGCTCTGCTCGGATGTGAAGGACAAGGCCGAGGCGGACGCGTCTCGCCGCGGCAAATCAAGGCGCGCAGCTGCGCTGTGTAGCCAGGCATAGGGCGGCAGATGGAGGAGCTGGAGGATATGAGAGGAGATGAGAGGGGAGAGGAGAGGGGAAAGGCAGCTTGCACGTGGCGGACGGCGGAGATGCAGCTTCTTGTCGAGTGAGCGGCCCGCTATGTTACACTGACACACATCCGGCAGGCGTTTTAAACAGCGAAGCCCACAAGCGAGGCACGCCTTCTCGCTACACGATGAGCACAGCGCGCTTTGTGAGCAGAGCGCCGCGGCACAGGGAACGCCTGCCTTTGTGGCTCTCTCTCTCTCTCTCGCTCTCTCTGTATTCCGCAATCCCGGAACTCTGCGGGTCGCTGCCCTGCAGTCGCTAACTCTTCCAGCTCGCTTTTGAGCGGCTAGTTCGTTTGTCGCGTTCTAAGCCGGCGCCAATTCACGCACGAGTTGTTTCGTGCGCGATTATCGCGATCTAAAAACTGTTGTTACTTCTATCATTAATTCGAAGGGTGGCTGTCCTGTTGTTTACCTGTTACTCTTTTCCTTGCTTCATTGCTGCTGTAACCCATATGATCGACGATTTTCAGGTACACATATATATATAATATATATAATAACTCCACCGTCAGTGGAAGAGAACTTTAACACCCAACAAATGACTGCCGGTACTGATTCGCTTGACCAAATCACCTGTTGAGGAAACCTTCTGTCGAAACGTTTTCGGCAGATTTAACCGATTAAATATCACGAATCCAACAGTCAACAGTGTTCATTTCTCTACAGCAATCCTCTCCAGGCAAATGCCGGGATCTGAGAGGGCACGGCCGGCTACCTTCCTCGTCCTTCCCTAATCCGATGAGACCGATGACCTCGCTGTCTGCTCTCCTCCCCCAAACAACCCAACCCTCAACAGAAATCACACTTACTCCTTGAGGCGTCATTATCTCAGAGCATCCGAGCACGAGTGCAAGTATTCAAAAATTCCATAAAGTTAAAGTTCTTTCAGGAGGCCTTCGGACTAGATATTCAGCTTTCATGAGACTTATGAGCCACAACTGAGCCTGTGACTGGATAACGTAAAGTTCCGCATCCTGGCTCTAGACCAGTGGTAGTCCATCTTTTTTACCCACCGTCCACTTTCGTACCTCTGTTAGTGGTAAAATTTTCTAACACCCACCAGTTCCACAGTGATGATGGTTTATAAAGCAGGGAAGTAGGTTCGCTTTATAAAATTCGCAAAACGAGTTACATCCTGTTAAATACGATAATAATTACTTACCAAATGCTTTATGCCAAAATTTTATGAAAACCTAATTAAAATGTTTTTGTAGTCCCTACAGCCTGCCTCCCATCTTGAAAGCTGAAACGTCCATTAGTGGGAGGTAGAGACCAGGTTGTCTACCACTGCCCTAAACGGACAAATCATGTCCACCCGACCGCCGTATCATCCTCTGGTAATGGCGTTACCGGGTGCGGTACGGAAGGTATATGTGGTCGCCACACCGCCCTCCCGGCCGTTGCTGATTTTCTTGACCTTGGAACCGCTACTAATCGGTCGAGTAGCTCCTCAGTTGGCCTCAAGAGGCTGAGTACATGCCGTAACAGTCCTCTCACCAAGAAAAAGCCCCTGCCAGTACCAGAACCCGAACCCAGGACCCCACATGGGAGTCAGCCCCACTGACCACTCAGCTACGGAGACGGACGTAATAGCCTGTGCTAGTGTTTTTAAAACTGAGCAGTTAAGGGGTATAAGCCCCTTCTTCCTTCATGACATATTTTGAATGAAGCAGAGTAAGGGAAAAAGAATGTCTGAAAACTAAGAAGAAACGCATCGAGTGCTAGGTCGCAAAAGGCCACTGATGTTTACGGCATTCGAACAAAACTGGGTGCTAATGGCAATATGGCTGCAGGTATCCAATGGTAAGCACAGCGCTAGGCTACGGAGAGTAATTGAACTTTTGTCGACGAGTAAATCACAATAGTGTTGCAGTGGTACTGGTGTTGATACAAAGCAGAGTAGTGGCAAAGATAAAAAAAAGACAACATTGCATTGTATCTACAACAGCAGTCGCCGAAGTTGACGTTTTCAGAAAGGAGCCCAAGGAAGTTTGCTGAGTGAAAAGCAGCAGATGAAATATTTGCGTTTCTGCAAGGTGAGGCGCCGGCCGGGGTGGCCGAGCGCTTGTAGGCGCTACAGCCTGGAACCGCGCGACCGCTACGGTCGCAGGTTTGAATCCTGCCTCGGGCATGGATGTGTGCGATGTCCTTAGGTTAGTTAGATTTAAGTAGTTCTAAGTTCTAGGGGACTGATGACCTTAGAAGATAAGTCCCATAGTGCTCAGGGGCATTTGAATTTTTTTGCAAGGTGAGTCAGTGGAAGAGGTGGTATCGTATACGCTCGACTGTGCGTACAATGTTCATGGAAATGGTTTGTTGGATGATCAGAGGGACTAAATGTCTTGGTTGATCAAACCCTTTTTCCTCAAACAGGTCTACATGACTGTACATCAGAGATGACCTACCGCTCAGAACCCAGGGGAAGAAAACCCCAAATGCTACCAAAGGTCAACAAAGGTTAGATAAGTGACAAAAAAGAACTGGAAGATATAGGAAGGAAGGCAGGCGACATGCCCTATCTAGGAAGCAGCGGGAATCCCCTTGCACTTCACTCGGAAATTGCCCAGGAAAGGCTATCAACATGGACAGGGCAAGAGAAGCAAAGATATGCATACGATGAACAAGTTGAACAGACCATGAGAGAGGTTTGGGGGAAAAGTGCTGGCGCTGGGAGGGGTGGTGTGAACCGCGCGCAGTTTAATTCCGGCTTTTTCATATCCCGTTCTTGGTCAGTTTTTGTAATCTGTATTGGTAGTGGTCATGCATTCATCATTGCTGCGTTGCATAGGTTCTGTTCAGTTCTAAATATTACTATAGTGACTGTAGTGGGAAAAATATTGTAGGTGAATATTTGGTGATCTTCTTCTCATAAAAACTCCCTAACAGCTAAACAAAGATTGGATCTGAAGATTTTATTTAGAATTGGAGCTCTGGATTCTGCGATGGTCTCGTAAGGAATCTAAACTGGTGAACAATTACCCATGTTTAAATGATAAAATCCAATCCGTCTTTTGGATAGAAAAAGAGAAATGGTTCATCTGGAAGGTTTGTAATCCATTGCCTAGATTGATGGAAGCTGTGTGCTATCTACAGAGGAACTAAGTTCGATGTTTTTGTATTAGTGCTTTGAAGCCTAGAAATAAAACTTGCAATATAGTGGCTGCAGAGTGAACAGTTCAGGTAAGAACGATCGCCAGTTTACTCGCATTCATTAATGTTCGAACCACTTAACGTTTACCGTCACAGGACACGGTAAAAGATGTAATGGTAGTTTATGTCGGTTACGTAAGCTTTGGTGACCTTGGCACAACACAAAGAAAACATTAGCACCAGTTCAGGTGCTATATTCATTACACAGCAAAGGACCAAAGCAGAAACCACTCAGATACGAGGGCTTTCAGTAAGTAATGCAACACTTTTTTTTTTATCAGCCAGTTTCGGTTTAAAAACGTGTAATTTGTTGTACGACATCGTGGAATATTCTCACTCCACCCTCCATAGTTTCATGACGTTCCGATAGGTGGCAGCACTATACGTAGCCTCCAAAAATGGCGTCAGTAACGGAGATGCGTTCCAAGCAGACAGCTGTCACTGAGTTTCTTTTGGCGGAAAACCAGAGCATCTTAGAGATTCGTGGGCGCTTGAATAATGTCTACGGGAAGCTGACAGTGAACAGAAGCATGCTGAGTCTTTGGGTGAGACGTCTTGTCATCTTCCCAACAATGTCGCGCAAGTCTGTCCGATCTCCTACGCGCCGGCCGGCCACACACCGCCGAGACTCCTGCAATGTCGGGACGTCCTGACACACTCATTCGAGGTAATCGACAGAGCACTGTCAGACACCTCGCTGCTTAACTGGATTTCTCTGCAGGTGGTACTGACACACTCGTCCACCAGTTGGGATACTGTAAAGAGAAACGGAATTGCTTGCGCTATGTGAAGCTGATGATGAAAAATTTTTGTCGAACAGGTGACAGGTGATAAATATGAGTTTATTACTTTGAACTGGAAACAAAGCGGCAGTCCGTGGAGTGTCGCCGTACCACCTTTCCTTCGAAGGAAAAGTTCAAAGCCGAACCCTCGGCCGGTAAAGTCATGCCGACGGTCTTCTGGAACTTTGAAGGCGTTATTCTGTTATGTCCTTCCTTATAGTGCAACGATTGAAAGATCTCTGTTGGATTCCTTTCATGTTAATTTCTTAAATCTGTTGTCATTTACGGCATAAATTCCTCTTCTAAATTTACTGTGGTGTTTCTGACTATCTGGGAGGAGACTGAGCAGTGAAACATGTTACTTTTACACATAAACAAGAACGATCTGTCACACTACTACACTTTAAAACACAGTTTATATGTAATTCATGTCACACAGTCTCATACGGAACCTACATCCGCTTTCTTTTATATACTGTATATGATAAGATACTGTCATCCCCCTTCCCTTCTGTGTGAGAGGATGAATGAGCAAATGTATTTCTAGTTGCATGCTTGATGGTAGCAGACAAGCCTGTCTGCTAGAGAACAGTAGGTCCAACGTCGGAACAGGTAGCTACGCTTTCTAAAAGCAGAGTGGTTTCTATCCTTAGTATGGTCCTGTCTGTCCCTTGTCATGTTGGTATAGGAAGCTGCCCCTCTGGCCACTTCCGTTTGTGAGCCACCCCTCAGGAAGGGACCAGGCAGTCTGTCCGTGGCGAGCGTCTGAAGTGGTAAGATCTCCGGCTAAGCGCGTGTCTGCTAAGTCCGTAGGGCAATGGATTTCGTAAGTTCAGCCTAACTGAAAATTTAATCACCTTTATTTCAGGTTTAGCTCTAAAATATCTAATGTTATCTTAAATTGCAACGCAGTGTAATTCGAGTGTGAAGTTCAGAATATATTCCGGTAGTTGCTTTGTCACTACTTTGTGAGTAAAGTGGAACCACGTGTTGATCAGTAACTCTAACTAGCATCATCAATCTTCAATGCGAATGTGAGTGAGATTATAACGTCTCGTCTTGACAATATTTTTCAATATAGCAACTTTTCTTTATGTTCAACCCACGTGGGGTGTACTTTGTGAGACCAGTACCACGTGCTTATACAATTGTTTGACCCATCAGGTTAATAGTAGGACGATAGTAACCAGTTCGAGGTTTTGCTTTTGTAAATTGCTTTTCGATCTAATTTATTTTAATTATCAAAATTATTGTGGAGTTACACTCTTTGTGTAAACCAAGTTGGCCACGTGAAGCATGTGGTGTAATCATCAAAGTATCCCTCAGCTATTCTTTTCGGGAAGATTTCACAGAGAGTTAGTATGAATTTAGTATACCAGTGTGTGGGTAATTTCATGACGGACAGTATTGTGCTACGAACGTAACTTCTTTGGTTGAAAATTGAATCGGTTGGTTGTGGTTAATTTCCTCTTGGATATGTTTCAACGTTCTTCGTGTGCTATTTTATGAATGCAGTGTTGTATGTAGTCTCCCAATCTTGGCTCCCTATTTGATGTGTTCCATAAGATTACAAACTCACATTTACACAACCCTAGATAAGGCACCAGTTTAGTTATGAATCTATTTTTATACGCTGAAATTTTAACGGAACAATGATCAATATTAAAATAAATGTCCAAATATAAACTGATTTATTTCTTTTTATTTAAATTGTCTTTATATATATATATATATATATATATATATATATATATATATATCACCGGTAATCATAAGATGAGTACTAAAAGATTATAATTAATGTTAGTCTGGTTGGGAATTTGGTAAGCTAGACTGGATACCTGGTGAAACAGTTGCGCAGTAATGCAAGGTTAAGTTCCTCAGATAGCTCACAGCTTTGAACCCACTTTTATGGTCTTGAATATCAGCACCGCTTTCAGAACAAATTAATGTAACAACATTACACGATCAACTATCAAGTGTATTGTAATGCTCTCAGGAAACTGAAGAAACGACGTTGACACAAAAGTACCATGACAAACACAGAAGGGCGGGGTCAGAGATTTTCTCTGCCTCGTGATGAATGGGTGTTGTGTGCTGTCCTTAGGTTAGTTAGGTTTAAGTAGTTCTAAGTTCTAGAGGACTGATGACCATAGATGGTAAGTCCCATAGTGCTCAGAGTCATAACGTCATAAACACAGGAGCTCTCACAAGTCTGTGCACCCAAGAGGAGCTCACAAAACTTCAAAAATGGTTCAAATGGCTCTGAGCACTATGGGACTTAACATCTGTGGTCATCAGTCCCCTAGAACTTAGAACTACTTAAACCTAACTAACCTAAGGACATCACACACATCCATGCCCGAGGCAGGATTCGAACCTGCGACCGTAGTAGTCGCGCGGTTCCGGACTGAGCGCCTGAACCGCTAGACCACCGCGGCCGGCTGACAAAACTTCATTGGACTGCTCTTCCTCATCCACCCTACAGCCCGTATTTTCTTCCAACCTCCATGTGTTTGGTCCATTGTAGGATGGGCTCTACCGGAAGCAGTACGTGGATGATGACGACGCAGCAAGTTTTGTATACCGTCTGGAAGGTGCGCGTGGGTCTGCTCCTTTGTTCTGCAAAATAGGCCTAATGAAGGGAGTAGAAGCAGGAGAGGTAAAGCACTTCGGTACTGCATGTAAAGTAAAATCACATTTAATAGAGAATGTTAGTCAATGACATATACTTAATTTTTGGTAAAGATGAGCACGTAGGTGCGAAGCCGTTGTCCATGTATCAAAGCTAGCAGTTACTGGTAGTTGGACAAACTATCATTGAAGTAACAAAGGCAAAGCCTGTAATGGCTAGCCCCCTATGAAGTAGAAGCTAAGTTGCTAGGTCGTCTGCTCTTGATCAACTGGGGAGAAAGCCGAGCGGCGCTCGTTGAGCTCCACAATCCGACCATGGTGGCCGAGAGGTTCTAGGCGCTATAGTCTGGAACCGCGCGACCACTACGTTCGCAGGTTCGAATCCTGTCTCGGGCATGGATGTGTGTGATGTCATTAGGTTAGTTAGGTTTAAGTAGTTCTAAGTTCTAGGGGACTGATGACCTTAGAAGTTAAGTCCCATAGTGCTCAGAGCCACTTGAACTATTTTTTTGAGCTCCACAGCGTCGGCCAGAGGGTTCTGTGGTCGGCGTCGCTCGTCCGCTCTCGTAGTGCCAACCTACGAGCGTGCACCTACGCTGTTGCATCGGAACTATCGACACCACAACAAGGCTTTATCTCCGACGTCGACCAGTAAAGTGGTACCTCCCCGTGATTACTGTAAAGAATTGGGTTCTGCAGCCAAAAGAGTGGGGAATAATGTGGTTATTGTAATCGTGAACAAGACAAACCTACTTTTACAAAAAAAAAAAAAAAAAAAAAAAAAAAAAAAATGTGTAGCAGTACATATTGAACGCCTGTCGTATGCTAATTTGGCGACTGAACTGACCAATCCATGTGCTGAATTATTCGCTGTTGTTGACATTCAGTCATGAGATCACACCATTTTAGTCAGATGTTGTTGTTGTTGATGATGATGATGATTGAATTGTGGGGCGCTCAACTGCGCGGTTATCAGCGCCCATACAAATTCCCAACCTTGCCTCTGTCGAATCTTGCCACTTGCATGAATGAGGATGAAATGATGAGGACAACACAAACATCTGGTCATCTCGAGGCAGGTGAAAATCCCTGACCCCTCCTGGAATCGGACACGGGACCCCGTGCTCGGGAAGCGAGAACGCGACCACGAGACCACGAGCTGCGGACTTCAGATGTTGAAAGAAACCATTACCTAATGCTCATGTTGAAAGATATTCATAAACATGCAGATGTGATCTCTGTAGATATGTAGTGGCACCCACATAGTGGCACTTACATGTGCTGCCATATAAAGATACACTATGCCACGTTCATATAGCGCCAATATCTAAAGCGTTCCTTTCGGAGATTTTGATGGAATGTAGCGGCCTCTGTCTTCATACGAAATAAAAAAAATCTACAATTATTTTAAAAGCGAAATGCCGACTTATCCTTAAAGAGGATCGGCAGTCCAGTGCACATATTGTCATGACAATTGCAAGTGATATTGGAGTAGTACGCAACATGGCAGTAAAACCATCTGCGCACAGTATGGAATAATATCCATCCAGTGGCTGCAGCCACGGCGAGAGGTCACGGCTTAACAGGTGCCGTAGATTTTGACTGTCGTTTGTTGAAAGTTTTGCCTGCCGAATCTGTGATTCGAAATTGTTGTCCCTGACGGACATCTATCCGTCTAGCTACCGCTGCCTTCAGTTTACCAGTGGTCTCCCGTTGCAGTTCTTCAGTTACGATTCCTCGTTGCCATTCTACCAATTTGATTATTTCTACTTTCTCTCTACCTCACTAAGCGAACTGCTGTCTTAGCTAAGATGATGTCCGTAATGCGCTTGTGACGCAAGATTACTGTAATTCTGCTGATTTGCATGCTATTGTTTTCTGCAGCTCTACTGTGGCATGTACGTAAGCATTTTCATGTCATTTTCTGTAGATTTTCTGAGGCTACCGATATTTTTGTGATGTTATGTCAATTTATAGCAACGAGGGTACTGCAAAGATGTAGCAGACACCACACAGCTTGATTTGTGTAGCAGATTCTTCAGTATACGACACCATAGGAAGAGTAGAATTAGAAAAAGTTCTAAGTGTGAAATAGCATATCTGTCAGGAGACTCAGAAAACAACTTCTCTCTTTTTGTAAAAAACGTATTTGCATCCAAAAAACTGAAAAGGTATAGTCATCGTGTTGCCCAACCCAACACTGCCAAGAAGGATGCGACAAATGAGAAAAACAATTTATTAAGAACAAATGAGAAAACAGTTTACTTAGAACTTTCCAAGTACTGAAAGAGGAAACCGACTGATTCTGACATGGGGACGGTACGAACTTCCCCTCACCGATTTGATTCATGTTGACAGGGTTTGTAGAACATGGCTAGGACTTTAACATGTGTGAATAGGAAGACGCAACTTTCAACTATTTCTAAGGAGATCGAATTTAAAAATCACAGGCGTGCTTATGCCGTAAGCTTTATAGGCGTACTGCTGTCCACGGAACCCGAAGACGAGCGAGTACGCGGTTAGTTTCATATACGCGAGGCTTCTGGATCGAATCTCGCTGCCGGGAGTTGATTTTTCATTTCCACTTAATTATAACAACAGATTTATTACGATCGTGAAAGTATCAATGTCCAATCATTCATTTACTATTTTCCTAATCCTGAACATGAGAAAAGCAGAAAAAGTTTTTTCCTAAGGAGGTTGAAAATGAAAGAAAAAAAGGATACACGAGAACTTTCATTAAAATCAATGTAGTCATTTTATTTATATTACTGTGTCAACATTTGTGAAAAGTATAATGCGTAACATATGCAGCACTGCACGAATCAGGAGGACAGAAATTGCAGAAACATGGAAAACCATAATCATCGCGACATATAGCAGATGTAAGGGACGACGAATTTTTGCGTTCCATATTTTTTTTTAATTTTTTTTCCCCCAATGGGTCTGCTGCAAAGCAATCGTCGTTTACATTCATAAATGGTTCTCGGTCGTACACAATTTTTGGCCGTACCACGCAAATCTAAGAACAGCACAGACTACTGGTGCAGTTAACTCACAAAAGAAGGCAGTACCAGCTGTGAGATACGATCAAGCAACCTCGCGCTTGTGAAACTAAGGGCTTACTCGGTCGGCTGAGGACATCTTACCTATTAGCGATCAAACAAATTATACAAACACGCCTGAAATTTTCAGACTCGATTATCTTGAAAACGGTTGAGAGTTGCGTCTTTCAATTCACACAAGTTGTCGTCCTCGTAGTGCCCTACGCATCCTGTTAATACGAATCAGATCAGCCGGGGGGGAAGTTCGTACGAAAATTTTTGTTTCAGGTACTATTAACAGAGGAATTACGTTTTATTTATGATAATACAAGTACAGAAGTTCATATGTAATATTTTAACTAGACAACTGTGGTCAACTATTCCATTTTAAGGAAAATATGACTATTAAATTCGAGAAGAATTTGTCGGTATTGACTTCTGTTTCTCCCACAACTCCGTTTAGAGGTCATATGTTGCAAAATTTACCGCCAGGCTCCCTGTGCTGTTGAGGAAGAAATGGCAATATCGTCAACAGGTCTTTCTCATTTGCAACTTACGCTATGTGATCGAAAGTATCCGGACACCCACAAAAACATACATTTTTCATATTTGGTGCATTATGCTGCCACCTACCGTCAGGTATTCCATATCAGCTACCTCAGTAGTCATTAGACACCGTGAGAGAGCAGAATGGGGCGCTCCGCGGAACTCAGGGACTTCAAACGTGTTCAAGTGATTGGGTGTCACATGGGCGAGATTTCCACATTTCTAAACATCCGTAGGTCCACTGCTCCCGATGTGACAGTGAAGTGCAATCGTGAAGGGACACATATAGCACAAAAGCGTAGAGGTCGACCTCGTCTGTTGACTGACAGAGTCCACCGACGGTTGAAGACGGTCGTAGTGTGTAATAAGCAGACATCTATCCAGACTATGACACAGGAATTTCAAACTGCGTCCGGATCCACTGTAAGTACTATGACAGTTAAGTGGGAGGTGAGAAAACTTTGATTTCATAGCCGAGCGGCTGCCCATAAGCCACACATCACTCCGATAAATGCCAAACGACGCCTCGCTTGGTGTAAGGAGCGTAACCATTGGACGATTGGACAGTGGAAAAGCGTTGTGTGGAGTGAGGAATCACGGTAAACAATGTGGCGATCCGATGGCAGGGCGTGGGTATGGCCAATGCCCCGTGAACGTCATCTGCAAGCGTGTGTAGTGCCAACAGTAAAATTCGGAGGCGGTGGTGTGGTGGTGTCGTCGTGTTTTTCATGGAGAGGGATTGCACCCCTTGTTGTTTTGCGTGGCACTATCTCAGCACAAGCCTACAGTGATGTTTTACGCACCTTTTTGCTTCCCACTGTTGAAGAGCAATCTGGGGATGGCGATTTCATCTTTCAACACGATCAAGCACCTGTTCATAATGCACGGCCTGTTGCGGGGTGGTTACACGACAATAACATCCCTGTAATGGTCTGGCCTGCGCAGAGTCCAGACTTGAATCCTATAGAACACCTTTGGGAAGTTTTGGAACGCCGACTTCTTGCCAGGCCTCACCGACCGACATCGATACCTCTCCTCAGTGCAGCAATTAGTGAAGAATGGGCTGTCATTACCCAAGAAACCTTCCAGCACCTGATTGAACGTATGCCTGCGAGAGTGGAAGCTGTCATCAAAGCTAACGCTGGGCCAACACCATATCGAATTCCAGCGTTAGTGATGGAGGGCGCCATGAACTTGTAAGTCATTTTCAGCCAGGCGTCCGGGTACTTTTGTTCACATAGTGTATAAACGCGGCTGGCTTTCCAGATGACTTACGGCAGGGCCGGCCACAGAGTGCCTAACATAACGCGTGCAGTGTCTGCGGCCCGCGGGACAGCTGAAGCCTGGCCTGTCACTCGGCTCTGCTCGATCCTTCTCGGAAGCAATCGGAACAATCCGACATTTCAGTTAGCACTGCGGTGCGGCAATTTGCTGTCTGCACAACTCCCTGAGTTCGGCAGAGTCGTTGTGTCAGCTTGCTTATACGGTATAGGTAGTATAGTCGGTAGGATTTAAAGAGTCGACAGCCGAGCGAGTAAGGGCTTAGATTCATAAGCGAGAGGTCTGTGCCTCGAATCTCGTCCGGTACTGCTTTTGTTTATCATCCCTACTTAAACTTTTCGGAAACATGTACTGACAAATGCAGTGTTAAAATGTCTCCGCTGTGCAGCCCCGCGACGTTTATTTTTACAGGCATGTCAAATACCTTACAAAACGACGACAAAAATACGTGTACGTCACCGGAAAGAAGAGAGAGATAGCTTCTAGAGAATACTGCATATAAATTCACTGAATCGTTCACCGTCAGTTGTCTGTACCAGAGCTTCCATCCGCCTGGTATGCCGCGATATGAGATGATGACCAACAACCAGTTACTAATATAAACCAAGTTTGTTGCAATAGAAAAAAAAAATCATGCACATGCAAAAATTCGGAGTTCATTACATGTACTGTATGTCGCAATAATTAATATTTTCCATTTTGTGCTATTAGTATCATGCTGACTCGTACAGTGCTTCGTAGGTTACAGGTTATACTTGTCGTGAATGGAGGTATAGTAACATAAATAAAATAAATGTACTGATTTCATCGGAAGTTCTCGTGTATCCTTTTTTATTTCGAATCTCCTTAAGAAGAAATTGTTTTTCTCCTTTTTCAGGATACAGATTATAAACAATTTTAAAAAATTAAGTGTTGATACTTACAAAGTCAAAATAAATCTGTTGTTGGAATTATGTGGCAATGAAAAAAGTTACCAGCAGCGAGATTCGATCCAGAGACCTCGCGCTAACGCAGCTAAGTGCTTACTCGCTCGGCTGCAGACTCCTCGGTTACGACCGAC
Source organism: Schistocerca serialis cubense (assembly GCF_023864345.2). Classification (NCBI taxonomy): domain Eukaryota; kingdom Metazoa; phylum Arthropoda; class Insecta; order Orthoptera; family Acrididae; genus Schistocerca; species Schistocerca serialis. Next base: position 552,884,689 of record NC_064638.1, on the reverse strand, counting down.
CATACAAAGCTTATAAGTAAGAATAGAATGTTCAAATTCTATTTTCTCAAAAACGGTTGAAAGTTGCGCCTTCTCGGTTACATGTGTTGAAACCCTAGTTGTACCTTGCACATACTGTCAACATGAATCAATTCGGTACGGGAAGTCCGTGTAGTACCCTTGTTAGAATGTCATGAAACACATTACCTAAATCACAATAGCACTAAAAATGCGTTTTGTGAAAAAATTTCACTTAGAACGTTTTCCATATCCTGTCTTCGTGTGATGAAGAGGCTGATACTGCGGTGAAAAGGTGGAGCCGTACAGCGTAATTAGCCTGCAAATCCATCGGCAGCTAATCCGAGACATTCGTTAAAAACCGAGGACCAAGGGGTGACGCAAAGAAGGCGGAATGCGCAGCTGCAGTCGACGAATTGCATCACATTGCGGAGAGAGAGAAAAAGAAGACGCCATCCCACTACGGCGCAGAGAAGTGAGTCACGTCCCAAGGCCGCGTGCCGTAGCCGTGGTACAATACGCTCGCCGCCTGGGTTAGCGTACGGGAAGCTGCGACGGCAGCAGGAATGCTCAAGGACCCTAGCTTCCAGCTCCAGTCGCTGCGGCGCTGGAAGGCCACGCGGACGCTGGAGACGCCGGAAACGCTGCCGTCGTCACACGAGCGCGTCCGCTGGACCGCCTCTGACGTAGCAGTGGGCGTACGTCTCCGTATGGGTAGGCCCCAAGGCCGCCGCGGTGGGAGTGGGACCGCAACGCGAGTAACGTCGCTTAGCAGGAAATACGCTAGCTCGTGACAGGGAGGTGAAGAACCCGACTCTAACTGGCGCCTGCTCAGGGGACGAAGTTCTGCCGATTCCTTCATTTATCTTACTAAGACTGTCAGTCGAAGAACGTGAAAGGGAAGTCACAGTTGAGAGGGGAGTAAGACAGGATCATTGCCTATCCCCAATGCTATTCGATCCGTGCATTGGAAAAGCAATGAAGAAAACCAAGGACAGATCTGGAAAGGGAATTAAAGTTCATGGAGAAGAATTAAGAACTTAAAGGCTCGCTGATGATACCGTAATTCTGTCAGAGTTAGCAAAGGACTTGGATGAGCAGTTGAACGGAAGGGACAGCATCTTGAAAGGAGCATGTAAGATGAAAATTACCAAAAGAAAAATAAGGATAATGAAATGTTGTCGAATTCAATCAGGCGATACTGTGGAAATTAGTTTAGGAAACGAGACACCATAAGCAGTAGATGGGTTCTGCTATTTGGGCAGCAAAATAACTGATTGTAGCCGAGGTAGAGAGGATACGAAATGCACACTGGCAATAGCAAGTAAAGCATTTCTGAAGAACAGGAATTTGTTAACATCTGATATCAGTTTAGGTGCTAGAAATTTTTTTCTGGAGATATTTGTTTCGAGTGTAGCCTTGTATGGGTGTTCAACATAGATGGCAAGCAGTTCATATAAGAAGAGAATAGAAGATTTTGGTATGTGGCTCTACAGAAGACTGCTGAAGATCAGATGGGTGGATCGCGTATTTATTGCAGATGTACTGAATCGAACCTGCAAAAAATGCAGACTAAAAGACGGGATCGATTGATACGACGCGTGTTGGGACATCAATGAATTGTCAGTAGGGGGAAACGTGGCGGTTGGATATATTGTAGAAGGAGACAAATGCTTCAATACGGCAAGCTGGTTGCAGAAGTTTTTCGGAGATGAAGGGCTTGTACAGGATAGATTAGCTGGAGAGCTGCGTCACACCAGTCTCCAGATTGAAGAACCCATAACGACAATAACAGCGTGAGTTAAGCGTTTACGGTGAGACGTTATGTTTTGTTTTGAACGTATAAAGAGAGACTGTACACATCTATTCATCGAAAGGGGTATTCCTTACTACCAGGCTGGATTAGACCAGAGGTTTTCGAGTAACGAGACATTATAAGTGAGTCAGTTATGTTTATATTAGCGAAGTTTTGCGTTGTTTCTAAGCTAATAAGCAGACATGCTATTCGGTGACTCAGACGGATGGTGAGAAGAGTGCTAAAGGGATGCCCTTTTGCAGCTTCTCTTCATGCTAGGGCTGTCTGATTAAAAAATAAAACTAGCGATGACAATGACTATAAGAAAAAAAAACTGTCTTATAACCATCTCAGTGGGAGAAACGTACATAGGAGGAACGTCCACAGTAGATTCGAATAGGTGACTTCTGTCACCAGAAGAGAAACAAGAACAAATCTCGTGCATGACTGATGTATACAAGTACTTTAGGTGTGGTTTTGTGTGATCTAGACTTCGCGTACGTACTTACAATGAATATGTATGTGTATGGTTTTGATACCATGTTAGTGGTCACTTGATACATGCGTAGTCTTGTGAAATTATTTCGTTCTCTGATAATTAGCGAGCCTTAAGCTTTTTACCGAACGTGTAGCACTTTCACATTGTGTACAAATAACATATCCGCAGTGTATATAAACAGTAGACAAGAGAGAAAAAGCTAATAGCAACAACAGCATATCATTACCCGATACGAATGTCAGTAGCCATGACATCAAAATGAAGTTCCTTCAGTAGTAAGCACAAGCACTAGCAAAGACGTTGTGCTTCGAAATGTATGTGACGATTTATGGAAACGCTGTCTTCAAACGTAAAATCAACGGAATACATCATTTAGTATTTAATAAAATCTTCTATCATGAATACAGTAGTAATTTTACTAACCATTAACAGGTTAATATTCATCACGTTACTTTCCATTCAGAAAGATGTTGCACTCAGCGACTGTTATACTGACTTGTAAATTATAGACTGCAGCGATCAGTCGTCCTTTTTAAATTTTATTTTGCGGATCTAGATTTTGGCTAGAAGCTAGCCATTCTCAATGCACTATTAAATAATCAATGAACTGTGGATGAGTGCCTACCAACAGTATTGAGCGAAAATAATAGTGCATTGAGAATGCCTAGCTTCTAGCCGAAATCTAGATTTGCACAATAAAATTTAAGAAGGACGGCTGATCGCTGCAAACTATAATTTACAAGGTTAATATTCCACACCGTTCACAGGGACACAAAGGATTTTTGTTCTGAAACTTCGAGAATCAGTGTTAGCTGCGAACATAGGATCAGTGTTTCGGAGACATTTGATGCAATGGCTGTTATAGATACGTAGAAAATAACCACTTAGATTTCTATCCAACGCTTGTCAAACGATGTTTACGTTTTGGCTATGACGACGGCGCTGTCATCAAGGACATAATTTTGTTTGTTTTGATGATGCCACAGAATTACAAGCATGAAACAAATGTCGAATTAGTCACCAATTGCAGATGAATATAACATAAGAACCATCATACTCTGTACTTTCGATCACACTATTATTTCCCTGTGATTAGGGAAATAAATACTTTAAAAAAGTCACTGTCATCGTATTGTCAGATCTGGACGTAGAGGAGGCATAAAGGGAACACATACATACATACATACACACCCACACACATAAATATAAACACAAACAAACAAACAAACACACACACACACACACACACACACACACACACTCCCGTGTTAGTCAATGTGCAGCGTGCGTATTTGTAGTTCCTCGGATAGAAATCATAAGCACTTTATTGTGTTACTCACCGGCAGCAGCTGTTCTTGTCAGTGTCGGTGCTAGGACAGCGCGCGCGGAGCAGCAGTAGAGGGCAAGGCGTGAGTACGTGTAGGCGTGTCTGGGCGTCACAGACGACCGCGCTGCTCTGCTCTGCTCAGCACACAACCTCACGGCACAAACGTAGCCAGCACACTGACGCGTCAAACTATCTCCATTCAGAAGGCGCGGGCCCCCGCTGCTACTGCGCATCTCGACTGCGCAGGCTCGCACACCGGGCTGCTTCGCAGATACTGACTGGCCAGCTGGCTGTCAAAACCGGCCTTCAATTTCGACGAGCAGATAGTAGATGCTGAACTGTCCTTGGCTACAGGAGCAGAACTCTGATTAGCTGCTCTTACTGTCCACGCAGCCAACATTTTTCTCACTCATCCTCGAGGTTTAAGTACTTCAGATTAGAGCCCGCCCGGCTAGCCGCGCGGTCTAACGCGCTGTCGCCCTAGCGGGGAGGCGTGCCGGTCCCCGGCAGCTTAGTGTCGAGGTCCGGTGTGTCGGCCAGTCTGTGGATTCTTTTTAAGGCGGTTTTCCATCTGCCTTGGCGAATGTGGGCTGGTTCCCCTTATTCCGCCTCAGTTACACTATGTCGGCGATTGCTGCACAAACACTGTCTCCACGTACGCGTACGCCATAATTACTCAATCACGCAAACATTCGGGGTACACTCGACTGGTATGAGACGTTCCTGATGAGGGGGAAGGGGGGGGGGCGTTTCAACTGGGGTCCGAACTGCACAATAACCCTCAGTTCAGTGTGGGTCGGCAGTGGGGTGGGTGGACTGCTGTGGGATTGTGAACCACTGAGGGCTACGGCGGGACGAAGCCTCTCCTTCGTTTCTAGGTCCCTAGTACAATACACAATTCACACTTTAGCTTAACAATGCAGTTGAAGAGTTGGAGCGAGTGTCCAGTTTCAGTTAGCAGTGGAATCACAAGCAATTGTTTTCACACAAACTGAATATGTAGCCTGACGAGTATGAAAGTCAACTACACTACAAGAAAGAAAATAAGCTTTTTACAAGTGAAGAATCAACCGCTGAAGTACGAGATAAGGGTTCAAAGGGAATTTTCACACTACAGCGAAGTGTGCGCTGATCTGAAACTTCTTGGCAGATTAGAACTGTGTTCTGGACTGGCAGTCGTTCCCAGAACCTTTGCCTCTTGTGGGTAAATGTTGTATCGACCAAGCTACGAGGTGCATTCAAGTTCTAAGGCCTCCGATTAATTTTTCTCCAGACTGTAAAGATATAGAAACATGCGCATTGTTTTAAAATGAGGCCGCGTTCATTGTCAATATGTCCCAGAGATGGCAGCACCGTATGGCAGATGGAATTTCACCGTGAGCGGCGAGAATGAGAACTGTTTTAAATACTTAAAATGGCGACATTTTACTTACTTGAACAGCGTGCAATCATTCGTTTTCTGAATTTGCGTGGTGTGAAACCAATTGAAATTCATCGACAGTTGAAGGAGACATGTGGTGATGGAGTTATGGATGTGTCGAAAGTGCGTTCGTGGGTGCGACAGTTTAATGAAGGCAGAACATCGTGTGACAACAAACCGAAACAACCTCGGGCTCGCACAAGCCGGTCTGACGACATGATCGAGAAAGTGGAGAGAATTGTTTTGGGGGATCGCCGAATGACTGTTGAACAGATCGCCTCCAGAGTTGGTATTTCTGTGGGTTCTGTGCACACAATCCTGCATGACGACCTGAAAATGCGAAAAGTGTCATCCAGGTGGGTGCCACGAATGCTGACGGACGATCACATGGCTGTCCGTGTGGCATGTTGCCAAGCAATGTTGACACACAACGACAGCATGAATGGGACTTTCTTTTCGTCGGTTGTGACAATGGATGAGACATGGATGCCATTTTTCAATCGAGAAACAAAGCGCCAGTCAGCTCAATGGAAGCACATAGATTCACCGCCACCAAAAAAATTTCGGGTAACCGCCAGTGCTGAAAAAATGATGGTGTCCATGTTCTGGGACAGCGAGGGCGTAATCCTTACCCATTGCGTTCCAAAGGGCACTACGGTAACAGGTGCATCCTACGAAAATGTTTTGAAGAACAAATTCCTTCCTGCACTGCAACAAAAACGTCCGGAAAGGGCTGTGCGTGTGCTGTTTCACCAAGACAACGCACCCGCACATCGAGCTAACGTTACGCAACAGTTTCTTCATGATAAGAAATTTGAAGTGATTCCTCATGCTCCCTACTCACCTGACCTGGCTCCTAGTGACTTTTGGCTTTTTCCAACAATGAAAGACACTCTCCGTGGCCGCACATTCACCAGCCGTGCTGCTATTGCCTCAGCGATTTTCCAGTGGTCAAAACAGACTCCTAAAGAAGCCTTCGCCGCTGCCATGGAGTCATGGCGTCAGCGTTGTGAAAAATGTGTACGTCTGCAGGGCGATTACGTCGAGAAGTAACGCCAGTTTCATCGCTTTCGGGTGAGTAGTTAATTAGAAAAAAAATCGGAGGCCTTAGAACTTGAATGCACCTCGTATATCTCTCTTTCTCTCTCTCCTTTTTCTCTGGAAATCACTTACTGTGCTTACCTAGAATGAACTACAATTTTGTACAAATATTTATGTATAGCTTAGACATTACATGCATATCCCGAAAATGATTCACGCTAAGCAAACAGTTAATTATATAAAACATGATCAAATACGTACATGCTATAAAAATATATTATGCATGTACATATTATTGGTATGTTGACATCTTCACTTCACCGATTTCAACCAAACTTGTTCCAGATCCCTTACTGTCAGGCAAAAATCGCTGTGGGAGTATGAACCACCTACCTATCATACTTCATGAAATATGACGTCATAAACATCATGCATGACGTTCTAACACCGCAGCGTCTACAGTGCGTGTCACGGTCGTCAATCACGATTCGCGCCAGCCAGTGATGCTACGCGTAACCGGGCTGATAGCGTCGCGTGGACCTGGTAACAAGTGATCGCAGATGTTTGGTATGTGAATTTTATATGTTTCATATGTTCCATGTTTTTAGTTTTAGTTCTGTAGTTCTGTGGGGCCTGTAACTCTGGACTACAGCGGAAACTAGTTTTGTCGTTTCAATCATCACTACACTCAGAAACGTTTTTGCTACTGGTTCAGTGTTCCTGATAATCTGCGTTCGCCTGTAAGGACCTGTTTAATGAGCTAGTGAGCAACCAGTTATTTATCAATGAACATTTGTCCACCCAGCTCAATTTGCCTCAGACTGAACATGTATTCAAGGTCAGTGAGCCTAAATTTCGCTGTATCCGACAAGTGATGACTTCAACGTCACCTTAGTCGAGGATTCGGACCTACGGAAAACTAGAACCTTTGCTGAAATTGTTTCTTGGCGACATTTCGAGGAAATAGTGATGTCCAGGCAAGCGGACCGTTTATCTCCCTTCTGGCCTAACAACCCTGTGTTGCGGTTTGTGAAGATGGAATCAAGCTTGTGCTACATGGGAATCGCAGTTTATTGGACGAAATTCTATATCGTCGTGAGCTAGTTTGACCACCATTTCTCAGCAGAGATTCAAGATGTCATTACCGTGACACTGGAGGAAAACTCGTACGAAAATTAATTCGGAGAGGTCATAAGAGGATCGTATACGACAGATACCGAATCAAGAAGACAAAGGCGATCGCAAACCGTCACAGTATTGGCATCATTTACGGAGCAAGATGGATACGGTAGTAGTAAGATAAGGGTGGCTTGGGTGCAGTTTTGATATCAAATTGATATGCAAATTAATTAATTTGACCAATCAATTACCTCCTCTCCCACTCCCATCCTTGCTCCTCCCCCACCTACTCCGTTGGCGAGAATTTCGAATTTTGGCAGGAATTTCGATTTTTGGAGGCAATTTCTTTGATCCAGGACTGTGCCGACGTCCCACCCCCATCGCCTCCCACTGAAATTGGTGGGAATTCTTTCTTTATTTCTCCGCTCATGTGACTAGAATTGGTGACGGAGATTGAGAATATGCTGAGCTGTCGTTGTGGAAGCGTCGCGATGTGTTCAGTCAAAATGGTTCAGATGGCTCTAAGTACTTTGGGACTTAACATCTGAGGTCATCAGTCCCTCTAGACTAAGAACTACTTAAACCTAACTAATCTGGACAACACACACATCCATGCGCGAGGCAGGATTCGAAACTGCGACCGTAGCAGTAGCGCGGTTCCGGACTGAAGCGCCTAGAACCGCTCGGTCACAAAGGCCGGCGATGTGTTCAATCAATGAGATGAATGTACAGGATAAAGCAGCTTTCAATTGCAGCATTACATGTACGCATTCGAATGAGGACTGTAGCGACAGTTCACTACACGGGGAATGGGAGACTATGATACTGGAAGAGTGTAGGAAAAAGAAACAGAAGAAACCAGTTCAACAGAATGCAGTAAAGCAGAGGGATGGAGCCAAGATGCACGTCGCAACCAATACGTGCTCATACATATGCGCAAACTGCCGAGATATTCCACATGAAGCATTCAGTCTTCCAAAACGGAAGAGGCAGGCTGTTGATACTAATTCGCTGCAGTGGAAGCATATACATATTCGTCATATATACCGTTGAAGAGCTTCAACTGCTCATCCCCATCCAGTTTCCACTCCACCAGCCCACCCTGGCTGCTGTGCGGCATGTGTTCTGTCGAAGAGCTGTTGGTGTGTGACCGGGAGTAGTTTAACACCCATGTTGCCGGTAAGCATACAGACGAGGACTGCGTCCACAGCCTCCTACATGCAGAATGGAAAGGCTCCTATAGCTGCCTACCATTTTTGAAATTCACAGTCAGTTTTCCACCTCACAAGAGTTCTTTGCCAGCGATCCAGAGGATTAAGCAACTGGTTTAATTCACAATAGGCCACAAGAGACATCTGAAATTATCAGTAGCTAATAGGAACCCAGCATCCGATCACATCGGGTATATAAGGCGGGGCCAGCAGCCTGCAGCCTCAATAGCAGTCAGCATGAGACTGTCCAGCGCTACCCAGCCGCAGTAGCAGCAGCAGAACAGGAAGAAGCCGCGGGAGAGTAAGTGCCCGTTGCTTAATGTTTGTGTTTATTGTCGTGTGAGAAAGATGAAGTCTTTGTGCTGCTATTGTCGTTAGTAACGGCTTTTCTTCTTTGCTCATCAGTGGATGCGACGTCCTCAAGCCTGCGGGGGTCTGCAACAGCGATGTGTCCCAGCCCATGGGGACCCACAGTAGCGGCATCACCCTGGGATCCTGTTGCGCACCTGGTCAGCTTGATGGAGCAGGACAATGAGCTGTTGTGGTCGGCTGAAGACACCGAGCCAGCCCCTGACTCGCTGAAGTGCACCGGGGGTCCTAATCAGTATGACGCAGGTCGGTATTGGACCCCATCATACGCCCATCGCAGAGTATTCTAGTGATATTGCATGTACAAAGTGAGGATGTAGTGGATGAGAAGATACCAGTTCAGTCCTATGCACTACTACTGTTCACTTCAGTGCACAGTTTAACCGCTAGTGGTTCGAAGCGTTTACAAGTTGGTATAGAAGCAACCACAGAGAGTGGAGTGTTTTGATAGAGATGGAAAATGCAGCTAAAAGTGGTAAAGTGCAGATTACGGAGGTGGAATGGGATGAAATCTGTCGTGCAAAAGCCTACATCAAGCAGCAGTTGACCAGCGAGTATCATCCGAGCCGTCCACATCCAGACATTTACTGTGCTGCTCTATCTCTATTCATTACAACAGTGTACAATGACTCTACATTCCGTGTGGAATCAGGCGACACATCCATTTATCTACCGCACTCCACTGTTACAAACTTGTTCGGTCCACAGATGCTGCTATCCATTGTACTGGAAAGACTTAAAAGATGATTCTTTTGTGTTAAAGTAGTGTATAGAGACATTGCAGGGTATCTAAGTATGAGCAGTATTCATTTAGAAGACTTTGATTATGGGTCAGTATGGTGGCAACGCAGACTAATGTACTGCCAGTAAGTTTGAGAGAAATACATGCTGATTTCTGTGCTTACAAGAAGGTTTTGTTTTCTATATTCTGTACTGGTTTTAAGACAAGGAAACAACCAGTTGACGTAGTGTATGCTTACGGAATAAAAATGGGTATAACTGTGTATGTGTTTTTTATTTCTTACCTCTCATATTGCGAGTACTAAAGCTAATTGCACCAGTATTTTCACGGCAAACATGCAACAGCAGAAAAGTATGTCATTTAACTAAATTTTCCGTAAAAGCCCATTGCACGCCAATACCAAACATAGTTGGTATCATGGAAGGACATAGTGTTCTCTATTTTCTATAAAAACCCATTGCACAGCAGTACCTGACGTAGTAGGCATCATGGCAGGGTGGGTGAAGCATCAAGACATTGTTGTAAGTGACTGGAGCTGTGACAGTGTACAAGAAGACCGGAAGAAGAATGGCTTCCTCCTTCTGACAACATACACTATGTGATCAAAAGTAACCGGAGACTCCCAAAACCATACATTTTTCATATTAAATGCATTGTGCTACCACCTACTGCCAGGTACTCCATATCATCGATCTCAGTAGTCGTTAGACATCGTAGGAAAGCAGAATGGGGCACTCTGAGGAACTCACGAACTTCGAACGTAGTCAGGTGATTGGGTGTCACTTATGCGAGATTTCCACACTCCTAGACATCCCTAGGTCCACTGCTTCCGATGTGATAGTAAAGTAGAAACGTGAAGGGACACGTACAGAACAAAAGCATACAGGCCGACCTCGTCTGTTGACTGACAGTGGCTGCCGACAGTTGAAGAGGGTCGTAATGTGTAATAGGCAGACATCTATCCAGACCATCACACAGGATTTACAAACTGCATCAGGATCCACTGTAAGTACTATGAAAGTTAGGCAGGAGGTGAGAAAACTTGGATTTCATGGTCGAGCGGCTGCTCATAAGCCACACATCACGCCGGTAAATTCCAAACGACGCTTCGCTTGGTATAAGGAGCGTAAACATTGGACGATTGAACAATGGAACAGCGTTGTGTGGAGTGATGAATCACGGTACACAATATGGCAATCCGATGGCAGGTTGTGGGTACGGAGAATGCCCGGTTAACGTCATCTGCCAGCGTGTGTAGTGCCAATAGTACATTTCGGCGGCGGTGGTGCTATGGTGGTTTTCATGGAGGGGGCTTGTACCCCTTGTTGTTTTGCCTGACACTATCACAGCATAGGCCTACATTGATGTTTTTAAGCACCTTCTTGCTTCCCACTGTTGAAGAGCAATTCGGGGATGGCGACTGGATCTTTCAACACGATCGAGCACCTGTTCATAATCCACGACAATAACATCCTTGTAATGGACTGGCCTGTACAGAGTCCTGACCTGAATTCTGTAGAACACCTTTGGGATGTTTTGGAACGCCGACTTCGTGCCAGGCCTCACCGAACGACATCGATATCTCTCCTCAGTCCAGCACTCCGTGAAGAATGGGCTGGCTTTCCTCAAGAAACCTGACTGAACGTATACTGCGTGAGTGGAAGCTGTCATCAAGGCTAAGAGTGGGCCAACACCATACTGAATTCCGGCATTACCCATGGAGGGCGCCACAAACTTGTAAGTCATTTCAGCCAGGTGTCCGGATATTTTTGATCATGTAGAGTAAGTGCGATAATTGTAGGTCCATCCAGCTGCAGCAAGACTTAATGTTCTCATGTCGCTGCTAACACATTCGTGTAGAGTCCACTTTGAGCATGTATGTGTATTTTCAAAATTACTGTTTCAGCCAAAATATCAACTATTACAGGAGATATTGCTGGGTGTAGATGGTCCGACATACCTCACATACAGTGAGAATAGTGATATACGTCCACCGGAAAAAGTAAAGCCAAACACAATGTTAATATCTGACGATGTTGCCGTGAAAAAAGATCAAATCCGAAAATATTTCTGTTTTGGTCGCCATATAGCTATTGATGTAGTTTATCTAAGTCAGGCATATTCCAGGATTCCAAAATAGCTGGTGAGGGAGAAAGCAAATCTAATTATAGCTTTCAAACAGGACAGTCTGAATTTAAAACACGTTTACCAGGCTCATGTAGGAACCAATGTGTCGTTCAATGATTCTGTACAGATATACGCAGACTGCTGGAATCACTGACAGTATGGGATTCTCGTTATTAATAAAACAATACAATTGAATGACAGCAAGTACTGACGGAACTTTCAGGAGTTCCTACATACAAACAGCCAAGCAAAGACGTGAGAGCATCACAATACACATCTTTTCAGTCTTTCCAACACAAATTCGCACTCATGCTGGGTGCTCAGTTTGATAGGATGGGTATCTCTTGTTCATGGACGCAAAAATTCAACTCTCAAGCGTAAAGTTGGAGGCGTACGCAAGGAGCTAGAGACGTATTGTCATGCCCTTCTGAGACTAAACAATATACTGAATGATCGGATTAATGCAATCGAGAAGAAAGTAAAAAACTTAACTGGAAGGGAAATAGATGTTGTTGAGAAGGGTACATTATATGAACGGGTTGACACAATTGGAAAGAAATTAGGCCCTTAACTGAAGGGAAAATAGCTGTTACAGAGAAGGGGAAGCAGCATAAGAAGAAGAAGAACAGATAGATAAAACCTCATGCTGCACAGAAGTCCGATTAGTATACAAAGAGTTGGCTACCAAGCATAAAGTGATCGAGAGTCGGAAGGCCATTTGCAAGAAGTTACAGTTGCTAAGGTTAGGGTATTTTAAGAGGGAGAAGACAATGTGAGAACCCTTTAAACCAGTTTCTAAATCTCTCGATGAGCTCCCAGCGAAATTCCACAACGATGATGACGACGCTATTGCCGATTTCATTAACCATCACAGTGTCGCTAGGATAGACAAAACATTCTGTGTCAGTGGTGAAAAACCATACATGATGAGCACGCAGCCTGTAACCTTAAATGAAAAAACAATACAGATAAGCGATAAACAACCTATCTACTGAACCTTATTTTCCTAAGACCCACAAAAACTGTAAATTATTCGCCTGCATATCTGGATATGTATCGTAAATATTGCTTTTGACTGATCTGCATGGGAATGCAAAAAGCCGAAGAAATGTGAGACACAAATCCTTTATAAAACCTATATTGGATGGTGAAAAAAGTAGCAGTCGTAATGGTATTGAGACTCAGCATAAAAGAGTGAGAAATCAAGTCCCGCAGTATATTTATGGCGACTACTCGAATGAGCTGATAGGCCGACTACGACTGCTCATGGGATCAGCTGCCGCTGGCAATACAGCTCATTCGAATGAAGTTGTTTCAGCGATTTCTGAGCTTAGAGAGAGATATATCATCGAATAAATATGGATACTGTAGTTCAAAAACTGCACGAACTAGCACACAGAACATACCTTCGAAGATATGTTATGATTAAAAGTTTGGAAACTCTTTGGCAGGCGGATCTTGTGAACACGAGGGAATATTCACGTGTGAATGACGGATTCAAATACATTTTAATGTTCATTCATACTTATTCTAAATATGCCTGGGAATTACCCGTGGAAGCAAAAACAGGGAAGGATGTCGCACATGTGTTTGAGGGATTGATGCGGACTGGGACGAATCGAAGCCCAGACAACTTTCAGACAGATACGGCGGCGAGTTTTACAATAGATATTTCAAGACTGTGATGGGGTAGTATGGAATGCACCACTACTCGACATTCTCCCACGTGAAGGCGAGTATCATCGAACGTCTGAGAAGAACAGTGAAAACACAAAAGTGGATGCAGTTCAATCTTCGCGGCTCACAGAAATGGACCGATATCCTCCCGCAAATAATTGCGCAGTATAACGCTAGATCGGCGCAATCAGCAATTTAATGTAGTTGATTTAGTACATATTTCAAAACAAAAGATAGCATTTGAGACGTCTTGTATGCTAAACTGGTCAACCGAGACATTCACAGTTCCAGAAGTGGAGAAAACGAATCCTAGAACCTACCTCTTAAAGAACAGCAGTGGTACAGAAATTACAGGATGCTTTTACACAGAAGAGTTACAGAAGAGCCTGGAACAAGATGTGTATCCCGTAGAGACCGTCATACGGCGTCGATGGGACAGAGTGTTAGTCGAATGGCTTGGTTTTCCTGCATCACAAAACAGCTGGATCGACGCTGACGATTTGCTATATAACATGGTGGAGCGGGCCACAAACACCTTAGTACACTACTGGCCATAAATTTTGTTACACCAAGAAGAAATGCAGATGATAGACGGGTATTCATTGGACAAATATATTATACTAGGACTGACATATGATTACTTTTTCACGCAATTTGGGTGCATAGATCCTGAGAAATCGGTACCCAGAACATCACCTCTGGCCGCAATAACGGCCTTGATACGCCTGGGCATTGAGTCAAACAGAGCTTTGCCGGCCGAAGTGGCCGTGTGGTTAAAGGCGCTGCAGTCTGGAACCGCTACGGTCGCAGGTTCGAATCCTGCCTCGGGCATGGATGTTTGTGATGTCCTTAGGTTAGTTAGGTTTAACTAGTTCTAAGTTCTAGGGGACTAATGACCTCAGCAGTTGAGTCCCATAGTGCTCAGAGCCATTTGAACCATTTGAACCAAACAGAGCTTTGATGGCGTGTACAGGTACAGCTGCCCATGCAGCTTCAACATGATACCACAGTTCTTCAAGAGTAGTGACTGGCGTATTGTGATGAGCCAGTTTCTCGGACACCATTGACCAGAAGTTTTCAGTTGGTGAGAAATCTGGAGAATGCGCTGGCCAGGGCAGCAGTCGAACATTTTCTGTATCCAGAAAGGCCCGTACAGGATCTGCAACATGCGGTCGTGCATTATCCTGTTGAAATGTAGGGTTTCGCAGGGATCGAACGAATGGTAGATCCACGGGTCGTAACACATTTGAAATGTAACGTCCACTGTTCAAAGTGCCGTCAATGCGAACAAGAGGTGACCGAGACGTGTAACCAATGGCATCCCATACCATCATGCCGGGTGATACGCCAGTATGGCGATGACGAATACACGCTTCCAATGTGCGTTCACCGCGATGTCGCTAAACACGGATGCGACCATCATGATGCTGTAAACAGAACCTGGATTCATCCGGAAAAATGACGTTTTGCCATTCGCGCACCCAGGTTCGTCGTTGAGTACGCCATCGCAGGCGCTCCTGTCTGTGAGGCAGCGTCAAGGGTCTCCGAGCTGATAGTCCATGCTGCTGCAAACGTCGTCGAACTGTTCGTGCAGATGGTTGTTGTCTTGCAAACGTCCCCATCTGTTGACTCGGGGATCGAGACGTGGCTGCACGATCCGTTACAGCCATGCGGATAAGATGCCTGTCATCTCGACTGCTAGTGATACGAGGCCGTTGGGATCCAGCATGGCGTTCCGTATTACCCTCCTGAACCCACCGATTCCATATTCTGCTAACAGTCATTGGATCCCGTCCAACACGAGCAGCAATGTCGTGATACGATAACCTCAATCGCGATAGGCTCCAATCCGACCTTTATCAAAGTCGGAAACGTGATGGTACGCATTTCTCCTCCTTACACGAGGCATCACAACAACGTTTCACCAGGCAACGCCGGTCAACTGCTGTTTGTGTATGAGAAATCGGCTGGAAACTTTCCTCATGTCAGCACGTTGTAGGTGTCGCCACCGGCACCAACCTCGTGTGAATGCTGTGAAAAGCTAATCATTTGCATATCACAGCATCTTCTTCCTGTCGGTTAAATTTCGCGTCTGTAGCACGTCATCTTCGTGGTGTAGCAATTTTAATGGCCATTAGTGTAGAATAACATGCGTGATAGGGAACGCTTTAGAGAAAGGGGCGTTATTGTAGACACATTCGAATTACACATTCCTGGATATAACCAATATGGACCGGGAACAAAACTTCAGAAATGATTGGCAAGCGCTAATAAGGGGATAAACCTGCTCGACGAATCGTGTATGGAACACGACATCGCATACGCGGCAAATAATAAGCGTCATACCGCTGATCGAATTTTAGCTGATAAAGCTAAGGCAATACGTGCGAGAAGTATATTGGTCTAGAAGCATTTACATCTGAAAAAACAATGCGTGGCAAACTTAAATCGGGCTTGGGTACGAATAAGTTCAGCCTAGTTATGAGCACTGCACATAGGGCGCTAACGAAGAAGATGACAACCAAAGGTTGCATGAAAAACTGTATCCTGACACACAGTATGCAGCTAAAAGCATAGTGAAGCAGAAAGGAGCGAGAAATGGAAGATCGATTAAACCACCCGCAGTTCTACTAACATCCAAGACGTCGGGTGGAAGTATTCCCTTCCTCATTCCTGCCCTAGCCGGTCTTTCGGCGGTGGGTTCACTGGCTAGACGAACTGCGGTTGTTGTCATGATAGTCAAGATCGCACAAAATTCTCAGAAGCAACTACAGGAGGCGCGATGACAAGCGCATGATGGAGGCAGCAGCCATCGGAAAAGGGCTGTACTTGAAACCATACAAGAAAGGACTATGTCTCTTCATAAAAGAAGCCCCTAGCAATCCTGTCAGGCAGGACGCTTAAAAATACAGATTTGCGTAAGTTTGTTAAGAAGAAATTCGACATTCCCAGATTCCGAGGTGTGTTTATACGGAATACATTACCGAAGACTATGTAGAAATCAATACAATGCGAAATTGTGACTCTGCATGTAGCAGGAGGGCCTGCAACTCACTGGACAGCGCATATTAAAAAAAAAATGCAAATACCGTCTACTATTTCGACTCGTTCGGCAACCTGTAACTCCCATAACAATTACAACGATACTTTACAGGTAGAAGACATGTGTTCCAGAACTTTCTATGCTACTAAAACTATAATACACACATGAAATAAAGTTTTGCATCACATCAGTACCGCGAGTTCCGGAACCTGTACAGAAAATTGGAATTGAGATCAACATAGAGAGTATTTCCGCCCCTTTTATTGCTTATGAAAAGCACACATTGCATGTTGTACCATCATACAGCGATGCTTTCAGAGGTGGTGGTGCAGATTGCTGTACACACCGGTACCTCTAATGCCCAGTAGCACGTTCTCTTGCATTGATGCATGCCTGTATACGTCGTGGCATACTATCCCAAGTCCATCAGCGCACTGTTGGTCCAGATTGTCCCACATCTCAACGGAGATTCGGTGTAGATCCCTCAGAGTGGTTGATGGGTCACGTCGTCCATTAACAGTCCTTTTCAGTCTATCCAAGGCATGTTCGATAGTGTCCACGTCTGGAGAACATGCTGGCCACTGTAGTCGATCGATGTCGTTATCCTGAAGGAAGTCATCCTCAAGATGTGCATGATGTGGGCGCGAATTGTCGTCCTTGAAGACGAATGCCTCGTCAATATGCTGCCGATATGGTTGGACTATCGGTCGGAGGATGGTATTCACGTATCGTATAGCCGTTACGGCGCGTTCCATTACCACCAGCGGCGTATGTCGGCCTCACATAAGGCCACCCCAAAACAGTAGGGAACATCCACCTTGTTGCATTCGCTGGACAGTGTGTCCATTCTGCAAGTTACTGGGCCCATGTGTACCGCACTGCATAGTGTCGTGGTTGCAAAGATGGACCCCGCCATGGTCTTCTGGAGTGAAGTTGCGCATCTTGCAGGCTATTGCGCACAGTTTGAGTCGTAATACAACGTCCTGTGGCTGCACGAAAAGCATTATTCAACATGGTGGCGTTGCTGTCAGGGTACCTCCGAGCCATAATCCGTCGGTAGCGGCCATTCACTGCAGTAGTAGCCCTTGGGCGGTCTGAGCGAGGGATGTCATCTACAGTCCTGTCTCTTTGTATCTCCTCCATGTCCGAACAACATCGCTTTGGTTCACTCCAAGACGCCTGGACACTTCCCTTGTTGAGAGCCCTTCCTGCCACGCGGTATTAACCGTCTAGGCATGATTGAACCACAGACAACACGACCCGTGTACCTCCTTCCTGGTGGAATGACTGGAACTGACCGGCTATCGGACCCCCTCCTTCTAATAGGCGCTGCTCACGCACGGTTGTTGCACCTTTGGGCGGGTTTAGTGACATATCTGAACAGTCGAAGGGACTGTGTCTGTGATACAATATCCACAGTCAACGTCTATCTTCAGGAGTTCTGGGAACCGGGGTGCTGCAAAACTTTTGTGATGTGTGTACATTCGCTGCTGGCATCTACGCATCATATTCCTCCTGACGTTTACGAATGATATATAAGGACGGGTATTAAGCATTCATTCCCCAGTTGATGTTCAGACGCAATGTCGTAAACTATGACATAAAAAATCGATCGTTTGTATTACGTGCGAATTATATCCCACCAATTGATTTCAGCATTGGAGATTGGAGTATCACGCTGATTGGACTGTAGATTATAATACCATCCCAAGTATCACAAAGGGTAACAATAAACTGCAGCGGGATATTAAAAGTAAAAACGAAATTGTGGAAATTGAACCGGGTGCATACGATATTGACGATTTAAACGAAGTTTTAAAACAGTGCGAAAAGGGGATCGAGCTCTGTGCAAACATCAGTACATTAGAGAAATTAAACTGCAGATTGCAACAAAACTTGTTTTTTCCTGCAATAATAATTTCACGTGTATAATGAGAAAGTGAACACGTGATACTTATATTAATAAAATGAACGATTTGTTTAAATTTGTTGTATTGGATCGATGGGTAAGTTCGTGGATTTTTTACAGTGCCGTGATTTTATTCATATAAAAGCACTGCATTACATTACAATAAAATACTCAATAGTAAGACTACTCGTTGACGTAATCACCATCTTTATCAATGACCTCCTGCCAGCACTGAGGCAGGAGTCCCATGCCTCACCTGTGTAGAACTGTGCTGCTTTCGAGCTGAATAATTCTATTGGCCACTTGCGAAAGTAAGCTTCATCACGAAACGCTTCTCCCTGTATGTCGTCAGAAAGAGCCCGAAAAAGATTGTAACCAGAAGGAACTAAATCTGGTGAATACAGAGGGTGAGGAAATGGTTCTTAACGAAGTTCATCAATCTGGTCTTTGGGGATTCTGGCCATTTGCAGCCGTACATTGTCGTGGAATAAGAACGCAAATTTACCAGGTGTTTTGTTTTCAGTAGCAACAGCGAGTCGTCTTAGCTGTTTAACATACACAGTAGCTTTAATCGTTTCGTTTGTTGGTAGCAGTTCACGGTGAGGAATGCCAATTTTGTTCCATTAGATGATGGTTCACAGTATCCTCCGCTTAATGCGTTACTTCTTTAGATGGGATGAATCGTTCTTTCCGCTTTTTTATATACGTCCCATTTATCGCCACGCGTAACAACATCCCCAAGGAATGGCTAGCGCCTACCGCTAGTGAAATATTAAGGGGCCAGTGAAGATAAACATATGGTTCTTTTCTGATTTTTGTTGGTGTCGTAGTAGCATAGATAAGCAGGTTTGAGCCGAAATTACATTGTTGCCAGGGCCGGACGATGTCATCATATGTGGTTGCCAGGTTTTCCCCTGCCCTCCACCTTCCCCCCACTCCTGACCCCACGTCTATGATGTCACAGTGCACATGGACCAAGTGCCGTTTGTATAATATGGCAGGAAATTCAAAATAACGCGACTATTCTGCTGGACGGTTTTCCGCCACTCTCTGACCTCACTATGGAAGTAGGTCACTTTTTAGAAGTATAAAATGCCGTCCACGACACCAGCAAGCAACTTGGCCAGACTTCCTCCTCCTTTTCCTTCCCACTCCACTGACATAGGCGAACTCCCTTCTGTATGATTTTGTGGGAAATTCAAAATTGCAGGAAATTAATAACAGCTGGGGTTTTTCTCCACTCCTGCGACTCCACAGCTGAGAGCGTGGTGTAAATTGTTGTGAAAGTCAAAACGAGCAGTTGTCCCAACTATAAAACGCAAAATGCGGATTTTTGGACAGTCTCTATGAGGTCAGAATCCAATATAGCGATACAAGATGCCAGACCTATCCCACATCTAAAATGTGAGATGGCAGACCTTAGAACAATCAGTATTATTGTCAGATTTCCTGGATTTTACCCTGTCCTGTGACGTCAGAATCCAAGATGGCGGACATGGTGCATGCTGGGAGAGACGGTATGGTTGTCAGATTTCATCTGTTCTAAATGTGGAAGTATAAAATGGTGGCAAATTCAGTTTAAGTTTAAAACTCAGACTGCTTGTATGTTTAAATAATTTCGCCCATCACATTTACCCCAAGTTTAAAACTCGATACTGTTTAGACATTTACGGTGGGATAAGATGTGACCAAATGCGCTTTTACTTGACGACTTAACAATTTTCTCTCCGCTCTGGTTTCACAATTTAACCATTTCCCGCACTCAGTCGCAAACTCACTTGTGCTACTTAAACAATTGCCACCTAAGTTTGTAGCTGACTTGCCCTAAGTTTAAGTCCACTTGTGTCAGGCTCATATTTAATTATTAAACATTTACAGTAGGCTACGAGCAATTAAATATTTATTCAAACAAAAATGCGTGGGTGTATCTTCAGCTCACATCGCAAAGTTTGTGGGCGTCGACACAGACTGCCGTCCCTGTGGCGTCGCATCGACCCCGCTTGAGGGCAGGCTGCAAGCACCACTTGCTGCTGCTGCTTCCGGGCAAGGCTGCTTCCCTTGAGATACATTATAAATCTAGTGCTTATTCCACTCATCTGTCTGATGATAAGTGTGAGTGATCATATTTCAGTACCATCAACACACCTCTTCTTATAGAAAGATACACGAAATTGAAATGCGTCTGCCTACTGTAAAATTGAAAACTTTTAATGGAATGTAAATGTGTCTCTTCTTACAGAAAATGATGTATACAGGGTGTTACAAAAAGGTACGGCCAAACCTTCAGGAACATTCCTTATACACAAATAAAGAAAAGATGTTATGTGGACATGTGTCCGGAAACGCTTAATTTCCATGTTAGAGCTCATTTTAGTTTCATCAGTATGTACTGTAAATTTTCACAATCAACATGTGTGGGCTGACGAGAATCCGCACGCAATTGTGCAATCACGTCATCAACACAGATTTTGTGTGAACGTTTGGCCAGGCATTGTTGGTGATGCCTTGATTGGGCTCCATGTTCTTCCACCTACACTCAATGGAGCACGTTATCATGATTTCATACGGGATACTCTACCTGTGCTGCTAGAACATGTGCCTTTACAAGTACGACACAACATGTGGTTCATGCACGATGGAGCTCCTGCACATTTCAGTCGAAGTGTTCGTACGCTTCTCAACAACAGATTCGGTGACCGATGGATTGGTAGAGGTGGACCAATTCCATGGCCTCCACGCTCTCCTGACCTCAACCCTCTTGACTTTCATTTATGGGGGCATTTGAAAGCTCTTGTCCACGCAACCCCGGTACCAAATGTAGAGACTCTTCGTGCTCGTATTGTGGACGGCTGTGATACAATACGCCATTCTCCACGGCTGCATCAGCGCATCAGGGATTCCATGCGACGGGTGATGGATGCATGTATCCTCGCTAACGGAGGACATTTTGAACATTTCCTGTAACAAAGTGTTTGAAGTCACGCTGGTACGTTCTGTTGCTGTGTGTTTCCATTCCATGATCAATGCGATTTGAAGAGAAGTAATAAAATGAGCTCTAACATGGAATGTAAGCGTTTCCGGACACATGTCCACATAACATATTTTCTTTCTTTGTGTGTGAGGTATGTTCCCTGAAAGTTTGGCCGTACCTTTTTGTAACACTCTGTATAATGCAGACGCAACAGCTCGCTGTAGAGAATTATATACTGAGGTGACAAAAGTCATGGGACAGCTTCTAACACCGCATCGGACCTCGTTTTGCCCGGCGTAGTGCAGTAATCGATGTGGCGTGGACTCAAAAAGTCACTGGAAGCCCCTGCAGGAATATTGAGCCATGTTGTCTCTACAGCCGTCCATAATTGCGAAAGCGTTGCCGGTGCAGGAATTTGTGCACGAACTGATCTCTCGAGTATGTCCCATAAATGTTCGATGGGATTCATGTCGATCGATCTGTGTGACCAAATCATCCGGTCGAATTGTCCAGAATGTGCTTCAAACCGATCGCGAACGATTGTGGCTCGGTGATATGGAGCATTGTCATCCATAAAAATTCCGCCGTTGTTTGAATGCAAATGGGCTCCCAGCAGCGGAATGTAACCATTTACAGGAATTGATCGGTTCACTTGGACCAGAGCACCTAGTCACTTCCGTGTAAACACAGCTCGCACGATTATGGAGCAACCACCAACTTGCACAGTGCCTTATTGAAAAACTCGGTCCATGGCTTCGCGAGGTCTGCGCCACACCCCAATCAGCTCTTACCATCTGAAATCGGGACTGATCTGATCAGGTCACTATTTTCCAGTCGTCTAGGGCCAACCGATACAGGAGAGGCGCTGCAGGCGATGTGTTAATACCAAAGGCACTCGCTTCGGTTATCTGCTGCCATAGCCCATTAACGGCAAATATCCTAATGGATATGTTTGTCGTACGTCCCACATTGCTTTTTGCGGTTGTTTCAAGCAGCGATGCTTGTCAGTTAGCACTGACAACTCTACGCAGACGCCACTGCCCTTTCTTCTTAAGTGAAGGCCGTCGGCCACTACGTTGTCCATGGTGAGAGGCTTTGTATTCTTGTCACATTTTGGATCTTAGAGTGTTGAATTCCCTAACGATTTCCGAAATGGAATGTCCCACGTGTCTAGCTCCAAGTACCATTCTGCTTTCAAAATCGGTTAATTCCCGTCTTGCGGTGATAATGACGTCGGAAACTTTTTTGCATGAATCACCCGACTACAAATGACAGCTCCGCCAATGCACTGCTCTTTTGTACCTTGCGTACGCGATCTGTGTATGTGCATACCGCTACCCCATTTGTCACCTGAGTGTATATGGCAGGACTGAAATAGAGAGAAAGGAAACGAGTGACTAGAGTATAACGGGACAGTTACGTGTTCATGTAACAGCTAAGCAATTTCCTCGCACCCCTCTGCTGTCGCAACTTGCGTGATTGACATCCTAATTCTGGAAACTAAGAGCTCACTTCCCCTAAGTTTAAGATGATGGAATACAAAAATTCAAATGTCCTAAGTTTAAAATGCGAAATTCATTTTTCCTATGTTTACCGTAGCATGAAATTAAAAAATCCTCTTACGCTACGTTTAAAATAGCGCGATGCCCACTGTTTGTCCGAAATACAGTGCTTGTCCTAAGATTAACACTGTATAGCTCAGTGGTGCGACCCAGCCGGTGTCAGTAATTTTACTGTCATGTGCATGTGTGGTAGGATAGTAATGGGGACGGTATACACTTGTGTTCTATCTGTTCTCATAGAACTCACAAGTACTCCTAGTGCTGCACTGCTGCTGTCGCACTGTGCCAGGCAGACCTTTACAGTCAGTACTGACGTGCAAGTCAAGCACGACCCTGGCCAAGCTATCAAAAGAGCGCCACGGAGCACGTACCAACGCCGGCCGGCTGCAACCTACTCAGCGCTAATACTGCTCAGGGCCTCTGCAACGCACCACATCTGCGGTTGTTTCCCCTGCGCAATACGAGTGTGCTCGGCTAGCTCCGCATCATACAACTGGAATCCGTGCAGATACCTGTCATCTCATGCTTGCTAATTGCAGCTTCAGAGCTTTCACGAACCAACAAGCGTATCTAACTACGAACAGCAGAGGCCGCTACGACCCTGCTGACCACTGCTACTACAACACAATGTGCAGCAACGCAGTGGCATTTATAACACGAAAATGCACTCTATTTTCAAAATAACACGCCAATGTGAGACAACATGGTACTTGGGTTCCCTATTCGTACCACGCTTACCCACCATATCTTAGATACCATAAAAGAGGAAGCGGGATGGAATCGTGGTTGGTAGTCACAATTTACAATCAAGACAGTTTAGTGACATTAAGCCTTTGAAGAAATTTGACCATTACAAATTGTGGACGATCCACTAGATAAAGCTTTGCAAATACAGTTAGAAACCCAATGTATTTAGTGCAGTGTTGGCAGAAGAGCCAACACTGTGTTGCTAGAGGAGGCCGAAATGCACGCGTTTAATTACACGCTGACTGGCGTGAGGTCTGGAACAGTTAAGGGAATTAACAGTAGCAAATAAAGTACGTAGTTGATATAATACTTAACTTTAATCCACAATTGTAGAACATCTCTCGTTACGGTACATGCTTCACAATATTAATTATCAAATGCTATGGCGCCTTGCTAGGTCGTAGCAAGTGACGTAGCTGAAGGCTATGCTAACTATCGTCTCGGCAAATGAGAGCGTATTTGTCAGTGACCCATCTCTGGCTAAGTCGGCTGTACAACTGGGGCGAGTGCTAGTAAGTCTCTCTAGACCTGCCGTGTGGTGGCGCTCGGTCTGCAATCACTGACAGTGGCGACACGCGGGTCCGGCGTATACTAATGGACCGCGGCCGATTTAAAGGCTACCACCTAGCAAGCGTGGTGTCTGGCGGTGACACCACACTTCGTACTCAAACAGTCCCTTAAGAGCGAGCTATAAAAAACTTAATGTGCCAGACATTTATAGAAACCTTAAGCATAGCAATTATCAATTACTTCACAAAGCCACTTCATCAAACTCCTTAAAACCAGTTATTACATTAAGAAGGCCACACTTAAAACATTCATCATTAAAATACCCTTATAACTTACTACTTCAATCCGTTACTGGAGCACTTGTTAAAAGGTCAATTACAAACTTAACGTTGTCGGTCACTAATACCTCTCGCTTTATTTTCCCTTATTAAGAAAACAGAATTACCGACGAACTTCAGAAATTCAAACTCCCATATAGGATTTCCCTCAAAATACATATAATGAAAACAGTTACCAATAAAGGGTGACTTATTTACACTTCAACACCAGTGCCCAGCTAGGATACAATTACATAACATGATAGAACCCCTTACATAAAAAACTACAGCAGAAACACTGATCTTTAAAAATGAATGTTCACGTGCTCAGACGTGTTAATGAAAGAGTACTAAAAGAGCTGCGCAAGGAACTCAGCAGATGCTATGGAATTTAAAGTTTGGCCAGTTTCCAGTCGCTAATATTTAGGGAAACAGGTTGGTATAAGAACATGTTACATACAATACGTATTTAAATATCTACCAGCTTAACCCGCGTTGGTGGAAGGAAGTTAAATAGTAAACTTGCGAAGGCGGTATTTGAACAACAACCGGTAGTGGCCAGGTTCTTAAACAGTGCCAGGCCTAGACTTCGGATGACATTTAACTCCCCACCAAGGCGCTGGCACAATCAAAGGTTTTTGTGCGAATCACAAAGACATTCAGTAACTCTGAAACACAGAAATATTCGGCAGAATCTTTGACTCGATATATGGGTAAGCATGTAAAGGAACACGTTACACTACTGACAAATTCGCAACTTTGACCTTAAGCTCTTTACATATGGACAACTGTATTAATAGAGTGCAAACTTTTAAAACGCCAACATAAAATCATTTGACCACAAGAAACACAGGCCACTAGTAAACTTCTGAGGAAGCTTTCAAATTTCGGCAACCATTTAACTAGGCCAACTGAACTCTGCCACACCATCTTAAACTTCGACTATGAAAGTCTCACCATAATAATAAAATTTAAATGCCTCTGAGTGCGTCGGTCAACAAAACACAATTACGACCATTTACTCATATCACGTACACAATACGGAGGAGCAGTTTCCACAGCTTCACCGCTTCACTTCAAATTTTGTTCCCAGCGAAGTCACAGAATTTGTGTCTCCAAGCTTCCCATGTCGCCAAAACGCCCGACCAACATCACGCCACAACTTACATCGGTCCTGACGCTCTTTCGGCAGCCGTTGACACTCGTCTCACAGCGAATGTCAAGAGATCTCGAGGGTTACCCGTCGAAGGCTAACAACCAAATCGTTTCGCCCGCCAACTCAGAAGATAAGACACGTGAAAGGCAAAGATAGCTTAGCTCAACCACAATCGATCTCAACGATACATGAACAAAATAACACTGGCACCAGCTCGCCACGGCTCAAAACACTTACGGTATTTGTAAGTAAGGCTCTTTCTCATTTGGGACGCATATTCGACTTCTTAACGAGATATTCATACAAGAAGTATTTCACGTAGTTCAGTAACTTACATCCTATACATACCGAGCTGACACCGAGACTATCAACCTATCTTTCCAAATAAACGAATCTGAAAGGACAACGCAACCCCAATATTATAGCGGAATTTCGCCACTTTTACCAGAGTCTGGTTAATAGTTTTTTACAAGTAAGTCACAGTCAGAATCGAATTCGGTGAAAAAATGTACTGTCCACGACAGATGGCAGTTTTATTGTGTAACTAACACAGATTTTTGTTGTACTTACCTCTTACGCTTAGATAAATCGTTGGGTCAGTATTGCCTCACATTTCTACGGTACCCAAACTGATATTCCCCGAGGTCGGCTTCTATCAGTTTTTCCATTCGTCTGTAAAGAATTCGCGTTAGTATTTTGCAGCTGTGACTTATTAAACTGATAGTTCGGTAAATTTCACATCTGTCAACACCCGCTTTCTTTGGAATTGGAATTATTATATTTTTCTTGAAGTCTGAGAGTATTTCGTCTGTCTCATACATCTTGCTCACCAAATGGTAGAGTTTTGTCCTGGTTCTCCAAAGGCTGTCAGTAGTTCTAATGGAATGTTGTCTACTCCGGGGGCCTTGTTTCGACTCAGGTCTTTCAGTGCTCTGTCAAACTCTCCTCGCAGTATCGTATCTCCCATTTCATCTTCATCTGCATCCTATTCCATTTCCATAATATTGTCTTCAAGTACATCGCCCTTGTATAGACCCTCTATATACTCCTTCCACCTTTCTGCTTTCCCTTCTTTGCTTAGAACTGGGTTTCCATCAAAGCTCTTGATATTCATGCAAGTGGTTCTTCTTTCTCCAAAGGTCTCTTTAATTTTCCTGTAGGCAGTATCTATCTTACCCCTAGTGAGATAAGCCTCCACATCCTTACATTTGTCCTCTAGCCATCCCTGCTTAGCCATTTTGCACTTCCTGTCGATCTCATTTTTGAGACGTTTGTATTCCTTTTTGCCTGCTTCATTTACTGCATTTTTATATTTTATCCTTTCATCAATTAAATTCAATATTTCTTCTGTTACCCAAGGGTAAATCAGGAGGACCTATGATCCATGGAACTCGTTGTCACCGTGAGGAAGATGAACGTAAGTACATTACGTATAGACATAATGAGTGCTGATTTGTAGTATTCTCTTGCTTAGGACAATGGAAGCATTGAAATGTAGGTGTGCTGTTCATGATTTCGGTCACTCACTTGCAGATAAATCTTTCTATCAGATTGGAGCACATTGTATGTGACCTAAAGCAGTTACTCAATCACTCCACACAGTCACATGTCTAAGATTACAGTCTGCGGCCTGACGGAAGTAGAGTTAAAGCCTTGCACCGACAAGCGCTGCAAATACCTGTAGAGATGGAAGAACAGTCTTACTACATAACAGACGAACGTTGACTATTGAACACAAATAACAGTGCTGTACACTCATGCGGAAGTGTCGCAAAAGACATGCAATGAGTCAATCGTCAAGTGCAGACGTCAAACGTTCCCATGCGTTTTAAACATCATTTATAATTAAAACAGGTTTTAACAGCATTAGTCTGCTGGGTACACACGTAGAAGTATGATACAGACATTAAACCTTCCCGCATGATATCTAAATCATTTCAGATGAGTGCAGGTGTGGTTGCTTCAGGAAGGGTATTTGTGCAGGAACCCTGCACTCTGCGTGGTGGCTTAGGATTATCGACAGGTCCAGCATGGTTCCAGTTTCTAGAGGAATCTGGCACCACGTGTTTACACATTTCTAATTTATAATATTAAAAGCCAAGATAGCTTGTCTTAATCCTCCTGAGTTGTTGTTCATGCAACATCTTTACTGAAGCACCTGTTTTTGCTCCTGAACTCCTTATTGCTGGATATTATGTTTTGCAAGTTTTATATATTTGAAAAACCAGTGTGGAGCTGTGTTATTACAAATGGAGCATTTTCTCAGTATGTTGATGAGACTGATGAGTAATTGTATTTCTGGGAGATCTGAGAATCTGAAGATGACAGCTAGTTAAACTCGAAACTGGTGATGAAATAAACTATTTCACACCAAGCGATCTTGCCTTTTAGTATTATAAATTACAACATGAGCAAATTATATTTACACACTTCATGTAAAATATGGATGCAACGCTGATGTCCAGTAGGATCCCAAATGTGTTCAGAGTAAACGAGTTTGATGAATAAGACAACAGTGTGATTGCTCCTCAAACAACTGTGACGTAATTTGAGCTTTGTACCACTGACAGTTACAGGCACACTTGTCACTTCCAAGGCTGTGAATTCTGGGGGATAGTAGGCGAAACGGCTGTGTCTGCAGACTTGGGACGATTCTACAAGCCTGCTAGTTTGTGGGACATTGAAATATGTCGACTGTTGTTAGACTTTGAAATACTTGTGACAATCAATGAACGTGGAGTTATTCAAGGTTTCAGGGATTTTCACTTTATTGTGACTGTTCTGAAATAGTTTTGAATCTAGACTCCGAACATATTATGTGAAGCTGGAATATGGATGGAAACTGAACCATTCATGCGTTGATCAGTGGCTATTTAAACTGCATGTAACTAGCTATGGGTGACTGTGCTGTGCTGAGGAATTAACAACTGCTATGGAGTGATAATGCTAACTTACGCTATTGCACCATGGAGACTACATGGTATTTCATTCCATAAATCTACATGTTACAGCATACTCATAACAAATTGCCCTCTTGCTACAGTGAAATTGTAACAAAATGTTCTATATTACAATTAATTGCCTAAGAAAACTGTAAAAAAATCATCTGGTACAGCGAAATTATGACAAAATGCTCCATGTTATGACAAAATCTGTAACAAAATGCCCATATTGCAGAAAAACTGTAACAAGTTGTCCCCATGTTTCAGAAAAAAATTGTAACAAGTCACCTCTCAATACACCTACATGTTGTATAGCTTTATGTAGAGCACTCTCGAAAGTTACTATTATCAATATGTATAACTTCAATGTTCAACCCTCGAAGGCTGACAGTTTCACTGGATTCCAGTACAGCATGTGGTGAGGACCACCCAAACAATGAAAATATACAGCAATGAGAAGTTACATAGTGCACTCGCTTTCGGGAATACACATTCAGAAAACTGATGTATGCTAGCAAGACCATCCAGAGTATGGTGGACGAGCATACTGAGTGGTGTCCTTATATATACAAGTCTTAGAGAATGATTTGGTGAAGACTTACAGAGCTCTCCCATTAGAGCATTTCAGAAGAAATTCGCTACGATTGTAACGTTTGAACACAGTAAACCACTTAGACATGTACAAACATGACTTTTTGCGGATGATCTCCCCTATATTCTTGCCCAGAGGGTAGTAACCTGCATGCACCTGACAGTTGTTTGTAGCTAACCTACTTTCCCCAATACTGTTTCAAGTCTGCAGACACGTTATTCATTCAATAGGAATGGGATACAGTAAATCACTTAGCAGCGTTGTCCAGTACATGTATGTCTGAAAGAACAGACACTGCTGACGATTTACAGCCATATTAACTACATGAAACGCATGCATATCTGAAGGACATTTGCATAGAATTAGACAGACATCGTAAAATACGTAACAGGCACTGCAATAATTATATCTCACTCCAAAGCAAACGCAAAAAGAGGAGCTAAACATTGTCTCGTTCTCCGTGGAGGAATCACAAAATGTGTGAGCCAGTATGGCACAAGACACTAAGGCATATGGAAGTCTGGACTAGCGCCGGAGGTACACCCGAACAGCCGAAGTGGTTAAGGTGACCGCTTGTGATAAGCAGGAAATGCGTGAGCGAGACCCAGACCGGCACACATTTTCATGTGTTTCTAGTAAACCGTACAGCTGATGTATTGTCGTATTCGCAAGTTACGAATACATTTCATGTACAAAATAAAAGTACTAGATGGATTTTGAGAGGTAACAGATACTTGAGAATCACAGACCTACACCACGATTCCCGAACGCATCAGTTAGAAATAGCAGTGCAGAAACTATCGACGAATCTATGTAGTAAGCTTGATGAGATACGTGGAGTAATTAGACGGCTGGAACACAGGAACACAGAGACACAAAGAATCCACGTTCCTGGCAACGATTAAGACTTCTTAAGACGCTAGCCCGCATGGTGCAAAAAATAAAAAAAAAATGTATAAGAACATTGTCTCAGACGCAAGCTGCGGCTCAAGAACTCCTTCTCTAAAGCGAAATAAAGTGTACCCACAGCTCTTACACAGAGCGATAAAGTAAAGGTCGCCTGGAAGTGATAGGGTTAAGACACACTTGATAATAAAAGAAGACGAGGAAACATTCCAACGACAGTATGGGCTGCAAATGGGGGAATCCACTGACGTAAGCGACTTCCACAAAGGGCAGATTGCTATAAGCTGCTGCCTGGGAACGGCAAAGCTGGTCAGCCTGTTCACATGCTACTTTCGTGAGCACCTGTTAAAGTGGTAGAAAGTGGATCGAACTACAAGCAAGTGACAAGGTGTTGGACGTCCACACCTCTTTGCAGAATATGGAAGTCAAAGTAAAATGACATAAACATCGACTTGTGGCAGATATGATGACAGATCAATACTGGTGCATACACAACTGTTTTGGACCATATCGTTCAGTGTAAATTATTGAACATGGTTCGCCACAGCAGACAAGCTCTTCGTGTTCCCATACTGACCCAACAACATCGTCAATTACGATTGGAGTGGGCACATGATCATTGATATTGGACAGTGGATCAATGGAAAATGTGTCGTCTGCCTGGATGAATCACGTTTCTTGTTACACCAGGTCGATGGTCATGTCCGGTTACATTGTTCTCTAGATGAATGCCTCTTCGAAACATGCACTCGGCCACGGACACATATCGATGGGGGCAGTTTTATGCTACGGGGACGTTCCCTTGGGCTACCATGCATCATGGTAGCACAGGCTTTGTGAGCATTATTGCGGGCATCTTGTATCCTTTCAAGCTTGATGGCTTCCCCTTCGGCGATGGTATCTTCCATCACGAACCCTGCTAGCTTGATCTGAGTGGTAGTGAACTGGTGTTTAAGTCTTGTCCAAAAAATTCGTCTGATCTGAACCTGATGTAGCGCATCTAGGACGTTATCGGGCCTCAGTTCGTTGCCTACAAACCACCGGTCAGTAATTTACGTGAATTGTGTGACCTGGCGCAACATAATTCCAGAAATACACCAACGATTTGCCAAGTCTATGCCACGCAGAATCGGTGCCAAAGGTCGACCAAAATGCTATTGAGCGGGCGCTCATAATGTTTCGTCTCAGCAGCGTATTCCAAACTTGGACAGATTCTTATATGGTGCCGTGTTTTTATGATTTATTGGTAGTTCGTGATCTTCTCTATGGTTTCACTGTTTTGTTAGACTCTACACGTAACCTTTTAACCTGTTTTTGTTAACTGATCAGTGGAAGATTCTTTACAGAAGTATGGCATCATGTCTGTGTTTTTCGAAAAGTTAGCATCTATTTAGAACGGAGCACAATTCATGAAAATTTTTTTTTTTAGATTGCTTACTGGCTAAAACAGAATACTGGGCAACTGAATGACTCCAGATGTGTCCATGCAGACAGTTACGGTCACTGTTCGCAGCACCATCCTTGTCTTCTTACGTGCAGGAGCTGTCCCAACGCAACACGTTCTGACCAGCTTTCGATGTGGCGTTTCATACTTATAATTCTATGCAAGTATTTATGCATCATCGTAGATCCACAGTCTCATTGGGTCCTTCGTTAGTAATCAAATTTATCTCTTTATTCCCTCATTTTTTGTTTTAATGCATCAAATTTATCCAAGGGCCCCACCAAAAAAGTACGTTTTACAACGGAATGATACTACTCAAAGAAGAAGTACAGAATCTGCAAGCTATAGAGCAATTCGTTTCATTTCAACTAACAGATACCTATTTCATAAAAGTCACTTCAATTAAATTCGCAAATACATAACCGAAAGCGAAACTACACAGGCTACGTTACAAATGATCTCCCTTTTGAGAATGAGTGACGGAACTGTGAACTAGATCTGCAAATTAAAAGTTGAAACTGTGAAAATATTTCTAACAACAATTGTAGTCTACTTGAATGTCATAAGATGATTGCTCAGAAGGGAAATACAAATAAATAAAGTAAAAAGATACAGAATTTCCAGTTTTTGACCTGATAAATAAGGAGGTACTAATCTCCCGAAGAAATAGACCTCGCTGGTTGACCGCTTCTGGCACTCTTCAAGCGAAATAATAACATCTAGCAGCTAGAACCAAAGAGATGACACCCTAAATCCTAGCAAATAATAAAGAGTTAAGTGCGCGATTGTCTGAGAAGTAGCCTACGATTCTGGCCTTGAAATATGAGTGTGGAAGCTGAGAAGTCCATCTGTTGCATGTTTTGATAACCGTAAATCTCAGCTGCACAGCACGTGATGAACAAACATTGCAGCAGACAGCGTGTATCAGCTCCTGTCATTGACTGTGTTACGTCTACATTCGATTCATCTATAGCGGATTTAGAAATTCCTCTTAAAGCTCTTACGATATGTGGGACGCGCTAGGTGGATAAGGTATTGAACAGGAACACAGGTCTGGAGACGTAACGTTTCGTGCTATGGAATTAAACTCGTAAAAGCCTGTGTTCCATATTCGTCCCTGTGCTGACTGAAAGAGTGATAGGTGTTTAGTCATAAAGTCTTAACTATTACTCTGAACAAAATAAGGTGATGGAAGTAATGTTTTGTTTGTTTTCACGTACATGTATTCAGTCTGGGTAGAAACTGAAATCACCGCACCGCAACAGAGGCCTACGTATAAACATGGAGGCCCCTGGGAAAGTACATTAAATGCAGCCTCCGTTACCTCGTGCACATTACCTCTCCCCATTTCCATCTCCTTCGTCTCTAATGATCTAGTTGTCGACGTGATGTTTAACACTTATCTTCCATTTTTTCTAATTCCTTCCCCCAATTCTCATCTCCCCCCCCCCTGCCTGCCCCTTCCCAGCAGCATACGTACACACACTAAACATCACACTCTGGACGCTCTCCTTTGCCTTCAGTGAAACAGTGAAATAAGTAACGAAGAGTTAAAAACGCTCATTTTTAATATTATCAGAACAATTTATTTCTTGTTTATCATTATATGAAACATCTATTCGCCACTAAATAGTTGCAAATAAGAAATACTGCGCACTTTTAAAGATACATTTGAATTAAATTTAAAACCATACTTTTTCTTACGATAATCTGTTTATTCGTTAGATACCATCTTACATTAAGAACAAAAACATTACAAATAAATCAATTACAATACATAATAATCTCATAAAATGTCAAATAATGTCTACTACAGCACTGTAAGACAAAACAGGAATAAAAAGATAATTTCAAAGAAGCACCTAAGTATTAACTTTGTAGCGTTGCTCTTGGGGGGCGAAAAGAAAAAGAATTGTTATTTTTATATTTTTTGAAAAATGTCGAAAAAGTGAATATTTTATTGGGCCACTTGGGAACAGAATCAGGGATTGATTACACTATTATAATAGCATACGTTGAGTATTAAATACCCAAATAAGAGCAGCAGATTGATTTATTTGAGATCGTTCGGAAGAAACATTATCATTTCTGTGCATTTTTGCTGTCGTAATGTAGTCATACCCGGACCA
Source organism: Schistocerca serialis cubense (assembly GCF_023864345.2). Classification (NCBI taxonomy): domain Eukaryota; kingdom Metazoa; phylum Arthropoda; class Insecta; order Orthoptera; family Acrididae; genus Schistocerca; species Schistocerca serialis. Next base: position 552,851,137 of record NC_064638.1, on the reverse strand, counting down.
GAAGATGAAACTTTAAAAGAAATGCAACACTACACAATTAAAAAAGGAGTTGATTCAGAAATAATAGGAAAACGATAATGTTCCTCTGCCTCATGCTGTGTTCGGCCCATCAGAGTGATCGTAATTTCTGGTGATGAACTAACACAAAATAATTATCATTCAAGTAAATTAAGACATGGAAATCATCAAGGTTAATTTACTAAAATAAGCACACATCTTTAACACACATTTTTAATGCTACGTATCATTTCATATTAAATTACAATAGATGACCATTGTGGTATAAATACTTTATACATAACAGTCAAAATGTCTTCTTGATGCTGTCTGTTCGTAATCAATTACAAGAAACTACACGTTTTCTGATTGTAAAAATAACAATAAGCATATTTACTGAATATTTTCACATAAAATATAAAATGCCTATGCGGAACGCAGCAAGTCCGCGTCCGCCTTTCATGGAGTACAAACAGTAAAAGGTGAGGCGCCCAATGCCTCATTTGTCTTGAAACTAAGAATCCTTTTTTATATCATTAATCGATACATCTACATAGAGACTTGCAGGCACCGCCCAAGAACGGCAAAGATAAAGAATAATAGGTTCTGTCGCTGCTATGCGATGGTTCATTTCTTTTATTTTACAATTGTTCGATAACATTAGGCCATCAGGCGTTTACTATTGAGCGTATATTAATGTTTGTGGGACGAAAATTACTAATATTACAACTTCCACGTAAAAATGTAAACCACTAATGAAATGTATGTGCAAAGTAACCTGAATTCGTGTCCTAAATATTTTATATATTTCTAATTTTATTTTAGTATGTTGGGATTGTTTCATCTACATCTACGTGATTACTCTGCTATTCACAATAAAGTGCCTGGCAGAGAGTTCACTGAACCACCTTCATGCTGTCTCTTCACCGTTCCACTCTCGAACGGCAGGCGGGAAAAACGAACACTTAAATTTTTTCGTGCGAGCCCTGATTTCTCATATTTTATCGCGATGATCATTTCTCCTGTATAGGTGGGTGCCACCAGTATGTTTTCGCAATCGGAGGAGAAAACTGGTGATTGAAATTTCATGAGAAGATCCCGTCGCAACGAAAAACGCTTTTGTTTTAATGATTGCCACTCCAATTCACGTATCAAGTCTGTGACACTATCTCCCCTATTTCGCGATAATACAAAACGAGCTGCCCTTCTTTGTACTTTTTCGATGTCATCCGTCAGTCCCACCTGATGCGGGTCCCACACAGCACAGCAGTACTCCAGAATAGGGTGGACAAGCGTAGTGTAAGCAGTCTTTTTGGTAGACCTGTTGCACCATCTAAGTGTTCTGCCTATGAATCGCAGTCTTTTGTTTGCTGCACCAACAATAGTATCTATGTGATCGTTCCGATTTAGGTTATTTGTAATGGTAATCCCTAAGTATTTAGTTGTATTTACAACCCTCAGATTTGTCGGACTTACCGCGTAATCGAAATTTAGCTGATTTCTTTTGGTACTCATGCGAATAACTTCGCACTTTTCTTTATTCAGGGTTAATTGCCACTTTTTGCACCTTACAGATATCTTATCTAAATCATTTTGCAAGTCGTTTCGATCATTTGATGACTTTGCAAGACGGTAAATGACAGTATCATCTGCAAACAATCTAAGACGGCTACTCAGATTGTCTCGTATGTCGTTAATATAGATCAGGAACAATGGAGGGGCTATAACACTTCCTTGGGGAACGCCGGATATTACTTCTGTTTTACTCGATGACTTTTCGTCTATTACTACGAACTGTGACCTTTCTGACATGAAATCACGAATCCAGTCGCACAACTGAGGCGATACTCTGTGGGCACCCAGTTTGATTAGAAGACACTTGTGAGGATCGGTGTGGAAAGCCTTCTGGAAATCTAAAAATATGGAATCAATTCATAATGTTCGAATACAGTATATGTTCTAAAACCCTACTGCAAATCGACGTTAGTGATATAGGCCTGTAATTCAGCGGATTACTTCTACTTCCCTTTTTGGGTATTGATGTGACTTGAGCAATTTTCCAGTCTTTAGGTACGTATCTTTCTGTGAGCGAGTGGTTGTATATAACTGCTAAATATGGATCTATTTTATCAGCATACTCTGAGAGGAACCTGACTGGTATACAGTCTGGACCGGAGGCCTTGCCTTTATTAAGTGATTTAAGCTGCTTTGTTACACGGGGATATCTACTTCTATGTTTCTCATCTTGGCAGTTGTTCTTGATTGGAATTCAGGAATATTTACTTCGTCTCCTTTGGTGAAGGAGTTTCGGAAAACCGTGTTTAATAACTCTGCTTTAGTGGTACTGTCATCAGTGACTTCACAGTTGTTATCGCGCAGTGAAGGTATTGATTGTGTCTTGCCACTGGTGTGCTTTATGTATGACCAGAATCTCTTTGGGTTTTCTGCCAGATTTCGAGACAGAATTTCGTTGTGGAAATTATTAAAAGCATCTCGCATTGAAGTACGTGCCGTATTTCGAACCTCTGTAAAACTTTGCCAATCTTGGGGATTTTGCGTTTATTGATAGAAACTATTATGTAGGCAAGCTTCTCCAGTTTGGTGTTAAAGTATTTCCTGTTTACTCCATTTACATTTGTTTATTGTTCATTTTTTTAAAAGTTTTTACATTACGTTACCACCACACAGACAAAGATGTCATTCACAGTGCATTTGTGCTACAATCTAGATGTGTGACTTCTTTTCCAATGTCGTTTACACACATTGTAACTTGTTTGGTGACAATAGTCAGTAAATGTCTGATGATGACCTTGTAGGCCGAAAACCGGTTAACACAATAAATTAATACTGTAAAGCAAGCTAGCGCTTTTAATTTATTATGACGTTGTTCTGCCAAGATCCGACGGAAGATTCAGTTAACAGGAAAACATGAGAAAATGTGCCTCCAATGCAGAATTATTCGTTTTTTACATTAGACTTCTGAGACAAGTAGCAAGGTCAGCACAACTCACTTGGTTCAACAAACATTGTTTGCAGCGTAAAATTATGCCAAAGTACGTCACCATAAAGAGAGGAGGAACATATGCCGCTGCAAATAAAGCCGTTGAGGTCACAAGATACGCGTGGATAAAGGAAGAAATGAAGAAATGATATCGCGGTTGTGTCAACGTGTCTACTCGTTTAATGTTTTGATCGTGAAGTTTGTCAGAGTGTGAGATATGTCTTTGTGACAATGCACTCCTAACCCCAAACTGAAAAAAAATCCAACGAATCTATCGAATTTGGTTCTGTCGTCAAATGAAGAAAAAGTGCTTGAGAGCGGTTTTAAATGTGCTCCCTCCCATCCTCCATCTGAAAAACAACTAGATATTATGAAAGTAGAGACTGAATATGCCGTAACGAAAGACGCCTCTGCAAAATATTTAGTTGCTAATGCACTAAAGAAAGGAACCAGACACGAGCGTAACATCCTACGGGCTATTGATTTTCAAACCCTCAAGACCTTAAAACAGAAATTACATCAGCAAGAGATCATTGCTAAGAAATCTAATAAAGCCAGCAGGATTGTGCTTTTGAAGAAACGTGATTATGTTGATAAAGTTAACGATTTCTTCAGTTCCAAATGAGTCAAAGTATTTCCTAAAGACCCTACTAAATTATTCGAAAATAATGTTACGTGTACAATGAATCCATGCAAAAGCATATCTCTGATTTTGAAGCAAAACGTTTAACTAATATGAACCCAGTGCCTCCTAAAATGTACGGTCTTTCTAGACTGCATAAACAAGGTGTTCCTATTCCTCCAGTTGTATCATCATTCACTGCTCCATGTTACAAACTAGCTGGTAAACCGGACACCTTAATTAAGAGCAAGACCACATTCAAGCCAAACAATGGTATTTCAAACTATGTGGGCCTTCTAAATAACATAAAAGGTATGTCTGTCTCACACAGTGATAAATGAGTATCCTTTGATGTCTACAGTTTCTTTTCCAATATACCAGCAGTGGAATGCATTAATTTTCTGACGGTTGATGTACAGGTCTAATGTCAATTCTGTGGAATTAAATGACTTGAGACTGGTTACTCAGACATGCTTAGCACAAAACAACTTCCAGATCCAAGGGACTCTGTATAATTAGTTAGATTGCTTAGTATGGATTCCCCTCTTAGTCCGCTTTTGGCTGAAATATTCATGGGCCATTCTAAACAACATTGTCTGAAAAGAGAACCTTTGTGTGCAAATATTAAATATTAATTTAGATATATGGGTAATGTGCTGGGTGTGTGTACTGGCACTACAAGACAGCTCAATATATTTTTGCGAAAGCTAAACAGTCAAAATAAAAATCTATAAAATTCCTAAATCTCACCATTGATATCAGTACACAGACACATTGTTTCAAAATTTATAGAAAAACTACAACTACAGACACAATAATACCTACTTGCTCGCAACACCCCATAGCTCACAAACATGCTGCTTTCCACTCAATGGAACACCGTCTCACATCTCATGCAAAAAAGCACCATTTGTAAATTAGTCAGCTGCATCATGGAGATGGAGCTGTAGCGACCGTTCTATAGAAATGGGAAGGCATTTTCTGAGGCGATTGGCGTTGTAATAGATGAAAAGCGCTAGTTTGCTTTTGTTCTACAGTATTAATTTATTGTGTTAACCGGTTTTCGGCTTACAAGACCATCGTTAGACATTTATTGACTATTGTCGTCAAACAAGTTACAATGTTTCTAATGGCACTAGAAAAGAAGTTACACATCTAGATTAAAGCACAAACGCACAGTAGATGAAATATTTGACAGTGTGGTGGTACTGAAACATAAAAAGTAGAAAGTTGAATAATAAAAAAAGGGGAAAACTTAAACACCAAACTGTAAAATCATCCCTACAACAGCTTATATTAATAAACAGAATCAGTATAACGAAATAAAATTAGTACTTGACAAGGCTGCTTCAAGAAGTATAAAACATGGAGAAAGAAAGTTATCAATTGTAACTACAGAATATATTAATAACTTAAGCAATATCAAATAGATAAACATAAATGAATAAATGCAGGAAAATGGATGACTGTGAGGGATCATATAGTAAATGTCATCTTTGAAGGTGTAAAAAGTTGAACAATATAGAAATATAAACGGAGCAGATAGGAAAAACGTTAATACTATACTCAAAAACTGTGCCCATATAACAGTCTGCATGAAAGAAATGAACCAAGTAAAATGAAAGCAGTACTTGGCGAGACAACTTCAAGAGGTATTAAACATGGAAAGTAATACAAGTACCAATTAAAAGAAAGATTTAAAAATTGTATCTACAGACTATATGGATTATATAGGCAATTTCTATTAGAAAAAAGAACTCAATGAATAGAGGAAAATGGGAGAATATTGAGGAACAGACAGTGTCGGAAGTAATGAAAAACTGAAAGGATTATGTGAAGTTTAGAAGAGGATAAGTATTAAGCTGTGTCCTGTAATTTAATATTAGATCTGAACTGTGAGCTAGATGTTGCCTAGTTTCCAAGACTTCCAGAAGATTGAGTTTTGGCCTTTGCTAAGTGAAGGACGTGGGACTCTGGCTGTTAGTTGTGATCCTCACTCAGTACATGCTCAGCAAATGTGGACTCAAAATCCTGCAACCTACAGCTGAGTTCGTGTTCAGCCAGGCTTGTTGCTATGTATCTGTCTGACTGATCAACGTAAGACTTGACACAGTCAGAACAGGTAATTTGGTATCTTATCTTTGCTTTTTAAAATAGGCTGGGCTGTGGTGTTGTTAACACAGTAGGAAATCCTATGCTTGTAGGATTTTTGTTGAAATCTGTGATACCTCTCCTAAATATGTTAATGTACACCACGCCTTGCATACAGTGGAAGGGCAGCAGGCGGGGTATAGAGGACGGGTATAATTTTCAGTTTTTGTTTCCTATGTAAGATGAGATCTATCAGGACTGGAAAGTAGCCACTGGTGGAGGGAATATATTTTATTCCATCTAACTCCACCTTAAAATCATCTGTGGACAGATATTCGTAACATACCCCTGTCTATTAAAATATTGCACGGTAGTTGAAACTCTTAACTTAGATGAAGAGGCAGCTACAAGCAAAATTTTTCTAACCACTAACTATCTGAAATTGCATAAATATCTGTTTTGCCCAAATGACAAGCTATGTTATTGAATATAAGTGTCATACCAAGCAACTCTGTTAATCACCATGAGTAAATGACAATTAAATGACACTTGTATACAGTCTCACACATCTCAAAGGAACCAATCTAAAAATACTTTATTGCTCCATGTTGAAAGCAGCTCCTGAGCAATTGCGGAATATACAACAGTAAATAAGGAATAAAGTACCTGCTGAACAATACGAAGTACAGACTTTCCTCTGTGGTCAAAGGCAACATTATGATGTATACGTTGAATCTATTTTTCAGCCTGACTTTTAATATGGCGCCTCTTCCACTCATGTTATTACATAAGCAGTATATCCCTGAACTTTAAAATGTTTATAGGATTTTAAAGTGTTTTCAGACTGTGAGCTACAACAAGAGAATATTGATTATGTGTTGTAAATATCGTTTCAATCAGTTGACACAATGAAAAACATGAAATATTAAAACATCATAACTGAATTTACATATAGCCATGTTTTCAAACTTCTTACACAGATAATTCAATGGTGAATGAAACGCTAAATATAAAGTGATCAGGTGCTTGGACTTACTAAATTACTGTGCCTGTGAAAATGTGGTGCGAATTTTAGATTAGTACGAAAATGACAGATATAGAAATAAACCTTCTGTGTAACTGTATAATTATTAATTGGAAGCATATGTAAGTTGTCAAATTTAGAAAGTACAGACAACATGTGCCAAATCAAAGAGTCGAACAAACCAAAAATATATGACAATAAGCACTCAACAAGAAATTGATAAAAATGTAAAGATTTACACAATGCACAAAACTGAGGTGTGCCTGATCTTTGAGCTTTATTTTCTTTTGGGACATCACAGGGGCAATGGGTTTCAATTCTGTCACATGAATATGGAATAAAATAACTGAAGTTGTAAGTAGGCTGTTTAGGTTTTTATATTGCTAACGCCACGTAGCGCTCTGTATGAAAATCACTGGCTGTGCTGTGTGCAGTCTGTGGCTGGTTTGCATTGTTGTTGGCTATTGTAGTGTTGGGCAGTTGGCTGCTAACAGCGCGTAGCGTTGCGCAGTTGGAGGTGAGCCGCCAGCAGTGGTGGATGTGGGGAGAGAGATGGCGGAATTTTGAAAGCGGACGAACTGGACGTGTGTCCATCAGAAAGAGTAAATTTGTAGTATTGGATGTCATGAACTGCTATATATACTATGACTTTTGAACACTATTAAGGTAAATACATTGTTGTTCTCTATCAAAATCTTTCATTTGCTAAGTATGCCTATCAGTAGTTAGTGCCTTCAGTAGTTTGAATCTTTTATTTAGCTGGCAGTAGTGGCGCTCGCTGTATTGCAGTAACTCGAGTAACGAAGATTTTTGTGAGGTAAGTGATTTGTGAAACGTATAGGCTAATGTTAGTCAGGGCCATTCTTTTGTAGGAATTATTGAAAGTTAGGTTGTATTGCGCTAAAAATATTATGTGTCAGTTTAGTGTTGATCAGAATAGGTAAAGAGCGAAATGTCTGAGTACGTTCAGTTTTGCTCAGCTGTTTGAAAATCAAATAATGTAAGAGGTTTATCAGCACACTAATTCAGAAATTTTTCTAAGGGGACGTTTCATATGTCAACCCTTAGCCAAGGATACCTCACTGGAATCTTCTGATTTTTTCTTGTAGTTTGTGTAATTAGTGTAGCTTTTGTTTATTGCTAGCACGTAATTGTAGAGAGAATCTCCTTTGTAGCTGCAGTCTTTCATTGTTGTACAGTAAAACAGTTGTGGCATGCATGTAGATTTGCACCAAGTATTTCGCAGCTGCGCTTGCGATTACCTAGATATTATTTTCAGTGGTATGTTAATGTGTTTTTTTTTTTATTTTTGCTCTTCAAATGTGTTATCATGTGAAATATTGTGACAATAATGGCGTGTGAAAAACTTAATACTAGGCTCCAAAGTAAACTGAGAAATGACAGTGAAGACGAAAGCAGTGTGTTAGCGTCACCGTGTAATGAAGTAAATAATGTTCAACGTAGTACTTTGGTAATTGTGCATAGGGTAATGGAGCGGGCCGCAAACAATGGTGTGGACAGTGAAACAATTAGTGAACAGGGAGGCATTATCGATCGATCGGTCGGCAACAGCTCGCCTCAGGAATCCGAAATGACAAGACACAATCTCGCAAATACTGTAGATTCAGGTTTTGGGTCCTCACCGTTTCCTCAAATAAGTCAAAACACATTTTCTGCTTGTCAAAATGTGAATGTTGCCGGTGCAAATTCACTGCCGAAACTGAGGAACATGTTTCAGACACCAGTGCATTGTTATTACAATTAATACAACAAATGGGACAAAAGCTTCAAAAGTTAGACACAATGGAACAAAATCTTAAAACGTTAGACACAATGGAACAAAATCAGGGACAAACGCAGCAAAAGCTTCAAAAGTTAGACACAATGGAACAAAATCTTCGAAAGTTAGACACAATGGAACAAAATCTTCAAAAGTTAGACTCAATGGAACAAATGCATGAACAAACACGTGAAGATTTAACTGCAGAGTTACTTAAAATCGAATATAAATGTCGAAAAGTCTGTAATGACGTAAAAACACAAATTTGTGAGCATTTTCAATGTATTTTTTCGCGTCATGAAAATGCATTACAGAATCACGAAGCAACCATAAAAGAACTACAAACTATTGTTCATGAAAATCACGACACCTTGCAAGCTAAAATTGACTCAGTTGCATGTACCGATTCGGTTCCGCAACTTGCAAAAACTCAGGAAAACTTAAAGGACACAGTAGATACGATTTCAACACAAATGGACACTCTGAAACTTGGTTCAGAGAAACACACTGAGGAAATCAGTTCACTATCGGAGAAAGTAGCCGAACTGTCGGATCATTCTCTAACTTATCTACAAAGGTAGATGATGATCTGAATGACACATAGCCTTCACTGACACAGAAGTGTATGAACAATTTAGAAAATTCAAACAAAATCAAAATCAAAGCAATACACAGTATAAAAGAGAAATCCGGGAAGTATAAGATCAGCTGACACAGGTAATACAAGAATTACATATTTCAGAGGAGACTCGCGCTCCAACAAGGGAAGAGGGACTTAGAAATACGGGACAGCCACAAAATAATAACACAGGGCACTTCGGAAACTATGAAAGAAATTGGCAAGGTACACCGAATTTTGAGATGGAACCGCCGAAAAGAAGTAACAATGACCGATGTGCGAATCGCCGACATGATGATTTTGACCATAAGCTGTTCATTACTACACGTAAATTCAAAACATTTAAGAATTCTGGCAATGACATTCATCCACAAGCATGGCTCCATCAATTCTCTCATTGTTTTCCTCCCAACTGGTCATTGGAGCACAGGTTAGAATTTATGTGTGGCTACTTAGAGAATGAACCAGCTGTAAGAATGCGATCGGTCATTCACTACTGTCACAGTGAAGGAGAATTTTATCATGCCTTCCTCTCAGCATATTGGTCTCAAACTACTCAAGACCGAGTAAAACATAGCATCATAATGATGAAACATTTCGAACAATCTGAATTTTCCAGTCTTGTCAAATATTTCGAAGACATGTTACATAGGAATCAGTATCTTTCAAACCCATACAGCCCCTCAGAACTCATCCGCATTTGCTTAATCAAATTGCCTGAACATTTACGACATATTATTTTGGCAGAACGTTGCAAAGACGACATTGAAGCTTTTCCTTTTCAGGGACAGTTACAAGAATTGGAAATTGACACTGAGCACAACAATTACAGGTCACATCCGTCACAATTCCGCGATGACAGAAATAATAACTGGACACGACAAGGTTATTCTTACAACGTAAATAGTGACAAAAACAGACACCACCCGTATGACAACCGTTGGCACAGTAATAAGAATTACAGGGAAGGATCACCTCTCCACGGTAATGACTATCACAGAGACAATCAGAGAAACAGACAGTATGGGAACCAAAATAATTATTATCAAGGGAGACAGAATAACTTCAGACGCAACGGTCCACCGTGCAGTTACGATTCCGGGAGAAATTCTCCACCACAATACCGACAAAAAAGAAACTATGTAAGCTACCGACGTAACGACATACCCGAATTGCATCAGAACTGTTGGGATTCAAACAGGACAGGGCCCTCTCGACAAGGTTAATTTGTAGAAGTTTGGTCTCCTTATCCCAATAACGACGCGCGCCAAGAAAGAGACAGACAATGACTCGCACAGCAAGCAGCCACGTGCGCCGGCTGGCTCAAAGAAAAATAACATAGACTTTAACCTTGAGAAAAATTCCAGTATTCTTTACCGACGTATACCGCATGATAATTGCATTCAAGTTCAAACTCTGAGTACTATGAAAAGTAAAGGATTGCACCACACCTCACATGTAAGACCGCTTATTGAGAGATAACCTGCTTTTTAACTTAGTCTTTGCTATAAAATTTTTCACTTCACATTGCTAGTACTCTTTGTCACACTTAGAAACTGTTGATATGCAACTATGTTTTAAAATTAACTATCCAGTCTAGAACCTAGGGAACTTACTTAGACAGTAATTACGAATGCATTGTTATAGTGAACAGACGACACAGTGTTATTGTGTGTGAACGTTCTTGCTTGTTAGTTGCACGATTACGTAACGACTATAAGGCTCACATACTTAAAACATATACCGGTACTGCTAATGAGATTTTAATGCAACATTTGTTTTATTTGAAAATATATTATGGATTTAAAGTGCTTTCTGAGAGATACCAGATGACACAGTGGTTAGTTTACTTGACAGCTACTTAACACGACGCTACTAATGTGTGACACAGTTTACATGGTTGCTTTTGCGGTGTATCTGTTTCATATCTGCACAGTTTTTCTGAATTCTTCTGGAAAGGAATACATGTTTTAGTAGTAACTTTTGTGGTATAGCTACAATGAGACAGCCTTTTCTGTAGCACAACAATACATTACAGTACAGTACTTACTTCATCATGGCAATAAGCGTAACAACTACGATATCTATACGCATAGCAATTCACTTTGTTTATTACGAGGTAAGTACATTGACTTCTACAGAACTTTGCTTACAGACGACGATAATTGCGACATTTGGCACATTTTTTACCCTTAAGTAATGACAGAGATTGTCTTACAACAAGACGCACAGTTTAGCGCTATAGTACACGTATTTGAGTGATTGATTTTGTACTTAAAACATTTATTTTTAAAGATTTTTGAATTACAATGATACAAAGGTTTTCCGTGATACATCTCATTCCATTGCTGTAATCTGTAACACCTGAGGGTATAAATACACATAAATTACACAGCTATCTGATCATTTAACTGAGAGAGGCAAACATTTTTTGTACTACGTCAGTGACAGATGTTTACGTAATTACACAGTTGGATAACTTCACACTTATTAAAGTGCATTTCGTCTGTACTTTGTGAACTCTTCATATTTTATCGGAACCATTGTGATACTATGAGAGCTTTGAATGCTGTGTTTGGTATTGGATCATGGTTTTAAAGTAAGTTTGAGGTAGATGACACTATTGAAATGAGCAGAAAATTTTCTTTAGGTTTTGAAGTTATTGGAGGAAGCTACGACGATTTTGAGATTTGACTGAGGTGTTATGATGTTATTATTACGATGACGATGCGTATTATGCTGTTGAGGTATGTTTATGATCAATAAGCTGATGCTATATGAGGAATTTGATTACGCTACATATTTATTATGATGAAATATTGAAGAAGTGTCTACGAATATGTATATGTGTAATAAAGGAATAATGAGTAGTGGTTAGGGACTCTGGTTGTGAAAAAGGATGTTGGAAACCGAGAATCGTCCTTTAAGAGTTATGAAATGTGTGTATATGCGTGTTGTATCACAATGCCAGCGAAAATTTTTTGGACACTGTTATATTTACAGGATTTTGTTTCTACACATTTGTAACGCAAAATCTCAACCTGTGAAATTTTTATATGAGACTGTCACTGTAGCGGAAACTGTTGTCGTAAATATTTCGTAAAGAAAGGTAAGTGACTTTGACGTAATGCGTTTTGGGCACCCAGCTGAGAGATAGTTGTCTGAAAAAAGAAAGCCTTCAGGTGAAATAAAAAGAGGCCATTATCCTCACTATCGACATTTCTTTGTAGAAAGCATCGCAAATACAACACGCTCAAACTTGAAAACATATTATTACACTATGGAGCTCTTAATCTATGATATTTACCAAAATGCCAAATGAAATGATGAGAGACATTTTACATCTATTGTCTTTCTAGTTGAGAGATTGCTCATTTTATTTAATATCTAGTTTATAGCTGCACTGCAGCATTAGTTAGAATAAAATTTAATAGTAGTACTAATATAGATATTTTATGACTACAGATCCAGTAAATAATAATTTTATGATCTACTTAAAAAAAACGAGGGAGCACAAAAAGACGTTTCCCTTCACAGGAATTGCATACATAATTTTTATCAATGACTGGGTAACTAGTTTCATATAGTAAGTCAAGGTGATGCATCACTCTAGTGTTAAGATGTGACATAGTTATTAAACATTTACTATTTTTACTGTAATATTTTTTCTGCTTGAGCTTTGCCATGTTTAGGTATAAGTTATAGCATTTGCTGCTGTTGTTTGCCAGGTATAGTTCTACCGAATTTTACATTGTATTGGGCCAGTTTTACTACTGATTTATTTTTCTTTTTGCTGCACATTGGCTCGTATTAGTGATATGTTGCATTTGCTTTGCTAATTTATATTTATTGCTGCTTGCTTTGCCAATTTGCATTTTTTGTCATTGCTGTTTGTGTTAATTGTTTTGGGCTGCTGCATTGCCTCGTCTCTTAGTTCAGCATCTGAGCTCAGTAGATTTAAGTTAGCTTAGGAGGCAGTAGGCTATACAAGAGAACGAGTTGTGATGAATTGGAAGAAATGCATTGAGAAGCTATAAGAAAATGGTTTGGCCAAAAAAGAAATTTTAAAGAGGATATGAACAAAACAGTAGGGTTTAGGGACAAGAGGTATAGATAGGGCTTTTTGGGAATAATGATGAATGAAGGGAGAAGTTTTGTTTGGAAAATACTGCAGTAAACCAAACCCTGACTTTTCCTTTTGTGTTATCCCACTATGTGTTTGTGTACCCTTGTGTATTTGTGTTCTTCCTGTCTTTATCTGATAAGAGATATGTTGTAGAATTTTTCTAATAATGTGTTATTTACTTTGTAAAGATATTTAGACCTTATTTATTCTGTTTTGTTTTAATGCTCACGTGTGAAGTTGATGTTTCAAAAGTTATTCAGACCTTTTATGTATGTACTTATGTCATAATTCCTGTAACAATGATGTATATATTATTTCGATTCTTTTGTAAAGCCCCTATTACTACAAATGTTATCTGTATTGTTATGTTCTTTAATGATGTATTTTGTACCTTTGTAATTGTATTCTTATGTTGTAAATTTATAATTGTATAGACACCAGTTCTTCAAATTAAGTTACATTTCACTGCACACGTTTCTGTTGGTATAGTATATGCACAATAGATGAGAAGTTGGGACTGTTAGTGTTTGCACGTGTGTTGATAATTCAACAAGGGACTGGTTAAAGCATTGCTGGTTCTAAGGACAATTCCAAAAACTTTGGGGTGCACAAGTGGTGGTTTATGGACTTGCTATATTACCCGTAAGACTCTTCGATGGTGTTTGTGCAGCTGCACAGTCGCAATAGATGGCTGCTGGCCGTCTCTACAAGGACTGCAGTGGGTCTGCACCTCTGGTGGGCCCACCAATACCATACTCTCTACCAGGACTACAGTGATGACCTACCTACCAATATTCTTCAAAACTTCGACTGAATTTGCTGTGGGTTTGCTCTGTTGCGACCCATTACCTGTCTGCATGTCAAGAGTCAGCATTGTCTTTCTGTTGGAACGACAACACTACTTCTTCAAGACTGCATGGAAATCTACTACTTCCTTGTGCATTTTCTTTTACTGCTCAGACTTTGAGAAAAAAAAAACCACTACAATTTTACTGTGATGAATGATGAGGACTGTCTTTATGGACTATGAGAACAATTTTTGCTTTTGACCACCAGTGTATCAATACGTGTGTGCATTTGATATCTTTGTTATTGTAATTATGAAAAATTTTATCAAATCTGTATTGTCCATGGCCCAAAACTATTTGTAAAATTTTTTGTGGGAAGTAGGCTGTTTAGGTTTTTATATTGCTAACGCCACGTAGCGCTCTGTATGAAAATCACTGGCTGTGCTGTGTGCAGTCTGTGGCTGGTTTGCATTGTTGTTGGCTATTGTAGTGTTGGGCAGTTGGCTGTTAACAGCACGTAGCGTTGCGCGGTTGGAGGTGAGCCGCCAGCAGTGGTGGATGTGGGGAGAGAGGTGGCAGAATTTTGAGAGCGGACGAACTGGACGTGTGTCCATCAGAAAGAGTAAATTTGTAATATTGGATGTCATGAACTGCTATATATATTATGACTTTTGAACACTATTAAGGTAAATACATTGTTTGTTCTCAATCAAAATCTTTCATTTGCTAAGTATGCCTATCAGTAGTTAGTGCCTTCAGTAGTTAGAATCTTTTATTTAGGCGGCAGTAGTGGCGTTCGCTGTATTGCAGTAGTTCGAGTAAGTGATTTGTGAAACGTATAGGTTAATGTTAGTCAGGGCCATACTCTTTTAGGGATTATTGAAAGTCAGATTGCGTTGCGCTAAAAATATTGGCTGTCAGTTTAGTGTTGATCAGAATAGGTAAAGAGCGAAATGTCTGAGTACGTTCAGTTTTGCTCAGCTGTTTGAAAATCAAATAATGTAAGAGATTTATCAGCACAGTAATTCATTAATTTTTCTAAGGGGACTTTTCAAAGTCAATTAAATGCGACCCTACTAGAACACGAGAAATCTGGTTCAGTCCCTACCAGGAGGAGGGGTTTTCATCGCTTGAATTTAAGCAAAGTGGTGGCATAAGACGTAGAAGTCATTCCATATAGATCGCTAAATCTGTTTTAGGTGGTTGGGTGGAGGAATCGGACTCGACTTTAGGGTAGAAAACCTCATAGTATCGTTTGAAGCAATTATGACGAGTCACTGAATGCATAAACCGAAATGTGCGAATGAGAGTTTGAATCGCGCTCCAATCTAATGCCATCTCACTCGCAATATCTGGTGAAGAGTGGTGTAAGACGCTGTTGACGGTGGCCCGCCCGTCGGTGCTTTACGAGAGGTTGGCCTGAAGTGGCAGAGTCGGGTTTCACCCTCTCCGTTCTTCTCATTTCATTCTCATCCACGAAAACAAAAGACTGCAGTAAATCTGAGGAAGACTCATCGTAGTTATCCACGCACTGAAATTACATATTTGACACATCATCCCCAGATGACAAGAAGCGAATGGTAAATCACCTCCTCTAAGGCAGTGACGAGAAAGAAACCCGGAGTCCTTTCGTTGCCCCTAAAACCCATTAACAGATACGAGGCTGTCAACTTTTTCAGTGCATTTACAGCGGACCAAGAGAATCACTCTTATTTCCAGGAAGCTTACACGCAGTACATGAATGAAAAAATATAAACAGACAGGAGATGAATTATGTGTGCCGGAGCTGTTAGCCATTCTGAGGAGTGCACTAAGGTCCACTACTCGTCTAGTGGTCAGCAGGCTGAACGTACCAGGCGCTCTCAGAGGCCTGGAAGAGGTCCTTGGATGATCTCATTAAGGAGAAGGCGCACAGCGCCAAGGTTGGATGACAAAAACATAGTCGGCAGTTGTGCCGCACTTCTACACAGCAGTCGTTCTTATTACAAGGCTCATAAAAATATTCGTGTTTCACATTAACGCCACATTAGACACAGTGTCAGGAGGAATCCTTAGCGGAGCTTCATAACAGGCTCTTGTGGAAACACCTGCCCTCTTAACTGAGGAACCACAATCGCTCTGTATGTCATTACGTAGACGTAATCAGGTGTATACCTTTTTTATTCTCGCATCATACATTCAAACATTGCTCAGTCTGATATACCCTATGTGATCAAAAGTATAGGGACATCCCTGTGCTATGCGGAACTGGCCACTATATGCCACGAGAGGACGTGTAAAAGGAAGCGGGTAGTATTATTATGTCGTCTGTAGAGAAACAGTAACAGCCGATTAGGTCGATCACCAGGGCTCAGTGACTTTAGACATGGACTACTCTTTGGATGTCAACTGAGTAGCAGATCCAGAAGGGATATTTAAACCCTTCTGAAACTGCCTATGCCGCCTGTTGGTGATGTGACTGTAAGATGAAGGCGAGAAGAAATAATCACGGCTAGACCCAGACCACGCGGACCTCATGCTCTGATGAAGAACACCGTCGAACTGAGGGGGTGGTAAAAAATCGCATGAAATTAGCGGAAGGAATCACTTGTGTGTTCCAAAGTGCTGCCGGCAGTCTAGCTATTACGTACGAGATTAAAAAGCATGGTGTAAAATGGTGGAGCAGCTCCCCATAAGCCATACATTTCTGCAGTAAAGTCAAAGCGACACATGATGTGCAAAGAGTGACACCCCTAGACAGTGGATGACTGGAAACGAGTAATTTGATTGATCACGCTGCACTACATGGCAATCTGATGAAATGTTTTCGGTTTGGTGAATGCCTGGAAAACGTTATCTGTTATCAAATGTGGTCAAACAGTGAAGTACATGGGACGTGGTTTTACTTTTTGCGTTTAGGGTGCAATGCCATTATTGTGCTTAAGAAAACGTTCAAATGTGTGTGAAATCTTATGGGACTTAACTGCTAAGGTCATCAGTCCTAAGCTTACACACTACGTAACCTAAATTGCCCTAAGGACAAACACACACACCCATGCCCGAGGGAGGACTCGAACCTCCGCCGGGACCAGCCGCACAGTCGAAAACGCTCAATGCAGAATGGTAGGAATACATTTTGCAGCATTGTGAAATGTGTATAGTAAAGGAACAGGGCGCTTAATATGATTGTATCAGCATGACGATGCACCCTGTCGTACAGCTGCATCTTTGGGATAAAGGTTTCTGTACAAAGGGCGTTCAAAAAGTTTTGCACAGCCATCTCTAGTTTTTTTTATTGTTTGGAGCAAGAGAATGAAATATTTTGTGAACATACTTGGAACATTTAGCTATAAGCTGGTATATAAAAGTACTTTCTTTTATTTACGGGTGACCCATAATGGACCGTTAAGTAGCTGTCAGGTTGCGACAACGGTCGGTGATGGAGTTCCTCTTCAAAAGCGGCGATGACTCTGCCACATCCATTCACAGGAAGTTGCTCCCTGTTTATGGGGAGGACACAGTGGATCGCAGAAGTATCCAGCGGTGGTTGCAGAGGTTTATAGAAGGTGATTCCTCTCTACTGGATAATCCACGATGCTGTAAACCATCGACGGCATTCAGTGATGTGAATAAGGAGACCATTGATCAAATCATCCAAAATGACAGATGTGTGACGACACGATAGCTTGCTGAAATGACTCGTTTGTCACTGGGTAGTGTAATATCAGTGGTACAGTCACTAGGGTACAGGAAAAATCTGTGCACGTTTGTTGCCTAGATTATTGACAAGAGAAACGAAAACGATGAGGCAGAATGCGTGCGAGGGTCTCTTGAAGACCTTTACTGAAGAGTGGAAACAGTCTTTTGACGGCGTCATTACCCAGGACGAAACATGGTTGCTTTTGTCCGTACCTGAGAGTAAAACCCAATCCATGTTCCCCTCGGAAGAAGAAATCAAGACTTTCACGAACATCAGGCCGAAAGGTGATGGCCTCCTTCTTCTGGGATCAGTTTGCTGTTATTTTCATTGACTTTTTGGAACCGGGCCCCACAATTACCTGGGCCTGTTACTGTTTTTCATTGGATAAGTTGCGACGTGCCATCAAAACCAACAGACAACATCTTCATGGTCAGCTCATCAGACTACACCATGACAATACCAAACCCCATACAGCCCTTATGACGCAGGAGGAAATCAAGAAAAAGAGTTGGAAAATTGTTCCTCATCCTCCCTACAGTTCGGACTTGGCTCCGTCTGATTTTTACCTCTTTGATCGTCTAAAGGCCCACCTGGGCAGTAAAAAACTTAATAGTGAGAAAGGCCTTATTTCCTGTGTCAAGTGATGGTGTAAAAGTCAATCCCCGGAATTTTACCAAAGTGCATTTACATCACGGAAAGAACGTTGGGCCAGATGCGTCACAGCTGATGGAGGCTACATGTTCCAAGTATGTTCACAAAAAATTTCATTCTCCTTCTGCAAAAAAATAAAAAAATTACAGACGATTGTGCAAAACATTTTGAACGCCCTTTGTACAATAACATTCCTGAAATAGAATAGCCTGTCCAGACTCTCGATGTGAACTTGATAGGACAGATTTGGGATGAGTTAGAACGTTGACGTCGTTGCAAGTCTCAGCGCACAACATCAATAAATCGAGTGAGTTTTGCTCTTGAGGAAGAATGGACTACCATTCCTCCATAGACATTAGACTCCTGTTTGAAGGTGTCCCCAGTAGTGATCAAATTGCCCTGAAGAAGAAAGGTGGACATGCCCCATATTAATGTACACTACTAGGTGTCTTGATACATTTAATCACACGGTGCTGTTTGTCCTTGGTTTGTGAACCAAAAAAAAAAGGGCTGTGAAGATACTGTGTTACAAAGTTCTGTGCAGGAAAGTGGCTCACAGACGATAGTTTTGCTTCCTAGTTATGCCATTTCGGCATCTGACAACTCTCTACCTCGGAGAAGAGGGGGCACATGGAAAAGGTGTGGCCATTGACAGTGGCTGAAAAATCAGTGTACATTTTTGCTGTATGCAAAACTGAGTTACAAACAAAAATGTATCTCTCGTACACATTTGTGGTGTGTACAAAGTATAAACACCAGTGGTTCTGCTCTCGTTAGTAAACCGAAAGGGGGGTGCTTGTAATTTTTCAGTGGTGCTTATTTATCTTTGCACGGTCGTCTATGATCGTCTGTGACCACATTTACGTTCGTCTACGTCATATTCATAGCCCTGTACTATCTAACTTTATAGTACTGAACTGGCCCAGTGAGTAAAGTGACTGTTACTATTTTATACGTAACGGATCAGGATTAGACTTATTTATTCTTTGAGAGAAAGAAATTGATGTCACGGACGATACTTTGTTGCAGTTTCAAGTCCATTAAACTGCTTCCTAATCATTACTCCTTCTCTGATACGGAGGCACCACGCATATCAACATTTTGGGGCGTCATATGCGACGGATTGGGAAATGAGATCGTGCAGAAGGGGGTGCGTTAAAGTATAATCGGGTTCACTAATTCGGCCGGTGTGGCCGAGCGGTTCTAAGCACTTCAGTCTGGAACCGCGCGACCGCTACGGTCGCAGGTTCGAATCCTGACTCGGGCATGGATGTGTGTAATGGTCTTAGGTTAGTTAGGTTTAAGTAGTTCTAGGTTCTAGCAGACTGATGACCTCAGATGTTAAGTCCCATAGTGCTCAGAGCCATTTGAACCATTTTTGCCAAGATTCACTAATAATAATGAGAATTTATCAAGCAAGACTAAGGAGTTGCATCAGTATATCGTCAAAGGACACCTTTCTACACATCATTATACACTTACAAGAACAATGACGGTACACAGCCCAACAGCATATTAATTCATGACAAATTACTCCGTACGCGGTCCTTAATACAAACCTAGGCAAGGAAAATCAGCAAAGATACTAGTAAATATGATAAAACATAGCCGAGTTTCAGGAAGCGAAACGCTATATGGCAAGGCTTGCGGAGGACACTTACTTCACATGCATGCAGCTGCGTATAAGAACCCAAAAAATTCACATCTACAGTTTACTATCTTTCAGGTGATCAGAGAGCAACTGGTAGTGTCAGAGGATGCCTAAGGCCTGGCGGTATGTATCCATTACCATCACGTGAAAGGGAAAGACAATACAGAAATTCCCATACAAGTAGTATCCATTATACTCAGCATTACGAGTCCTGTAAAGTGACTTGGAACATGCACCTGTAGTGACCAGATTCAAGATACAGTGAGCTCAACACCAGGAATTACGTTATGAGCAAAGAAGTTACAAAGTTCGAAATCAGAAATCATGCACACATATAGGTATTCGTTGGATTTGTTGCCTTAAGATCTATAAAATAAACAACAGTAAACCGCAGCAGCTAAGTACGGGACACCTGGCAGGCTGAAAGCTGGAAGTTATACTATCTTCAAGAAGTTTAAAAATCGGGAAAAACGAACAGAAATCCCACATACATAGATATAGGTAGTCGTTGAATTCGATACTTTATGATCTACAATTTGAGCGACAGTAGCAGCGTAGTATGGGACACATGGTGTGCTGAAGGCCAGAATTTACACTAGTTTCAAAAAATTCAAAAAACAGAAAGCGTATAGAAATTCTGCAATATATGACTTACAATCGGGTTCATTACTTTGTGAACAACACCAACTCTGAGGCACGTGGGAAGTTAACGGCCAAAAGTTACCCCACCAGACACAAAGGTAACGCAATCAAGACACTGGAAAATCACGAGTCACAGCTCAGCATGCAGACTATCAAATAAGAGAAGCATAGGAAATTACGTAAAATTGAGAATCAAACGGAATTGGGAAACATTTGTCTATCCACTGCTGCTGAAATAAATAAACTTAATCATAGTCTCAAGTTAAACATAACAAAAATTTCATTAGTGGTTTACCAACAGTTTTGTACCTGCATATTTCATCGCTCTTTGTACAAAAGTTAGCTTCTTTAAAAAAATAATGCAGATATTTTTTTCCTTTAAGTATTGTACTTATGGATACATGTGTTACTCGTAACCTCAGATGTATTGGTTGGTTGGTTGGTTGTTTTGGGGAAGGAGACCAGACAGCGAGGTCATCGGTCTCGTCGGATTAGGGAAAGACGGGGAAGGAAGTCGGCCGTGCCCTTTGAAAGGAACCATCCCGGCATTTGCCTGGAGCGATTTAGGGAAATCACGGAAAACCTAAATCAGGATGGCCGGACGCGGGATTGAACCGTCGTCCTCCCGAATGCGAGATGTATTGGAAATTTGTGGTAAGGTCTTATGAGACCACACTGCTGAGGTCATCGGTCCTTAAGCCTACACACTACTTACTCTAACTTATACTAACTTACGCTAAGGACAAAACACACACTCCTGCCTGAGAGAGGACTCAAACCTCCGATGGGGGAGCCGCACTGACCGTGCCAAGGCGACATAGACCGCGCGGCTACCCCGTGCGGCTCAGATGGGTTGCTGGTGGAAAATATCATATGTGAATAATTGCCCTGTGAGGCTGTAGTCAATGTTCGCAGATCCTTAAAGAGATGCCTACAAGATACACAAGTGTAAACGCCACCATAAATCAAATTACTTTTTTGTGCCTTCTTATCTAAGTGAGGAGCTGCACCAGAATATTATTCTCCTATTAGACATTAGTGGGCGAAAATATGCAGAATATATTATCTTACTGAGTTCTGTATCCCATAACTTGGCAATTGATCTTATGCCAAAAGTAGCCAAAACCTAAACGTTTCAGCAAGCCTACTATATGGGTTTTCCTGTTTAAGTTTTCATCAATACAAACACACCTAAGAACTTAGCACTGTCTACCCTGTTTGTTGTCTAATGTCGATAGGGTAGGTTAATATCACGTGGGATATTTTTTTTCAGTTGAAAACTGGATAAGCTCTGGTGTTTTTTTTTTTTTTTTTTTTTTAAAGTTTAGAGCTGGCCCATTTATTCAAAATCAATGACTTATTTTCACAAAAACATGAGACGTAATTAATTTCACAGTTACATCATAGTCCTATAGTCAGCGAGCTTAACCGTGTGATAACTCTTTGAGAAACTCAAATCGTTCAAATGGCTCTGAGCACTACGGGGCTTAACATCTGAGGTCCTCAGTCCCCTAGAACTTAGAAATATTTAAACTTAACTAACTTGAGGACATCACGCACACCCATGCCCGAGGAAGGTTTCGAACGTGCGACCGTAGTGGTCGCGCGGTTCCAGACTGAAGCGCCTAGAACCGCTCGGCCACCCCCACCGGCTCCTTTGAGAAGCATTCAAGATGTTACGGTCTTCTTTAAATGGAGGAGTCATGAATCATGCCGATTGCTATTTGCGCCATTGCAACTCAGCCACATTCAGGGCTGTGTGCGATCTCCCATTTACAGGGGATGCTTCCCATGTTGCGTTCTTACACCTTACGCGGTTGAGACGCTTCCAGATTTTTCTTGACAGCTGGGTGCCCATAGACGGCGCGGTTACAATACTGATAAGACTGCTAGATCAGAAATGCTGAACTGAAGTGCGGTTCGTCGCTTATAAAAGATTTTAATGGTACTGCCAGTGGCGAGGGAACACTAACTGTTCCGTAGTATTGCCTTTACCAGTATCTGTGATGCAGCTGTGGAAATGATATAGTCGATCAACTTTGTGGTCAGTTTGTTTACATCCATGGTATACTCCATAAAATCTTACGCTTTTAAGTCAGTAGCAGAATGTATAGCTCACCAATAGTTCTTCAGAGTGAACGACATACATAACCATAATTTCATTCTTTTAGTCCAAAGTTCCTATACTTATACCATTTTCAAATCACCCTGCAGTTCCCAACATTTCCTGGTTCATCGGATGTCTTATATGAGACTGTGAAGAGATCTTGTGTGATCTTGTGTTGTTGGCAATGGTCAGACAGAAATAAGCAGTTGAAAACCGTTGAGCTTGCATTAAAACCGAAGATGTTCTCAGTCCGACGTACGGATCACTGCTAACGGTGTCACACAGCCTTTGTCCTGAAGAAACTACAGATATGTTTAAAATTTAACTGAGGAGAGTTATGTGAATTTTCAATTAAACTAATACAATGAAATGAATACCCTTAAGCTGCATACAGGCGTTGATATATGTCAACGAGGACAGTTGAAAATATGTTGCCCAACCGGGACTAGACCGAGGGATATCTTGCTTACATGGCAGAGACTCTATCCATCTGAGCCACCGAGGGCACAGAGGATAGTCCGACTGCAGGGACTTATCTCTGGCACGCCTCCCGTGAGACTCACATTCCCAACTTATTGTCCCACACTATATTCGTAGTGCCCGTGCTCATTACACTCATTATGAGCCGTTGTGGCTCGTGTTCGTGCCATCTCTCTCTTTTACATTTTGTTTTTCCTGTACTGCCACCTCGTTTTGTTAATTCATTACTGGTGTTACTGAGTTGCTGCCTTGCCTGCCCGTGAGAGGCAGCAGCAGCGCTTATCGATATATGCCCCACTGTATTATCTTTGCTGGACTGCTAGGGCTTCCCGGTTGATGTGTCGTAAGTGAGTTCGTATCTGGCAGTGAGTTGCAAAGCACCAGGAGTGGAGTTCAGACCTGGCAGTCGGGCAGTTGGGATGCGGCAGGAGTCGATCGGGTTGGAGCGGCAGTGAGGTTCGGATAGCTATGAGTCTCCGGACCGTTGCCGGCACACATGGTTTGAACAGGGACGGTCTTGGTTGATCGTCGGTTGGTCGTCTTACCGGACGACGTGATTGCTCGCCGATCGTTTATGGGTTGGCGATGTGTGTGTCTCAACTCGTGGTTCGTCCTCGTCACTGCATAGTCACTGCTTTTACCACTGGTCGAGTTCTTCGTCCAAGTGTTTGTGGTACTGTGTGTAGCTTGTGATGTCGACTGCCCAGTCATTTTAGTGCTGTTTCGGTGCTGATGTGTAGCAGTTGGTCGGTTGGCGCAGTTGCGACGCAGCACCAGTGGGGGATGCAGCGTCAGGAAGGTGCAGATAGCCATCACTTGCCCGACGATTGCCGACACACATGTTTGAGTGGGGACGACTTTGGTTGATCGTCGGTCGGTCGTCTTGTTAGACGACGTGTATTTGGCTGGCTATTTCTTATGGGTTGGCTGTGTGTACCGACTCGTGCTTCGTCCTCATTATTGCACAGTCACTGCAAATGTTCGTGGGGCTGTGTGTAGTTTATGTGATTCTCACTGAGAAGTTTATTTAAGAGTTGCCGGCGTACTGCCTCTGAGTTAGTCGGTCGTTTGATTAAACGACCTGGGTTTTCGGGTCCTCCGCCTCTTATGGGTCGTCTGTGATCCGTTCTTTTGGGTCCTACAGTCTCTGCTGTCAGCATCGTTGGAAGTTTGGTGAGAGTGCGAAGCGGGACCTTGGTGCAAGTGTGGAGCGGAAACCACCTTGAACATTGGTCTGTTGGCAGTCTGTCGGTTGGGTTGCCGTCGTATTGAGGATGGTTTGGCCGACTGCCTGTCTCACCCAAGTGAACGTTAGTGTTCGAATTACAGGCCGACACTCGAACATCTGGGCGCCCTTGTGTGTACTGAATTTTTTTAAAATTTGTTCTTGTTGTTGGTACTTGTACGGCTTCTAGCCAGTTTTGTGTTTTAAATTAGAGCTGTTTTACTCTTAAGATCTTCAGCCTAGTTTACTGTTTCACGTAAGCCCTTTGAAATTTTGGAAAGTTTTTTAATTTTTAAGTCTTCGGCTTTCAGCTAGTTTGAATTTTAGTTGTTTGTTCTTAAGGCCTTCAGCCTAAATTGAAGAGGTGTTTCATGTAAGTCGTATTAAAAAAAAAAAATGTTCTAGAGTTTTAAGTGTTTGGCATTCAGCCATTTTAATTCAACTTGTTTACTTCAGTCTAACTAAAGAACAGTTTTAAGATAAGGCTTGCACTTAAATTTCTGAATATGCTTGCGATTTAAGTTATTGGACTTCAGCCGCTTTTAAATTAATGTGGCTTTCAGCCGGTAATTGTCTCAAAGATTAAAGCTGTGTCTTTAAAATTTTTTGTGCTTTTGTAATGTTTGATCAAATAATAAAGTTGTATGTTCGAGTGTAATGGACAGCCCCTTATTTTGGCCTCTCCACAATTTATTCTATTTGTCCTGTCCTGCGGGTTAAGCAGAGCGTTTCACATTACTCGCGGCTTTACCGATTCCCTAAGAGTTTGGGCAATGTGTGTGTATCCGCATAGAAGATGGTCAAATGGCCGGTGAGCCTTAACTATATTTGTATGAAGATGGTGTCCGTTCTTTCGGACATGTCCGACAGAACAGACACCATCGATGACCGTGCAGCTCGGCTCACCGGCCATTTGACTATCTTCTACGCGGATGCACACACGTTGCCCGAACACTTACGGGAATCGCTAAAGCCGCGAGTAATGAGTGTACTACGAATATAGTGCGGGACAATAAGCTGGGAATGTGGGTCTCACGGGAGGCATGCCAGAGATAAGAACCTGCAGTCACACTATCCTCTGTGTCCTCGGTGGCTCAGATGGATAGAGCGTCTGCCATGTAAGCAGGAGATCCCGGGTTCGAGTCCCGGGCGCAGCGCAGTGCAGAACTGACAATTTCAAATCTGTCCAATGAGTAATCCTGATAACAGAAAATTATGTTTACAAATGAGAAACATAATAACTTTATGACAACGCCCATCCAGCATAGGCCACACTTTTACACAATCGTAAATTCCGTTGGAAAGTGACAGTTACTGTTCAGTCTCCACACAGTTAAGTAAACTAACACCGCAGAAATCACTGAAGGTTAATACACGTACCGTATTCCACTGCTTTCTTCTCCAATATCATGACATCCTTATTGTGGGCGAACATGCTACAGCACAGTGTGTTCAGGTTGGGCCCATGCTGTCTTGTTTATCTGCCTTTGGCAGAACACCCACAAACGACATCGGCCACAGCTCGTCGTAAATTGTGTCCATATTTCGGAGCCCACAACTTGTCGTTCCACAGCAGCGTTGAATTCCCAAGCGTCTCGGTTTCACCATCAGTTCATTACCATAGAGTGCCATAATTATTAATGCACAATTCGGATCATCTGTCCCCAACACTCTGCCGTTCTGTCCTCGCTCGGTACTCTCAAACCCTCCTCTCCTCGTCGCCAGAGTGCCACTCGCCGCCAACTCGGCGCCCCAGTTTCTCTGGCGGGGCCAATAACGACCTTAACACTCGCGGCCTGAACGCAATCGTGCCGAAAAACGGCGGAATGTGCATCATCAGTTGTTGATATTACTCTGTTGTACAGATATGAATATTGTGTATTTTCTCAAAATTAATGGAGAATTCATTTTCAGAGAGCCTCTCTGTTCGTTGGAAAACATGATTAACCTTTTCTTCTGTTTCTTTCTCTCCAATGGGATTGAGTGTAACGCTAGTATATTCTACAAAAGTACTAACTCTGCTTGATAAATGTTAAGTGGAAAGTAATTCGCACATACTATATATCGATACAAGAAATAGGAGTGCACCCTGAACTGAACACTCTGGGACTTCTGGCTGTACGTCGCCGCTTCTCCTCGTCTTTACAGCCAAATACTGTGATGTATGTTTCTTTCCCTAGCTCGATTCGAACCAACTACCTCACAGCTGAGCACAACTGTGGGCTAACGACCTCCACTACGGAGGTGAGTACGTCAAGTCTAATTGAGTTACGCCAGCCTGAAGTCTAAGGCTGACCCAAAATTTAATATGTGGAAAATCCTGTTAAAGACAGAAGGACACAAATACGAACCTTATCTAGAGAGATTTGGTGGTAAGAATTCAGCTACTTCATTTACTTTTCACTTGCTGGATAACTGTTCGGCTGCAGTGAAACTGTATTAAAAATGGGAACTATGAATTGAGTCTGCATACCCTCTATGCAGACAGAATGCATTAAACCGTTTCATAATTGAGATCATTCAGCCATTTTGTTCACTAGGAGGAAGTCATTGTATGCTTCTGCAAATAAGCTGAGTTTATTTATTTTTTATGACATCAGTATTGAGCTAAGTGCAAGAAAATGTACCCTACAGGAAATGTCCATCACACCTCTATACAACCTCTATACAACTCTCTTAAGTTGCCGGCCCTACAGTATAACATGCAATGCAAATTGTCATTTTCCACAAATACGAAATGAGCCGTGCGCGGCTCGCGGTCATGCCGTTTATTGCTCGTCGTCCTGTTCTTATGGTTCTGTCTCCTCGTTTTCTTTTAATTCGATTTACTGGCGTCACTAGGTTGCTGGTTTGCATGCCCGTGAGTGGCAGCAGCAGAGCTTATCGATAAGTGCACTGTCGTACTATCTCTGGAGCGACTGCTAATAGCCGGCCGTAGTGGCCGTGCGGTTAAAGGCGCTGCAGTCTGGAACCGCAAGACCGCTACGGTCGCAGGTTCGAATCCTGCCTCGGGCATGGATGTTTGTGATGTCCTTAGGTTAGTTAGGTTTAACTAGTTCTAAGTTCTAGGGGACTAATGACCTCAGCAGTTGAGTCCCATAGTGCTCAGAGCCATTTGAACCATTTTTTGACTGCTAATACTTCCGGGTGTCGTGTGTCTGGAGTTCAGTCGGGACGCAGCCCCAGTAAGGTGCGGACAGCCAGCATTCCGCGACGGCTGGCGACACACGTGTACTATCCGACGGAAGGAGATTGGAGCGGGAACGACCGTTGGTTGGTCGTTCGGTTGGTCGTCTCATTGGGCGACGTGTATTTGGTCTTTTGACCGTTTCTGGGCCTCGTCAGTTGGTCATCTTGCCGGACGTAGCTCGGTTCCATTCTTGTGCAGAGATGTCGTGGCCAATGGGCAGGACTTACCTCTGCATGCTTGGGTCCGAGCCAGTGTGCCCGGATCGCCGTGTCTCCGAGTTCCGAACGGGCATCGAGTTGAGTCGGGTTGGAGCTGCAGTCAGCTGCGGACAGCTAAGACTCGCCTGACCGTTGCCGACACCCGTAACTGGAGTGGAAACGACCTGGGTTGGTCGCTCGGTCTGTCGTCTCATCGGACGAAGTGTGTTTGGTCGCCGACCGCCTGTGGAAACTCTCTATGTGTCGAATTGATTCGTCCTTAACGAGTGTGCGATGATATGAAACTTCCTGGCAGATTAAAACTGTGTGCCGGACCGAGACTCTATCTCGGGACCTTTGCCTTTCGCGGACAAGTGCTCTACCGACTCAGCTACCCAAGCACGACCCACGACCCGTCCTCACAGCTTCAATTCTGCCAGTACCCCGTCTCCTACCTTCCAAACTTCACAGAAGCTCTTCTGCGAACCAGGTTATTCTGTATCAGTGAGGCCGGCTGGAGTGGCCGAGCGGTGCTAGGCGCTTCAGTCTGGAACCGCGCGACCGCTACGGTCGCAGGTTCGAATCCTGCCTCGGGCATGGATGTGTGTGATGTCCTTAGGTTGGTTAGGTTTAAGTAGTTTTAAGTTCTATGGGACTGATGACCTCAGATGTTAAGTCCCATAGTGCTTAGAGCCATTTTTTGTATCAGTGAAGAACGGGACACACCTTATGGAATCCACGGTGTAACCAGGAGAATGGTTAACGTTTTTATTTCCGCACCAGTTGCTGCACCTGTAATGTTCTTTACGTTTGTTTCATGAATAATCTAAAGGAATTAGTCTATTGCCAGTTACCATGGTATTTTAGTGCCTGATCTATTATCGGTTGCTACGTGGTTTGTGTCTTTCCACAGAGTTTTTAGTTATTAGATTTACCATCTATGTAATAAGGTGTTTGCCAGCCGCTGTGGCCGAGCGGTTCCAGGCGCTTCATTCCGGAACCACGCTGCTGCTACGGTCGCAGGTTCGAATCCTGCCTCGAGCATTGATGTGTGTGATATCCTTGGGTTAGTTAGGTTTAAGTAGTTCTAAGTCTAGGGGACTGATGACCTCAGATGTTAAGTCCTTTAGTGCTTAGAGCCAAAAATGTGTTTGTCAAGCATGTACAAAAGACGCTGATAAGTAACAGATAAATAAAGACCTTTGCACGAAATGTCGGCAGAGCTTTGCATAGGGCTGGCGTTTGCAACGATCGCGGAGATTCGTGCCGCGTTTCCGCTTCGGCGCTCAGACACGCCACGTTCCCGCCAGGTAGAGATATCCTCAGAGATTACGGGTTGGACGCTCTCGTTACCAGCCGTGCTGACAAGCTCTGGCAACACTTTGAACTCAACCACCCTAGCAGTCATGTCGAACTGAAATGATGCAGCAAAATGAAAGTCACTGTACTTAGAAATTAACTGGAACATGTACTTTTATAAGGTAAAAGCTAGTAATTTCGTAATTTATTCCGCGACCAGTTCCAAAGCATAAAGCTTCATCTCCAGGTGCCATCAAATAATTATGCCAACGAAAATGTGTGGCAGTCTGGTCAGTCAGTCATAGGGGGTCACACCCAATTAAAAAAAAAAAACACTCAGGAGCCTAGGACTAGCAACCACAGTGCCTGCCTCTAAAACGCAATGAGTACAGTTTTCGACACGAAATGCTAGTAAAAGCTGATCTTTAGACTCCAAAGGTGGTCAGACAACCAGGAATGAGAGTAGATGAAAAAATTTATTTCATATATCTCTCTCAAGTCTTGTGCAGAAACTGAATGCAGCTATTTTCACTATAAGAACGATCTCCACTGTTTCTGAAGCTAAACGGCGAAGGTTTGTTTACTTTGCCTATTTTTCACTCCATTCTACATCCACATCTACATCTACATCCATACTCCGCAAGACACCTGACGGTGTGTGGCGGAGGGTACCTTGAGTACCTCTATCGGTTCTCCCTTCTATTCCAGTCTCGTATTGTTCGTGGAAAGAAGGATTGTCGGTACGCCTCTGTGTGGGCTCTAATCTCTCTGATTTTATCCTCATGGTCTCTTCGCGAGATATACGTAGGAGGGAGCAATATACTGCTTGACTCCTCGGTGAAGGTATGTTATCGAAACTTCAACAAAAGCCCGTACCGAGCCACTGAGCGTCTCTCCTGCAGAGTTTTCCACTGGAGTTTATCTATCATCTCCGTAACGCTTTCGCATTATTTCCTATAATAAATTTTGGATCAACTCTGTGATGCTTACCAAGAAAATTCTTATTCCACAAAAGAGCGGTCAGACTGATCTGCTGTGTCAAATCGCGAGCATCTTGTAGGCCGTTGTTCGGATATGTCTAAACCAGAGGAAAAATGCTGCATCGGAGCGCAAAGAATGCGAACATGTTCTTGTTTATTTTAAAAGACGCTGACTTAAATATGACGTAGCAGCCGCTTACTTCTATCTTCCTCACCATATTCAAAAATTTTCCCAAAAACATATTCGCACTTTTTTAACGTGCAACTCACTTCGAATATCCACAAGCTCCCCTAAGCGTAACTCACTCACACACGCTAATCCGTCGCTGTAAATCGCTCACACTCATACACTCCCAGTTTCATTCGTCACTCACTTATTCATCTCAACTCATTGTCATTATCTCTTCGTGTATCTCTGTCATAGTCTCCTAAGGCACAACCACAGTTCTCTTTGTTCTGTCCTGTTACTACAGTCTCTTCTCACTGTCACTATATCTCTCTCTTGCTCTCTCTTACTGCTGATATCTCATTCCTTCCTTCCTACTGCTGCTGTCTCTTCTCATTATCGTTGTCTTTCCCTTCCTCGATCTTATTTTCCTCTTTCTCCTTCTCTTTAGTCTTCTTCCACTGGCACTGCCTCCTTCACTCTATTCCTAGTACTGTTCTGTCACTGCCATCTATGTTGAGTTACCACCTTATACCTCTCTTTCTCTCACATTGTCATTGTGTCCTTTGCTCTTTCTGTAACATAACAACTGCCTACTACCTTCCAGCGTTTAATGCTTTACTGTCTCTTTGCCACAGCTACTTTCTCTCTCAGCATAGAGAAGCGCGAATATGTTTTTATGCCAAAACTTTTGGGAAAATTTTTGAAGGTAAGGCAGTTGGTACTCAACTTTTCAGTCAGAGTGTTTTAAACAGGAGCATATTTGCCTTTTTTGTGCTTTGATAGGAGTATTTTTCCGTTTGTTCCCTTCTTTCCCCTGCTGCAGCAGCGCATGTAACTTATACAAGAACAAATGTATTGGCCAGTAAAATTTAATTAAATTATTTATTTGAAACTGAAATAACGCCAAACTAATTTTACATCGCGGACCGGGTTTTAAGTAAAAAGAAGTTTTGCATGTGCTTCAGTACTACAATATGGGGTTCCCAGATGATAATGCAGACATTTTACAACATATTTCTCCGAGCTACATAATTTTATAAAGTACGTTTTCGCCTCAGACCGGATTTTACGTGTACAAATAGAGCAACTTTGACACTCTTTGCTTTTGGGAATGGGTAAAGATACCAAGTGTTCTGGCGTAACCACAAGCGTCGGAACGAAGAGGAGGAACGCAAGACCAGAGAAGACGGTGCGGCGATGTCAGCCGATAGCCCACTGACAAGGACCGCGCCACGACAGCAGCGACCTCTGCAAGAAGTGAATATAAGCGCCGCTCCTGCCAACCTCGGCAGCGTATTAGCACGGCCTAGCAGAGAGCGCGAGGAGAACAGTTAGTAGTGAGCCACAAACCGTGTGTCAAACTTGCAAGAACATTGCATATATCCAAGGCCTCTGAATTATATTGCCTGTCGCCCATCACTTGCGACAACTGAAAGATCATTAAAGTTAAGTATTGGCAAATCTGCTTTATGGAAATAAAACTACTAACGTTAATTGTTTGAATTGTTGTACAGCATTCCGAGAACGCAGCATCCTTTTCGGCACCCTATACGAGACGAGTGGGCAGGACCCAACACCAAGAGAATTTTCAAGTAGTTAGAGAACGGGATCTTAGGAGAATATCCCAAAAATTTCAACTATTTCCAGTACATCTACATCTACATGGTTACTCTGCAATTCACACTTAAGTTCCTGGCAGAGAGCTCATCGAACCATTTTCATACTACTTCTCTACCATTCCACTCTCGAATAGCGCGTTGGAAAAAGGAACACCTACATCTTTCCGTTCGAGCTCTGATTTCTCTTATTTTATTGCGATGATTATTTCTCCCTAGGTAGGTGGGTGTCAACAAAATATTTTCGCATTAGGAGAGAAAGTTGCTGATTGAAATTTCGTGAAGAAAATCGCCTTTGTTTCAGTGACTGCCGCCCCAACTCGCGTATCATATCAGTGACGCTCTCACTCCTATTTCGCGGTAACACGAAACGGGCTGCCTCTCTTTGCACCCTTTCGATGTCCTCCGTCAATCCTACCTGGTAAGGATCCCACACCGCGCAGCAATATTCCAGCAGAGGACGGACAGTTGTAATGTAGGCTGTCTCTTTAGTGGGTTTGTCGCATCTTCTAAGTGTTCTGCCAACAAAGCGCAGTCTTTGTTTCGCCTTCCCCACAATATTATCTATGTGGTCCTTCCAATTTAAGTTGTTCGTAATTGTAATTCCCAGGTATTTAGTCGAATTGAAAGCCCTTAGATTTGTGCAATTTATCGTATACTCAAAATTTATCGGATTTCTTTTAGTATCCATATGGATGACCTCGCACTTTTCTTTGTTTAGTGCCAGTTGCCACTTTTCGCACCATACAGAAATTATCTCTAGATCATTTTGTAATTGGAATTGATCGTCTGATGATTTTGCTAGACGGTAAATTGCAGCGTCGTCAGCAAACAATCTAAGGGGGCTGCTCAGATTATCACCTAGATCATTTATGTAAATCAGGAACAGCAGAGAGCCTATGACACTACCTTGCGGAACGCCAGATATGACTTTTGTTCTACTCGATGATTTACCGTCTATCACTACGAACTGTGACCTCTCTGAGAGGAAATCACGAATCCAGTCACACAACTGAGACGATACTCCATATGCATGCAATTTGATTAATAGTCTTGGAATCCTCCGCTGGGTATTGGTCCGCTGGTGATGGTGTCAGTACAGTAAAAAAGTCTTTATTAGGTTTTCCGAAGAACCACCCATGAACTAATGGTGTCTCCACAAGTTCCGTCAAGTCCACCCTAGACCACTTGAAACGCAACAAGCTCTACCCGATTTACTGCATTTGCCTAAGCAGAAGGAAGTGTGCAATACTCATACTTCGTCCCTCTACTGTAGGATAGCGTCACTAAGACAATCCTTCTGTTGAGTATGCAAATTGTCCCTAGTCCAATGGCTATCCAAGACTCAGTTCTTTTTTGCCTACAGAACCCAAGGTATGAGCACCGGAAAATCCCGCTTTTATGCGCAACGTTTGTAACAGAATAGTTAAGCATGTTGTCACATGCATACCGATTCTAGCTCCGCTACTGCTGGACGTATGCCCGATCTTGAGATTTACTTTTGCTAACATTGACTCATTCAGAAAAAACTGTAACATTCATTCAGCGAACACTAGATGGAAAAAGGATTTGTACTTAGGTAACACTTCCTTAAGCGTGTGCTGTAATTCGACAGGATTTTAGTAGAACTGAAAAACTGAGTAATAAATACCAAGTCTTGAAATATAAGCTGAGAGCTTTCCTCACGATTCACTCATTCCATTCTGTACAGGAATTCGTCGCGGTGGCTGAGTAGTTTTTTTCTGTAATCTGTTAGTTATTCGTATACCCTGTCAGAAATTTTAACCTGTTATGTTAATTCTTTAGTTCTTTTGTTTATAAATTTTCTGCTGTCTCTGTACTGACTCGTTCCGTGATCAGTTACAGGGAGTGGGCCAAAATATGGAAGACTGAACATCATCATTACTAAGACGATGTAAGAAACCGTTGGCATTCAAAACAGTTTCCAGTAGTCTCTCACTGGTAAGTACAGGCGTTTTATGGATTTCAAGGTTACATATACCATTTTTCCTGCAAGGTAACGATAATGGAAGTGGATAGCGATAATGCCCACTTCTCTCCTAAGTAGACCACAAAGGGTCAAAAATAATGAGATCTGATGACTTGGTCGCCAGAGGAGATGTGACAAATCATTCTCGCAGAACCAGCCCTGGACGATGAGGGCTGTGTCAACAGCGACGTTGTCGTCTTCGAATATAGCATCAACACTGGGGAACAAACACTGAACCATGGGATGGGCCTGATCAGCAAAAATCACATAATCACATAACGTTTCGCAGTGATATGACCTTTGCTAAGTACACATGGAGTACAACAATATGGCTGCCCAAAGCATCACCAAAAATTCGCGTTATTTGAATCCTCGGACATAAACTCGACCAGAAGTTGGAGATACTGTGAAAACAAGACCAAATGACTTCCTTCCATTTCGCAGTCCAAGTTTTTCCGCTTCAGGGGCACGTTTTGCTGTTGCTGAAATTTGCATCACTGATGAGAGGTTTTGGAATTCCAACCCGCCCTTCAGTTCCCTGCGCGTGGAACTCCCTTGGTGTTGTTTTGGTGCTGAAGTGGTTCACGAGCGCGCCATTGAGCTCTGCAGTGACTTTGCAGCTGTGGTCCCCTTATTTTTCGTCACAATTCTCTTCAGTCACGTCCGTCACGACCACTTAACTCACACTTCCGTCCGCGTTGTGACTAAGCAGTCGGTCTACCTTGGTTATACAATCTATTGAGGACATTGCACAGGTGCTGTCTGTGGTCAAATTCAACATCGGAACATTGCAGTTATGTTCAAGCATGCATTTATTACGGTGTTTCTATATTTTTCCGACTCCTGTAGTTTTGGCTCGTATGACCGCAGAGAACTTGAAAAATAAACAAAAATAATACTTTATGCACTTGTGGAACATAACACTATGGTACGTTTCAGAAGATTATATTCCAGACATTAAAAATTTTATTGCTTTATATAGTCTGGAGCACTCCACGAATGTACGCCCAAGTATTTGCCACATCTCAAGATTCCCCACATGGCTTAGTGCCTCTGTAGTAACCTAAGTCCATAGAGTTATATGCATTCTGATTGTTTTGACAAGTTAAAATATCTCTCCATTTATAATGAGTGTATCTCACCTTCCAACAAGCATAAAATAACTGCTTCCTCAGTTCCGTATACACTATGTGATCAAAAGTATCCGGACACCTGGCTGAAAATGACTTACAAGTTAGTGGCGCCCTCCATCGGTAATGCTGGAATTCAGTATGGTGTTGGCCCACCCTTAGCTTTGATGACAGCTTCCACTCTCGCAGGCATACGTTCAACCAGGTGCTGGAAGGTTTCTTGGGAAGTGGCAGCTCATTCTTCACGGAGTGCTGCACTGAGGAGAGGTATCGATGTCGATCGGTGAGGCCTTGCACGACGTCGGCGAACCAAAATTATTCCAAAGGTGTTCTATAGGATTCAGGTCAGAACTCTGTGCAAGCCAGTCCATTACAGGGATGTTATTTTCGTGTAACCACTCCACCACAGGCCGTGCATTATGAACAGGTGCGCGATCGTGTTGAAGAATGCAATCGCCATCTCCGAACAGCTCTTCAACTGTGCGAAACAAGAAGGTGCTTACAACATCAATGTTGGCCTGTGTTGTGATAGTTCCGCGCAAAACAACAAGGAGTTCAAGCCCTCTCCATGAGAGACACCGCAAGCCCATAACACCACCGCCTCCGAATTTCACTGTTGGCACGACACACGCTGGCAGATGACGTTCACCGGACATTCGCCACATCCACACCCTGCCATCGGATCGCCAAATTGTGTATCATATTTGTCACTCCACACAATGTTTTTCCACTGTTCAATCGTCCAATGGTTACGCTTCTTACACAAAGCAAGGCGTCGTTTGGCATTTACTGGCGTGACGTGTGGCTTATGAGCAGCCGCTCGGCCATGAAATCCAAGTTTTCTCATCTCCCGCCTAACTGTCATAGTACTTGCAGTGAATCCTGATACCGAGATTATTGCATTATGGCGTTTACATACTACAGTTTCGCTGTTTTATGCCATCTTTCATTAATAACGATGGGTGCGTTATGCAGCATTCGTTGTGAAAGGTCCGATACATTCTAATAGTGTAAGTCGGGGTAGTGTGTTCGAACGTATATAAATCCATGCATAGTTTGTTACATTTAAGTCATAAACTGGTGCAGAGGCTTAATGTTTAAGATTCTCAACCTTCTCTAAGTTATTTGTTTTAAGATATAACTGCGTTGGGCTTTTATCTTCGACAGTCATGGTCTCAGTTAGACATGCGCAATGTCCCCCGCCATGTTGATTTGCAGCGCGTTATCTAGTCCTACTTAGTTTCACGTGAGCTCCCTAGGCCCACCGCACGGCGTCCATGGAGACGAGGCGCACGCCAGAGCTAAAGTCTTGGCGTTGATTTAGTACTTACGTACCGCATTTTTAAAATGTGACTACACCTCTTCATGCTGTTTCAGTTTTATTTCTAGTCCATGCCCTCTTAGACAAATTATAGATTCAGGTATATCTTCTGAAGAAGGCTCAATTATTTGGGCTGAAACCTAGGTAAAGGTTGGTTTCATTACCGCAATCGAGGCTGATAGTTTCTTATATATTAGATCCTGATACAGTCTAGAATTCCTGTGTAATGATCTGGATAGATGGCTGCCTATTATACATCACGACTCCCTTCAACTGTCGGCGTCTCTGTCAGTCAACAGACGAGGTCGGCCTGTACGCTTTTGTGCTGTACGTGTCCCTTCACGTTTCCACTTCACTATCACATCGGAAACAGTGGACAAAGGATGTTAGGAGTGTGGAAATCTCGCGTGCAGACGTATGACACAAGTGACACCGAATCACCTGACCACGTTCGAAGTCCGTGAGTTCTGCAGAGTGCTCCATTCTGCCCTCTCACGATGTATAATGATTACTGAGGTCACTGATATGGAGTACCTGGCAGTAGGTGGCAGCACAATATACCTAATATGAAAAACGTATGTTTTTGGGGGTGTCCGGATACTTTTGGCCACACAGTGTACCATATTTCCCTCACTTACTTATTTACTTTCTTAATCTATGGGCATGGGTGCCCACATTCTTCAAAACAAAATTGTTGGTTTGTTTAGTAGTACTTCTATCAGGCGTCTATGTCAAATTTGAAACTTTAGAATGACGCAGAAAGCGCCAAATTTGGCGAACTGCCTCATGCAGTGAGGTACAGCTGTTCAATAAATACTGATAGAAATCAACAGATCTGTATGCTCTACAGAATATTGCGAACCCACCTGGATAGCCGTGAACATTAGATCACCTTTTCCGGGGCAAGGAGGTACACCACTACCGAATCGGATCCGCCCGGCTGATTAACGAAGAGACTCGCTGTGCCGGCCAGCCTGGATGTGGGTTTCAGGCCGTTTCTCACATCACACTGGGTGAATACCGGGCTAGTACCCAAGTGGCGCCTCAATTATGCAATTCGCAAACAGTTAGAAAACTATATTTCACTAAGGCATGCATAACAGTACACGCAGACCATTGGGGTACTCATATTCCGTACGAGGGGGAAATGGGATGGTCACAGGAAGAGCATCCGGCCACGTATTAAATTAACCGTGCCAAATCACTTAATAACCATGCCAACTTTGTGCCGATGAGTGGCTAAGGAACAAGTAAAATAAGAAGACCTTTCGCAACGAAACAGTTTCACGAATTCGCTATTGACGGATGACACAGTTCGATGTGAAAAACATCTTTAGAGCAGTTTTGTGACCCCTGAGGATTGCAAACCGGCTTTACAACTAACTGACTCAGCTAAAAGTTGTGTTCTACAACTGTAACTATGTCGATGTTCTTTGCTAACCTGGTTAGTTAATGTGCCGAACCCCGAGCGTCTTTAAAATTTTTATCCTGACACAAGAAGTTAATCAAGAGATGGACACATATTTAAGACCCAAGCTGAAATTATTGTGCACAGTGGAATGACTAACATCAAGAAGTTATGTTCCTAGTTGTGGATTGTAAAGTGGAGAATTTCGTCGTATTAAATTTGGTATTAATGAAAAGTGTTACTAGAAACAAGTTTCAAACGAAAGCTTTAATTTATTGAGTTAAAAACTCACATTAAATACATCTAACTATGAAACAGCTTAATCTTGTACAAAAATGTGTCGTAAGTGAATTATACCAAGTAAACCTGTGGTTTTCAGTGGTATTTTAAGATAAATGGCAAACTGCGCTTCAGATGCAACAAACTTTCGAAATTTTTCAAGAGATTTTATTCCAGCGAATAGATTGACTGGTGGCGCTCAGTGTTCGATTGAGGAAGGCGCTTTTGAATACGTTTGCCGAAAACTGTCTTGAGCAGCTAGTTCGGCAGTTCATACGCAACAGGAATATCTTCGACCCTGTATGAAAATGGTATCTGTTCTTTCGGACATATCCGAAAGAACAGATATCGTCGGTGACCGTGCAGCTCTCTAGAATGAAATGATAATTAAATCAAGACCCTGAACTGCCGACAGGCGTTGATCTACATCAACGGGGACAGTTGAAAATGTGTGGCCCGATCGGGACTCGAACCCGGGATATCGGGTTCGAGTCCCCGGGATCTCGGGTTCGAGTCCCGATCGGGGCACACATTTTCAACTGTTCCCGTTGATGTAGATCAACGCCTGTCGGCAGCTTAGGGTCTTGATTTAACTATCATTTCATATCTTCGACCATGTCGTACGGCGTCAGTATAGAGTCTAAGTTTAATGATCATGGTGTCATCGTAGCGACTATGGTTTGGAAAGTTTATAAAACAGTCAAGTGGACTAGGGGAGTTTTTTGCTAGAAAGAGCAGATAAACAGTTATTAACATCTCACATAGACAATGAAACTGACATCACTTAGATCCAATACGGTGGATGAAGAAGATATTGGGCAAAGTTTAAACAGATTGTAAATCGTGGTCGGCAGGAGTAAGTGCGCAGTAAGTGGATTAAAGACAGAAATGGTCCACCCTGATTTAATAAGGAAATTCGGTAAATGCTGAGGAAGCAAAGGCTGTTGCCCTCTCGTTCAAAAGAGAGTGCATAAGTGACAACAGGCAAAATTAGTAGAGATTCGTAATGTCCGTGAAAAGATCTATATGCGCTGCGTAAAAGAACGACCGCCATCATACCTAAGCAAAATATCTGCAAAGAACTAGAGGACATTCTGGCTCTTCATGAAGTCGTTAGGCAGTCTAAGCCTTTCATGCAGAGACTCGTTAACCAATATTATGTGGCAGTTGAAGATAGAAGACCGAAGGCCGAAGTTTTAAATTATACGTTTAAGAAATCGTTCTCGCAGGAGAGTCGTTGAAACATATCGTCATTTCATCATCGAACGGACTCCCATGTGGACGACATAGTAAGTAGCATCTCTGGCACAGACAAACAACTAAAACAGCTCAAAACAAATATGTCTCCAGGTCCGGATCGAATCCCAATTCGGTTTCGCAAAGAGTGTACTATGGCAACGGTCCCTTACTTAGCTTTCGTTTGTAGAGAATCTCTCGCTCATCGCAAAGTCCCAAGTGGCTGGAAAGAAGCGGAGGTAACTCCTGTATAAAAGAAGGATAAAAGAATGGACCTGTCAAATTAATTGGGCAATATCAATACATCTATTTCCGCAGAATTCTTGGACGTATTCGTAGTTCGAATTTAATAAATTTTCTCGAGACCGAAAGGCTTATGTCCACGAATGAACGCGGTTTTAGACAGACTCATGCGAAACTAAGTTAGATCTTTTCTCGCGTGATATACTGCGAACTATGCATGAAGTGCCACATGCAGATTCCATATTTCTAGATTTCCGAAAAGCATTTGATACGGTGCCCCACCACAGACTGTTGACAAAGGTAGAAGCACATGAAATATGTTAATAGATATGTGAGGGGCTCGAAGATTTCTTAAATAATAGAGCCCAGTCCCAGTATGTTGCCCTCGTCGACGAGTGCTCATCGGAGGCAAGGGTATCACCAGGAGCGCCGCAGGGAAGAGTGATAGGACCACTATTATTCTCTATATACATACATGAGAAGGTGGGCAGTACTCTTTGGTTCTTTATTGGCGGTGCTGTGGTGCACGGGAAGCTGTCGAAGTTTAGTAACTGTAGTAGGATATAAGAGGAATTTAAAAAAAATTCTGGTTGGTGTGATGAATGACAGCTTGCCCTAAATAAGGAAAAATGTAATTTAATGCGGATGAATAGGAAAAACAAACCCGTAATGTTCGGGCAAAGCGTTAGTATTGTCCTGCTTGACACAGACACGTCATTTAAATATCTGGTCGTAACGTAGCAAAGCGATTTGAAATGGAACGAGCATATGAGGACTTTTTTTTCTGATGCGGCCCTCTAAGAATTCATGAATTCCTCTCCTGTGCCAGCCTCTTCATCTCAGAGTAGCACAAGGAACCTACGTCCTAAATTGTTTACTGGATGTAGTTCAGTTTCGGTTCTCCACTACAGTTTTTACCCTCTATAGCTCCCTGTAGTACCATGGAAGTTATTCCGTGATGTCTTAAACAGATGTCCTACCATCCTACCCCTTTCTTTTGTCAGTGTTTTCCATATATTCCTTTCCTCACCGATTCTCTGGAGAACTTCCTCATTCCTTACTTTTCCCTTCCACCTAATTTTCGGTATTCTTCTGTAGCACCACTTCTCAGATGCTTCGATTCTTTTCTACTCAGGTTTTCCCACGGCCCATTTTTCACTACCATGCAGTGATGTGCTCCAAACGCACATTCTCAGAAACTTCTTCCTTGAATTAAAGGCTATGTTTCATACCAGTACACTTCTCTTGGCCAGGAATGCCATCTTTTCCAGTGCTAGTCTGTTATTAATGTCCTTCATGCTCAGTCCGCCACGGGCTATTTTGCTGCCTACGGAGCAGAATTCGTTATCATCATCTACTTCGTGATCACCAATCCTTATGTTAAGTTCCTTGCTGTTCTTATTTCTACCACTACTTTCGTCTTTCTTCGATTTACTCTCAGTCCATATTCTGACTCATCAGACTGGTCATTCTTTACAGCACATTCTGTAACTCTTCTTCACTTTCACTGCAGATAGAAATGTTATGAGCGAATGTACATCTTTTCACCTTGAATTTTAATCCTACTCATGAACCTTTCTTTCCTTTATTTCGGCTCAGATGTATAGATGGAACTGTTCTATCAAGAATTTCTCATCAAGAGGCCTTCAGTGTACTCTTTCCCCCTATATACTCTCTCCTCTGCATTTAACAGTGGAATTTCCATTACACTCTTAATGTTACCATCCTTTCCCTTAATTTCGCCGAAGGCTGTTATGACTTTGCTATATGCTGAGACAGTTTTTCCGATAATCATTTCTTTTTCCTGATCTTCACATTTTTCATGCTGCCATTTCACCTTAGCTTCCCTGCACTTCCTATTTGTTTCATTTCTAAGTGATGTATGCTTCTTTACTCCTGATTTTTCGTGAACATTTTTGTACTTCTTTCTTTCATCGGTCAACGGAAGTATTTCTTGTGTTACTCACGTTTTCTTCGCAGCTACCTTCTTTTTACCTACTTTTTTTTCAGCTTCTGCGATCGCTCTTTTCAGAAATGTCCATTCCTGTTCAACTGACCTGCCTACTTAACTATTATCGCAGTGTCTATAACCTCAGAGAACTTCAAGCTTCCCTATCCCACTTCTTTGCGTATTGATTATTCCTGTCTAGTATCTTAAACTTCAGCCTGCTCTACATCACTACTAAATTGTGATCTGAGTCTATATCTGCTCATGGGTACGCCTTACAACCCAATATCTGATTTCGTAATCTCTTCCTGACGATTATGCAATCCAGCGGAAATCTTTTCCAAGTGCACCTCCTCTTTCTGTGATTCTTGAACAGAGTATTTGCTGTTACTCTTTCTCCTTTCTCATTCCTATTATCAAGTCCACATCTTCCCGTAATCGTCTCTTCTACTCCTTTCCCTACAACCGCATTACAATCCCCCATGATTTTTATCTCCCTTTACGTACTGAATTACCCGTTCACTATTCTCATATACTTTGTCTATTTCTTCATCTTCACCTTGCGACGTCGGCGTTTATACCTGAACTACCGTTATCGGTCTTGGTTTGCTGTCGATTCTGTTGAGAATAACTCTATCACTGAACTGTTGACAGTAAATCACTCACTACCGTACCTTCTGATTCATAAC
Source organism: Schistocerca serialis cubense (assembly GCF_023864345.2). Lineage (NCBI taxonomy): Eukaryota > Metazoa > Arthropoda > Insecta > Orthoptera > Acrididae > Schistocerca > Schistocerca serialis. Next base: position 552,808,959 of record NC_064638.1, on the reverse strand, counting down.
GAATCCTACTCCCATTATACCATTTTCTGCTGATGTTGATATTGTCCTATACTCGTCTCATCAGAAATCTTTGTCTTCTTTCTCTGTCAGTTCGCTGAGCTCCACCATAAACTGAAACTTCTCACTCGCCTTTTCAGATTTTCTAGTTCCAGTATCACGTCGAAGCTCTTGACATTCCACTCCCCGATTCGTAGAACGCTTTCTTTCCGTTGCTTATTTTACCTTGTTCTCGTGGTCACCTCCCCCTTGGCGGTTCTCTCCCAGAGATCCGAATAGGGCTATTCCGGAATCTTTTGCCAATAGAGAGATCATCATAACACTTTCTAAATTACAGGCCATTTGTCCTGTGTATACACATTATGTGTCTCTAATGCAGAGATTCCCATTGCCTACTGCATCCCCAAGCCGTTGATCATTGCTGATGCTTCCGCCTTTTGGGGCAGTTTCCCACCCCATGGGCAAGAGAGTGCCCTGAACCTCTGTCCACTTATTCGTCCCCTTTGATAAGACCGTTTGCGGAATGAGTGTGACTTGTTATGCTGGAACTCTTCGCGGCCACCATCGCTGATGATTTCTGTTCAAAATTTTAGGAGTTGGGGTCAGGGAGGGGACGGTTCGAACCCCTTTTTTTCTCATTTTGTTCGTTGTTCGCTGCATATGTTCAGGGCCGTCGTCCAAAGACACCTGTTCAAGTTCATCGTTGACTCATTCACTCAGTTCTTTTTTTTTTTTATTACAGAGGGCAGCTAACCCTCTGACTCTAGACCAAGGGCACATACGCAGGGCTATGGTAGGGAATACGAATTGTCGAATTCGATTTATTGGGAGAATTTTAGGGTGGCTGTAAAAGAGAGCACATATAGGAGACTAGTGCGACTGTTCTTTAGCACTCCTCAAGTGTTTGAGATCATCAGGAGACCGAATCGAAGGAAGATGTCGAAGCAGTTCAGAGGCGGGCTGCTAGATTTGTTACCGGTAGATTCGAACAGTACTCAGTTATTACGAAGACGCTTCGGGAGTTCAAACGGGAATCCCTTGAAGGAGGCGACGTTGTTTTCGCGGAACGGTGTTGAGAAAGTTTAGAGAATCGATATTTGAAGCTGACTGCAGAATGATTCCTCTGCCGCCAACATAAATTTCACCTAAGGACCACGAAGATGAGATACGAGAAGTTAGGCCTGATACGAAGGTGTACAGACATTCGTTTTTGTTTCGCTATATTTGCGAGTGAAACGGGAAAGGAAATGATTAGTAGTGGTACAGCTACCGCCCCCCCCCCCCCCCCCCCCCACTGTCCGGTGGCTTGCGGTATGTGTATGTAGATGCAGATGTCGAAATGTTCATAGCTGTTAAGGTATGGAGTTTAGAGCCCACGTTTGCTTGAATTCTTTTCTTGTTTTGAACCATGCTACCGCCTCTTAAAATAAGGAATCCTTTTTCTTACCATCCCGGTGCAAAGGCATAGAGCAGCCCATCAGCAATAATTCCACTCAACAAGTGCCTGGGAGTGATTGGTCGGAAGCTCGTTGCATTTTAACGACGTGACGCGGCTGGGAGGTCGAGAATATTTCATTCACTTTATGGCCCCGGCTGACGGACGGAGCACAGTCAGCAGCGACACTCGTCCTTAATCCACAGCTTACTCTTCTCGAGGAGCCCCAGTAGCGCCACAAAATTTTACGGCCCATCTGCTGAACG